>NC_087246.1:18407500-19032500 GCF_037042905.1 Lytechinus pictus
GTGAGTTGGAAAGGTGAGAAAGAGGAAAACTGTTTGATTGCTCAGACAATGTGAGAAAGTGATAATGCAATGATGTTCTTGAGTAAACAAAAGTTCTGCAGTGGGATTTTACCCCCGATCACAAAGTTCAAATGTTTATGGTTAAATGCACCAATTGGTCTAAGCCACTTGGTCAATTTTCAAGATGGGCCATGTTTATCTCTTTTCAGTCCATGTTTCACTTCATCTGAACACTAGTTTAATAGCAACAAGGTCTAATTATCAATTGGTCTTGCATATAGTCGGCCTTACTATAAGTTTGTCTTTGAGAGCCGAAGTAAATACTAGTCAATAATGTTGGACTAATTGGGGTTATTCAAGTATAATATAAAATGAATTGGTCATTAGACCAAGTAAAAGTCGACAAAATGATAAGTTAAAAACTGGTTAAAGACAAAGTGAAGCTTTAAACACATCGAGTTTGATTATTCTAATGTACATCAAGAGGTTATACATGTAGACTAGGGCCCGAGAACAGTGATCACAATGTGCAATCAAGTGTAGAAAATCACCTCTACGATATAAGCTTTGTCCTACCAGCCAGGAAAAAACTACAAGCGGGCTGGGGGCGATTTAGCCCCCGAAATGCCCAAAAGACCCCTGAAAACTAAAGAAGAATCCCTGGAAAATCCACATTCATTGCAATGTGTTGCAGATTTAGCCAGCAAGATATGAAAAGTTGCCCATGAATATTTACAATTGATTTTCTTGCCTGCTATGAGCCCCTGGCGAGAGTACTTATTCAAGTCCAGGGACTCATCCTACGATCCACAACATATCTCAACATACTGAATTCGATATTGGTCTTGATCGCATAGCATTTCATGATACTAACCACATCAAACAAGCTGCGATTTATAGGTAGAGGGGCAAGCTGCTGGCCCTCATAACGCCAGAAGTTGGACAAGATGGCTGTCTTGAGGCCTTCACTTCGTACACACTGCACTGCATCAACCATCTCAGGAAATGGCTCTGAGATGTGAGATTCAAAGAATCGGAGAAAATCACCAAAGTCACAGTCTATGCCCAGCTGAAAGAAAAAATAATAACAATTTTCAATAATATATAAATGTATAAATTTAGTACATTAAACCGAGACTTCCCAACCTACGTAACTGGAAAATAGGGATGACTTTGTTCAAGGGGGGGGGGGCAGTGTATACCAGTTCAGAATGGTCCAAATCAATATTCTGTCCTCCAATTTCAGAATGGTTGAGGGATCTGCAAACATAACTGTACAAATTCTTAGCTGAATAGTGAGCACACTGAAGATCCCCCTACAAAATAAGCCTACATGGGAATGAAGATTATTGATGCTTATTTTGCAATAATTTTTCAGCCATTATAAATTTCCTACCAAAATCATTTGGCACACATTTTATTTATTAAAACACTTGGGAGATCATTTTATTGGATTCTGTGTGAACTGATTTTGAAACTCTTACATTTGGTGTTTATTAGAATATTGGACATTTCATTTGACCACATGCCTGGAATGATAGATATAACAAAAAAAAACTAGATTTATCATCTTAACATCTTATTGGCCTGGTTCTAAAAGTTAGGAACCATCAATGGGGCTAATTATGTATTCATGAGGTCATTTCTCAGGCCCCCATGTACCGATATGCACCAAATTTTGTTAGTGGTGGTATTTCATCACGCTCTACCAAAATATGGTATAAAAAATGCTGAAATGCTAAATTGGAAAATTGATGACTTCACACTTCGGTACTCTAAAATTAGGATGCAAGATTGCTTGCTTCATTATATAAGTCTGTAGACGTGAAACCCGCTTCCTTTCAAGTGAACTTACTATTTCTTTGCCTTCTTTTGTAAATGCTGGTCCAAATCTTTCTGCTGAAATGTGGCCTCTTTCTAGCTGTCTGAAAGAACCCTTTTGTCCTGCTGCTACAATCAGGTCCTTCACAGTTCCTATTGGTACACCCTTCATTCTTTCATAATCTTTAATCAAGAACAATAAAAGGTAATCAGATATAATTTCCCATTTCTGGTAGTAAATTTAATGTTTAATAATATGGGCTGTGCATAATGCATAGAAATGTCTGATGATTGCTATAAATTGGAATAATCAAATTACTAATGAACTTCTGCTCAAATGGCAAATGCAACCAGGCCCTGAAATGATACATTATTTCATGAAATGAAATGGCCCTATCATGCAATTTGGGGAATCATAATGTTGCAGGGCTTAATCATAAAGTAAACCAAAATACCGACTGAAGGTCATCCAGATTTCTTGAATTTGATGTGGCACAGAGTTGGCCTACTTGGCTGTCATAGCAAAATATACTCTACCTACATGTACATCTAAATACTATTTGACTGGACACCATAAATAAAGAGTAGTTTGATTGAATTGTTTGATAAAAATTAGTACAAGATATATTTTGAAAGCTGGATAAGATGCAAATAATGAAAAATTATCTTCTGGTAATTTTTTTTCAGATAAAAAACAAAACACAGTTAATAACAGGAGGTATCAGGTAATGCTTAATATAGTGCACATATGAAGAGAAAGGGATAAATAAAAATCTCTTCCAAGTTAAACACAATTTGATTTCAGAATAATGTACATTTTCCATAGACCCTATCCAGAGATATAATAGATATAGGAGTCAATGAGTCTAACATTTAAAGAGCACTATCATGGTTACCTGCAAATATTGGGTATGGCTTAGGTACTAACACTCCACCCAGGTCAAATATAACAGCTCTTGTTTTGTGTCTGACTGTTGAGAGGTTCAGCTGTCTGTGTCTACTACCAAGCATGGTTTTCCATTGGACAGCATGATGCCATCTATGCACGACTCCACTCTTTAATACGCCCTGCATGATCCTGTAGAAAACATATTTCAAACAAGGTTGATCAATCACATAATAAAGTAAACACAACTTTACTAGTTCAAGTTGTATATTATTCCTATATTTCTATACCTCTTTCACATCCCTCACAATCTGATTGGTCTACATTTTTGTATAGCATGTCACGGCCCCTGCAGTTGCAGTTTAAACATAAAAATACCACCTACAATTCCTCTAAAAATATTTGGAATTTTCTCACCACAATCTGCAATCAGGACTGTAACTGAAATTCTGTGTTCAGAATGACTTTAAAAGAGCCTCATCGAGACATGCTAGTGCAAATAAGCCAGGTCACTTCTGGTTCTGAACAATCAAGTTTGCTTCAAGAGCAGTCCAAAGTTCAGGTACATATGGATGTAACCATCTGTCAATAAGCAAAATGTGACCTTTCAACTAAATACATGGCAATCCCATGCAAGCAATGTGATTCAGTAGGCCTGTACTACCTTGCCTTCTTTTCAATGAAATATCCGACCCCCCCCCCCCAAATTTTTTGTTTCTTTTTTTTTTAACTGAACATGACACTGCGGTATACTAAAGTGGAAATGGAATCACCAAAAAGTGGAGCCATTTCCATAGATCCATTATAGTTTTATACATTACATAGGACAGTATCATTCATATTTAATTGTTTATTAAATATGCTTTCTTTAATGTGATATACATTGTGTATGTGTTATATACTATCAAATCTGAAGTGTGATGAATTGTTTTTCTCAGGTTGAATTGCCAAACCAGTTCCATGTGTTGTGTTTTTATAGGAAATCCAACCTAAATGGGATGTTGTTGACAGAAAAAAAATAAGAGAAAAAAATATTTTGAACAAAATCAAACAAACAATAAGAGAATCAATCGACCCAATATGTGGTGGGTATGTGCCACTGGCATGTCAAAATTAGGGGGCCCCGGAATGGCTCGTCATTAACTTCTTAAAACTTTGCAAAAAGAGGGTCCCTGGAACTAAATTTTGAGTAAATGTTAATGTGATGGAACTTGTTTCTTGGACATTTTCAATGTCCTCGAGCAGTTGAACTTTCATGGCTTCCATCCAACAAAATTTGATTTAAAATTAAATTAATAAACACCCAACACTTTTAGAAACTAGCAAACAGTAAAGGGACACAGAAACGAGTGTAACAATTTAACAGGACAACCGACACCCACTCACACACACCTCCCCAAAACATACAAATCTACTGATACATGCACACATACATCTACCAAAATTTACAAACTGATACACCATCACATCAAATTCACTGCATCAGTTTAACATTAACAGTCCAATTCCACAAGCAAGACAATATAATTTGGTCAACATTTTCAATAGGCAAAACTTCAAAATATCAACACAAACACCAGGTCCCAAAAGCAGAATATATGACAATGACAGCTGAAATAATAACAAGATACTAGTACAAACCCCAATGTATATAAAATAAAAAATAGCATCCTTCCAGGTTTGGCTACACAGAATTCAAAGCAGTGAAAGAAAAAATAAATCCAAAGGAACAGATTTTCTTTGGCAGCTAGCCATAGAAGGGAAAATGGTACATGCCCTGGAACACAAGACCAAGTATAAAGATGAGGGTCCTCTCTATAATAATAATAATAATAATAATTAGACTTATATCGCGCCAAATCCACTCTGTAGAGTGCTCAAGGCACTTTTTAGGAAATTATAAAAGAAATTAAGAAGAATTGAACAGAAATGTTTTGAGGTAATGTTTAAAAGTTTCAGAAGTCAAGCATTGTTTGATGTTTTGATGTTTCTATGGCACATAACAAAAAAAAATAAAAAAATGCACACCTAGTTACCAAGAATGCGTATAGAATTTACATTTATTTGAATGCAGGGTAAAAGAGCACTGTCGATTGAATGCCTTGCTCACAGGCATAGGTTCGAACCCCAGACTTTCCATGTACAGCCAGGCGCCTTTATCGATTCATTATACGTACCACTGTCCATAATTACATGTACAGAGTACCCCCCCCCCCCGGATTCACAGGCCTTGAAATAGCCTTTATTGACCATGATACCCTTCTTTCTTTTGATCAAAGTTACAGTCACTATGCCAGTATTGACAGCTAAATGTTCCAATATCCCCAAATCTTAACGTTCAGTTTTTTAGGGGAAAAAAAACTAAAAAACTGGACAATCCAATTAAAATAAAAAACTGAATGGTTGACAACAAGAAATCTCCAAAAGAACTGTCAAAACTCACATTTCACACCAATGAAATGCTCTTACTGTACATAATAGTTGGTGTAACTCTGTCATTTCGTCAGTGATTTTACAAACCGTCTCATACCTAATTTTCGGTCAAATTTTCGAAATCTATTTTTTTTGCATATTCTGAAATTCCGTGATTCACTCTATTGATTTGCCAAATTTCAGATCAAAATTTGCTTTATTTATTAAAAGAATAAGAACATATTCAATTCTTTTACGAATCGGCTCAACCGGAACCCCCTCCTTTGATTTTACAAACTGGCTCAAACCATACTTTGTCTACTATAAAGTCTCTGGAGTGGCGCATCGCATGAATGATTTTACGAACTGGCTCAAACTGTTGATTGCGCAGGATTTGTGCCGCTAAAAATCAGTGCGCAAGGTGCGCGCGATTTTACGAACTGGCTCAAACCCCGTTTTGGGGAAAAATTAGCAGCTTCTAGAATGCATACATTCATTTCATTTGAAATATTGAGAGAATTAATACGATTTGCGGACAAAATTCTGCATATTTATAAAATAGAATGTATGCTTTAAACTGGTATAAATAATTGATCAGCGTGAAGTTACAAGGGTCTGAAAAACATTCAAAACTTTGAACGCGATTATCTCAAAATGATGTTTTAGAGACCAGAGGTTTGAACCAGTTCGTAAAATCACTGACGATTTGCAAGCAATAAAAGGGAAAATTATCAATTCTGATGTAGCTCACAAGGATTAAATTTTGTCTGTATCACACACACAAATTCATTGGTGAGTCCATACATGTGCGCATTTATGTGTGTGTTGATTAACTTGGTTTCTTTCGAAAGAAACAAGATAAATTTCTTTCCTAATTTGGAGTAAATGCCTTGTTAATGCACTAAAGGTACATGTTCATTGGGAAGAAATTTCATTGACATAAAAGGTAGATTTTCTGATATTTTGGCAATTTGGAAGCCTTCATTTTTCTGATATTTTGGCAGTTGTTAGGAAGCAGAGTAAACAGTCAAGGAAGATTGTTCAAAGTTTTACCCATATCTAAAACATTTCATAACATATTTTCAGAATGTTTCAATGAAAACAAATATCAGGATAATAAACTTTCTTTTCATTTCTTTTTTTACCGTACTTTTTTTCTCTCATTCTGTTTTTTTTTTTTTATAATTTCTTAATTTCTTTCCTTCCTTTTATCTTTCTTTCTTTCCTT
Source organism: Lytechinus pictus (assembly GCF_037042905.1). Taxonomy (NCBI): domain Eukaryota; kingdom Metazoa; phylum Echinodermata; class Echinoidea; order Temnopleuroida; family Toxopneustidae; genus Lytechinus; species Lytechinus pictus. The sequence goes on from NC_087246.1 coordinate 18,413,848, forward strand.
CATTCCTTTCTTTATTTCTTACATTCCTTTTTATCCTATCTCCTGTTCTTTCTTTCTTACTTTCATTTCTTTCTTCCAGCATTCCTTTCATTCTTTCTTTCCTTCTTCCATCCATCCATCCATCCATCCTTTCCTTTTTGTTTCTTCCTTCCTTCCTTTCTTCGTTTCTTTCTTTCTTTGATCCAAGATTCAGTGAGGATATTTTCTTAAGTTAAAATCAAGAACGAGTGGGGCAAAAAATACATGATCCAAAAATGGTGTTACAATCCTAGGCTCCTCCTGGCTACGCCAGGCAGTGTTGAGCCTACCTGCATGAGGCCGATTGCACGAAAGGGTCTTTGCAAGAACCGTCTTTCGTGTCGCCCATTTTTGATGTGCCATGTGAAACGCATACTGCAAACATATAATTATTCAGCCATTAAATTTAAAGTAAACAAAATGATGTTGAAATTGTGTAACAATTATATAAAGTGAAACTTGAAAGCTAAACTAAAGCTAGATCAGTAGATGCTAACAAATTAGTTTTTGGTCACGCGTGTATACAGCACTGCCCCCCCCCCCCTGGCGTTACACGGTAACAGTGCATCATAATTCAATAAATGATCGTGCCATCGGCCCCTGGGCCTGGGCTAGTTGAGCTTAGTCTGAGTTAACCCGTCACTGGTCAAGCTCTAAGTTCTAACACAGTAACAGTGAGTTAGCTAGGGCTAGCTCTGGGGCGAGGCTCAGGATGAGCTGTGCCGAGCAAGCGCAAGCTGTCACTACCGCAGCGCGCAGGCTAGACAGCGGGCAGCCGTCTGTTTCGAGGAGTTTTTTAACTTTTTTTTAATTTTTTATTTCTCCTCGTACACAGACGGCTCGCTAGCGTGCAGCCACCATTAGGGGACTTGCAATGCAAAATCCCCCCGTCGGGGCTCTTCAATTTTTGTCTTTAATGAATAAAAATTTTGAAAATTAACGCGACCAAAATGCAAATTAATATTCCCTCTTGGCATTAATTGCTAAAAAACTGAGAAAAATCAAGTTAAAAGGAACAAAAACAAGTGACTTACCTCGGCTGTCGCGCAAATTCACTTCCCCGTTTTATCCGATCTTAAGTACATAAACATATGGCCATTGAGTCCCCTGTACAGATCGCGACAGAACTTCGGTCTCTGTATTTGGTGAGTGAAGCCAACGGAGTTCAGCTGAACAACCAACATAACAGAGACCGAAGCTTTTGGTCTACGCGCAGGCTAGCTACAGGTGTAGCTCGGCCTAGGTACGGCTAGGTTCCGAGAGGTACCGTACCGGTACGGTAGGCCGATGCACCGAGACTCCTAACCCAGAGAGCTCCCGTCCGCGCAGCGGGCGGGAGCCCAGAAGCTCACAGTGTATTCTACCATTGCCACCGGACAAGGGTGATTTATGGTCTAAATATTTCTCCAAATGAATTGTGAAAACAAAAAGTGTACAATTACCACGATTATATGGATGAAGGTCTAGCGAGTGGCAGATTCCTGACATCTGAGCACAGTCTGGAACCTCAAAAAAACGAAAAGTTCTCTGCTTCTACCCCGTCTCGATCGGCCATTTTTGTTAAAAATCGTAACAAAACGGCCGATCGAGACTGGGTAGAAGGAAAGAACTTTTGTTTTTTTTGAGGTTCCAGACTGTGCTCAGATGTCAGGAATCTGCCACTCGCTAGACCTTCATCCATATAATCGTGGTAATTGTACACTTTTTGTTTTCACAATTCATTTGGAGAAATATTTAGACCATAAATCACCCTTGTCCGGTGGCAATGGTAGAATACACTGTGAGCTTCTGGGCTCCCGCCCGCTGCGGGAGCTCTCTGGGTTACGAGACTCCGAGTCTCAGCTCAGCTCAGGCAGTTTGGGTCTTTTAAAACCAAACTTGCTGCTAATTCAAGTTCCTGAGACATAAATATATGATATAATTGCTTCGTCCTCTTACCTACTAGTAAATCATTTGTTACGACGCTGACAAGTGGCTCAATTACTTTAGCTTTTTCCTTTTCACTTTCAGATTGAGTTGATAGATGCGGGGATAGATGACAACAATCAGAGTTATCAATAGGCCGGAGTAGAGTCAGCCAACAATAAGCTAGCCAACAGCAAGCCAGCCAACAATTCCAGCCAACAATATTGCGATGTAAGATAGTTCAGATACAGGATTTTGCGCACGAAGAGAAGCGTGCATTCTTGTACAAATCAAACAAACGGGGTCAGGTGGGGTTTCCCTTCTTTCAATTTGTAAACTGAAAAACAACGGGCAAGTGCATAAATTTTAGTAGCCCACATACCTATATACTCTATGTTTTTTCGTGTATTGAGAAGTAAATTTCAACTAAACGTCCTCTTTATAAAACACAATTCGAAGATTGCTCCTGAAATATATTTTTGGTGTGTGGATCGAGGGGGGTTTCCCTTCTTTCAATTTGTAAAGAAAAACAAGGGGCTAGTGCCTTCGTTTTAGTAGCCCACACTCATATACATTCCTATATATTCCACGTTTTTATATATATTGAGGAGTAAATTTGAACTAAAAGTCCTCTTTATAAAATACAATTGGAAGATTGCTCCTGAAATTTATTTTGGCTGTGTGTAGGGGGGTTTCCCTTCTTTCAATTTGTAAAGAAAAACAACGGGCTAGTGCTTTAGTTTTAGTAGCCCACACCCCTATATACTCTAGGTTTTTTCGTATATTGAGGAGTAAATTTGAACTAAAAGTCCTCTTTATGAAATACAATTGGAAGATTGCTCCTGAAATATATTTTGGTGGTGTGGAGGGGGGTTTCCCTTCTCTCTATTTGTAAAGAAAAACAAGGGGCTTGTGCCTTCGTTTTAGTAGCCCACACTCATATACATTCCCATATATTCCACGTTTTTATATATATTGAGGAGTAAATTTGAACTAAAAGTCCTCTTTACAAAATACAATTGGAAGATTGCTCCTGAAATATATTTTGGGTGTGTGTAGGGGGGTTTCCCTTCTTTCAATTTGTAAAGAAAAACAACGGGCTAGTGCTTTAATTTTAGTAGCCCACACCCCTATATACTCTATGTTTTTTCGTATATTGAGGAGTAAATTTCAACTAAAAGTCTTCTTTATAAAATACAATTGGAAGATTGCTCCTGAAATATATTTTGGGTGTGTGTAGGGGGGTTTCCCTTCTTTCAATTTGTAAAGAAAAACAACGGGCTAGTGCTTTAATTTTAGTAGCCCACACCCCTATATACTCTATGTTTTTTCGTATATTGAGGAGTAAATTTCAACTAAAAGTCTTCTTTATAAAATACAATTGGAAGATTGCTCCTGAAATATATTTTGGGTGTGTGTAGGGGGGTTTCCCTTCTTTCAATTTGTAAAGAAAAACAAGGGGCTAGTGCCTTCGTTTTAGTAGCCCACACTCATATACATTCCTATATATTCCACGTTTTTATATATATTGAGGAGTAAATTTAAACTAAAAGTCCTCTTTATAAAATACAATTGGAAGATTGCTCCTGAAATTTATTTTGGCTGTGTGTAGGGGGGTTTCCCTTCTTTCAATTCGTAAAGAAACACAACGGGCTAGTGCTTTAATTTTAGTAGCCGACACCCCTATATACTCTGTTTTTTTCGTATATTGAGGAGTAAATTTCAACAAAAAGTCCTCTTTATAAAATACAATTGGAAGATTTCTCCTGAAATATATTTTGGGTGTGTGTAGGGGGGTGTCCCTTCTTTCAATTTGTAAAGAAAAACAACGGGCTTGTGCTTTAGTTTTAGTAGCCCACACCCATATATACTCTAGGTTTTTCGTATATTGAGGAGTAAATTTGAACTAAAAGTCCTCTTTATTAAATACAATTGGAAGATTGCTCCTGAAATATATTTTGGGTGTGTGTAGGGGGGTTTCCATTCTTTCAATTTGTAAAGAAAAACAAGGGGCTAGTGCCTTCGTTTTAGTAGCCCATACTCATATACATTCCTATATATTCCACGTTTTTATATATATTGAGGAATAAATTTGAACTAAAAGTCCTCTTTATAAAATACAATTGTAAGATTGCTCCTGAAATATATTTTGGGTGTGTGGAGGGGGGTTTCCCTTCTTTCAATTTGTAAAGAAAAACAACGGGCTAGTGCCTTAATTTTTGTAGCCCACACTCATATATTCCTATATATTCCACGTTTTTATATATATTGAGGAGTAAATTTGAACTAAAAGTCCTCTTTATAAAATACAATTGGAAGATTGCTCCCTAAATATATTTTGGGTTTGTGGAGGGGGGGGGGTTAATATCTCTCAATTTGTAAACAAAAAGAAAGGGCTAGTACTTTAGTTTTAGTAGCCCACACTCCTATATACTCCAGTTTTAAGAATATTGAGGAGTATGTAAAAAAAAAGTTCCTGACAAATGAAGAGAGCTATCGTATTTTTGAAGGGGTGACCCTTTTTATTCAATTTTACAGTGCGTATCAATAAAAACGGGACAGTTATGAAACGTCTATCAAAATACCCTTTTGAATTATGATGTCTATATTTTGATGTTCATAGATGCTCTGAAATCTTATCGATCAAATTCAAAATGTTTTTTTTTTAATTTGTTCATGCTTGAGTGCACACGAGATGGTTTTGTTGGGGGTTCAAATTTAGGATTGCGCTAAGTGGTAGGAAATGAAGTGTATGGTTATAAGACTTCTTGCCAATCAGCAGATTATTTTTGCCATAGTTTTCATATTTTGGTCGCAAATGTCACGTACAAAGCTTTATATTTACTTTACTTTTTCATTTCAATAAATTATTTTTTTAGCAATGAATATTCTTTCATACTAACATTTTTTGTCAACCAAGAATGACCCAATTTGTAATTAGGAATTTGAGAGCTTGTAATCAATTCAAATCATTTTATTTTATGCAACAAGCAGATAAATCCTTTTCTGTTAGAATTGATAATTTAATATCCTATCTAACACACAATTATAATGATTTGAATAAAGTACAGCAAATTCACCCTATTAACAACTAACAATTAACAATTAGGGGTTTGGTGAATGATAACATCTGTTCTCGTTGTGAAGTAGAGGAAGATATTCATCACGCTTTCATTTCTTGTGATTTGAACAAACCATTCTTTGAATTTTTGAAAAAAATAATCCAGCAAATATTTCATAAATATTTAGAAATCAATCATTAAAATTTTGTTTAAACATGAAGTAGACGAAAAATTAGTTTTACTTCTGACTATCGCACTTTGGTGCATTCACAAAGTCATCGTTTTAAGAAACATGAGTGGAAACGAAAAGAGAGGCAATCCCAGAAGGAAAAACCAGTACGGCTGGACCAGTTACTCCAGTAAAATTTAATTGGTAACTCTGAAAATTGGAACAAAATATACTGGTCTGCTATAAGCTGGACCAGTAATTTTTTGATGGTCAAATTTAACTGGACCAGTATAATTTTAACTGGACCAGTAACAAATATACTGGTCAAACTAACTGGACCAGTAATAATTTTACTGGTCCAATTGAACTGGACCAGTACAAATTGTGGTGGACCAGTAATTTTACTGGTCAAATTATACTGGACCAGTACAATTTTTGCTGGACCAGTAATAATTTTACTGGTCCAATTAAACTGGACCAGTACAAATTGTGGTGGACCAGTAATAATTTTACTGGTCAAATTATACTGGACCAGTACAATTTTTGCTGGACCAGTAATAATTTTACTGGTCAAATTAAACTGGACCAGTACAATTTTTGCTGGACCAGTAATAATTTTACTGGTCAAATTAAACTGGGCCAGTACAATTTTTGCTGGACCAGTAATAATTTTACTGGTCAAATTAAACTGGACCAGTACAATTTTTGCTGGACCAGTAATAATTTTACTGGTCAAATTAAACTGGATCTGAAATTCATATTTTTAAGAGAAATAGAAAGAAGAATAGAAATGAAACCTCGGTACAGGAAAAGATATGTTCATCTACCCAAAGAAATTATGGAATATATTTGAAACACTGTGAATTTCATGTTTCCATTTAATGTTTTTTTAAATTTATGTTAAAGATTACGTAAGATTATTGCACAATTACATTATTATGTAAATTTTTGTTTTGATTTCTGAAATTTCCTGTAATGTCATGTATGCTCATTTTCATAATGTGTTATGTTTTTTTTGTTGTAAATAAAATCCTCTAATTGAGGCCAAAAAAAATGCAATTAAGCATTTCTTGGGTTGACTTTTATTAATTATTAAATATGCAATCCTAAAAAATAACTTTTTTTTTAAAGTAACTAAGTAAGTTTGTGAGTGAATTTTGAAACATAATTTTAAAAACAATGGCAAAGATAATGAAAATGTTAAGAGGAAGTTTACTGCTTAGCAGGAAGTCTAATGACCATATATTTTGTTTCCTCTCATTTCTGCACAAACCTATTTTTGAACCCTTGACAAATCTCGTGTTCGTTCAAGCATGAACAAAATTCATTTCTTAAAATTGCATTTAAAATATAAGGTTTCAGAGCATCTATAAACATCAAAATATAGACATCATAATTTTAAATTAATTTTTGATAGACTTTTCAAAACTGTCCAGTTTTTATTGATAAGCACTGTATTGATAGAATGAAGGGGCTTGTCTTTTGATAAGGTTCACTGGCCCTCTCTTATTATTTGCGCCCTTTTAAAAAGTATTTCTTTTTTACTATTGAGGGGTGAATAAAAATGAAAGTATTCTTGACTGAAAAGCAAAAGTGAAGATTGCCCCTGAAAGAAATTTCGGGTGTTTGTGGAGGGGAGTTTCCCTTCTGTCAATTCGTTTATAAAGGGGGGGGGGGGGGGGGGTTAGTGCCTACATTTCAGTAGCCCACACTCCTATATATTATTTATATCCTTTTTTGTCCTTATTTTACTGTTGACAGTAATTGGGGATTAAGTAAAATTAAAAAACCTCCTGATAGCAAACGGAAATATAGCTCCTAGAAGACCATTCGGTTGTTTGTAGGAAGTTTATTAAACCTCATTTCAATTTTTGGATACTAAGAAGGGCTAGGGCTGATTTTTTTAGTTGCCCGCACTCCTATAATATACTCGATGTTTTAAAAATATTGAGAATGATATAATGGAAAAAGATTGCCTGTTAAAAGCAAATAGAAAGATTGCTCCTGGTAGAGCTTTCAGTTGTTTGTAGGGTGTTTCACATATTTGCAATCTAGGGTTACAAACAAGGGGCTAGTCCTAAAGTAAAAAAAACAAAATAGTGATCCCACCCTCCTGGGAAGATTGATCCATAAAGAAATTTCGGGTATGTGAAGCGAGTTCCCTAATTCCTTCAATACGTTTATATTAACAAGTGGCAAGTGCGCGTACACACACACACACACACAAACACACACCATCACACTGACACACCCTCACACGGACATATATACATATATATATATATTCATATTTTTTTATATACAACTTCGAGGGAATTGAAAAAAAAAATGGTTGGAATTTATGAGGGCTCCAGCCCACAAAAGCCCTCCCCCTCTCCATCTGTACGCCAGTGTTGATAACAAAAGAGAGTCAGAATAACAGCTATAGAAACAAGTGACCAAGCGAGAAAATTTCTTGGGTATTGAAAGTTAATTTGCATTATACACCACTTAAAAAGCCTATACAGTGCGAATTATATTTCTGTTTCACAATGCTCTTTTTCGCGTATTATCTTGCTTCAAAACAAAACAAAGTGGGGTTAATGGGGGAGAAGGCTGTAGCCCCCTTAACCCTATCTAGCCCGAGGAGGAGGGGGGAGCTTAATAAGCCCCCACCCCCCTTGACATTTTTCGCTAAACGTCTGTAATGGGCTAATAAAAGTAAAGCACTAACCATTTGTTTTTGTTTACAAATTGGAAGAAGGGAAACTCCCCTTCACACACCCGAAATTTGATTTAGGAGTAATCTTCCAATCAATCTTTATCAGAAAGAAAATTCATTCTAGATTACTCTTCAATATACGAAAGAAACATAAAGTATATAGGGGTGTGGGCTACTAAAACTAAAGCACTAGCCCGTTGTTTTTCTTTACAAATTGAAAGAAGGGAAACCCCCCTACACACACCCAAAATATATTTCAGGAGCAATCTTCCAATTGTATTTTATAAAGAGGACTGTTAGTTGAAATTTACTCCTGAATATACGAAAACACATAGAGTATATAGGGGTGTGGGCTACTAAAATTAAAGCACTAGCCCGTTGTTTTTCTTTACAAATTGAAAGAAGGGAAACCCCCCTACACACACCCAAAATATATTTCAGGAGCAATCTTCCAATTGTATTTTATAAAGAGGACTGTTAGTTGAAATTTACTCCTCAATATACGAAAACACATAGAGTATATAGGGGTGTGGGCTACTAAAATTAAAGCACTAGCCCGTTGTTTTTCTTTACAAATTGAAAGAAGGGAAACCCCCCTACACACACCCAAAATATATTTCAGGAGCAATCTTCCAATTGTATTTTATAAAGAGGACTGTTAGTTGAAATTTACTCCTCAATATACGAAAACACATAGAGTATATAGGGGTGTGGGCTACTAAAATTAAAGCACTAGCCCGTTGTTTTTCTTTACAAATTGAAAGAAGGGAAACCCCCCTACACACACCCAAAATATATTTCAGGAGCAATCTTCCAATTGTATTTTATAAAGAGGACTTTTAGTTGAAATTTACTCCTCAATATACGAAAACACATAGAGTATATAGGGGTGTGGGCTACTAAAACTAAAGCACTAGCCCGTTGTTTTTCTTAACAAATTGAAAGAAGGGAAACCCCCCTACACACACCCAAAATATATTTCAGGAGCAATCTTCCAATTGTATTTTATAAAGAGGACTGTTAGTTGAAATTTACTCCTCAATATACGAAAACACATAGAGTATATAGGGGTGTGGGCTACTAAAATTAAAGCACTAGCCCGTTGTTTTTCTTTACAAATTGAAAGAAGGGAAACCCCCCTACACACACCCAAAATATATTTCAGGAGCAATCTTCCAATTGTATTTTATAAAGAGGACTGTTAGTTGAAATTTACTCCTCAATATACGAAAACACATAGAGTATATAGGGGTGTGGGCTACTAAAATTAAAGCACTAGCCCGTTGTTTTTCTTTACAAATTGAAAGAAGGGAAACCCCCCTACACACACCCAAAATATATTTCAGGAGCAATCTTCCAATTGTATTTTATAAAGAGGACTGTTAGTTGAAATTTACTCCTCAATATACGAAAACACATAGAGTATATAGGGGTGTGGGCTACTAAAATTAAAGCACTAGCCCGTTGTTTTTCTTTACAAATTGAAAGAAGGGAAACCCCCCTACACACACCCAAAATATATTTCAGGAGCAATCTTCCAATTGTATTTTATAAAGAGGACTGTTAGTTGAAATTTACTCCTCAATATACGAAAACACATAGAGTATATAGGGGTGTGGGCTACTAAAATTAAAGCACTAGCCCGTTGTTTTTCTTTACAAATTGAAAGAAGGGAAACCCCCCTACACACACCCAAAATATATTTCAGGAGCAATCTTCCAATTGTATTTTATAAAGAGGACTTTTAGTTGAAATTTACTCCTCAATATACGAAAACACATAGAGTATATAGGGGTGTGGGCTACTAAAACTAAAGCACTAGCCCGTTGTTTTTCTTAACAAATTGAAAGAAGGGAAACCCCCCTACACACACCCAAAATATATTTCAGGAGCAATCTTCCAATTGTATTTTATAAAGAGGACTGTTAGTTGAAATTTACTCCTCAATATACGAAAACACATAGAGTATATAGGGGTGTGGGCTACTAAAATTAAAGCACTAGCCCGTTGTTTTTCTTTACAAATTGAAAGAAGGGAAACCCCCCTACACACACCCAAAATATATTTCAGGAGCAATCTTCCAATTGTATTTTATAAAGAGGACTGTTAGTTGAAATTTACTCCTCAATATACGAAAACACATAGAGTATATAGGGGTGTGGGCTACTAAAATTAAAGCACTAGCCCGTTGTTTTTCTTTACAAATTGAAAGAAGGGAAACCCCCCTACACACACCCAAAATATATTTCAGGAGCAATCTTCCAATTGTATTTTATAAAGAGGACTGTTAGTTGAAATTTACTCCTCAATATACGAAAACACATAGAGTATATAGGGGTGTGGGCTACTAAAATTAAAGCACTAGCCCGTTGTTTTTCTTTACAAATTGAAAGAAGGGAAACCCCCCTACACACACCCAAAATATATTTCAGGAGCAATCTTCCAATTGTATTTTATAAAGAGGACTGTTAGTTGAAATTTACTCCTCAATTTGGGAAAAGGAAGTTCAGTAATTACCAAAAATAGAATCAGTGTTAGATGGAAAATCATATGCATACACTTTGTCAATCAGCCATATCAAAATTAAAAAAATAGCAATGGGTTGGCTCGAATGAATATCTATGGCCTGCCACTAGTGATTAGGCCCGTGTAGCCCTGATCCCGTTTGTTTGATTTGTACAAGAATGCACGCTTCTCTTCGTGCGCAAAATCTTGTATCTGATCTATCTTATATCGCAATATTGTTGGCTGGAACTGTTGGCTGGCTTGCTGTTGGCTGGCTTATTGTTGGCTCACTTGACATAGGCTATCAATAGACAGAGTGGCGAAACCGGAAGTGTGCTCTGATTGGTCCGATATTTCATGGAGCCTCAATTAGTTCCCTCTGGCATATTTTATGCGCTTGTGATCTTCTGCTTGGTGCATGCCTCCGGAAATTTCAATAAACTACACGTTTTCTCACATTTAGTGATAAAATACCTCGACACTTTCAACTCATGGATATATTTTCTAGACGCCAATGTGAGTATTTTAACATATAAAGTTACCTTTTTTAGATACATCTAGTGTTATTTTGCATAAATCGGCTTCCAAAATAATGTCGAAAAAAGTGTTTGGTAAGAGAGAAAAATTGCATTTTTTCAAGTTTTGTGTAATCATGTTTTGCACAAATTACTTCAACGTGTTGAAAATAGTGTTTTACTATGACTGTTAAGGTTGAATGATCTTTTAACAAGTTGTTTCATGCTATTTTGGGGGGAAATCCATTTAATTTCTACCAAAAACAGTTCATAAAATTTAGCATATGGGACTACCCTTCATAAGACCCTAGCCAAAGATAAGGAGCTGCGCCGCCGGAGCTTTCGGCGGCGGAAACCTTAGCCCACCCTATAGGCCGTAGGCGGTTAATTGCAGGGATGGCGCCACCAACTCAACGGGTAAAAGGCACTTTTCAACTTAGTCTAAGTATTATTAAACAGGAATAACCGTCGTTTCTGGGGATTTATTCAACAATTCCTGACATTTTACTATAATCCCCATTTATGTATTGGTGAGTGAGCCAACACAGTTCAGCGGAACAACCAAAATACAGACACTGAAGCTTTTGCCTTTGGTCTAAAGTTAGATCTACTATTAGTCTTATTCTTAATCTGAATTTTACTAATATATAGTCTTTATAGATGGAAATATCCCATTCGAGAGGAAAGTATCCCTATATATATTTAGAATCTATTTTGTTATTAAGGCCAAAGTGTTAAAACTCCTGATTTTAGAAAACCTGTATGCCTAGGTCTAATTAAGACCCTAAGACTAGAGATTAAGACTGAAGGCAGCACTGCATGCAGTGCAGTTGAGACGTTACATTAAAATGTTTAATCTAACAAAGGAACTGCAGTGCTCGAGTCTATTTACTCTGGACTAGGGTCTAGTGAAGATCTATAGTAGATGTAGACCTAGTCTAGGCCTAGTAGATAAAAAAAATCCAAGTCCAAGACCAGAGCTTACCTATCAAGACAGCCAGTGATTTAATTAAGATTACATTATTAATGCAAACAGAAGAAATGATGATTCAAAGTGCTTTGACCTGTGTCCTCACAAGCAATAATGGATCTACATCTACATGTACAAATATCAGATTGATTGCTGCCTGTAACCCATCTTTGTTTGGTGTGTGGTGATTGTCATGAGTTCATCTAGCTATTACTATGTTAGTACAAGTTCAGGGCCTATACTGACAGTACTCACTACTGTACCTTTATTCACTCATAGAGTACATTAGCTTCGTGTGATTAATTCAATATGTGTTAACGTATGTATATGGTTTGACCTTATATCTGTGACAACAACACTTGCTTGGACTGATGACGAAAATGGCACAGGTCTAATAGTCACATTATGGATTATCTGCTGGTAATTGTACTTGCTCACTAATTTTGTTATCATAATGGCATGTGCTTTCAAAGATCATGCAATTAAGGTAATGACTTCAGTGACTACAAGTTTTAAGCATCAACTTTGGAAACAACTAGCTGAACAGAGTCCCGGGAACAGAGTTTATTCATTTAAAGGTGGTCAATAATTATCATTGTTTTTTGGGGGTTGCCACGCAGTCAAGCTTAGCTTTAAGTGGCAACCCCTGCAATCTTCTAAAAATCATATTTGGTTTATTTGAAGATTTATGTCATTTATATTTTCTGATGTTATGTTTTATTTATTGTAATTATTGTATTATAATTTTTTTGGGAAAAATGAATAAATAAATATATGAAATGAAATAAATGAAATGAAAAATATCAATATGTATTAATATAAAATGCAATTTGTTCAATGTTTTGCTTGTCAGTTATCCGTATCAGTTATCCGTATATTATTATTGTGTTTTCTTTGTTAATGTTGATGAAAAAGTGTTGCAGAAACCAATATGAAATGAAATGAAATATCTCAGCTGATAATGTTTTAAAACAATTTATCAAGGAATGAATGTTAACACAATCAGAACCTAATGCAAGATCGAACCTAAGTAAAATATATGTTCATTCCCCTTTGTAATAATTGTGCAATTTTGGAAGAATGAACAACTTAATATTGATATCAATTTTATGTATAATTGGTTTTTTATTTTCATAAATTTGTCGTTATGGTATTTTCCTTTTTTTCCACAAATGCATCATGTCATTGGGACTATTGTATTACATTTTCAATAAAATTTCCTTGTCATCACCTTATGTTGCAGGATGTATATTTTTATTTCCATATACCCATATTTTTTAGGTTATATCAAAATGCATTTCCATATAGTGTCTGTTATTCAAATTTTAAATTCATTAATTAGAAATATAGTTTATTTAAAATCGATTCAACAGCCTGAATGTCTATGTAAATAGGAAAATTGAAAAAAAAAATTGTTCACCCTTATTTTTTTCACCAAGATATGAGTTTCCAATTGAAATTTATTTTCATTTTTATTGTCATTCCAAATAGGCTTATATATAGGATGTGCACGCGCAAATCAAAGTTATTTATGATTATAATCAGTTGAGCTTTAGTGGGTGTGAAGGAGGGAGTGGCATAACACAATATTACAAAATATTGTTTAGATCCACCTTGTTGTGCATAGAGAAATGTATTTCTTACATGGAAATCACTTATGATATCTTATTGTTTTCTCTTTCAGATAAATCCTGTCAGGTTATGCAGTCTAGTTATTTTGTCTCTCATTTTCAATATTTGTCCTTGATCCTGTTAAAGCTATAAGCTTTCCATCTTAAATATGCATTACAAGCGTTTAATTAGTTGAGACTCTGTTTTTTTTTCGTTTTTTTTTCTTTTTTTTCTTTACACAGTGTTACACCACACAATAGAAAGGAAGAGGGAAATCGGAGAAAGGAAGAGAGAGAGAGAGGGGGAGAGAGTGATAGATAAAGGGAGGGGTATATTCACAACTAAAAGATTATTGACAGTTTCCACCATTTGCCATTTGTCATATTAAATCAATCAGAGGAAATGGAAAGAACATTTTTGTTATGTGACAACTATTGCCAATCAGCAAATTCATAATCAAGTGAAATCACGTTTACTAGGAAAATCTAAAAGTGCCGAAAATACACTGTAAAAAATAATGAGTAAAATTTTACCATCATGATGGTAATTATGTGTCCAACCAATTTCGGACAGTATTATTTTTACCATGTTTACCCAATGCGGGAAGCAGATTGTCTAGTGAGGTTAAAAAATAATCAGAAATTACTTTAGAATGGGCAAAAAAAAAATCATCACACTGGATAAATAAAAATGCCCCAAAGAAATGCTAAATGTAATAGGTCCATGGATGGGCACACAATTACCCTCCCACATGGCTTTTCACCAAATTTTTATATAGAGTGTTAGACATGTTAGAGAGTAAGAGCTTATTATATAGATAATAATTTCAGAATGAGCCAAAATGATTTTACTTTAGAATAAAAACATGGCAGCCGCTGATGAAAGCTAGGATACGAACAACTATAGTTTACATTTCTTCAGATATTTACAAGATATTATGATAATGATGATCGGGCGCCACTGGTTGATCGCCCCTACTTTTTATTAAAATAGTTCAAACAAAGAAGAGAAATTGAGTAATAATACCCCTTATTTTTCGTTTGATAAAAAGTTGATATAACGCTTGGGTCCTTTGTCCCCTATTAAAAAGAATAGTTTCAAGTTTCAAAATTTATTGATTAGAAACCCCACATATTGGATTATTCTCAATATTACAAATAATACTTTTGATAGTGACGATTGGGGGGGGGGGGGTGGCAGCAACTGCCTTAACTTTTTTTTTAGTTAAAAAAAATAGAGAAAGAAAGCAGGATATTCACCGCCCTGATGATGATGGTAAATATAACGATGACAATGATCATAACAAAAAATATTGATTTCAATGATAATAATTAATAGTGACAATATTGATCGTCATATTAATAGTAATGAAAACAATAATAAAACAAAAAAATAATTTACCAGTAACATTCCCCTTTTCGTTATACAAAACATAATGATAAATGGTTAATTTTAATGTGACATAAAAAAGGGTAAGGTTGGTTAAATTTTTGCATAAAAATATTCGGACTGTTGAAATTATTCGAGATCATAAAATTCGATCTGAGTACAATGTTCCTATTTCCATTATTGATTGACAATCAGTGCAGTGAAAATAGTGTAAGCTAGGAGTTGCCACCTGGGCCCGTCCCCCTAAATCACAACAGATCAATAGCCCATTTTGTCATGGGACTATATTAAATTATGCTCTATCTTTTAATAAAACATATCATTTGAAAAGTCAAAATATATGCTTTTCCTTTATATTTTGTGATCACTGTACTTTTTTTGTCCTTAATTGTTTATTTTCCACGTACAATATCGGTGGTGTGATTACAAAAATTCAATGCAGTGATTCAGAAGAAGAAAACTGTCCCCAGGCCGGGATGGTCCCATTATTTTGCTCCTTTGTCCGACAAACCCTTCCCGGGATGTCTATTTGTTGTTGTTGTTTGTTGGAAATTAATGACGACCAGTCATATTTGACTATTACCGCCAACTCGTTTGGTCAACTATTATTTTCTTTCTTTTCTTTGACGTGTTCTTTATAATGTATTTGTCCCGTATTTCAGTATATTGAACAAAATGTAGTTAATACGTTTAAAAGTGACGGATTTTCATCAAATGACCAACAGATAATCGATTACTAAACTTTTGCAATTTTTTTCTTATTTTAAATTTTTTTTAAATATATTAAAAACACACCAAATATAATTATTATTTTTGTCAGATGATTGTTTTCGTTCGCTGGAAGTTTGATTTGTTTCCTCTTTCTTTCTTTTATATCCTTCTTTCTTCATCATTCTATCCTTCGCGCTGCTGACACTTTTTTGTTCCATCTATCTTTATTTCCTATCTTTCTTTACTGATCCTTTCTCTCGCTGTGTGTTTATTTTTCTTTCGTTCCTTCTTTCTCTTATTTGCATTCTTTATTAAATTTCCTTTTTGTTATTTCCTTCTTTCTTTCTTTAAACTGTTCTTTGCTTCCTTCCCATTTCTCTCTTTTATCTTTTCGTAATTTTTCTCCTTTTTTCATTCTTTCCTCCCTTCATTCTTTCCTCCCTCTCTTTTCTCCCTAATTCTTTCATTTTTTCCTTCTAATTCTTTTCCCTTATTCTTTCTTTCCCTTCCATCCTTCCTTCCTTCCTTCCTTCCCTAGCTTCCCGATGCCTTCCTGTTTTTCTTCTTTTATTGTTTCTTTCAAAGAATGAAGGAAACACTTCTCTTTCCTTCATCCTTTCTTTCCGCTCCTTTTTCTTGCTTTTTTTTTTCTTTCTCTCCTTTATTTCGTCTTTCACACATTTGTTCATCTTTCCTTCCTTTCTTTTTCTTTCTTTTTATATTAATTTCAAAGAATGACGGAAACTTTTTTCTCTCTTTTATTCTTTTTTTATCCTTTTATTTTAACTTTTTTTTATTTTTTCCGTTTTCCTTCATTTTTTATTTCTTTATTCTCAATTAATACCTTTTCCTTCTTTTGTATTTTCTTTCTCTCCTTTATTCTTTCGTTCACCCTTCCTTCCCATTCTTCATATTTTTTTCAGAAGTCTATAACACTGTGTAGCCTTCAATGTTGATTTTTTTTTGTCGATTGTCCCGTATTTCATTTTGTGAAATCTGGTCAACCTGCTGCCCCCTTCCCCGAGTTTTCCAGTCCATTATGTCTTCAGCATCACCTTGTTAATTTTTCGTGTTCACATATTCCGTATTTGCCTATTTTCCTCTGTTTCCATTTTTCATTTATTGATCAAGTAATCAAGTCTCTATAATTCATCACACTAATTTTCAATAAAAAGAGTGGAATTCATCTTGAATAGTATTAATGATAATGCCAGACAAACCTAAATGGGGGATCTATCACGAAGCTCTAAACCAAAGAGAAGAAATTACATTATATTCGTTATTATTTCTTCCGGACCTAGGCTAGTTTGTCGAAAATCAATTATATTAATCAGGAATGATAATAGCGATGATTGCCTAATCATTGTATGTGCGCGCAGAGGGAACTAATCAGCTCCCCATGGCTGACCTTTGACCGCGCGTATCCTGTTTTCAGTGCGCGTGTCGCCACTCTGTCTATTGATAACTCTGACAACAATATACCGTACGGTAGCACGCACGGCGCTGGTGATGATCATTATTTTCACCATGATTTTCACCTCCCGATCCCCACCACTAGCGTACCTACGGGGGGGGGGGGGGGCAGGGGGGGCACTCTGCCCCCCTGACGAGTCACAACCCATGCAAAAACGTATATTTGCCCCCCTGACGAGCTTGAAGACCTTTTTTTTTTTTTTTTTTTTTTTTTTTTGCTCGTCAATTTTTTCCTGGAATTAAATCCTTTATTTGTGATTTTTTTTTTTTTTTTTTTTTTTTTTTTTTGCTTGTCAAATTAATTGGGCGGACGGTTTTGCCCCCCCTGTGGAAAATCCTAGGTACGCCACTGCTCCCCACCGTACCCCCGCCCCCTTTAATATTTTTTGTTTACCTTTACCCGAAATTCGGGATTTTTTCTCACGATTATGCCCTAATTCCTGGTAAATGACTTGTTTCTGTATTCCTGCAACAAATTAAATGTCACCGTGCAATATCATGTGTTTTTTTTTTTGTTTTTTTTTGGGGGGGGGTGATGGGGGGTTAAACTTTCTTTTATTGATTATTCCACAGTGACTAAACAAACGTTAGGCCAATTAAGTACGAACATAAACTGATACTCCAATGTACTATCGGTAAAAAAAGGTCATTCATAAAAATATGCATAAATGTATTAACTCAATTATTTAACTGCATGGTCCAGTCGATCATTCTTTTATTTCACACAAAAAAATAGTATTGTCCTTAATTCGAACAGATCTGACCCACGTACGTATACTTTCCCCACCCGGCCCGCCCTGCTATGGCTATTTATCATAATAGTCGCATGACCCACATGACCAAGGCAACACCCCCAACACCCACAAAAAAGAAGGGAAAAAAATAGATCCATGCAATTACACGTCAGGGATGGATCAAGCTTCAGTTTTCCAAGGAGGTGCATTTTGACCGAGAATTTTGACAAGCAAAAAAATTAATAAATAACTAAAATAAAAAGGATTTCACTATCAAATAAAGGTCATTATGGTATATACTGAGAAAGTTTTGGAAGGAAAAAAAGGCTCAAAATGAAGGTAATATAGTGGCTCCAAATCCTTATGGCCATTACTTTTTTTGTACTTGGCAGCCCAAGAAGGGGGGTGGTCAAATATCCCCTAAACCTCCCGTACTATCTGCCACAGCTGACACAACTACACAAAACGACCTTATTCTTCTCTCCCCTCTACCTAGCCTAGTATACAACGAATAAAAGTTGGGGCCCGAAAAAAAAAAGATCGAGTACCGGTACGAGAAGGAAAATTAAAGGAAAAAAAACGTAACTCTGCCATTCATTCGGAATAAAAAGCCTCCCAATTTTTTTGATTGAAAAAGTAGGTGTTACGATTAAGTGCTATCCTTTTTTTATTATTAACATTCACTTCTTGGCTATATTAGGAGGTATATTTTTTTCTCTTTAGATTGAAATATATTTTAATGACAAAATCACATGTTAATATTTTGTATTATTGTACTCAATATGTCGGAGGAAATTTCATTTTGCTCTGTAATATATGATATTCTACAGTTGAATAATATATATATATATATATATATATATATATATATATATATATATATATATATCTCATACTAGATCCGCCGGAAAGGCGAATTCTTTTGTCTTTTTTCATTGTTCACAATTCACTTCGTAACTTTTGCATGTTTCAAGCTCTTAAACTGTATTTTACCATAGAGCTGGATAAAACCTTTATGTATTTTAAGTCTCTTTGTTTCCACCAGGAGAGGGAGTTTTTTAATTTTGCTCAAAATTTCTCTATTCTCTTTTACCTGATTGTCTGAGCTAAAAAAATACCCCTAAATTTTTTTTTCTGATTAATGGTACTACTTTTTCGAAAGGGATCGAGAGCCCCCTGGTTTTTCTTGATTAACAAAATACATTAACAGTGTAATATCGATTGATTGATTGATTGATTTATTGATCAAGAAGCTATCGACAAGAGTATGCGACGCGAAAAACGGGGGGGGGGGGGCAGAATTAGGTGGCTGTAATTAAAAAAGGGGAATCAAGGGGAAAATGGAAAGATAAAGAAGAAAAATATCAACAAGGGAGCGTTGTGTAAGCCTAATAAGACTGGGATCTGATTCAGCAAAAGGTCGAAAAACAAAAAATACATAAGAAATTGAGAAAATAATAAAATACGTAAGAAAATAAATGTGATATTGATTTTTTCAAATGTACATTTGATCAAAATCCTAAGAGTCTGTGAACCAAACATTAGCATTTTATGGGCATTATTCAGTTAATTAGAGCAAACTTTTGATTTTAAGGCTTTGAAGATTTGATCTTACCGTTTTGAAGATTATGCCCGTGGGTAACGTGCGTGCCAATTTTCGTCACGATAGTTCGATCGACAGCAGAGATCACAAGGAGGAGAGGGCTGAATCAGCCCCCCACCCCCCCCCCCCCCGTCTTCTTAGGCGTCAAAATAGCCCCGTCTATTTAGGGGTAAGCCCCCATTGGCACGACTGTATGAGGGGTACCCCGAACACGCCTTGCCCGAGGCCAAAATAATGAATTATATGGCGCCCTATATATATATGTACATACCATCACTGGCCCTTGTCATGATCGTCTTCCATTTGACTGTCTAAATTAAGGTGTATAAGGGGTATATAAGGGTTAATAATCCGTAGATGAATTGCGATGGGCAATCAGGACAAGCAAAAATAAGATAAGATAAGATTGATTTTATTTATACACGGGTAAAAAGCCCAAACAGTTCACAGACTGATTTCCATTGGGGCCGTGTGGAACATCATATGCAATTGACATAGTAAACATTTTTAAAACCAGTGTTTTAACGAACAATATATATTTAAAAAATGTTAACCTAAACAGAAGCATCAATTAAATATTACAAAGGAATCATAGAAAGATGAAGAGGAGGGGAGGAGAAGAAAAAAGGAGGAAGAAGAAGGGAAAAGGGAGAAGGAGAAAAAAAAGACAACGGAGAAGAAAACAGAAGAAGTAAAGAAGAAAAAGAATAATAATGATACACTGTAAAAAATGAAGTGCTAATTTAGCACTTACAGTGCTTATATAGTGTCTGCACTTCGATTGCTGATTTTCTCGTTTAAATTTGAACTAGAAAATCTGCACTGGTAGTGCAGTCACTATACAAGCACTGGAAGTGCTAAATTAGCACTTCATTTTTTACAGTGTAATAAGAAGAAGACGAAGAAATTATATACCGTTCTCAAAAACATCAATAATATACTAAATGAAATATATATCGGTAATTCGAACAAAGCAGTGCATACAAGGTAGTAGTAGATGTGAACATGAAAAGTTAAAATGTCAAAGTAAATTCATGTTTCTATAATGGACAATCGAGCACAAGAGAATTAATACACGATTTAACAATAAAAGCTAAACACATAAAAATGACTGGAAAATTTATGAAAACTAAACATATGCACTGAACATAATTATAAAGCATTAAAAACTTGGTTAATACTAAAGCTTGCCATATATAAAGCAAAACCTGTGAAATGATTACAATATCTAATACATGTACTGGGAACAGTAAATAGAAAATTGTCTGTTGAATAATAATAATTATAACACTTACTGCAATTGTCTCCTTTTTCAAAAAACGCATTTTAATAATAAGTCTCCATACAATCGAATAACATTGACATATACACTGTTAAAAAAATTATCCTTAAAATAAAAGAAGTTCCTGCAGCAGAGTCTCGAGAACACCTGTAATCTTACAGGAAATTGGTATTTGGTGTATGGAATCTTACAAATCTCTTTAAATAAAACACCCTCTTCCCCTTTTTAAACAGACCTGTTCTGTTAAATTGCAGAAAAATTCATGTTTTATGATTTTACAGAATGATTCTGTTATTGCTTTCTGCAAAATCTTCTTTTTTTCTGTAAAATCAGTTTTTTTTTAAACAGTGTACGCTCTACATAATTAGGGCCTACAAAAAGTGCTTAGAATGTCCAGTTTCCTGATAGGAATAAACAAAAAAATCAGCTTGCGCTTCGCGCTCACATAACTGTGTAGGTACATACTTATCCGGTTCATGGTTACAAAGAATGATTAAAAATATCTCGTGTCAAGATTATCATATATTTTCAGCTCACGCTTCGCACTCACATAATTATTGTTTTTATAGATATACCCATGGTGCTGTTCATGGTTACAAAACATACATAAATTGTACCATTTCAGATAATATCAAAAAAATCAGCTCGAGCTTCGCGTTCACATAATTTTATTAAGGAAGATACCCATCCTTTTCATGATTGTGAAATGTGCAAAGAATATAGTGCTACCGTTTTTAGATCTAAATCTAAAAAAAAAATAATAATAAAGAAACAAGCTCGCGCTTATCCGTCGCAATCATGCATGGAAATCGGGCATGGTGGCTCAGTGGTAGAGCGTCCGCCTCATGAACAGTAGGTCGTGGGTTCGACCCTCGGCCGAGTCATACCAAAGAATTACAAAAATTGTACCTTCTCTGCCTTCTTGCCAGGCGCTCAGCATTTAGATTGGAGAAGGGCAATTATGTTATGCAAGGCCCACTGGCAGAGCAGTTTCCTATCTGAAGTGGCTACCCTGGACGAAATGACAATTAGACCATGTGATTTGGTAGTACACGAGTTGACAATAAATTGGACGAATTGGTATTAGACCAAATGAAAACAGACCTCATAATATGGACAATTTCTCTACCATCAATCAGTATCAAAAATCAATTTTCTTGACTTACGCACCTTCCCCCCTGAAAAACCCGAACGCTCGTGGGCGATCATCCCGATTATATTTCCTGTGTGAATATTACCTCCACCGATCGGGGCAGCTATTATTTGGAAACAAATGATTCTCGATATACAAGCTCATTCAAATAATAGTCCTTAATGTTCGGGACCTTTATGGGCATGATGGATATTCCAGATAAAGCAGAATGATGATTCGTTTTATTTCCATAATGTCGAAAAGTTGGTCATTTTCTTTTATGACAGGGGCGCGGCGCAGCCGGCGCTACGTGTGGGAGTCAGGGGGCACATGCTCCCAATACTAATATTTTATTTTTTATTGTTTGAAAAGAGGAGAAAAAAGAAGGAAAGAGAAATTTTAAAAAAGAACAAGTGGAACGTCTCTGGCAGTCTCGCCTGATTTGCGCAATTCAATGTAGCAGCAGTGCTATATAAGAGCAACCTGCAAGAGGAAGGAAGATTATTGGGGGGGGGGGGGGAATATGTTTCAAACTTTCTTATTGTTTGTTCCAATTTACTTCAAAGTACTTGTCTGATATTTTTTATTCTCCCCTAAATTAACAACTGTTTATTTGGGTTGGATTCTTCTTTAATGAGGTTAATTTTTTGCATGCGCGTAAAGATGGTGCGTGTGGGGATGGATGTTTGCGTGTTGGTGGATGTGTGTGAGGGTGGGGGAAGACCTGAACATGCTGAAAGCGACGATGTCATAATGAAATGAGATTGAGAAGGCAAAGAGAAGATGAGAATGAAAAAGCCAAGATACATAATTATAAGGTGCACATATGAGGCACAGGCAGAAAAGCAAGAGGAAAAACAAAAAAAAGGAAGAAAGAGACAGGCAGGGGAAGTGACAAGGAATTTCAAAGTCAAAGTATGGGCAGATCTGAATCCAGAGATGTAGGAAGTGGTGTAGATGCATCTTAATGGTTGTCTAATTGTTAATAGTCATTTAGGCTTTTCTGTTATTAAACTTTTTATTTGGTCAGATTAGCCCCCTTTTCCACCATCTATTTTAAGAAATGTTCTTTGATATGCGAATGTTAATGTCGTACATAATGGGGGTAGGCATGGCCACCAAAAATTTTACGAATAAGACAAAAATTGGAAAAAAGGAAAGAAAAGAAAGCGAGGGAAAAGGGTGAAATGTGATACTAACTTCTGAATATAATATTCATGGAATATAAATTGTACAAAATATATAAAATCTATCAATTTTTTTTGTATTAAATAGTCAATTTTGTGCGTGCTCTTAATTTTTTTTCTATAAATTTTGCCATATACGTCATGTATGTCCCATCACAGTTGTTTGCTCATTTCACCACTGGTTAATGTGCTACATTACCCCTGTCAATTGTTATTGATTTGGTCTTCTATTCAAGAATGCATGCCCTTTTCTGATGATGTAAAGCAAACATTTCCAAAGCAAACTAAAAATATCACAACATGATCTTAACCCTGGGCCAATTCTCCGAAAGGTCAGAAAAGGGTTTTTCAGTGTTTGTAAAACATTTTTATAACTTTTGCAAAATACTTTTGAAACATGTTTCATAAAACGTCAATTTTCGATGTACTATTATATCATGTATATCATGTCAAAATCCTTAATTTTTTTGTATCAAAAAGTCAATTTTTTTGCGTACTCTTACCTTTTTGTTTGCTCATTTCACCACTGGTTAATGTGCTACATTACCCCTGTCAATGGTAATTGATTAGGTCTTCTATTCAAGAATGCATGACCTTTTCTAATGATGTAAAGTAAACATTTCCAAAGCAAACTAAAAATTAAATTAAACCCAATTTTCCGAAAGGTCAGAGAAAGGTTTTTCACAGTGTTTGTAAAACATTTTTATAATTTTTGTAAAACGCATTTTTGAAATGTTTCACAAAACGTCAATTTTTTTAATGTATTTTAAAATATTGACGTAACATATCCAAAAAAGAAATAAGCACATTATAACATTGTTTGAAATATTATTGTTAAATCTTATTGAGTTTATTTACCGTACAGTTTATGACATTTTCAAATTATTATTACAGTCAATTGTCTCCAGGTACCCCTTGTGGGATATATGCTTGGATACTTTAGGTTTTTTTTCTCTCTTTCTCTCTCTATTTCTGTTTCTCTCTACTGAACTCTAGTGCACTGCGAAAAATGTGATTGCTTTCATGTTCATTTTAGTTGTACTGCGAGACATTTTATTTTTTATTTAAAAATCCATTTATCCTTATCCTGATCCAAACGATGTTTTCAGAACATTTTAATATTTTCAGTTTTGTAACAGGCGGGGGGGGGGGGCAGACTGCACCTCCCCTCAAGCGGATAGTGCCGGGGGGGGGGGGAACGAGAAAAGGGGGATAGAAAAGGAAAAGGGAAATAATTAAAAGGAAGAAAAAGAGGAAAGAGGGGGGGGGGGAGAAAGGGGAAAATACAAAGAAGGAAAATAAGAACATAGAGAGAGGAAAGCTAAGACGGAAGGAAAGAGGGGAAAGGAATAAAAGAAGAACATAAAATTAAGCTTGTCGGAAACAATTTGCTTATATTGGTTTTCATTTATAACTGGCACATATACATCATGATGGATGCCCGCGGACGCGCGGACTGCGAATAAACCGAATAAACAGGGTCCATTTTGAATGAAAAAGTATTCAAGTTGAAAGCAACGGATTCAATTGTATCATCGCGTGATCAGATAGTAATGTACATAGTCCGGAAATATATTAGTCCTCTCTTTGCATAATAGCTATATGTAAAAATCGAAATAGCTATCTACCAGTTTCGACTTTCGACATGCAGACTTTTTTAGCGTCCATTTCTGCAAGTCAAATATATTTGGCGACAAATATGCCGTTTGATGAAATTTTAAAAAACGTTTTTTTTGGCTTGTCCAAAAATCCACGAAATCAAATCATTCTATTTTGTGTGCTCCCCCCCCCCCCCTCTTGATAAAACTAAAGAGTCACTACGTGACTCGTAATGCTCGTTCGAGTGGCCTTGCGCTCACGTGCGAGTGTTGCACGAGTGATTGCGAGTGCATGGTTTCACACCAATCTCAATAGTTGAATGACCGACTACATAGTCGAGAGAGTCGACGTGAAGCAATGAAAACGGTGCATGCGATTGGCATACTGGTCTCTCTGATGCCTTTTACCTTTTTGTTTGCTCTTACCTTTTTGTTTGCTCATTTCACCACTAGTTAATGTGCTACATTACCCCTGTCAATGGTAATTGATTAGGTCTTCTATTCAAGAATGCATGACCTTTTCTAATGATGTAAAGTAAACATTTCCAAAGCAAACTAAAAATTAAATTAAACCCAATTTTCCGAAAGGTCAGAGAAAGGTTTTTCACAGTGTTTGTAAAACATTTTTATAATTTTTGTAAAACGCATTTTTGAAATGTTTCACAAAACGTCAATTTTTTTAATGTATTTTAAAATATTGACGTAACATATCCAAAAAAGAAATAAGCACATAATAACATTGTTTAAAATATTATTGTTAAATCTTATTGAGTTTATTAACCGTACAGTTTATGACATTTTCAAATTATTATTACAGTCAATTGTCTCCAGGTACCCCTTGTGGGATATATGCTTGGATACTTTAGGTTTTTTTTTTCTCTCTTTCTCTCTCTATTTCTGTTTCTCTCTACTGAACTCTAGTGCACTGCGAAAAATGTGATTGCTTTCATGTTCATTTTAGTTGTACTGCGAGACATTTTATTTTTTATTTAAAAATCCATTTATCCTTATCCTGATCCAAACGATGTTTTCAGAACATTTTAATATTCTCAGTTTCGTAACAGGCGGGGGGGGGGGGGGCAGACTGCACCTCCTCTCAAGCGGATAGTGCCGGGGGGGGGGAAACGAGAAAAGGGGGATAGAAAAGGAAAAGGGAAATAATTAAAAGGAAGAAAAAGAGGAAAGAGGGGGGGGAAGGGGAAAATACAAAGAAGGAAAATAAGAACATAGAGAGAGGAAAGCTAAGACGGAAGGAAAGAGGGGAAAGGAATAAAAGAAGAACATAAAATTAAGCTTGTCGGAAACAATTTGCTTATATTGGTTTTCATTTATAACTGGCACATATACATCATGATGGATTCCCGCGGACGCGCGGACTGCGAATAAACAGGGTCCATTTTGAATGAAAAGGTATTCAAGTTGAAAGCAACGGATTCAATTGTATCATCGCGTGATCAGATAGTAATGTACATAGTCCGGAAATATATTAGTCCTCTCTTTGCATAATAGCTATGAGGCGCCGAATGTACCAATATTATATAGAACAATTATTTGTTATATAATCATTATTTATTAAATAATAACTATTATTTATATATAATTTACATTTTATTTGTAAATAACTACTATTATATAAAATATCATTTCTAATTATTTATATATAATTCCAAGTAATACTTCATTATTTGTAAATAATAATAGTTCGACATTCCATTATTTATAAATAATGATTATTTGTTTTTCATTATTTATAAATAATGATTATTTGTTTTTCATTATTTATAAATAATGATTATTTGTTTTTCATTATTTATAAATAATGATAATTGGTTTTTCATTATTTATAAATAATGATTATTTGTTTTTCATTATTTACAAATAATGATTATTTGTTTTTCATTATTTATAAATAATGATTATTTGTTTTTCATTATTTATAAATAATTTGTTGAGTTTTCTATTATTTATAAATAATGATTATTTGTTAAATAATGAAAACGTCTACTTCATTATTTCTAAATAATTTTTTCGAGTGCACCATTATTCTCATTATTTATAAATAATCATTATTTAATGTTCGAGTTTTCCATTATTTATAAATAAAGATTATTTGTTAAATAATGAAATATCTACTTCATTATTTATAAATAATAATTTTGTTTCAATATCCCATTAATCATTATTTATAAACAATTTTTACAGTTTGCCATTATATACAAATAATCATTATTTATTAAATAATGCCATTATTTATTAAATAATGCCATTATTTATTAAATAATGGAAAACTCGCTATAACATGCAAATGTGGGACCGCCCATGATATGAATATTCATGATGCGATTTCCTTTTTCGTGATTTTTCTTCACAAATTTTTGTCCATTTCCTCTTCATAATGACATTTCTTGAAGCAATTTTCTAGGGATATGGTCTGATTGTAATATTCTTCATTTTCTATATAACTTCGTCTTCGTAGAAATATCAAAAAGTGTAATTTTATACGATTTTTCCTACAGTTCACAATCCCCATAGGCGCGCGTGTACGGTAGGGACAACCGGTGAATCGACGGAGTGCTCTTCATCGAAATACTACGTTGGTTGGTCCCCGGAAGTGGCGGGCGGAATTTAGCCCGAATCCTCGATGGAAGTCGATCAAGTGCATATGAGCTGAGAGAGTGAAATATCAGTGTACTTGTACAGGCCCTTCTACTTTTTATAAATATTTCTTGTTGCTTTTTTTGTTAAGTTAATTTTTCCTGGTGTAGAGATAAGTTTCAGTTCTAATAATGCACTTCAAATACATTTTGGAGTGTCTGTTTGAGGCGTTTGGGGCGATTTCACCCTGGCCCCAAAATGCTCGCAACGACAATACGGGGGCATGATGACCCCTAAATTTTTAAAAACTTATTTTTCTATTGAAAATTATCACAAAATTCACCAAAAGTGTGCACGAAAGCCTTCGTATTTCACTTTTAAAACTCCTAAAAGTGCCCAAATGACAAGCTTGGTCGCTTCCCAGGACCAAAATCCAATTGAAACCAGTTGGATTTCCAACTGGTTTCAATTGGTTTTAACTGGAATTTAACAATTTCCAGTTGAAACCAGTTGGGCAACTGGAAATCCTAACTGGAACCAGTTGGGTAACTGGAAATGACTTCCGACTGGAAATGATTTCTAACTGGAACCAGTTGGGTATCTGGAAATCCTAACTGGAACCAGTTGGGCAACTGGAAATCCTAACTGGAACCAGTTGGGTAACTGGAAATGACTTCCAACTGGAAATGATTTCTAACTGGAACCAGTTGGGTAACTGGAAATCCTAACTGGAACCAATTGGGCAACTGGAAATCCTAATTGGAACCAGTTGGGTAACTGGAAATGACTTCCAACTGGAAATGATTTCTAACTGGAACCAGTTGGGTAACTGGAAATCCTAACTGGGACCAGTTGGGCAACTGGAAATCCTAACTGGAACCAATTGGGCAACTGGAAATCCTAATTGGAACCAGTTGGGTAACTGGAAATGACTTCCAACTGGAAATGATTTCTAACTGGAACCAGTTGGGTATCTGGAAATCCTAACTGGAACCAGTTGGGCAACTGGAAATCCTAACTGGAACCAGTTGGGTAACTGGAAATGACTTCCAACTGGAAATGATTTCTAACTGGAACCAGTTGGGTAACTGGAAATCCTAACTGGAACCAATTGGGCAACTGGAAATCCTAATTGGAACCAGTTGGGTAACTGGAAATGACTTCCAACTGGAAATGATTTCTAACTGGAACCAGTTGGGTAACTGGAAATCCTAACTGGGACCAGTTGGGCAACTGGAAATCCTAACTGGAACCAATTGGGCAACTGGAAATCCTAATTGGAACCAGTTGGGTAACTGGAAATGACTTCCAACTGGAAATGATTTCTAACTGGAACCAGTTGGGTAACTGGAAATCCTAACTGGAACCAGTTGGGTATTAAACTGGAAATAAAACTGGATCCAGTTGGGTAACTGGAAATGATTTCCAATTGGTTTCCAATTGGAAATTTTCCAGTTACCCAACTGGATCCAATTAAACCAGTTAATTTGCATATTATCTGCCAGTGTGCACAGATTAATGTTTTATGGACTTCATCATCATTTACAATGTATCTATTTAATTCTTTTCAATTTCAAGTACCACACTTTTTTAAGATAAGTGTTTATAATACTTAGCAGTGAAAACCATGTTCATTAATGTTATAGATTATAATTACAACAGATTCAAAGATAATTAGTACACCACTAACTGTTACCAAATTACATCAAACAAAAATACATATATTTGATGATCTTCCATATAAATATATACATATGAAAATCTGTATTTTATCAATGCCCTTTACATTGGTAATAATAGACATATAACACTGCTTCTGAGTTGGCATGAGCAATAGTTAGTGCAAATGCTAATTAATTTGTAACTAATTAAGTTCATTCCAACTGGAAGTTCCAATTGGATCCAGTTGGAAACCAATTGGTTTCAACTGGTTCCAGTTGAAACCAGTTGTCTCCAATTGGTTTCAACTGGAACCAATTGAAACCAGTTGCCTCCAATTGGATTCAATTGGTTTTAATAGGGAAATTGGAACAACTGGAACCAATTGAAACCAATTGCCAACTGGTTCCAGTTGCCCAATTGGTTTTAACTGGAACCAATTGGCAACTGGTTTTCAATTGGAACCAATTGGCAACTGGTTTTCAATTGGAACCAGTTGTTCCAATTTCCCTATTGAAACCAGTTGGCCAACTGGTTTCAATTGGTTTTGCTCTAATTGGTTTTAACTGGATTTTGGTCCTGGGTTCGCTGTGTCGCTTTCAACTAGCTTGAGAACGTTTACGCGTCTGCTTCGATATATCCCCCCCCCCCCTCCTCCGAAAGAAATTCTGTATACGGCCATGCTCTAAAGAGCCTGGCACATTGATTTATGTATACTTTCATTTTCATTATTTTTATCTCATTATCAACATGGCCTTACGCATAATTTTTTCCAGGGGGGCCGGGGCCGGAGCATGACGCGCGTAAACTTTCTCATAAAAATCTTGAAAAAGCGAAGCGACCAAGCTTGTCATTTGAGCTTGGTCGCGTCGCTGTCTCGCTTTCAAGATTTTTTTGAGAAACTTTACGCGTGTCCTAGCTGCTCCCCCCCCCCCCGGTAAAAATTCTGTGTAAGGCCATGATGATAATGTGATAAAAATAATGAAAATGAAAAGTACATATAAATCAATGTGCCATATGCTCTTTTGAGCATGGCCGTTCACAGAATTTCTTTCGGGGGGTGTGGGCAGACGCGCGTAAACGTTCTCAAGTTGAAAGCGAGACAGCGAAGCGACCAAGCTTGTCATTTGGGCTTGGTCCCGTGGCTGTCTCGCTTTCAAGATTTTTTTGAGAAAGTTTACGCGCGTCATGCTCCGGCCCCGGCCCCCCTGGAAAAAATTATGCGTAAGGCCATGTTGATAATGAGATAAAAATAATGAAAATGAAAGTATACATAAATCAATGTGCCAGGCTCTTTAGAGCATGGCCGTATACAGAATTTCTTTCGGAGGAGGGGGGGGGGGATATATCGAAGCAGACGCGTAAACGTTCTCAAGCTAGTTGAAAGCGACACAGCGAAGCGACCAAGCTTGTCATTTGGGCACTTTTTGGAGTTTTAAAAGTGAAATACGAAGGCTTTCGTGCACACTTTTGGTGAATTTTGTGATAATTTTCAATAGAAAAATAAGTTTTTAAAAATTTAGGGGTCATCATGCCCCCGTATTGTCGTTGCGAGCATTTTGGGGCCAGGGTGAAATCGCCCCAAACGCCTCAAACAGACACTCCAAAATGTATTTGAAGTGCATTATTAGAACTGAAACTTATCTCTACACCAGGAAAAATTAACTTAACAAAAAAAGCAACAAGAAATATTTATAAAAAGTAGAAGGGCCTGTACAAGTACACTGATATTTCACTCTCTCAGCTCATATGCACTTGATCGACTTCCATCGAGGATTCGGGCTAAATTCCGCCCGCCACTTCCGGGGACCAACCAACGTAGTAGCACTCCGTCGATTCACCGGTTGTCCCTACCGTACACGCGCGCCTATGGGGATTGTGAACTGTAGGAAAAATCGTATAAAATTACACTTTTTGATATTTCTACGAAGACGAAGTTATATAGAAAATGAAGAATATTACAATCAGACCATATCCCTAGAAAATTGCTTCAAGAAATGTCATTATGAAGAGGAAATGGACAAAAATTTGTGAAGAAAAATCACGAAAAAGGAAATCGCATCATGAATATTCATATCATGGGCGGTCCCACATTTGCATGTTATAGCGAGTTTTCCATTATTTAATAAATAATGGCATTATTTAATAAATAATGGCATTATTTAATAAATAATGGTTATTTGTATATAAATAATGATTATTTGTATATAATGGCAAACTGTAAAAATTGTTTATAAATAATGATTAATGGGATATTGAAACAAAATTATTATTTATAAATAATGAAGTAGATATTTCATTATTTAACAAATAATCTTTATTTATAAATAATGGAAAACTCGAACATTAAATAATAATTATTTATAAATAATGAGAATAATGGTGCACTCGAAAAAATTATTTAGAAATAATGAAGTAGACGTTTTCATTATTTAACAAATAATCATTATTTATAAATAATGGAAAACTCAACAAATTATTTATAAATAATGAAAAACAAATAATCATTATTTATAAATAATGAAAAACAAATAATCATTATTTGTAAATAATGAAAAACAAATAATCATTATTTATAAATAATGAAAAACCAATTATCATTACTTATAAATAATGAAAAACAAATAATCATTATTTATAAATAATGAAAAACAAATAATCATTATTTATAAATAATGAAAAACAAATAATCATTATTTATAAATAATGGAATGTCGAACTATTATTATTTACAAATAATGAAGTATTACTTGGAATTATATATAAATAATTAGAAATGATATTTTATATAATAGTAGTTATTTACAAATAAAATGTAAATTATATATAAATAATAGTTATTATTTAATAAATAATGATTATATAACAAATAATTGTTCTATATAATATTGGTACATTCGGCGCCTCATAAATAGCTATATGTAAAAATCGAAATAGCTACCAGTTTCGACTTTCGACATGCAGACTTTTTTAGCGTCCATTTCTGCAAGTCAAATATATTTGGCGACAAATATGCCGTTTGATGAAATTAAAAAATTAAAATTAAAATTATGTGGTTGCCTTAAACCCCTTTCACAATTGGTGGTGCGACTGCTTACAACCGTTGCGAATGGGTGCAACATAATTATTGTGACCAACACTAGCGTACCTACGGGGGGGGGGGCACTCTGCCCCCCCCCCCTGACGAGCCACAACCCATGCAAAATACATATCACTGCCCCCCCTGACGAGCTTGAAGACCTTTTTTTTTTTTTTTTTTGCTTGACAATTTTTTATCTGGTACAACAACCTTCATTTTTGATTGAAGACCTTTTTTTTTTTTTTTTTTTTTTTTTTGCTTTGTAAATTTTTTTTCTGGTACAATAACCTTCATTTTTTTTTTTTTTTTTTGCTTGTCAATTTTTTTGGCGGCAGATTTTGCCCCCCCTGTGGAAAATCCTAGGTACGCCACTGGTGACCAAGTGATCGCAAACGGTCGCAAGAGCAATATTGTGAAAGCCCCTTAAAAAAGGTGTCTGGCTGTAGATGTTTCGGCACATTATGGTAAATTGCACCGTTTTGGTAACATTTTGGTTAAAAAATTGTTACCAAAATGTGCTGTTAGTGCACTTATGCCCGACAGGATTTTTTTGTTTAATACCAAAATGTGCAGTTATAACGTGATGTGTCTGCACATTTTGGTAATAACTAAAAAAAACAGATTTAACGGTTATACTGGAGTAAAGATTGATAATAGGCTATTGGGTTAGAGACAAAGTCAGCGATAGTATATTTGCCAGTACGTCCAATGCCATATAAATGCGGAATATTATTATTTCGTCCAATGACCATGTCGTCTAATGCCGTTTGATCTAACACCATTTTGTTCAATAGTCATTTCGTCCGATAGCCAGTTTTTCTAAGAGCCACTTCGTCTAACAGCAATGTCCAATAGCCACTTCCTATTAGACCCATTTTGTCCAATAGCCACTTCTATAGCCAGTTCGTCTAACTTCATTGCCAGTTGGTCCAATACCCACTTGGTCTAATTGAGAGTATTTCCAATTAATACCCACTTGGTCCTATTGACAGTTCGGCCAATTTCCACTTGGTCTATGGGGGCAGTCGCTGATCCAGGGGGTGAATGTGTCCCCCTTCTAAGAGCCATTTCATTCAGTAGACACTTCTTACAATAGCCATTTCGTCTAATAGCCAGTTCGTCTATGACCATTTCGTCTCATAACCAGTTGATCTAATATCCATTTTAATTTCATTTATTTCGCCCAATTAACATTAGTCCAATAAGATCAAATGCTATATGGATTAAATGGCTATTGGACCAACTGGTTAAAGACTAAATTGTGATTAGACCATGAAGAAATTGGACGAACTGCCAATTGGACCAAGTGGGTTTTGGAGCAAAATGGCAATTGGAACAAGTGGGTATTGGAGCAAATGACAATTGGACCAAGTGGCAATGAAGTTAGACGAACTGGCAATTGCAAGAAGTTGCTGTTGAACGAAATGGCTCTTGGAAGGGAGACGAATTCAACCCCTGGATCTGCACCTGCCCCCATTAACGGGTATTAAACCAAGTGGAAATTGGCGGAACTGTCAATTGGACCAAGTGGGTATTCATTGGAAATACTCTCAATTGGACCAATGGTGTATTGGAGCAAAACAGCAATTGGACCAAGTTGGTATTGGACTAACTGGCAGTGAAGTTAGACGACCTGGCTATAAAAGTGCCTATTAAACAAAGTCACGGTGGAATTAAGACGAAATGGCTCTTAGACTAACTGGCTATTGACGAAAAAGCTATTACTTACTTTACTTTGAGTCCACGATGCTGTAGGCTTGAGTTGAGTGCCTGTTCATCGATCGTAGTATATCTTCTGGTGGTAGTACAGTATCCATGGTATTAAAACAAAATATACATATATACTTAACACGAGAAAGAACTGTCAGAAGTGTGTACATGTATGCTAAAAACCATGGAAAAACAAAGACAATACTGCCTACACTGGCTTTATACATGTAGAGCAAGTCATAATTCTTTGACCAGTGTCTATCCAGGCGATTTTTGAAGCAGTTGACTGAAGAAGCTGAAACAACACTGTCAGGAAGACTATTCCACATATCTAAAACTATGTTACTGTAAAAGTACTTCCTAATATCAAGCCGAGAAAATTTCTTTTCCAACTTCAACCTATGACCTCTTGAACGAAATAATATTGGACTAAAATGCATTAAACGACATGGTTACTGGACGAAATGGCATTGGACGTAGTGGGTATTAGACCATGTAGAATTGTAGATATTAGACCAACTCGAGATTAGACAAAATTAAAGGTAAACCAAATGCGTTGAGCCGATGTGGTTTTACAAAATAGAGACCAAATGAAATGCCTTTCTTGTGTCGATATTTACGGTATTTTGTATGCATTGAATGAGCAGTCAAGTGAGCGAATAATCCCAGAAGCAGAGGCGTCGATCCTGGGGGGGGCAGGGGGGCGATCGCCCCACCAATGAAAATATTGGGGGGGGGCAAACATATCGTTTTGCCCCCCCCCCCCAATAATTCCGGATGTGCAAAATTAAAATAAGATTGTAATGTTCAGTAAGCGAGATTGAGATACACAACTCGTTCTTTATTTCAAATCGTTCTCAAAATGTCTGCTTTTCAGATTGGAATATAAAAATTTTCAGCTCGCGCTTCGCGCTCGCATCATTTCTGTAGCAAAAACCCATACTTTTCATAATTAAATAGGTGAATAGAATGTCCCGTTTTCAGTGCTAAACCTCAAATGGAACCCCCGCTTCGCTTTGCAATAATCTTTTGCTGGATATATAGCTTGTTCTTTATCAAAAACGTCCATTAACTGTCAATTAATTTTTTTCAGAGCGAAATATCAACATTTTCAGCTCGCGCTTCGCGCTCGCATCTATTGTTCTTTTAGATACCAATCTTAATCATTGGTACCAATAATGCTTAGAATATCAAGCTTTCAGGTCAGAATATAACAAAATTTCAGTCCTAAACAAGTACCCTTTTCCTGTTTTAAGGTCAGTATGCTAAACAAATTTCAGCTCGCGCTTCGCGCTCGCATTAATTTGTTGGTGAGATACGTGTCGGTATCTCATAAGTCATATATATGCCTATGTGTGTGTGTGTGTGTGCGTGGGTGAGGTTGTTTGTTTTGTATGATCGAGCGCCTTTGGAACGTTGATTCATGATTTTGCCCCCCCAATCTTAAAAATGGATCAATGTCCGGCACATTTTGGTAATTTACTAAAATTTGCAATTTACCAAAACGTGCAGTAACAGTAGACCTTAGAAATAAGAAGATCGAGCCACCATCTTCTGAATGACTGAAAAAGTAAATATCTCGCTTTGCTCATCATGTCCATTGTCATGATTGACCTGGATTCTCCATCGAAGGCCCTCCTTTACTTCCATGGCGACCAGTTATTAATGTCACCCTCCACTGTAAATGATCTATGACCGTCCCCTTGACAACTTTGGAAATATTTCGAATCTCTAACTTTCTTGACAGGTGTTGGGGTTGAGTCTGACAGTATGGGAAGAGTTTTACAAAATGATTTAGGTTGGAGTTCAGGGTACATTTTCTCAACGCGGCCTTGTCTCCGCCATGCAAAGAACTCATTGTAAAGGCTGTCGTTCTTGTCGACTTTGAGGAGGTAATTTACAAGTTCTTCCTGTGAAGAGAAGTCGGCGACATGGAGGAATGAATTAGGAGGAGCTACTTGCTCGTAACTTATTCGTTTCCCTCCATAAACAATTGGAACAACACCATTCATGAGGCCGTTTACCCAAAACTTTTCGGTGATATACTCATTACACTGTGCATTCTCAAGGGCCAAGGTAAACTTGTAACGAGATTGTTTCCTTGTGCATTCAGGAGACATTCGAGGGAGGCAAATTTTGTCACCACATTTACCATATGTATCAAAGGTTAACAGCTTCTTTAGATCTTGTACCCATTCCATTCGTGGCCAGAATGTATTGTTGCAATTACTGGCCACCCATACAAGGAGGTCGGTTTTATTCTCGGCATAGTTGATAACTTTCATATCTGTCGGTTCCCCTAGGACATAGCGACTATATGGAAGGATTACATCACTCTCTGAGTGATATGTCATGTCATAATGATATTGAATATCATCAATAGTAGAGTCCCAGTAATTCATCATCAATGGGCTTTCCATTGCATAGAAGAAAAGTCTGATATTCTCTGGCAGACTTTTCACGAGTCGATTTGAAATTTTATGCATTCTATTCCTATACCTCCATGGCGAAAAGTTGATGAATATGGCGTCACTTTGTTTCAATATATTTTCATCGTCTGTCGTCCGAAGTGCTATATCACACATAAAGTCTGGACATTCGATGAATACAGTTGGAACATCATTAATACGAATAACTGTATTGTCGTAGTAAGGACCCTTCCGATCTTTTGTTTCACTAAATTTTTTTTCAAGAATAGCATATTCAGGCCAAGCTTTAAATGTGCTCACTTCAAGAGTAAATATCGATAAATACTTAATACACCTCTCATGAATCATATTTTGCACGTGGTGGTCTGTTATATTTGCTGACAAAAACTGATCACTCCTTTTCAATGTTCGGTTTCCGATCCCTCTGACATTATCTCGCTGTGTGATTGAGTATTCTTGAGTCTCCTGGGAATCCTTTAGTACCATATTGATGTCCCCTTTCATGTTGTGCCGAGAGACAAAGTTGTTAATCTGCTCGTTTGATTTCTTAGTTGACCTCGTCAAGATCGAAAAAGTATACCCGTTCATTAATAAAACCATTATACCCGCATTGACCATCAAGAAAGCGATGATTAGTAAACAGAGAATCCGGAATCGTTCTCGAAACATTTTGGCCAATCTGTAATTGAATTTTGATAAAGGAAAATATTATATAACACGATAAAAATTGAAAAAAAATAGAGGATTGTTTCTAAATTGTACACTCTAAAAGAATGCACTGCTTTGCAAATATTTCTTTATTTCCTTATGCAGTTTTAATTATTAAAGATGCATTACTTCTGAAATTATATTTCAAACTAAAGTGTCATAAATTTACTTGATTTATTGGTACTATATTGATTCAAGAAAATTTAAGTACTTCTAACTTGCTTCGAATATAAAGTAGATTTAACTTCAATTAAGTAATTCACTAATTAATTCACAAGGCCAAGTTTAATGTACTTATATTTTTCAATTGACTTATTGACGCGAATGTGAATATAACACGAAGAACAATTAACATATAAATATATGAATATTCATTAAAGAGCAGAAAAATTTTACATTTTTTTAAATAACTGTCATGTATATCTG
This sequence comes from Lytechinus pictus, assembly GCF_037042905.1. Classification (NCBI taxonomy): domain Eukaryota; kingdom Metazoa; phylum Echinodermata; class Echinoidea; order Temnopleuroida; family Toxopneustidae; genus Lytechinus; species Lytechinus pictus. The sequence goes on from NC_087246.1 coordinate 18,451,019, forward strand.
TATTCAATTTTTTCTATAGATTACACTGTAAAGAATATTGGGTCAAATTTTATCCAGCACGAGGGTAATAATGTGTCCGCTTTGGGGCAGTATTTTACCCAATGCGGGGAGCATATTGTCCAGTAACGTTACAAAATAAGCAGCAATTACTTTAGAATGGGCAAAATTTCAATCACACTGGATAAATGAAAATGCCCAATGTTGGTTGAACACATATATAATTACCCTCATGGAGCATTATTACGCAATATTTTCTAGAGTGTAGAGTATGTAAATTAGTTTTTTAAATGAGTAACATCAAATATTATAAATATTAGTGAAAGTTGAGCGAGTGGTGGATATACGTGCTTTCCCTTAACTACCTAATGTCAAGTTAAGGTTTTTAATTTTGAACTAAATTTACAAATGCGATTAACTCATCCAACTACTAGAGTACACTCTATAAAAAGGTTTTTCAAAATATTGGGTAAAATGGGAACATGCCTGTTGGTTGGGTAAAAAAGATAATACCCAGCAAAAAAACCATGTCCCTTTGTACCCAATATTGGGTAAAATTTAACTCAGTGTTCTCGAGTGTATTCATCCTATCACGATACAATAAGTGGTTCATAATAGAAAGAGAAAAAATGTTTTACCTCTTAATCATGGTAATTATTTGAAGCAATAGAGCGATGTCTCTCAATTATCTCTGTTCACTGTCACAGGTACAGTTTCATGTGCTTCTCGACCTTCACGTTGCTAATAAGAGCATCGGAGTATTATTTCAATGCAAAGAGCTTGATTCAAGTGCTCTCGATGTTCATGCCCTTTCAATTCGCTTCATACGCTTGTCTCTAAAAGTTGGGTTATTTAAAGAGGGGAAAAATATCACCTGTTTGTTATTGTAGCGGTAGCCTATTTGCGAATCATTCCTAAGAGACGACGAGACCCTTTCACGTGACTCTGAAGTCAATAGGCTATAATTCATGAACAGGATTTAAAAAAAACAGAACTCGGAAAAAATTTCACTTCAGCATTCATTATTTAGATGAACCATTTGTTGATAACATATATATGTTTCAAAAACATAAAAAAATAAATGTTAATTCGTTACTTTTCTTAAATATAGCCGTTTGTGTAATTTATATTACAAAGGATGCAGAGGAGAGGCTTTTAATTTCAATACACGAACTAGGTTCATAATGCATGTAATGTGAGCATAATGTAGTGCGCTAACCGGGTACGCTTCGATCCGAGACCGCCCCCTACATACACACACACCTAGGCCACACGGTCAGATCTCGTCTTACAAATCTTGCATTTATGATATGAAAAGGATAGAAGTGAGTTGGGGAATTGATGGGCATGGTTTTCTGAACCGGGACGTCACCGGTTGTTGGACTGTAAGAAAATGTGCACACTCACATACGCAGTCGCTCCCACCTACACGCACTCGCCCAAAATAGTATCGGTATTTTAAGCCAGCTAAATTTCTTTTTTCCTGATTATATACTATTAAACTTATATATGACTCTCATTTCATCACGACTAAATTATGGTATATTGGCTTGGGGTAATACAAACAAGACGGTATTAGAAATTTTATTTACATTACAAAAGAGGGCTATTAGGTTGATTAACCAATCTGACTTTTATGCACACACAAATCCATTATTTATAAAAAATAAAATCCTGAAAATTCATGATCTTTACGAATTTCATTTGGGTACATTCATGTTTCAACTCTCAAAAGATGATACCGGAAATGTTTTCTTCTTTGTTTCAAAGAAACGACCTCATCCATTCTTATCCAACCCGCCAAAGGGACTCATTTCACTTTTCACGTACTCGTACATTATTTGCTCAAAGAACAATTGTATTTGAAGGACCAATGTTTTGGAATCATCTTCCAAACGAAATATCTAGCTGTTTATCCTTAATTAAGTATGTTTAAATGTAAACTGAAATCATTTCTTTTGTCCAGTTATGAACCCCGTTAAGACGCTCTGGCTGAATATATATAATGTATTTGATTTGTACCTTTTTAAAGGTATACTGCCTAGTTTTGATTTTTTTCATTCTTCGCTCATCCCCCGCTCTATTTCACATTTGTCTACTTTCCCTCTCATTCTTTACCCCGCTAATCTTTGGCTTTTCCTTTGTAGTCTGATTTTTTTTTTTTTAGTGTCCGATCTCCTTGATTACTAATTTCTTAATTACTTTAAGGAACCTGCAGACATTACAAGCTCTGCTTTTTATGCAGGTTCCTTCATACTTCACTTTATTTACTGCCATTATACATGTTATATTTTGTATGTAATCAAATGTATATTCTCAATTGTATTATGTTATTATTTTGCTATCTTGTGAAGTATGAAAATAAATTCAATTCAATTCAATTCAAAATGAGGGACACAAACGCACATTTCCGCACATCCCACATACAGCTTAGCTTATCGCTGTTATACCTGGAAATTGTTAGGAAGGAGCCGTAAAATTTTAATTCATACCAAGCACTATGATGGGTTCTAGAGCGTAACAATGGGATTTGTTACATTTCATTTACCTTTGAACTTCCTGCTGCGGTGATTTATTTTCACAAACCCAGTACCAGTTTCGAAATAATGAATATATTGGTTAGATTGCAATATGAATTAGAACTCATGAACGGATTTTTGTGAGAAAAAGGATACCAAACAAGTTTATCATATTCAACACAAAGCCCATCTTATAATTTGTGTACCAGAGTCATGCAATCAAAGGAAAATTAGATTCTAACAAAAAATCAATATTAGACTATGTTCTGACCATTTGCCAAAATGTTACTATCCTGTCATTATCCATGATTTACAATCTCCGATATATGATACATCGCGTAGGCGTGCATAGGCGGATTCAGGGGGGCCCGCCCCCCCCCCCCCTATTGGCGGAGCAAAAAAAAGGAAAGAAATAAAGGAAAAGAGCGGAGAAAAAAGAAGAAGAGGAAGACGAGTGAATAAAAAATTATTGAAATGAGGGGAAAACTTGGAAAATAAAAAGAATCTTTCATGTCACTGTATTAAATTTTCGCTCGCGCTTTGCGCTCGCATTGCCTGTTAGGTGATTTACATAACTTGTTCAATATTGAGCTTAAATACCAAGTTTGGAAGTCAATACACAAAACATATATATTTCACCTCGGAAATCGAAATTTCATTTTGTGTTATTTACAAATTGATTTGTATAAAGTGCTATGTAAAAATGTCAGTTATTTATGGTCTGAATATTAAATTTTTCTGCTCGCGCTGCGCGCTCGCAAATTTTGATTTATCAGGTACTTATTATTTTCGTGTATTCCATAAAGTTTCCAAAATATCCCTATTCAGTTCTGATTGTCAAAACGTATCAGCTAGCGCTGCATGCTCGCATTTTGATTGGCGAGTTATGTTTGTGTCAATATTGATTACACAACAAACTACTTAAAATCTCCTTTTCATGACAGTTTATCAAAAAATATGGCTCGCGATTTGCACTCGCATTAATTCCGCTCCCTCATTTTGCATTAACAAATAAGATATCAATTTAATAATTAAATTGTCCCTTTTGTTTCATCTCGCGCTTAGCAAGAGGAATAGAAAAATAGTCATTATTTTCATATGATGACATGTCCTAAGGATTTCCCGGTCCTATGTCAAAACTAAAAAGAAATAATGATGAAAAATATCAGCCCTTTATTAAGTGCGATCCATATCCACCTCTGATTTTCCTACAAAGTGCTTGAAATATAGAGCTGAAATTGACCCTTTTTTCAGATCGGAATATCAAATATTTATGCTCGCGCTTCGCGCTCGCTTTGATTTTCATGATAATAGATTATTTAGAATGCCTAGATTCTTGGATTAAATCTGAAACACGCGCTTATTCACCCTTTTCATGATTTACAAAACATGAATAGAGTGTCCCGGTTATAGGTCTAAATCTCGAATTTTTCCGCTCGCGCTTCTTGCTTGTATGAATTGTTTAGTTATATAGCTATCCTGTTCACGATTACAAATATTGAATAAAATTTTCCATTCCTTATGTATAAATGTCAAAAGTTTTCAGCTAGCGCTTCGCGCTCGCATTATTTGATTGTTGAAATATTTAACTTCTTCATGGCTAAGTGCACACAGTCCTTAGCAGGTAGGGCCTACCTTTTCGAACAGTTCAAAACGTATATAAAAATTTTCTGCTCGCGCTCGCATTATTAATGTAAGGAAGATCCCCAATTACTCATCCTTTTCATTATTTACAAAATATGAATAGAGTGTCTCGTTTTTAGGTCTAAATCTCGAAATTTTTGGCTCCCCCTTCGCGCTCGCATCAATTATTAAGTTATATACTTATTCTGTTTAAGTTACAAAAAGTGCATAGAATTTCCATTCTTTAGGTAAAAGTGTCAAAAAATTTCAGCTCGCGCCTGGTGCTCGCATTATTTGATTGTTGAAATATGTAACGTCTTCATGTCTAACTGCAAGCAGTAGGTATAGGCCTACCTTTTCGATCAGTTCAAAACGTGTATCAAAAATTTCTGCTCGCGCTTCGCGTTCGTATTATACATCTTTTTCAGGATAACAAACATTGCCTAGAATGTCCAAATTTTAGGAAAAAATACATACAATTAAAAAAAAATGCTCGCGCTCGCATTATATAAATAAGAATTATGATACTATTTATGTTGATTTATAAGAATAAAGCTAAGAAGTAACGATTACGACTACCCCTTACAAAGAAAAAAAAATCATGTTTGAGTGGCCGATCGGGGAAAATATGGCTGAAAAAAAATTCGGGCCCCCCAATTGATTGGCGAAGGCTGGATCCGACCCTGGGCGTGTTTCCACATTTTTTTTCCTTTGAAGTTGAAAGAGTAGGAAATTTCAAAAGTATGCATCACATATATTTGACCTTCTGATTAGACATCATTAATAGGGACAGTGAACAGTTTAAGCCAATAGAATGTTCTGATGATTAAGATTTAGACACTTATTATTGATGCGTTATATCATCTAACCGGTTGGTAGATGCAGATTAATTTGGCGTATGACTTATAAGCAGTGTTGAGAATAACTCCATAAATAGGCCAAGAGCGTTAGGTTTAAAATAAAAGGCGGTAACAAGCTGTTTTTTTCAGGGCAGATCCGGGAATGTATCCAGAATAACATACTGGTGCCTTGTAGGAGTTTTCTTTTCTTTGTTGATATTATGTCTGTATATATATTTTGTTTGTAATGGTGCACTATTTCTTTATATTTGTCATTCATACTTTTGCATGTCTTTCACACATGTATTTTTTGGTGTTGTCATGAAATGTATGTATGTAAATCCCAAAACAAATTTCCTTTACGGACCTGAATAAATTGAATTGAATTAAAAGTCCTCATAAATCCACCTTGGGGGTTTTCCGTAATCCAAGATGGCGTCCAAAATGGCTGCCGTTCATAGAAAATGGACATAACTCAGCTCATTATCCACGCTAGACATCCAATTTCGGTGCATATTTCATGGTTTAAAGGGGTAACAAGATTTAGTGATACAGGTTAGATCGAAAATAAGCAGACCAGGGTACAAAAAAATCCAAGATGGCGCCCAAAAGCCTAAAAAAATCCACTATTCATCTATTACTTACTTTAATGTCTTTAAAGGAGAATGAAACCTTTGGAACAAGATAGCTTGTGTGATACAGAAAAATAAAAAAAAAACAGATCAACGAAAGTTTGAGAAAAATCGGACAAACAATGAGAAAGTTATGAGCATTTGAATGTTGCGATCGCTAATGCTATCGAGATCCTCACATTGGCAATGCGACAAAGATGTGTGATGTCACTTGTGAACAACTCTCCCCATTACTTTAGTATACATTTCACTTAAACTGCCTCTTTTATCACATCTATCAGTAGATCATGTGTTCTTTCTATAGGAGGGCATGTAATACAGATTTTTAAAGAATACATTATGGATAAAGGGTTAGCATCGCCATAAGAAAAAGCAAAAAGATACATTTTGGGGGTATTTTATAGTCCATCAAAGGGAAAGTTGTTCACATGTGACATCACACATCCTTGTCGCATTGCCAATGGGAGGATCTCCAATGCATTAGTGATTGCAATATTAAAATGCTCATAACTTTCTCGTTATTTGTCCGATTTTTATCAAATTGTCTTTGTTCTGATTCTTTGATATTTCTGTTTCGATACAAAACTACTTGTTCCAAAGGTTTCATTCCCCTTTAATTTTGTTCTATTCAATGGTTTGAATGGTCAAGTAATATTTTTCTTTCTCACTGAATTTGCTTTCTTTCATTCTCCATCTTTTCCTTTTTATTCTTGGTCGTGAAACATTTTGGGGTCGAAAATTCCTAGGACCCCTATCTTAACACCCAGTGCAAGCTTATCACCGGGTTTTCTATTGTGGTTGGATATTAAGTAAGTGTTGGTAAGAAAAATTATAATTTTTAGAGTTGGAAAATATATTAGGTTGTCGTTGATTTTATTTACCTGACACTGTTAGGATTTCAAACGTACTCTGTATGACGCAGTCGTCCATTTACAACATCAGACCGGTATTCTTATGAAGAAATAGAATGGAAATGATATAAAGAAATGAAATGAATAGAACTGTTTAAACGACATCTTTCAATGGAAGAGCCAATCAAAAAGCAAAATTTTCTCTGTTGTCATGGTAGCTTACTTTCCAGCAAGACATGCTATCATAACCACTTTTAATGAAATAAAATAGATAACGGGCAGGTGATTAATTAAGACCGGTGTCTTACAATTATATACATGTAAGTTCAATGTTGATTTTTTTTTAATATATCATAATTATCAAGAAGTTTACTAGATCATAAAATAACAATTAACCCTATAGATCTAGAGCCGGGCTAGATTTTATTTTAGTGAAACCTTGTAACCTTTTAACCGCAATAAAAAACACGCCCACACACGATCCCGCGTCCATGCATACTCCCTCCCGCAAACATCCATACACACACACACGCTCAACCTTGCCCTTCTGCCCCAACACACACATTAATCCGAGTGTGTACAACGGAAGAAACATGAAAATCTGCTTTATTCAATGGGCGGTGCCCCCTTCGAACTTCGAATTTTCGTACAGCAACATATGGGAAATGTCCGTCTTGCCCCCCCCCCCCCCCCACCGGGACCATTAAAACAAACGAAATCGCCCTTCAGGTATGCATACATCTCTACGAAGCCTCAAACAATTTAAAAATCCAATATCTACAATTCCAATATCATAACAAAGACTTGATAATGATAATTGCACTATATCAATCAAAATTCTATTAGGAGAGCTCAATTCAGGCTGCTGATTTCATTTTAATCCCGGGTTTGCTCTCTTTCCATCAAGCGATTCGTGTATTTTAGCATCCACTTCGCAGACGCTTTTTTGAACGTTGAAAATCAATTGGAAATGCCCGTCAAATCACAATGGACAGATTAGAGGTCATTGTCTGCCATTTCTCCTGAAGACGACAGGAACATACTTGTCGAACGGTCAAGTTTGGGTGGTCCTTTTCAGGACCAACATTTGCCCAAGAAAGATGTATTGTGTAAACTACTACACTATTCTTCTTTGCCATGGGAAGCTTCAGAAGTTACATAATTTACGTCATTGTCGAAAGTTGGTGGACCTGGCGGCCGTTTCATAAAGCTGTTCGTAAGTTAAGAACAACTTTAAGAATGACTGGTGATGCTTTCTTACGCGCTAAACCATCGCCAATGAATATACCATTTACAACAAGACAGGATCACCAGTTGTTCTTAAAGTCGCTCTTAACTTACGAACAGCTTTATGAAACACCCACCGGGACAGCACATCTTCTTAAGTTTGGGACCGGACGGAAAATTGTAAATTTGTCGTTTGTCCAGAGTGCAGGACGACACTACTGTTTTGATTCCTCGATTTTCGACGAAGACCGCTTTGATATGAAAGGGTATTGATCATCAGCGTTTTTATAGAAAGCGTCTGCGAATGCGAAGTGATTGCTAAAATACCCATTTTAGTGGAGTCCGACAGGAAAAAAAAAAATCAAATTTGAAACGTTTATTAGGCGAATGTTTTTTCTTCCAAAAGTGTACGTTACTTTTGGTAAAGTATGTATATAAAGCACAAGTGTAAAACATGCGTGACCTATTAACTACATATTAGTAGCTATTGATAAAAGTTAATTAGTCACAATAATCCTTTACATTTCCTTGACTAACTTCTCCCTAAGAATAACAATGATCCGGAGGGCTGTACGTGAATGAGAAATAATTAAAGGCGAAAGTATCTTTTTTTCAAGTTTACAACAGAGTTCGGCAATTCATTGTCATATTTAAACATAAAAATCAATGAAAGTATTCTTTATCTTTGATCATTAGGTCCAGTTGCAATATAATTAATTTATATGCACGATTTATTTCAAACAAATATGATAACAAAGTATTAGTTTTTATGGGGGGTTAAATGTTGCAATGATTGACGATTAGTTGGATTAATGAGATCCGGAATTGAAATATCCGTCTTTGAAGAAATAAATCTGAGTAACAAAATGACGGCAGTTGTTGGCAAGATTCTTCATAGTACGGCGCTGATTGTTATAATCGTACTTTTAGGCGTATTCTTAGTTTGAAAAGAGAACTTTCTTATAATTTCAATCTGTCTGAAGAATCCAGGAAATGGTTTCTATCCACATAATTATTTCTTGAGGGAAGAAATATTCTAGGAGCCTGTCTAGGAGGGGGGGGGGGGTGTTCAAGGATGAGGTTCAACCTCGGTGGGCAATGGCCGACCGTCTATACCAGCAATGATATTATCAATACAGTTCTGCATAACATTTTCCAGGGTTTCCCCAACGTGTGACGCGATATGAGGTGTAACTATAACATTAGGAAGATGAAGAAGGGGGTGATCTTTCGCTAAAGGCTCAGGATGAGTGGCATCTAAAGCTGCTCCACGGAGTCTGTTATGACGTAATGCGTCTACCAAGGCATCCTCATCTATGACCAATCCTGCATACCAAGAAATTACAAAATTAATTCCGTCATCGATACACAAGTAACTCGTGCTTCTTAAGGTAACACATTATGAGATCAAAATATTAATAAAAGGAGAAGTAAGCAGAATGGTTGTGAAGAAAGGAAGCCATGCACCTCCACTCTTATTCCATGATATTTTGCTATATAATACTGCTTATATTTAGACGTGCAAAAAAAACATTACATTGTAATCGCTGGAAATGGAAATAATTGAAATGACAGAATACCTCAAAGTGATTTTATTACAGGAGTTATAAATCTAGCTTATACAACAAAGACCTTTCTTTTTATCCCTTCTCCCTTTCTTCATCTCCCTCTCTTTCTTTTCATCTCTTTCCTCAGTCCTTGAAAATCACATGGGGCGGGCGGATCGCCCCAGCCCCCATGTAGACCCGCCTTTTGTCACCATCCACACCATGCACATCGGCCTCTCTACTACATGAGCTTAAAAAGGATAGATGATACAAACCTCTGGCCCCATTCACGATGATAGCAGTAGGTTTCATCAAGTCGAGTTGTTTCTTTCCAAGCAAGTTCTTAGAATCCTTATTCAGACTACAAGTTATTACAAGATAATCCAGCTTAGGAAGCATTTCTTCCAACCGCTGATAATAGGTAGCCTTCACTTCTGTCTCCTCAGCTTCGTTTCTGTACGAAAACACAACCATTTCAAGACTATTTATTTATCTTTTTTAGTATAGTGTGACTCGATCAGTACCTGATATACTGTTGGAAGCCCTTAAACATGTATTGCACATTTTACATGAATAATGAAAAATGAACGATATGAAGAAAGACAGACATGTTGTCACGTGAAGTTAGTCCACAAGAGAAACATCGAAAACTTACATTTTAGCCAGCTTCACAGGGCGTCAAGGAGATGGATAGTAATGTCAAAAATTGGCATTAAGATATGAAATGCTGTACTTTTGCAATAACTAATTGAAAAGTCACTTTACAAGACTATCAAATGACTTACCTTTGTGTACGATTATAATAGAGGACTTTCATTTTGAAACCCGATGCTCTCCTTGCGACTTCATAACCAATACGCCCCATTCCAAGAATACCGATTGTTGCTCCAGATATTTTGACTCCAAAGGGTACATGAGACCGATCCCACCCAATTTCAGTTCCTTCATGTCCTTGTGCTTCGGCAATACCTATGTGAATCGAGTATGACAATTAATCTTAATTATTATAAACGATTGAAAAAAAGATCAAAATTGCTTAAAATTAGCTTTTAAGGCATCATAATTCAGAAATGTTCTGAATATCTAGCTATTCCACCTCTTTTCATTGCTATTTTCCTGGTAATACAGAATAAGTTGCAAAAATGTCTTGCTTTTCAATGTTAAGTTTTTGAAGAAAGAGCTCGCTGGTAAATTTTTCCGAAATTATACATAAACAGTGTCTCAAACTTCAACTTCCTTAGAGTTTTTGGCCCATGTAATATCAAGCCAAAACATGACGTGAATGTTAATGGACAGGTATACAATACTCCGAAGTGATTCTGTTTCGTTGATTAACAATGTTCTAGGATTCAGGATTTCATTGGCAGGACATGATCAAAAATTTCATTGGAAAGGGGGCCTAAAAAGGGGCACCCATTTTCTTTCTTTCAATGTGAAGCAAAAAATGGGGTCTGAATGCAGTCTGAATGTCATCACATTTGCCACAAACTTTCCCGCAAATGACAAGCAAAAAAAAGGTTAATCAACCTTAATATCCCCATTCTACTTTTGACTCCCAGGAGACCCCATTGTTTTATACACTTTTAATTGTATTTTTTCAAGTTCCTCCATGCCCCGGGGGGGGGGGGGGGCACTCAGTATATAATGCATAGTGGGTATGTGCCGCGGAGGGGACCCCCATTTTTACACTCAAATTTCCGTTCCAAGGTATAGCATTTTTGTCTTATTGAGAAAAAGAACAAAGAAAGCCGCTCCAAAGCTTAGCATTTTCTTTTTATCGAGAAAAAAAGAAGAAAGAAATCCGCTCCAAAGCTTCGCATATTTTCCGTTACGCCGTTCCGGCCACATTGATCTGCTACAATGAGCCGCAATTTTGGTGAAAAGCGGCCGCAGAGCGCTGTCCGACCATCGCCTCTGCGCTAGCCCGTGCCGCCGGGCTAGCTGCATGCACGTTCCATAGGGATGCATACGCACTCACACGCAGGCAACCCGTTCCAAGGACCCCCCATTTTCACAAACATTGTAGTTCCGAAGCCCGTTCCGAGGACCCTCCTTTTGACAATAAGCCCGCTCCAAGGCCCCCGTTTTTTGTCTCGCCCGTGGCACATACCTACTACTTTTTTGGTCGAGTGCCCCCCGGGCTCCATGCATGGGGGACCGACGCCCCCTTGTTCCACCACTGGGGTATACGGGTATACTCTACTTACACTCTGGTAGTCTTCGAGCTGCAGCAATGAGTAATCCAAATATGAAATCAGCACATGTGTCATCCAGAATATCTCGAGCATGACCAACTTTTATACCGAGTTTCCATAGCAGCGGTAGATCCAGATGGTTTATACCAGTACTATGGGTGGCTAACACCTAAATAAAACGATAAAAGACCAAACAAAATTAATGGCAGAGAACATCCAATTTAACGCTTAAATGTAGTCTGACTTCAACATAGAGACATATCATTATTGTTCTATGTGATTCTTAACACGCCCAAAGAAGAAAAGGGAAATGATTCATAATTTATTTTGGTGGATAATAATTGACTGATATTGATAAGTTCTCTTATTTGCCTTTTTAACATTATTTACACCGACATTTCATACCTCACTTTGGGAATTGGGATATTTTTTTCTCATATACCACTTCCGATCAGGTGGGTGTTTATTAAAGCTGTTCGTAAGTTAAGGCGACTTTAAGAACGACTGGTTATCTTTTCTTGTGGTAAATGGTATATTCATAGGCGATGGTTTAGTGCGTAAGATATTATCACCAGTCGTTCTTAAAGTCGCTCTTAACTTACGAACAGCTTTATGAAACGGCCCCCAGGTTTGAAATATTCCTTTTCAGGTTCGGTAGGCTACGATGTTTCTTATATATATTCAATGGCTTCGTGTTGTAATCAATCTCACCTTTAAATTTGGTATACTTCTGAGCAGCTCTTCCGGCATTGGTGGTTTCTTATTTGGTATATACAAAATTCCTTGTATCTTATGTCGATACTCGTCCGGATTTTGGAGGAAGTCGTTCCAGATAACAAGCCTAAAGACTTTATCCACCATAGCCCGTGTCTCATCTAAGAATGGCGGCATGGTAGCAAGGATCCACGGTCTATTATCTGACATAGCTGAAATTAGGTAGAAATACATGTCATCATTATTTCGGACAAAATACAACAGAAGTACATTCAAACTAGGTCTTGTTCTCTGTCAGAAAATGGAATGATTAGTTATCGACTGAAACAGCCCACTCCCCCCCCCCCCCCATCATCGATTGTTCAAGCGATAGAAAGAAAATTGAGAGGAGAAGATTACGATGGGAAAATAATATATAAAAATAAAGGAAGAGAATAGAAAAACAATATGATTTATCGGGGGAATTACAAACATAGATCTGACAATAACTATTAAATATGCCTATCATGATTATTTCAATTTTTCAATTTTGTGTCGGCTTTAATGCTATGGAAACATAGTCTCTCTTTCAATATACCATTACTTCTCTACAGATTATGATTACCTATAGCTACTCTGCCTACACAAAGGAGAAGCTCCAGACCAGCTAGCTCGTGTTCACAATCAGTTTGCTATTCTAGTACTATCAAAATGGCTGATTTTTTATTTATTTATTTATTTATTATTATTATTTTTTTTTTTTTTTGGGGGGGGGGTAATTTGTTGTACCTAAATTGACAAGACCAATGATGATATGAAACGTGAATCACTTTAATAAATGATGACAGTGGCAGGAAGTACATTTATAAAGTGATTGTGATGATGATGATGTCATATTCACCATAATAAATAGGAAATGAAATGCATGTGTACCGTCAATCATCCCTTTGAATCATTATTCCAAAGCAGCTTGATGATAAATAAAATGCAGCACGCGAGTAATGAGATCGTAATTTGAACGACAAAACTATTATCATTCAAAAGTTTAACTATATTAAATATCCTAAACATAATGCCCACAGGAGTGGAGAGAAAATTCTACAATGAAAATACACTTGACATTCCATATGCCCATTTTAGACTTCAGAGTTTGATATGGTTTTGCTCAACAAAATAACGGTTGATGGAGGCTTGATGAACATTATGATATTCGGTGCCTGTTTAATGACTCTTGCTCAACTAAAATTGAGAAATCAAGAAAATTAAATCCATACATACCAATACAATGTTATGTTAAACTGCATAAGCACATCCAATGTCACAGTTTCCAGTTAAAATTGAAATTGGAAAAGTTTTAAAAAGTTGCCTATGATATATATAACGAACGATTCACGGAACATTTCCGTGCCGGGATCGCTGGTGAAAATATCTTGAATTTTACGACAGGAAACTCATATAGATCTAGGTTTTGTTTCAATCATCTTGAAGGAAGATTATATGGGCATAATTATAGGCATACCCGTTCATTATACAGGCTACCAGTATACATTGTAATCGTACTAATTATGCATGTGGTTAGAGGGGCGTCGAGACATGCAAGTTTCGAATTGGAAATATTAAGGCACATGAAAAACAGAATCTAAGCATATTTTTTTTCTTCAAAATATTGTAATATACGTTTAATAAGATATATCTTCATTCCAATGGTTCTATAGTGTTTTCCAATTTTATTTAATACATCATTCAATACATTTTATTTGAAATTCTTTAAAGGGTCAAAATTATTTGGGTGGCAAATCGATGTTTGCCGCCCTAATATTTTCGTAGGGGTGATCGCCACTATAGCCATGATAGCTGCCCCATGATCGACGCCTTTGTAGATCATCAACATGTCATTAATTTATCCCTCAAAATGGCATAAAAATTTTTGTGACCGATTGGGATATGTTAATGACATGTTGACCGGGGCCTCGGTGCAGAAAACTTAAAAAGAATAGCAGGGCCCGCTGGGAGAACAGTTTTCGGAACTGAAGCGGCTTCCCTGGGTAAATATACCTGTATTATTATTATTATTATTATTTTATATTATTACGTCCTAGACAGCTGGCAGCCGTCTGTGTTGAGGAGTTTTTTAACATTTTTTTATTTTTTAAATTTCTCCTCATACACAGACGGCTCGCTATCGTGCAGCCACCATTAGGGGACTTCCAATGCAAAATCCCCCCGTCGGGGCTCTTCAATTTTTGTCTTTAATGAATCAAACTTTTGAAAATTAACGCGACCGAAATGCAAATTAATATTCCATCTTGGCATTAATTGCCAAAAAACGGGGAAAATCAAGTTAAAAGGAACAAAAACAGTGACTTACCTCGGCTGTCGCGCAACTTCACTGCCCTGTTTTATCCGAACTTAAACATATGGCCAATTGAGTCCCCTGTACAGATCGCGACAGAACTTCGGTCTCTGTATTTGGTGAGTGAAGCCAGCTGATCAACCAACATAACAGAGACCGAAGCTTTTGGTCTATGTACGTCCAGACAATGAGGGTATTAAAATCGACGAAATGATAAAAATGCGTTGCATAGAATTTTCTTTAATAGTACCCTACGGCTAAACAAAACTAGAAAGTGGTAATCGTGGAGGTAATAACAAGAACGGATGAATTATTTTTTTAACTTCCCAAAAATCACCTTACGAATTGAAATTAATTTCCACTTCACTCAGAAATTAGATCACCGTTCATAGTTAGCGGGCTTTTTTTCTTTTAGAAAGTCTAGGCTTGTTATATTGTCGTACCTAAATGGGGCAATAATTAGCACGAGATTACCATACGGCATACCAGCGCAAGTTAACAACTTAGTAACAGTGAAAACTCTTGCAAATTATTTTTCTCAAAATGGAAGAATTAATATATAGCCCTCTACGTGTTGATCGAATAAAAATAACTCAATACACAATTCGGCCAGTGAAGGTCGCGATCGACCATATACCTGTCATGTATTAAACATTATTTTAATTTATTTACATATCTGGCATATCTGCATATTGTTTACACGGTAAAGTGTCGTAAACCTTTAAAAAAACAAATCCTAGTGGCAAACCAAATGAGATCAGGGCAAGCAGACAAAACATACGGTATGATTTATGGATATAGATACATCAAAATATTATAAATGACGGTAGATCTGTATCTGATATAGTCATGGCAAAACTTACCGGTATAACTATGAGATCTATCTAGATAGATGTAGTTGTGGCGAACGTTGATGCCAAGTGCACTCACACAAGCATGCGAGGTTAGTTGTACTAATTAACGTGCCAAGACAGTGTGCAGAACGCTATAAATTTTTGAAATGTCCTCGCATTATATGTCACCGTGGTCTGTGGTCAGTGATTTCACTACACATCAAATACTGTAGATAAACGCAATGCACCATGCATAGTATAGTAGGCTGGTATGAGAGGTCAGCTTTCAGATAATATCCAGGGGCCGATTGCACGAAAGGGTCTTTCCAAGGACCGTCTTTCGTGTCGCCCATCTTTTATGATGCGCTGTGTGCTGGATATTTCTGAAATGTAGGATAAACAAATAAATTTTGTTAGCTAGCATTTAAAATCAATTTGTATACAATTTATGATATATCACATCATTTTATAAACAAAGATTTTGTTTACTTTAACGGATGAATGAAATATGTTTGCAGGTAATTTATTTAAAATGCGTTTCACCTGGCGCATCACAATAAATGGGCGACACGAAAGACGGTTCTTGCAAAGACCCTTTCGTGCAATCGGCCCCAGGGCTCTTATTCAAGACAAGTGGGCCGTAACTACTGAACAATAATGTTACATAATAGCTATATACTAGTAGTGTGGTACATGTAGTCGAACTTTTGTGTGCTGCTAACCTTACCAAGAAAGAATTATGTCCCTATAGTCCAGGATAGAAGAGGCATAACCTTGTTTTTTTTCATATATACAATATTTTTTTATGGTTTCTTGTCAATTCGAGGGTGCTGATTACGAATCTGAACGATGCCATTCGTGTAACCTTGAGCATTTTCCGCAAATTGGCAAAATCCAATATGCAAATTACCCATGAAAATCTTAAAATTGCCCGCACATTGGCTATAAAAATGCATAAAATTGTGTGGCAGGAGTGAACTATAGTTTTTGACAAATTTTTTTTTTTGGGATATGGCCGCCATAGGCCCCTGAATACTCTATTATGTACAATATGAATAGGGAAAACTAATTTTCACAAAAATGAGCACTATTAAACTGCAAGAAATTGTGATCTATGAACGAAGTACTGTATGCAAACCATCATTACTAACGAGATATATAATTTATTATGTCATATGGGAAAATTGCTGTATTTTGATATTTAAAATAGCCGCCACTGGCCCAAACAGTATTATGTACAATGGCAAAGGCCGGGCAAAAAAATCACAAGAGTGAGCACTATAAAATACATATTAAAAAAAACGAGTGGAATACTGACTAAAAACACAATTGTTAACGAAATATATTATTTACTTTGCCATGTATGTGATAAATGTTGCAGACTGCCCCCCCTGACGAGTCACAACTCATGCAGGGGGACGTATATATCCCTGCCCCCCTGACGAGTCACAACTGATACAGGGGACGTGCCCCCCCCCCTTTTGAGAAGCCAAATTAATAATTTGTAATGTAAAAATTCAATAAAATCAGACGTGTATCCCCTCTTTTGAACCTGAAGACCTTTTTTTTTTGGCTTGTCAATTTTTTTCTGGTAAGAAATCCTTTTTTTTTGGTTGAAGCCCTTTTTTTTTTTTTTTTTTTGCTTGTCAAATTTTTTTGTGGTATTTGTGGTTGAGAACCTTTTTCTTTTTTTTTTGCTTCTAAATTTTTTTTTTTAATTTGCCCCCCTTCTGGAAAATCCTATATAGGTACGCCAGTGCTAACAGTATTATGTACAATGAGAAAGAGGACCAAAGAAATCACAAGAGTAAGCACTAAAATGCATATATATGTGATAAAGTAATGGGATACTGTCTAAAAAACATAATTTTTAACGAAATATATCATTCAGGTTTCAAGTTTGTGTTAAATATTGTATTTTGACTTTCAAAATGGCCGCCATATACATTGACTGTATTATGTATAATGCGAACTGGGAAACCAATATTCCATAGAGCTATAGCTCTGAATATTCACAGGAGTGAGCACCATAAATGCAAGTAATAGACGTGATCCATGAGTGAATTATTGTCTGAAAGCATAATTTCTAACAAGATATATCATTTATTCTGCAAGTTAAGTGATAAAATACTGTATTTTGAAAGTCAAAATGGCCACTACAGGCCCTTACGGTATTATGTACAATGTGAATGGGAACAAATTTCAACAGATTTTGGCTTTGCTTGACTAAATGGTGTTGTATGAGTGAAATATTGTCTAAAAACATGATTTATAACAAAATATCTCATATCTTATATAATTTAGGTGACAAATACGGTATTTCAACATTCAAAATGGTCGCCATATATGCCATTTTGTGAAAATTATCTAAAGAGCCTATGGTGGCCATTTTCAATTTCAAAATGCAGCATTTATCAACTTAATTACACAAGATGATATATCTCGTTAGAAACCATGGTTTTAGACAATATTTCTTACAATATTTCTTACATCCCAATTATATGCAATATCTGTAGTCAAGCAAAACCAAATTCTGTCAAAATTGTATGTCCCAAGTTACAATGTATATAATACTTTTAGGACCTTTGGCAGCCATTTTGGATTTCAATGTACACCATTACCTCCATGACCAATATGTGATGTATTTAGTTAGAAATCATGTTTAATACAATATTTTTACTCGTACATCACAGTTAAATGCATTTTATGATTCTCACTCTTGTGAAAATTAGTTTCACTATACGCATGTTACATAATAATTTAGTTAGGGCTTGTAGAGGCTATTTTGAATGTCAAAATACAATATTTATCACCTACATGGCAGATGAAATGCTATAATTCATAAAAATTACGTTTTTGAATAATATTTCACTCTTACAACAGGGTTATATGGATGACATAGTCAAGCAAATCCGTATTCTTACAAAATTATATGTCCCCATTTAGCACAGGCGCTACAGGGGCCGCGGAACCGGGGGGCTGGGGGGCTTCAGCCCCCCACTTTTTTCCAAAACCGTGTACAAAAACGTAAAAATGACCATATGATTGTGATTTTTAGCATGGTCAGCCCCCCCAACTTTTGGCTGAGCCCCCCCCCCCCCCCCACTTTCAAAACCGTTCCGCGGCCCCTGCGCTAGTCGGGCCTATAAAACGATAATAACGGCAGCAGATTTGCAGTTATCATGTCATAACGTCATGATATATTTCTTTCAAAGTCATGCATCTTTAGCTACCAAGTTAAAGAAAATTTGACAAGGGGTCGCAGGGTCATAGCTCATTTAGCAATCGCATTGCAACTAAATATTCCACTTTGGGGGAGTTTGTGTGCAAACAAATGGAAAATAATAATGTTAAAAGAATGCAAATGACATTATAAATTTTACAACCAAGGCCATATGAGACATACTAAAATAGATTGGAACACATTCAGTCGTGAAATAAATTATTGAAACATATAAGACAAAGGGATAAGATTTCAAAACGTATTAGCTTTCTTCAGCACGGCCCCACCAACTATTGAGTGTGTGAATATCTAATTTCCACCATTGGTTTGTGGTGGCGAACCACATTGGGTGGATGGCAAAAGAAAAAATAATTTTAAAAAAATCAATTCGCTCCATATCTAACACCAAACCATTTGGCATACAGTGTCTAATGCTGGTGGATGATAAATGCACGCATCGGATATCAATATGTATACGCTTCGGTTGTTCTATATAAGCCGGATATTAAAGATTATGATGTATAGCTTGTCGTAATCATTCAAACTCGGATGGATATATTAATCAGTCCATGTTTCATCTTGATAAGCTAGTCATCATTCGAATCGAGATATTGTTGAAGAATAGTAGTCATATTGTGATAACAAAATGGAAGCGTCATCGCGGGCCTGTTGGTCTCTAAAATGTTCGGATTTTGGATTTCAACCTGATATTTCACCAAGTATCAATGTACCCCAGGTAGGCTTTTTTTTATGTATTTCAGTGTAAAAATTGCTAATTTTCAACAGAATTATTTTTATTTTA
The DNA here is from genome assembly GCF_037042905.1 of Lytechinus pictus. Classification (NCBI taxonomy): domain Eukaryota; kingdom Metazoa; phylum Echinodermata; class Echinoidea; order Temnopleuroida; family Toxopneustidae; genus Lytechinus; species Lytechinus pictus. The sequence continues at coordinate 18,470,353 of NC_087246.1, forward strand.
TTATTCTTATTAACTTTTTGAAACACGTCACCCCAAAAAACTATCATCAAATAATATTTTCAAACGTTATCCCTGGAAATCATGGTATTTTGGCTTCCACGCATGTAAATGAAGAACATATTCGGGATCAAAGTAGAAATCAAATTAAAAAAATAATGTTGCATTGTAATATTGTTGCAAGAGGCATGCAAGAAAATGTATTCATAAAAACACGATGTATTCTATCCTCTCACGGAAAGAAACTGTAATATCACTAAAATGATAACTTCTTATTCATTGATGATAGTGATTAGATTGGGAATGCGCTAAACAATTGGGATATTGTTATCATTATCCTCCGACATATTTAAGTGACTGTCTAGCAAGATTAGATAATTGATATTCACATTCATGATTTATGATTTGAGTGTGTGATGAAATGAGTACAATAGAAATGAAATTGATATATTACATTATTACTACTGAATCTAAAATTGTTAACAATGAATTGTGAGCACGTGTTACGGTACGGAACCAGATGCTTTATTCATTCATGCATTGTGTATAATCGATAAAAAAATGAATCAGCTGTTATTTCCGTTTCACTAATCCCATTAAAGAAAATTTAGATATAGAAATTGTTAATATGCATACTAAAGCATCAGCAAGTTTATGTTTGAATATCAATAGGCCTATGCAATATTTAGAAATACCATTTCTTCGAATATTCGTGTGTATATACTACAAGCGCATGAATTGGAAACTGTTCACTTTATTTTAAGTTTTCTCCCCCTTCATTCTGCTTCTCGCTGTCTTTTTCATTTTGTTTTGTAACTGCTTGTATATGTATATATTTTTGAAAAGCTAATCTTGATAATGATAATAACAATGACAAACTGATGCATGTTTAGATTTATCTAGGAAGAAAATCAAGGGCGTAGGCTGGTTTGAGCATGGAGGTGCACATCTTGGGGAGGCGGAACTAAAGTGGTATGAGTGTGCACATATTGGGGAGGTGGAACTATTAAAAGTTTGGAAGCAAAAGAAGGGGCACAAATTTCGTTTTGCTTGTCAGAACTCCTCTTCTTCAGCGGGAGGGTGCACGTACATCGAGTGCACCCCCCCCCCTCCGCCTACGCCCTTAAAAGTCAAATTATAAAGAGAAAACAAATCTCTTCATCTGGACGTAAAACCGTTCTCCAGGTGAACAGATCTATTTTCTCTACGTAATACCAATAACAAAAATGATCATGATGATGTTGTTGTTGATAATGATAATATAGGATATACATAATAAGAAACTTTAATTTTCGCTCAATTTCGCAAAACAGTTATAGAACAATGGAACTGGTATGCAAATGCATGAGGACTAATGGCGTCACACACTATTTCTTTGTGTTTTGTTATATGAAATATCATTTTTCATAGATGTATTACTAAATATGCATGTTCTTAATTAAATCAAGAACATAAAAAGTATTCAAGTGGATCCGATGTAACATTTTAAGACAAATTGCGATATTTGGTATTTGAGATATTTGTATTTTTATGATAATATAGGATATACATAATAAGAAACTTTCACTTTCGCTCAATTTCGCAAAACAGTTATAGAACAATGAAACTGGTATGCAAATGCATGAGGACTAATGACGTCACACACTATTTCTTTGTGTTTTGTTATATGAAATATTATTTTTCATAGATGTATTACTAAATATGCATGTTCTTAATTAAATCAAGAACATAAAAAGTATTCAAGTGGATCCGGTGTAACATTTTAGGACAAATTGAGATATTTGGTATTTCAGATGTTTTTATTTTTTTTCCAAACTGTAAAAAAGGTAAATCCTACACTGATAAGACGAAATAAATAGTGTATTTTTTATATATATACTCTTATTTAGACCTACATATTTCTCGAGAAATTTGGAATACCTTTTGTGACAGTAGTGCAAGGTCGAGAAGGAGGAGTCGTAGTATTATCACCGTCGTCATGATAATCTTTACGAGTATTTGCAAATCATTATTGTCGTTTTATATGATAACTTTACATTTTCAACTAAAATGTTGGCCAATATGTGTGTCTGATCCAAAAGAATGGTCCGGGAGAATGGTGAACTAAATCTGGTCAGTTTGGTCAATAAATACTTTCACATTGTTCAGTATTTATCGATACTATTGGTCAAACCATGGAGGTAGGAATGGTCAAACTTTATATTCTTGAAATTGTAGTGTTGTTATTATACTTGCTGACAGGTGTTTTATTATTATGTTGTGTGATATAGTGTGGTATCAACGTTGTGCTCTACTTCATCTATCGCTGCATCGTGTTCCTCTATTTCAACACGTATATGATCTTTGATCTGGTGACAACTATCAATGGCTTCGATGGGGTTCGAACCTTCATCTTTCTTACTACCTGGGTCTACCTTCTCTTCAACCTCTATGTCTTGGTTTCCTTCACGAACACATTAATAGATGCCTATCTCTTCTTCAAAAGAAGGGGAGATTTAGTTGAAGGTAAGAACATTATTTTGGTCTGTATATAGGTGGAATATTTCATAATTTAGGCAAATAAACACAGGGCTATTCGTTGGGACACTTTTCTGTATTTTCTAAATTTCGGTTTCCAAACTGTTTTTTTTTTTACTTTGAACTTCAGAGCTGAGAATTTAGTGCACTCTTTTTGTGGATTTTCAAGAATAAAATTTACACAAAACATTTTGAAGATATCATGGGAATAACGGTCTTGATTGTAACAAAGATCCAATAACCGAACATATTTTTTTTCTAGAATGGGTGTGGAATATTCCCTTTCAGAGAATATATCCTATTAAATTGAATATATTTATTACCTATATATCGTTTTTTGCATCGTCTTGGGAATCATATTATAATCGAAGGTTGGTTTTGGAGGTAGAAGGCTGTCATTTGATTCCAAGTTTAAGTGCGCGCTGAGATACTTTTTCCTTGGGTATTGATGGAAATAATATTCAGTCTTTGGCTTACTGTCTTTCAGTCTTCAGGGATATTTGTATCAATTTCTTGAGCAGATATCAATCAGATAAACATGCTGGTATGACAGGCAGAAGAAAAGGAAATAAAGTTCGGGGCCTCATGAATTATATGACTTCTTTTTCTTTCTTCTTGAAAGACAGGACTGTTAAACGGATCATTGAATTCCTTAAACGAAAATGCACTTGAGCAAAGCATGTTATTTCGGCTTTACTTTCATTTAATTGATTTGTGTAGAGCGATTAAATAATCGGTAGCTGATGAATATCTGTTTTCACTGTAGCCATTTTTTATTGGAACGGGTGAAATAAGGGATTACTGGGTAGCAATTTTAATATTAAATACTATAGATCTTTCAAGGTTGTGAGGTAATCTGACTTCTGATTTTACAACTTTCCTATTAGAAGTCTATCAAGAAAGTCACCTAATAAGAGAGGGTATCCGTGTATGAGGGTTTGGGTATGGGGGTGTGCTTGGATGTGGGTGTGCGGTATTGTGTGTCTCTCTCGGGGTGTATATAAAGGTTATGTTGGACGTGCCTGTGCACTCTCTCTTCATGGATGTGAGTGTGGTTATGGGAGGATGAATATGAATTAAAGGAGTGAGATTCATGACTCTCTGGTGGCAAGGGATGTGGGTGTGGGAGAGTGAAGTGGGAGGACGTGATGATGTGGGTGTAAATGAGAAACGAGTATGCGCTTGCTAGTACAGGTATGGCTATACGAGGGTGAAAGTGGATGAGAGTGTGTGTAGTACTTTGGTGCGTGTGCGCTGTGTTCGAAGGGGTTTGAAGGGGATGAGAGGTTGAGTGAATGTGATTCCCTAAGGGTGTTAGGATGCACATTGATGTGGGTGGGGGTGTATACTGGGGTGTGCATCAGTGGGTGTGTGTTTAAGAAATAGGTGTTAGAGGGTTCATGTAAGTAATATAGGTATGTCAGTCAGAAAGGGTACTCTGGTTTAAAGTTGTATGTATGAAAAAGAGGTGTGTGGGTGTGTGTGCGTGTGTGGGAGCTAGTATGAGTACTTTGTGTTAAGGAGATTAAAATTTTCTGGGTTGATGTACGTGCGTGTGGAAGGTTAAATTGAATTTCAAAGTTGTGTGGATGTAACTCTGTATGTGTATGTAAGAAACTGTGTAGGCCTTGTGGGTGTTGGAGTGTGAATCCTATTTGGGTGCACATGTAAGAGAGGATGTGCGAGCACCATTCTATAGGTGTGGGTGTTAGAATGTTTAAATTGGAGTATAGGAGTGTGAATGAAAGGGTGTTGGTTGATTCTCTAAAGATGTATATGAGGAGGGCTGGTGTATGTGTGTTAAAGAGACTGTAAGAAACTGTGTAGGCCTTGTGGGTGTTGGAGTGTGAATCCTATTTGGGTGCACATGTAAGAGAGGATGTGCGAGCACCATTCTATAGGTGTGGGTGTTAGAATGTTTAAATTGGAGTGGTATAGGAGTGTGAATGAAAGGGTGTTGGTTGATTCTCTAAAGATGTATATGAGGAGGGCTGGTGTATGTGTGTTGGTGCGGAAATTTGAATAGGGAGTGTGTTAATTAATGTGATCGTTTGGGTTGATATGGGTGCGTGATGTATTAAAAAAGGAAGTATCAAGTTGGAAGAGTGTGTCGATCTCTGCAGGCAAATATGTGACAGACTGTACGTGTGGGTTGGGTCGACTGGTTTGTGGGTGGATCTTATGTAGGGGAAGAGGGTATGGGATATACTGTGTGTGTCTGTGCATGAATCACTTAAGTTTGAGTTGTTGATATGGAGACTGATATCCGTTCCTCCCGACTTCTTTTCTTTCTCTCTCTCTCTCTCTTTTTGCTTATTCTTTATCCTGTCCACATCTTTATGGAAGAATGAAGCCAGATCATTTACATTGAAAATGATAAATGCAACATACACTGGATTAAGATTTGATAGCTCTAAACACTTTCATATAGTATCAGGAAGGACTCTTCTTGTGAGCATGTATAGATTATTCGAAGTTATTGAATACTGAGTAAAATATAACTAAATATTTGATTTTTCTTTCTCTCTTCATACAGGTACACCAACCCGTCTGAAGTTCCAATGGTTTCTATTCAACATCGTTCTCAACGGTTCAGTGGTGATTACGTTTACTTTCTGGATTCTCTATTACACCACACCTACCATCCAGATATTCTTCACCAACATGGTGAGGAATATCAACCTTCATCTCCTACCAGCAATCTTTGCTCTGATAGACCTCTTAACCACATCCACTCCCATCCGCTTCGTCCATGTGATATACCCCATCTTCCTCGGTCTTGCTTACCTGACATTCGCTGCTATCTACTGGAAGGCTGGTGGTACCAACCCATGGGGCCTGCCATTCATCTACCCATCTCTAGATTTTGGTGATGATCCTCGCGAAGCCATTATCTTTAGCGTGGAGTTGATAGCAGCTACCATATTGTGTCAAGTCGTTGTCAAGGGACTATACCTTCTTCGGGAATGGCTAACGCATTCAAACAATCCATCTTACACCGCTCTTGATGGAACCAACTCAGCTGGTGGTAGACCGACTGGATCCGCTATGGAACTTCCTAACAGATAGAATGCATGGAAATGTTCAAACCAATTTGCAAGAAATTTATAAGCAATCGATTGACGATATTGATATAATTATCACCGATCAGTTGACCTTTTCTTTTCCAAGAAGCGGACTAGTAATCAATCTCAATTTTACATTTCACTTTAAGACTTATAATTGATTTGATGACCTACGATTTATATCGTAACATTAGTGGTTGTCCCATGCAGTAGCGATAAAAAATAAGTAATAGTTATGTAAACTGGGCGGAATAAGGACTTATAGAAGCAGAGGAAGCCAATGCTAAGAGTTGATAGTATATCATGCTCTTTAATTTGAAGTGCGCGATATTCAATCCTCTTCGATACCTGCCTGATATTTTGAAGACGTGGTAGGCCAGTGATATCCCGGTGCCAGGTAAAAATGGCAGAGGTAAAAATGGCAGAGGTAATAATGGCAGAGGTAAAAATGGCAGAGGTAAAAATGGCAGAGGTAAAAATGGCGGAGGTAAAAATGGCAGAGGTAAAAATGGCAGAGGTAATGATGGCAGATGTAAAAATGGCAGAGGCAAAAATGATAGAGGTAAAGATCATGACATGCTAAAAAAATCTTTCAGGAGCGGATGTGAAATGATTTGTATGTTGATATACTTAAGGTACAATAATAACCATTTTAATTTTTTTTTAAGAAAATGACATTTCATTGATATTGTTATTACACCATATATGGGAAAAACTGCTCGCAAATGACGTCACCATTAAAATATAAAAATCGAATAGCTTTTTAAATCTTTGATAGGTTTCCTTAAACCCTCAAAAATATCATTTTGATTATTTTCTATTACAATAAACTTTATGTGTCAGGGTGAATTTCCCCTTTAATGAATTAAGTATAATACTTGGGATTCAAAGTGTGCTTTAAATTTGAATATTAGAAGAGCGATTTGACATGAGATGTAAGTCCAAGAAAAAGAAAAAATACCAACTCAAGTGTTATCAATTTGGTGCAGAAGATCGAAAGTAAGATCTAGAAATGTTACCCTTTCCATTAGTCCAACATTATAATTCTTAATTTCTTCTCAGAACCTTTCTTATTTATTCTGCTGTACATGGAGGGGCTTTTGGACTTTTTGGCATGGGAGTTTAAGACTGGCCATTGTTACCTCTGTCATTTTTACCTCAGCCATTTTTACCTTTGCCATTTTTACCTCTGCCATTTTTACCTTTGCCATTTTTACCTCTGCCATTTTTACCTTTGCCATTTTTACCTCTGCCATTTTTACCTCTGCCATTTTTACACCGAGCAGATATCCCAGATGGAAATTGAACATGTATTTTTAAGAATAATTTCATCTCTATATAGAAAGCGGTTTGCTTGAAAGCGAACCTAAGCAAGTTGCCATTTATTTGATTGTATTATCTGGTAGGACGGACTCTTAGGAGGGACCTTACTACAGCTTATCGTATAGCTTACCATCATGTATTGTTTAGCATTCGATGCCATCGAAGAACTCTTCCGTAGATTTAGCATGCACGACTGAGCACTTAAACGAATTTGATTTTAAAGAAATGAAATTCATTTGATGAATTATATTTCTTCAAAATAGGGTCTACAGATTTTTATGAGGACCATTAAGTAGATATTTATTATGAAGCAAGTTAGATAGGTGACACGCATAGACAACCATGTGTGCAATCTTTTAATAAAATAATGTGTCATCATGTATCTAAAAACTTGAATTTCGAAGATAAACTTGAGCGGTAAGTTTTAAGGTGTGTTGCTAAACTATGTATTTAGGCTGATTGATCGTTTTTGGAAAGTATTTTTGGAGAATTTCGGGAATTAATTCTGTTCGTACTAGGGGAAATCAATCACAGATTCGATTTTAAGGTGAAATGGAATTGTTCTGTACGTCACTTTATTAGCCATCGTCACTTTAAACTTCTACTTTAATTATGAAATAATTGATGTTTACTTCAATCTAATCATTATCGATCTTATCGCATTATTGTGAATGACATTTTGCACTTCCAATTTGACACGGATACCTTGCAGGAACAAAATCTTTTTCTTATTTTGTACACACCATCATCATATATCATTTGTCTTGTTGTTACTGTATTATTGTTTGAACGTGTTAGTAGCTCCATGGTAGCACGGTGTGCTTATCATAATGTTAATAAAGAAAACTGTCAAATAAACCAGTGAAATATACAAAGGCCTCTTCATTTTGCCCCCTTCCCCTGGGAAAAAAAGAAGAGAAAAAATTGTAAGCTAATCCCAAGTAACCGTAGTGAAATGGAAGCTGAATGTAATAATTATATATGTAGTTTCATACGTACCAAGGATATCCTTGCTTTGGTCTTATGTAAGCGAGTTCGTTGGAGAGAGTATATCACCCAGAGTAATGCATATGGAGAGTAAAACTATTTCACGACGAGTAATTTCCTTGACCATAAGTTTGGCGAACCACCTTCATCATTTTCTCTTGGTTCAAAAAAGCAAGTGTCTATATACCTGTACATCTGGGGCACTTGAGCTTGAATTACACGATATAGCAGGGCTGAAAGCTCTGAACAAAAATATTTTCAAAAAATCTTGCTCGTCAGTAATGCATTGAATGTTCGCGATTTGGAGAACTGGGTAGCACTAGCGGGAAACCGCTCTTGAAAACAATAAAAACTTCTTTTTTGGATTTATTTGTCAGCAAATCACATTAATGGGACAGAAATAGGATTCTTCATTCAAAAAATTCTCACGAACATACTTCAACTTACATTTTGTCAAATATCCTTAGACTGATAAACGACTCCAGCTTCGACATGTTCATCAAACAAAATATTGCGTACATACGCACAAGAATAGACATCTAAAGTTTATGTAACTTAACTTTCTACTTCGACATATTCGAACCACACAATCTAAGTAAAGAAGATGGGATCCAAGACATCAAGACCAGTTGATCCCCCTTCGGTGGAACCGCTGCCACCGACCAGCGATGAAAAATTCATAGATGTCCTAGTGCATGGATGTCATTCTGTAGACTTGGGACAGGTGAAGCTCGATCATGATTGCCATAAAGACTTCACCAGACCCATGGTAAGTATTTACAAAACCATTAATGAGTTACAGCATAAGAATTTATTGGGAAAGGCGTTTATTAATATGTACGTTTGTTATAACTTTGATTTGATTTTTTATTTGATCTATTGTTTCACATTCCACAAAAAACGTGCATCTTTAGCAAATGAGAAAATAATGAAAATTACTTTCACTTATTTGCAAAGTAATATACCGGGTGAGTAAAAAAAACGACAACTCACAAATCCCCAATTGAAGGGAAAAGGGCCTTAAACACATAATTATTATAATATGACCAGAGTATGTTTTCCCAAATAATTTGAAACTCCGAAACCTTATTTTTGTGGTATGTGTTAACGCTTGGATGACCAGGAGGTATTCTTTGCAGTGATGTATATTTCGATTTGCGGCAAAGTAAGGCATGACTACAATGAATGAATCCAGACGTCAATGATGTCATAATCCTACAAGGGTTGCATTAAAATCCATTTCAACACACCTTCTCAGTAATTAACATTATTATTCTTTAATAAACACTTTTGGGTAGCAATTAATTTCATTGAAAATGGTTTAGCATATTTGTTTATGAACTCATGTAGGATTACGACATCATTGCCATCTGGATTCATTCATTGGAGTAATGCCTTACTTTGGCGCAAATCGAAATTTACATCACTGCAAAGAATGCCTACTGATTATCCAAGCGTGAAGACATACAACAAAAATATGGTATAAACATTTTGGGAGAAGATACTCTTTCCAACTATATATAACGATTATGCATTCATGACATATTTATTTCTGAGGTGTCAATCTGTTTTTACTCACGTATGTATTACGTGAAATATGAGGAACATATTAAAAAGCATAGCTTGTAAACAGGTTTCCAGAAAAAAATTAAAAATTCCTTACGCAATAAAGAAAGATGAATCAAGTGAAGAGGAATAAATACATCTTACAGTGGTTCTACATGATAGTCACTCGAGCAAAGTGTTTACCTAATGGCAAGCATACAATTGTAATAAACTTTTTCAGCCTACATTAAAAAGAATACAAAAAGGGCGATTGGATTATATGAGTGTCTAAATTGTTCCAAAAGGTAGGCGCTGTGAAACGTTTTGAGAAAACTTGAGTAGAACTGAAGCAGAATCCACTTTGTGTTTCGCTCTGCATATACCATGTATACAACAGAACGTTATCTTTCCATGCTCAGTTTTGAATCCTACTTGTTTCTAAAGATTCTCGTGAAAATAGAAATGTGAATAGTCTGAAATTGGACAGGGAAAATATAGTTTCATCATCATGAAGAAAATTGTGTTATAGACTGAGATGGAAGGATTGAATGGAAAGAGAGAGAGGCAAACATACAGATAGAAAGAAAGGCGGAGAAGTATGATGTGGGTTCGCACAATATATTTCTTTACTGTGTTAGTGTATAGGCCTATAAGTTTTATATAAACATGGCACAGGATGCACACTTCTTCCTAAGCAATTCTTTCATCTCGTTTGTTGAAGATTCTTTTATCTTTCACATTTCTTCTTGTTATTTTTTCACCCTCAGTGTGCAAAATGTCCAATCGTCCTGTTCGTTTTATTCCGTTTCGGAGTGGCTGGATACTCCTTTGTCTTCCTTATCTATCACCTGGCGCGGGAAATAAGTGGTCGAATTGGCGCCAAAACATTCATCTACCTCGAAACCTGGACCTACGTGTGTATCACTATCTACCTCCTTCTCTCGTTTATGAACGTAGCTATTGATGTATACAAGGAATCCAGAGGATGGATTCTTGCTGTTACGACAGGTAGGCTTGCAATTAGGAAAATATCAAAGCATTCAGATCAAGCCAATGAACAACAACAACATAAAAAAAAACTATTCAAAGTAAAGACAATCTTTATGATTTTTAGTTTTATATTTATTGCGCTTTGAATGGTCTATGAGCGGATATTGCAGTTAAATATATTAAATTATCAATACACAAAATTCTGAAGTAAAGAATGGACTTAGCATGAGCGATATTACTGCCGTCAATATGATTCTCCATAACATTGCCTTTATTCCTTTCATTTACAGGGCATACTCCGTGGCGTTTTAAGCTACAATGGCTTTTCTTTAACATCTCTCTATCATCTTCTTGTGTTGGAGGTATCACATTCTGGATCTGGGTGATCGTGACAGGTATACTGCCAACAACTCAAGCCTATGACATCATCAATCTACACGGAATGTGGATCATCATCGCTGTCCTCGAAGTCGGTATCGTCACACTGCCCCTCCGTTTTGAGCACATCATCTACCCACTCGCTTACGGCGTTATCTACCTCATCTTCGCGCTCATCTACTGGGCAGCAGGAGGAACTGACCCCTACGGTAACCACTATATATACGTCTTTCTGGACTTTGGTCGGCATCCTGTCCGGTTGATATTTGTAGTAGCAGGAGAAATTATTGGAATGTTCCTTATTCATGGATTCTTTACGCTCTTCTTCCTTTATCGGAAGAAGATTTTTGCAAAATGCAAATGTTGTCCGATAGAAAAAAGAACAGAAGACGATGAGCTTCAAGCTGTCTCAACAAGATATGGAACGACAAGTGAATAGAGCAAGTAATAAGAGTGGACTCCGTTGACTTCAAGTGTGGAGAAAGAAAGGGATATGTGCTTTAACGAGAGATCGCGATAGGCTACATCTTTTCCCAAACGAATGCCACCTGCATGAAAACTCCCTCTCTGCCACAGAAAGCTTGCTTTTCATTTCATTTTTTTAAATACATAGATGTAGAAGCTCTATGGAGATAGTGAAAGTACTATAACATTTGCACTTGAGAGTTGATTTCATAGCTTATGAAGTTTATCATAGTCACGAATGAACAGATATTTCTATTCCACTGTACTGTACGTGGGTGATAATGTAGCAGAGGCGTAATAATCATCCTTGGATTGTTGAAGTGAGGTTTTGACTGAATTTGATGATTACTTCGATAGAAGCTCAACCACTGAATATGAAAATTCCCATTTATGAAAATTTTGTATTTAATTGAAATGGTTTATTAGGAAAACAAATTAGCAGCCAAAGACTGAATTGCGAAATCATTAACAAAGTAAAATACAAAGTGTAAGCAACAATAACATATCAAAATGCGTTTAGCTCTCACACGAAAACAATCCTAAACCTAATAAAAGAAGACGATGAATTGCAATAATTTATTTCTGAACATTTACAACGATCAAGAACCACAACAATTTGCCATTTCTGTCCTGTTTCTACCCAACAGCGTATTAATCGATTCCTCCATGCAAAAACTACCTCAACCAACTTGTCCTAAAGTTTTTGCATAAAATTTATCTCTCTCGCTCTGCCTTACTCTCACTTTAAAATATTTAGCGCAAAATTAATGATGCAGTATAATTATACCGTGGATCTCCGATTACAGCGGAGGAAGGATACATAAGAAGTAGTAGGAAACATGGAAGAATAATAAATTTATTCCTGTAATATAATGCTTGGGTAAGCAAATTTAAAGGTCAAGTCCACCAAAGAAAAATGTTGATTTGAATAACTTAGAGAAAAATCAAACAAGCATAATGCTGAAAATTTCATCAAAATCGGATGTAAAATAAGAAAATTATGGAATTTTTAAGTTTCGATTATTTTTTACAAAACAGTGAGGTGTACAACTCAGTGACATGCAAATGAGCTAGTCGATGATGTCCATCACTCACTATTTCTTTTGTTTTTTATTGTTTGAATTATACAATTTTTCATTTTTTACAGATTTGACAATAAGGACCAACTTGACTGAACAATATAGTATTAAACAATGCTAGTTACACATATTCAGTGAAGAATAAATCATTGTTTCACTTGACAATGAGGAGAAAATTAGAATATTTCATATAATAAAATACAAAATAAATAGTGAGTGGATGACGTCATCAGTCTCCTCATTTGCATATCGACCAGGATGTGAATAGAACTGTTTTGTAACCTTAAGCGAAACTTTAAAATGTCATAACTTTCTTATTTTACATCCGATTTTGATGAAATTTTCAGTGTTATGCTCGTTGGATTTTTCTCTTTTTATTCAAATCAATTTTTTATTGGGGTGGACTTGTCCTTTAATTGACAATAGGTTATGTAGGGCAAATGTAAACTATTCTTTACAAATTAATAAAGCATAATTATGCTTAATTCTTATTTTCGAGGCCTGAGAGCCTAGAAACCCGTGTCATTTTTACTTATTATTTCTATCTTATTTTTTTTTTAACAGGCCACTACCTTTACATGAAATACCAAAGAGGAATCAAATTCAACTGTTTTGTTAGAGTTTTGATCCTTAATTTAGATTATTCGAAATAATGCCCAAATTTGCTTAAAAAATTGCACAATGCACCCTAAATCACCCTCAGTTGAGATAGTTCACAAGATAAAGATACTTAAAATCTGACAAAATCCATTGGAGAGTAGATGGTAATCGATGAATAATTAATGTAAAGCACGACATTGGACTGTATTCACTGGTATTGATGGTCACGTGACTTTCAGCATAGTACTACATTGTGTCACCCGATATGCTTACTGCCAGCACAATGCCAGGTGGTGGTATTTATCCCAAGATTTCTCCTGGTGGCTGGTTTCCAATATAATTATAACGTGTTTATATCTCAATGCTCAGTTCGTCAGGGACGCTTAATTGATCCTCTGTAACATTTCACATAAGCTTCCATAAGGGTGTGGCAACATAGAAATTAATGTCATCAGAACATCTCTAACAAAAGAATGTGAGGATGTGTGACTCAGAGACATGTAGTTCTTGTGATTTTGACACTAGATACCCGAGCAACATTGTCAGACCGTTGGTAAATATACTCTTAATAATTTCTTCATATTGCTGAATGATCATGTCGAGACTTTTGATGTCTGTATGTTCTACACCAACTTCACAATGATTCAATTCATTAGTTTGAATCGTCATTATGATTTTGAATCGGGCTAAATTTGATGATTTACGCCTGGTTCTGGTTTGATTGTGTAGTGAATAATTAGATCATAATTTTTATCGTAATGATTGTGAAATTACAAGAGTTTCATGTTCTGACATACATTCGTTTACTGGACAGAGATTGAATTTGAGTGAGATTAGGTTTGATACATAAAGAGAAATATGGGTATATAGTAGGAATATGTAATGTTAAATCGGAGCAGAGTGTAAAAAGTAGCAGATAATATATAGGGAAAGGTGAAGAAAAATATAAGTATTTTACGAGGCACTACTTATTTTATGTTAATTCACAATAAAGGGCCAGGCCTAAGTTCAAGTTATTTGTATGATCCCTGTTTGCCTTTTCAAACCAAGATCCTATTTTTAAAAATCGTAAAAAGAATCGTCATTATAATAAAGTGTAATGGAAAATATTTTCAAAGCACAATTCTTTCATCAACATGATCAATAATTATAATAATGATGATATTTATAATAATAAGGGTAATCATAGTAATTGAAAATAATGGAAATGATCATCATTATTCAGTTTATGAATTACTTAAAATTAACCATCTGCAGAGTGCGGCATGATATAAACACTTATGTTTTTCCAAAAGTAATTATTTTAACTGCCAATATCCGATATTGAAACATCTGGTGTTTCTGACTTCCGCCTCAATTCGAATCTCAGCCATGGGATTGTTTCTTTAGCCAAAGATCAAATAATCAAAATAAAAAATATCAACGATTTTGCTCACTCGACCAAGGTGTAGTGGCAGTGATCTTCAATGATTTAAACGCTTGCGCACCAGGATTGCGCATGGGGTAAAGATATGACAATATACTAACCATCGTGACATTTAGCACCTTTGGTGCTCTGCAGATTGGATACAAACGCGTTATAAACTAAATTATCATTAATAACCATTATAAAATTGTCACATAGGTCCTAATCAAATCAATGGATGAAATGTATCGCTTGACTAGTCATTTATTTTAGCTATACACTTGAAATGTTGGGCAAAATACTGTCCACTGTGCTGGGTAATATAAGGTGGTAAAAATATATATATTCTGGGCAATTAATATTCAATTGAGCAAATTTATTACCCAGTTATTAGTTTTCATTTCGCAATTAGGGCAGATTTTAGCCAATAGTTGTATGGACAGTATGTTGCCCAGGGTTGATTAAAAGTTGGGCATTTTTGCCCAACAATTTTAAGAGTGTGCCGCCCGAATATCACTCTCTCATAAAATATATAGGATTACCCTTCATCATTTTGCTCGGGCATTGGTATAATTACACTTAATACTTTTGAAACAGAACTGTTCCAAGTACTTCATGTGTGTAATTCTTACAAATACCCTCGATATTACTTTTCTTCGAGATTATGACTTTTCTTTATTGGAAAGTGCTATGGTACTCATAGTTGTTGGCGCATTAGAATCATCATTAGATATCTTTAAAAAACAAGTGGAATGCCTCTGGCCGTCTCACCTGCATCACGCGATTCAATATAGCAGCAGTGCTGATTTTGAAAACTACTATAACTCGCACAAGATGTTCAGTGATACTTGGTTACTCTTATTTCCACGTTTTATGAACTAGACCAATACACTTATAGAGATATGATGGCAATTCAACAAATACCCCCAACGTGGCCAAAGTTCTTTGACCTTACATGACCTTTGACCTTGATCATGTGACCTGAAACTCGCACAGGATGTTCAGTGATACTTGATTACTATTATGTCCAAGTTTTATGAACTAGACCAACACACTTTCAAATTTATGGCTGTAATTCAACAAATACCCCAATTTGGCCAAAGTTCATTGACCCTAAATGACCTTTGACCTTGATCATGTGACCTGAAACTTGCACAGGATGTTCAGTAATACTTGATTACTATTATGTCCAAGTTTCATGAATCAGATCCATAAACTTTCAAAGTTATGATGGTAATTCAACAGATACCCCCAATTCGGCCAAAGTTCATTGACCCTAAATGACCTTTGACCTTGGTCATGTGACGTGAAACTCATGCAGGATGTTTAGTGATACTTGATTAACCTTATGTATAAGTTTCATGAACTAGGTCCATATATTTTCTAAGTTATGATGACATTTCAAAAACTTAACCTTAGGTTAAGATTTTGATGTTGATTCCCCCAACATGGTCTAAGTTCATTGACCCTAAATGACCTTTGACCTTGGTCATGTGACATGAAACTCAGGCAGGATGTTCAGTAATACTTGATTAACCTTATGGCCAAGTTTCATGAACTAGGTCCATATACTTTCTAAGTTATGCTGTCATTTCAAAAACTTAACCTCAGGTTAAGATTTGGTGTTGACGCCGCCGCCGCCGTCGGAAAAGCGGCGCCTATAGTCTCACTCTGCTATGCAGGTGAGACAAAAACCGATTACATTGTAGTTTGACTGTATGATTATTATGAATAAATATTATCCTGCTGGTTTCAATTACATTTCTCTATACAGTGTGACACCTATGCCAAGTTGTCATTTGTGATCTACCGCCTGCTTATAGTGACCTACCTCATTGTGTTTTTAGTGATTCACCTCTCTACCTCCATCGCAGGAGTAAGTGGGTTAAAGATCTTCATCTATCTATCCGACTGGAACTTAGTTCTAACCACACTCTATCTCATCGTTGCTTTCCTCAATGCGGTAGCGGACTATGCCTACTACCAATGGTATGGCATGTATCTCAGCAGTTACCACAATGGTGAGTGAGTCTGGAAACCATAGGCCTGCCACTGTTCGCCCCTATCCTTATATAGCCCCCCCCCCCCCCAATAATAATGAAATAGAATATATAAATCGATAAATAAAAAAATCAATTAATTAATCAATCAATAAAAATCAGAATCACCACCATGCACACCTATACAAAATAAGTGGTTGGAGGCGTGCTCGGCGATTTCGTTTTGAGCAACCCTCTCCCATAGGCTGCTGTACATAATTCGAGGGGGGTCTTGGGATCACCTCTTAATGTTACAATTGTTCCTTAGCTATAGATGGTACATGAAGAAACGAATTAAAAGGAGACAGAAAAGATGACATTGCAGAAATAGGTGGTCTGTAAAGTCATTAAACACTTTTACTTTGAAACATTAACAAGAAGAATTAACACTGGCAATTTAGTCAGAGCTGAAAACTTTCATGAGACACCCTCCTGGTTTCTGATAAGTAGCCTAAGCAATATTATCCTGATCAAACGATTAACATCTGTCGAATATATTTTCTTTTTGGTTACATCACCGTGAAGAATAGAGTTAAAATGATATGACTGTCTATTTTTATTATTTGTTTTTACATCATTCAGAACCACCTGTCCTCTACAGACTACAGTGGTGTCTTTTCAGCATATGTATCATCATCTCCTTACTCATCGCCGTATCTTTCTGGCCAACCGTCGGTTATGACCTACCGACATACAAACTAGCAGAGAACATCAACATACATGCTGTACCAGGTATCATCATGGTTATTGACCTCATGGTGACGGCAATACCGATTCGCTTCTTCCACGTAATCTATCCGTTATTCGTGGGCGGTATCTACCTGGCCTTTGCGGCAATCTACTGGGCTGCAGGAGGCACTGATCCATATGGACACCCCTACATCTATCGTCTTTTGGACTTCAGCCGTCCCAGGATCATAGGACTGGTCGTTGTTGGGGAGACCATAGGTGCTGTTGTGTTTCAGTGGTTGTTAGCAGGCCTAAAGCTTTTGAGGAATAAGGTCGCGTATGACTGCAACTGCGCCCCAAGGGTCCGATCTGTGGAAGTCATTCCTTTGACAGAAGTAGCTACCGTCGCTTCATATTCTTGACTTTCATCAAAGGCATTCTTGAGATTTTGTCGGGATTGGACTATGAATGCTGCCACAATGTCTTTTGAAATGCTCTAGAAATACCTCTAAGGCATTTGTATAAATAAGTATCCGTCATTTAACGATAATGTTCTATCACATGCATCATTAACGATAATGTTCTATCACAGGCATTAATTCTTGTGTATGCCAAATCTACAATATACTTCTTATCAAGGATAGATTTCCTATAGATTTGTCATTTCTGAGGATATCTCATTAAAGGTAGTTGTACAAAAGCATATACTTCATCCAAACATCAATTTCAAATTAATGAAATATGGATAAGCCCCCCTTAAAAGTTTAGGGATATTTCCCGGGGGGGGGGCAGTCAAATGTATTGCTGTACACACGCGTGACCAAGGAATTTCCAAACACCCCCTAAACGAGTTTTTCTCTGTGTTCAAAATACCCCCTAAACAAGGTTCTCGCGGGCTTTATTTACACATTTTGGCCCCTAAACAAGTTGTCGCCAAAATATGACCTCGGGGAAAAAGCTTGGGGAAAAAACCATACCCTAAACACGTTTGACCCCGCGATTGATCATTGACCAGTCTTTCAAAACCACCCTTTTTCTTGAAAATCGGTGTTTTTTATACCCTTAACGAGTCCATGCGCGGACCGCGTCCAAAACTGAAAAAACACCCCTTTAACCCCCCCCCCCGGGGATATTTCCTGTGTGACCCAGTGATTATCCGACATAAGTGTAGCCTATGGATAGTACTTGTTGGATGGACCGGTTAATTGTCTAATTGGCTCGAAGGGACAGAGTGAGTCCTCGGTAGGCCTGCCCCATGATATAGTCTAAGATTCTGTATCAAGGGGGATGGTTGTCATCAAAATAATGCTTCAGTCATATATATGAAACTGACTCCAAATAATGTGCAATCTGCCTTAAAGTAGTTTGTCATTCATTAATTTGTGTATAACGTTCCTCAATGCACTTAAAAATCCATAATTTGTTTTCAATAATTTATTCCCTGGTTTTATCAGAAGCAATTATCTTGCACATATTTGATTTCATAATTGTAATTTTAGTGTCGTTCCGTTTACTGTTCATATCCTTTCGAAACTTGTCATGTTTTTTATTCAGCTTTTGGCTGTGACGCATGTTTTAATAAACCATTTTTGGGGGTCGGCCTGGGGAGTGTTTATTGAAAGGACTTGTCGGACATTTCATCAGACAAGTAGTGTTTTATCCGACAGTAACCATAGTTACAGTGCCTCTCAGCAAGGAGCTTCCAACACAGCTCCTTGCTCTCAGCCAATCAGAATCAAGGAAAGTTGTCAGATCCAACAACTTGTTGGACAAAACTATTGATGAAACACCGCCTGGATTCGGTTTGCCAGTATGCATGACTGTGACATAAAAATGTCACATGACATGTCAGTACAAGGACAATTTACAGGTGAACGTATTTAACCAAATATTTATCCTGGTGGTATCCGGGGGTGGTATGGGGTATAGGCACTAATTCTGCATGCGCATGCGCATTAATGGATTGTTACGATAATTATGTTATATACATCAATTACTGATTTGTAAAGGAAAGTAGATCCGTTGTATTGCTTCACATAAGTTCGTCTGAGTAATGGCAAACTAGAAGGATATTTGAAACCTAGTTTCTGAAACAACAGTTTTGATATTAAAATATCAAAGATGTGTGACTCGGGTACATATTCTTCTTGTGAATTTGATAAAAGACATTCGAGCGACATAATAAGACCATAGTGAATATACTCTCAATTTATTCGCAATAATTATTTATTTAACTTTGAAAATCATTGAGGTTGTTTGACAGTCATGTCTAGAATTAACATATGACTCTGCATGGTTCAAGCCAGAATTGTAATCACTCGGTCAAGAAAACGGTTCCATGACAATTGCTCCGCCGACATTTGCTCCGCCGACAATTGCTACGCAAAATACGACAACTGCTCCGCCGACAATTGCTCCGGACAGTTGCTCCGCCGACAGTTGCTCCGTCGACACTTGCTCCGCCGATATGTGCTCCGTCGACACTTGCTCCGCCGATATTTGCTCCGCCGATATTTGCTCCGCCGACATCTGCTCCGCCGACATCTGCTCCGCCGAAAATTGCTCCGCCGACAATTGCTCCGCCGATAATTGCTCCGCCGACATCTGCTCCGATTATACGACAATTGCTCCGCCGATATTTGCTCCGCCGAAAATCGCTCCGATTATACGACAATTGCTGCGCGACAATAATTGCTCCGCCGATATCTGCTCCGATTATACGACAATGCTCCGCCGACATCTGCTCCGCCGAAAATGGCTCCGCCGTAAATTGCTCCGATAATGTGACAATTATTTATTTATTTTTTTATTCGTACTTTCATACGCATAACAATAATTTGTAGCACAGGCTGAAGGCGTCAATTTACAAAGTAAACTTAAACTATGCTTGCATGATATATTACATGTCATACACAGGGGCCGCGGAACGGTTTTCAAAGTGAGGGCTGAGTCAAAAGTGGGGGGCTGTCCATGCTAAAAATCACAATCATATGGTCATTCTTACGTTTTTTTGTACACGGTTTTTGAAAATTGGGGGGCTAAAGCTAAAGCCCCCCGGCTCCGCAGCCCCTGATACATGCATATAGAAAGAAATAGAAAAAAAGGGGTAAGCACTAAGGGATAGATATTCTTAATACTTATTCATGGTGGGGGGAGCATTTGTGTAAGTTTTATTACGTGCCTGGTGATTAAAATGGGGAAAAAATACGCGTTTTCATGTAATTATTATAACCATATAGCTCCATGTTATAACAGTACAAACAAATTAGACATACCCCATTCTTAGCGTCAAAATCGCTCAGACTGGCGAAATTTGCTCCGAAGTGGAAACATTTGCTACAGGTGAAATTCAACGGTACCCCACCTTATTTGTCGAAAACCTGTACTGTAGTCACGCAAAATGTTTACTGTCGGCAAATTTTGTCCCACACAAACATGACCAAGACATTCAGTAAGTAAAAATTAATATTCAAGAAAATACCAACTTGTGAAAGGCTACATGTTATGTCACCTTCTCGGCACACCCCTCCACTCTGGTTTCCATATTCTCTCGTATACACAGTGCTCTCAGTCTGGTCTCCACATCCATATCATGTCATATACACCGTAGGTTTTTAGATTATGATAATACTGTATATAATAGTGAGTTGCTTTTTTGTTTTATGTTGATCATGATTGTTTTCTTCACTGATAGAAAAAGGATAATTAAATTTTAAAAAATAATCCAAAAATAAAAGATATGCTTCATGTTTACAATTTTAAAAAGGCGTATAAATGTCCCCTTTCCAGGTCAATAACAGCTCGCGCTTTGTGCTCGCATTATAAATTCAGTGAGATGCGTATTGGGTTTCATGAATTTGTAACTATATTATTGCTGGTATACATATCATTGTCTTTTAAAAATAACATTATTTGTTTAGACGTAATGAGAGATATACATACATATATTCATTTATTATAATATATTTATATTGTCGCTATTGCACAGAATAGAACAAAAATACAACCGAAGTCTAGTTTTTTAGTAACTCACCAGTAGCGTAATGAGCCAACAACAAAAAATGGAGGGGGCCAGACAAGGATGACATTTATTTTCCTTTCCTTTATTCTTTTTTTTTTCATTGGTAGGGAGAATGGGGGATCCGTGACCCCTAGCACGCCCCTCCCCAATCTGTACGCCAGTGATGATCATACTTTCGTTTGAAACAAATTGAAGGAAAAAAGTGCAAGGGTAGATAAGGCCCAAGACGTAAATAAAAATGATTGATAAAAATTGTAATACTGATAAATATACAATAAATCAAGCGGTCACCAATAAAAATAAACAACGTGAAAGAACAAAACGAGAAAGAGAGAGAGCCCGCGTGAATGTATGGTGTATAAGTTGCTGGAAAGCAGAAGAGACATTGTGTCCAGCACCCCCCCCCCCCCCCAAATTCTCTCCCCGCTCAAGACCGGAGTGAAACCAATGATAATAATATATGAACAAAAATCCAGATTCACAATTTCAATGGGGAGTGTGTCATTCCCCTTCTCCGTTACAATTTTTCAAGTGGCAGCGGCAGGGAGAACAATTTGTTTTGTTTTTTAAGCAGAAAGCTGTGATGATAGGGGGAGAATAAAATAAATAAAACATTAACGAATAACAAGAACAAAACAACAACAAAACAATTTGTATCAGGATGAATTTCTTATCATTCCGTAACATAGACCAACTTGGAGAAATAAGATGTTAATGCAATTGTCGTATAATCGGAGCAGATGTCGGCGGAGCAAATATCGGCGGAGCAATTGTCGCGGAGCAACTGTCGTATAATCGGAGCAAATATCGGCGGAGCAATTGTCGCGGAGCAATTGTCGTATAATCGGAGCAATTTTGGGTGGAGCAAATATCGGCGGAGCAATTGTCGCGGAGCAATTGTCGGCGGAGCAATTGTCGGCGGAGCAATTTTCGGCGGAGCAGATGTCGGCGGAGCAAATATCGGCGGAGCAAATATCGGTGGAGCAAGTGTCGACGGAGCACATATCGGCGGAGCAAGTGTCGACGGAGCAACTGTCGGCGGAGCAATTGTCCGGAGCAATTGTCGGCGGAGCAATTGTCTTATTTTGCGTAGCAATTGTCGGCGGATCAGATGTCGGCGGAGCAATTGTCGGGTCACCAAGAAAACACCCCATTGTGGATTCGATGCGATTATTGGTGAATTACATGGGGAAACTATGAATAATGATATGTTAGTGTACCCCTAACTAAAATTGATTTAAATAAGAGCAAAACATTTAAATGTTCATCACAATCGGATGTGAAATATATACGAAAGTTTTCAATTTTCACTTCTTTTCGGGATCGAGCGCCGTCTGAAAGGACGGACCTCTTTAGGACCTACTAACAGCTCCATCAACGTAGACGTAGCATCTACGCCGGGCATCTACGTAGCGGACACGGAAAGAACGCAACAACTGCTGGTCGAAGTGGTAAATCTTGGATGTCACCAATCTGAGGACTTGGCGCGGACGTTGCATGCACGGACGATTTCACATTTTTCGAAAATAACGAAATTGGCACCACGCCCCAAGGATTTTTTTTCGGGAACTTCCTCCGGTGTAAAGGTGTCTTTACCAAACAAACTTTAACTATATTTACTCATATAACATCCGACTTTCGCTGTTATGTCGGGAGTCAAGTATTGATGAGATATATAATCCTGTTCAATCAAGGGGATAAAATGGTACTAAAAATTCCCGTTTTCAAGTCAATATACACCAAATATATTTCCTCGCACTTCGAGCTTTGATAATTTTATGTAGTACAAGTGCTTCTTTTTCACGACTACTTTAAGTGATTGCCCTCTTTTAAGGTCTGAATAGAAAACATTTCCATTCCGTGCTTATGATCGCATTAGTGGATTGGTGAGATATGTCTGCTCTTCATGAATTTGGTCTGTGAAATACGTATGGTCTTAATTGATTCCTACAAACAAGCCTTAGAATGCCCCTCTTCGGGTCTGACTATAAAAAAATAGCTCGCGCTTTGCGCTTGCAATATGATTAGTGAGATACGTTTCATGTTTATGATTACAATACTACAAAAAGTGATTCATGTCAGTGCGGAGGTGTAATTCTAAAAAAGTCACGCGCATGGCGCTCGCATTAGATGACAATGGTGAGATATGTATGCTCTTCATGAATTCCTGAAAAATAGTCCTTAAAGGGGAATGAAACCTCTGGAATAAGTAGGCTTTTGTCGAAACAGAAAAATCAAAGAAACAGATCAACGAAAGTTTGAGAAAAATCGGACAAACAGTGAGAAAGTTATGAGCATTTGAATATTGCAATCACTAATGCTATGGAGATCCTCCCATTGGCAATGCTTTGATGGACTATAAAATACCCCCAAAATGTCTCTTTTTGCTTTTTCTTATGGTGATACAAACTCTTTAACCATGATATATTCTTTAAAGATCTGTATTACTTGCCCTCCTATAGAGGCAATTTAAGTGAAATATATACTAAAGTAATGGGGGGAGTTGTTCACAAGTGACATCACACATCTTTGTCGCATTGCCAATGTGAGGATCTCCATAGCATTAGTGATCGCAATATTCAAATGCTCATAACCTTCTCATTATTTGTCAAATTTTTCTCAAACTTTTGTTGGTCTGTTTCTTTGATTTTTCTGTTTTCACACAAGCTATCTTGTTCTAAAGGTTTCATTCTCCTTTAAAAATGTCTGTTCTATTGGATCAATATATACAAAACTTGCATCTCACGCAGTGTTCGCATTGTTTGTAAGTGAGAATGGTACGAACCATGATTACAAAAATTGTTTATGTCACTTTTTTAGGTCTGAATATAAAAAAATTGCGTTATTTGATCAGTGAGATACATATCCCTTAAATGGCACGGTTCATGTCTCTTATTAGGTTAGTATACCTGGCTATTGAGCGCGCTTCGCGTGCCGACTAAATGACTCAATATTTTTGCTGGTGCCCCCCCATGCTGTGGGGGGGGGGGCTGAGCCGCTTCTTCCGCATAATTTATCCCATTTTTGTGGGCTGTACATACCTGGCCTTTGCAGTAATATACTGGGCCCTGGGAGGCACTGATCAGGATGGACACCCCTACATCTATTGGGTGTTGGACTTTAGTCATCCATGGACAGTAGGGCTAGTCGTTTTCAGGGAGACTGTGGGAGGTGTGGTGTTTCAATGGATGTTAGCCAGCTTGGAGAAACTCAGGAACAAGGTGGCTGATAACTGCAAGTGCGCTTCAAGTGCCCAGTCTAAGGAAGACATACTTTTAACAGAAGTAGTTCCTGATGCTCTATATTCTCCAATTTCATTACAGGAGAATGAAACAGTTGAATGGTAAACAGGTAAACAGGAATATCAACCAAAAAACGTTCAACAAAAGTTTGAGAAAAACTAGCACATCAATGATGTGGAGCTCATCCGGCATCTCGCAATGAAATTGAACAAATTTTTAATTTCAATCCAGTTGACACTAGTGAATTATATTGGTGACATAAATTGAGGAAACAGAATTGAAATTGATGAAGAAATGACTTAGAAGCATTTTTTTTGTAATTTATGAATAAATTTTGTATAAATTAGCATCAATAATTTTCTAGTCAAAATTATGTGAAGAACCTTTGTGAACCTCATGTAGCTCTCAAATGGAACCAAAAAAAAAAGTCAAAATCAGTTAACAAATATATAAGTATTTTTTGTGAGTTTTGAAAAATATGCATAAATTAGCATATTTAATGAGTTTCAAAATTCTGTGTTGAAATTTTGTATCCCCACCAAGAGCTTTCATTTGAAATTGATCAACAAATATAGGAGAAAAAGCATTTTTTGTGATTTATGAATAAATTTTGCATAAATTAGCATAAATTTCT
Source organism: Lytechinus pictus (assembly GCF_037042905.1). Lineage (NCBI taxonomy): Eukaryota > Metazoa > Echinodermata > Echinoidea > Temnopleuroida > Toxopneustidae > Lytechinus > Lytechinus pictus. The sequence continues at coordinate 18,495,309 of NC_087246.1, forward strand.
AGTCAAAACTTCAAAATTCTGTGTGGAAATTTGGTGACCCTCATGTAGCTCTACCAGATGGATGAAAAAAAAATCAAAATTGGTCAACAAATACAGAAGCATTTCTTGTGGTTACGAATAAAGTTTGCATAAATTAGCATAGATATTTTTCTAATCAAATTTCAAAATTCTGTGTACAAGTTTGGTGAACCTCATGCAGCTCTACCAGATGAAAAAAAAAAATCAAAATCAGTCCACAATTAAAGAAGCATTTTATGAGAATTTTTTTTAAATATGCATAACTCAATTTCGCTTAAATTAGCATCAAATTTCTCTAGTCAAAATATCAAAATTCTGTGTAAAAACCACATGAAGCGCTACCAGATTGAAGCAAAAAAATCAAAATCAGTCAATAAATAAATGTTAATTTTGAAAAATGTGCATAAATTAGCATATTTATTGAGTTTTAAAATCCTGTGCAGAAGTTTTGAATCCCCCACCTAGTGCTATCATATAAAGCAAACAGAATTGAAATCGAACTTGAAATGACAAAGGAGAAGCATTTTGAACTTCGGTCAACAAATAAAGAAAAGGTATTTTCTGTAATTTATGAATTTCGCATAAATTAGCATTAATAATTTTCTACTCAAAATTCTGTGTACAAGTTTGATGAATCTCGCAAAGCTCTACTAGACTGGACAAAAAAAAAAATCAAAGTTGGTCAACAAATAAAGAAAGAGAAGCATTTTATGTGAATTTCAAAAAATATGCATGAATTAGCATAAAAAAATTTCCAATCAGAATTTCAAAATTCTGAGTAAAAGTTTGGTGAACCTCATGAAGCTCTACCAGATTGAAGCAAAAAATCAAAATCAGTCAACAAATAAAGAAGCATTTTTTGTGAATTTTTAAAAATGTGCATAAATTAGCATATTTCATGAGTTTCAAAATTTTGTGTAGAAGTTTTGAATCCCCCACCTAGTGCTATCATATAAAGCAAATAGAATTGAAATCGGACTTGAATTGATGAAGAAGAAGCATTTTTAAATTGTGAACCATGGCCAAAGCCCTTCAGGCCAGAAGAGCTAATTAAATGATAGAGATACGAGCATTTGAATGTTGAGATCACTAATCCTACATAGATACTTCCCACTGGCAATGTGACTAAGATGTGTACAGGAGTAAGTTTTCCATTACTTTTGTACACATTTTTTTACTCAATTTTACATGGTATTCATCATCACTTATTTCAATTTCTCTCCCGCTCCCTCTAAATCTGTCTGTATATCTGCCTCCCATTCTCTATCTGGAGTATCTCTTTCTCCCCCCCCCCCTCTCTTTTTTTTTATCTCTCCCTCTCTCCCTTTCTATTACTCTCCCTCTTCTCTCTCTCTTAATCATTCTGATTTCTCTCCTATCCGCTCCATTCTTTCTTATTTTCTTTGCTTTTCCTATCCTTTTTCAAATCCCTTCCCCCTTCAAATCCCTATTTAACATTGATGGTAATGAAGTATACACACATGGGTGTAGATTTAAAGAAAACTATATTATTACCCATATCAGACATCTGAACTGGTCACTTAAAAATCTGTATACCCCTATTATTCATAAACATTGAGAATGTATATTTGTTTGTAATTTGTTTGAATTTGCATGCAGAGATGATGCCAATGGACCTTTGTATTTTCCAAGGTCTCACATCCAGGCACCCAAGGACATGTAGAAATAGATACATGTACGTTTTCAGGTGAGACAGTATTCATGCACCATTAACATATGTAATAATGTAAATACAGCAAATACGAAAGTGGAAGCATCCCTAAGGATGTGACTTTAATATCACATCATAATGGTAAAGTTCATGGCATCTGATATTAACACAACACAAGAGAACTATATTCATAAAGGGTACACATACATCAATCTCAATCTTCAAGATGTCTGATTTGGATTGTAATAAAAATAAAGACTGGTTCTACTTTCGGGATACATGAAAAATGTTGCCCTTTAAAAGAGCCCTCTTTATAAGACTCAAGGGAATATGATTCTCAACAGGCAACATATTTGATATTCCTCTCAGGAACAGTCAAGTTAATAGCAATTGATTATTTTACTAATACACTGCACAAAATCAATATTGCCAAATTGTCAGTACCAGTAATTGATAAAAGTTTATTACTTTCATTTAAAGAATTCATTTACATTTTTTAAAATGTAAATGTAACAAGAGTGGAAATTAATGGAGTAATATTTCATATTCAGGAGATCATACACACTTTCACATAACACAGGTGCTTCTACAAAATATTTTGTTGGTCTGTTATTTGTTTTGTTTATCTGCCATTGTAATGCAAAATTTAAATGCAGACAATATTCAACATGCTTATTTTTCTCAAGTTTTGAATATCAAACATTGAGTTAATCTAATTTGGTAGCTTGCAATCATAAATTCATGAGAATTTCAATTGGTAATGAAATCCTATGGTGAGGGAATAAATAAAACAATAATATGGTATCCCATTTATCTGCCATGGATAAATAAGCCCTCGTGATAAAAAAAGGTAATTTCTCCTTGTAATCTTGGGTAGATGTTCACATTAATGATACCTGATACCCTAAGGTCCTAGTTACATGGTCTTGATGCTCATACTCTGAATTACATGTAACTCTGCTAAAATTGACCTTCCATAAGTCAAATAATCGCTAAAGTCGCAGCAATTTTAAGACCAGATTATCTAGAACATTTGTCATATACCTCTTCTTAGTCTTATTTTGCCTATTTTGTTTAAAGTTGTTGAAACAAAATAACATTTGACATTGACTTACCATGGCTTTGGCAGTAAAGTAAAAACAAAAATGGGAGAATAAAAGAAACAAAAGGAAGAATATGAATATGAAAAGGATTAATATGAATATGAGTATCATATAGAGAGTGTGGGTCATGTAACTATATTATTAATATATTCAATTGAGAAAAGCAATTGCTCACCTCAATAGGTCATCTTCCCCCACCCCCCCCCCCCCCTTTCCTCCTATCAAAGTACCCTTGCACTGCTCATGGCTACATAGTATACTGGAGCAGTTGGATATGCTTACAGATATCATCCAGTATATCTATTTAAAAAACAGACCTATCGGTAGTGACATGCTTCCTTGGTCACAACAACAACTGCAGATTTCAGTTGAGCGTATGGTCTTTGTTTTTTCCACTTTCTCTCCTCAGACTGGTAACTTGCTCTATTCCTATTCATTGTTGATAAGAGCAGTATCAGTCCTGTTAATGGTGTCATGGCTACTGTAGCACAGAACTTACTTCTTTAGTGTTCAGTATAGCTAATGCTATCTCCTCCATCTGTAAATGAAGCATTGCATACACGAAGTTTACTAAAAAACAGAAGGAAATGAATTGCTGACTTTTCAACTTCAATCCAGTTTGGTAATTATAAAATAAGGGACTGTCACATCGTTCCGTGCAAGCCTTGTGGGTGAGTTGCGAGCAATCACCCGCTACAAAGTTTTGCGCATGTTCAAAACTTTTCTGTGTGCAAATCAGACTTGTGTGCGCTTCTACGGGCAACTGCGTGTGGCATACGTGCGAGATACTGTCATTGCGGGCGACCTGCGGTTAGCAAAAATAGTCACCTGTAAGTCACACGCGAGGTTTGTGTGGAACGATGTGACATGGCCTTAAATAATCAAATTTCATAATGCTGAATACAAAATTTCAAATCTGGGCCCCTGAAAACTAAGATTTGGAAATGATTCAAGCAATTTTACTCTGATCCTGACTGGCTGTTATTGGGTTAATTGAACAATTTACAAATGCAACAATGATTTTGATTGGGTAATGTCCTTTTGCATAGATTCCAAATCTTTTTGCTACAGGGCACTGATTTTGCAGTACTGGTTTCACTTCCACTGCTAGCTGTTCAACAGCTACATAAATTGGGAATATACACCAACATTATATCTAAATCCCAAAAAATCATAATACCAAGATTGGTTTCAATTATTCCTTTAATCAAAGTTAGTTTTGGCACAAAATATGACTATTTTGCATCTATGGAGACTGCTTCACAGTTAGCTTAAAGTCACACTTAGTTCAGACATGGTACAGCAAAGCTCACTAACAATTTATGAACAATATCAATCTTATACAGGCTGTAAATGTCTTCTGAGAGCTTCTGAGAGCTTTGACTGAAAATGCCACTTACATCTTGAGGACTTTATCCTTTCCACCGCTAGCGACCCTCTGTCCATCAGGACTCCAGTCCACAGCATACACCTCATCAGCATGGCCAGGTAGATCACCTTTTATTGCTTTACTCGCAACATCCCATACCTTCAGAGTACTGTCGGAGCTACCACTACACAGTAATCGACTGTCAGAGGACCATGATACCTGTTTATTAAAACAAGCAAATATCAAAAACAGAAAGTTTATGTATTGTGCAACATACCATGAACTTGACAGGGGAACATCAACCCGGGACTCGTTTCACTAAATTTGTTCTAATCATTCAATTTGATTGGCTGATCATAAATTTGGCCATGATTGTTCACACATATTCATTTTACTTAATGAAATATAGATATGATTTGACAGCAAAATAATCTTTATCTTCAAGTCAAAAGACATTGAGAAATCAATAAAAATGGAATCACACTTGTACATTATAACCAATCTGTTATGCCATCCATCTGCACTTATTGCAATAAAAGCCTGGCCAGCAGAAAGTTTGCCGAACTCAGGCTCAAGACTTGCGTTAACCCAAGGCGGTCAAGGGGGTCAAGGGGATTGATTGACTTGGGTGTCCACCTAAACTGCTTTTACCTCATTGAAATTCCCTTGTTACCAAAAGTGGTTCTAAAGAAAATTCTCAGATATTAAATTACCCTTCTGAGTGCTGCTTAGTCTTGTAAATTAAATTCAGGTTCTTGCATTTTTCAAGAATCCTAATTCTTGGACTATTTACACGTTTTATCCCTGTTCATTTAAATGTGAGAGTTGTCCCTACCATTCGTTACCATCTACTTATACATTTCCACTTTGAATTTACATAGGTTTAGAGATATAAATGTTCACACATCCACACCTTTCTAATCTCTTTCAAACTTTCAACCATTCATACATCATTTCATTACCAAGACTGGATTCCCCCCCAAGTGGAAAGCCAACAAATTAAATGTACCAGTTTATAGTGAACAAATCAATGACCAAAATACTAGCCCAAACAAACAAAGAAAAACACTTTTGAGTGAAAAACAAGAACTTCAAAAGAGCTATCAACTTTTTCAATACCACAATTACAATTTTTTGCTGCCTTATTTTTAACAGAACCTACACCTTTAAATCACCAAATTATACAACTGGTTAATAACAATATTTTGTTGCTGATTTATTCTTGCAAATTTTGAACTGAACAAGAGTGAACATTTTCACTTTTGAACACACATGTATGAAATATATGAAAAAGCGATGAAAGAAGTCACACAAATATAGATTGTGAATTTAATGGATTAATGCAAAATCATGAAATATCAGGCATAACATATAGTACATCATGACTCACCTGATATACTTTACTGACATGTCCTCTCAGAGTTGTTATGAACCTATCAAAAACAAACACAATGCTCAATATTATATTATTTTGTTTTACATTTTGAAAGTTAAATAAAAGTTGTGATGAAGGGGGAAATGATCATTGTGAGCTTCATACTCTATTCATATCATATAGGAAGAATATCATGACAAATGGCCAACTAAAAATATTTCTATTCCAGTGCCCTGACATTAAAAATATAATGAGTAACAGCTGTAAATGACAAGCCGAAAATTTGGATGTAGTCTCATACATACCTATTGTTAAAACAACTTTTAAAATCTCATGACTTTCCCATAATTGTCTAAAAGACACATTTCATTATCAAGATTTCTGCTGACAAATACCTGCAATTCAATCTAGTGATTGAAATCACTAGATATTCATCAATTATCATCTCATTGAGTAGCAGATCTGAGATTTCAAATAAGAGAGCACAAAAAGTTGTTTGATTTCACCCCCTCCTCCCTCCGGCAAAAAACAGGGCCCCACCCTCCATTGAAATGTCTTTCAATTGAAACATTCTCCCTGGACATTATATCTTCCATTTTATTATATTGGTAGTGCAATTCCTATGACCCTATTTAGCTTTGAATTTTTAAATATAGTATATTTTTCATTCAGATGCTTAATAAAAATGACAATTTTTATTCATAAAGTCCAATTTCAAATGTAGCTAACGGTAATGCAAATAATTAAGAATCTCAATTTGCACTAGCTTATAATCTATGCAGAGGCTGTAGCTTTTACCTTTACCTTTACGAGTCTGATGTTACGTGAAACGTCAACAATGTGTCTAATTCCGGACTTGCGTTATTTCTTGGTGCTTTTTTATTGACGAATGCCTGGTGGCAGGTTTTTGTAACAAAAACTTAAAGCAAATCCTTGTCAATAAAAAAAAAAACAAGAACCAACATAAGACCGGAGAGCAAAGGCAGTGGCTGCTTCGTAGCCACAGTGCATGGTCTTCCGCATCAGATGTATTGTTGACATTTCACATAACAGCATCAGACTCATATAGGCAAAGACAAAAGCTGTAGTCTCTGCCTAGATTATAGGCTAATACAGCACAAAAAAGGGCGGCCAGTCATGCGTATAACTTATTGTTATACTTACTTGCCAGTATGACCATTCCATAACTTGATGGACTTGTCAAATGATGCACTAGCCACAAGCCGAGTGTCTGGAGAAAAGGCTACATCGTTAATGAGTTGCATGTGACCCGTCATCCTTGCAACAGACGTTTTCTCTTTCTCTGGTTGCCATAGAAACAATGTGAAGTCATCTGAGCCTGTCACTAGGCGCTCTGGTTCAGATCCCTATTATTTAGTAGGTGGATAAATAACAAATATGATACTGGTTCACAAAAGTGGATCTATTGTGCCAAACAGATAATGCAATAGTAAGAATAATAAGATTATAGTATTTATTTTCATTTATTTGTTACAAAGGCATAAAAATATGTACTTACTGCCATTTTCAGGGTGGTTAATTCTGATTATTTGGGGGCTCACCTTTACCATTGCCTATACTGTCATCCATACATTATACAAAACATAAAATCAGAATTTTGCCTTCAAACAGTACCTACTTGTAACTGAGATGAGAGTCAAGATAATATGAGGTTATTTATATCACTTCCATTTATGCTCATATATGCCTAGAATTCTAACAATGGCATTAAAAAAAAAGATATAAATGTTCAAAATTCTTCAGCCTCAAAATTGAAACAAAGACTTTGCAAAGGTTTTATATGGAAAGGGCACTGTACTGTGAATTATAAGGTTTCAATGGTGTGGTAAATCAGCATCACTATCATATGTTCATGATGTACTTTTTACAAATACATACACAAAAAAGAGATCATATGACGTAAACAGACATTCAAGACTCAAAATTAAATTAATTAAGACATAGTTAGACTGAATTAGAATTCTAGATTGTTCCAAAACATTTGAAATGATATGCATATGTGAATAACTTGAAGGATAGTGTTTGAAAGTAAAGGCCCAAAGTAGCAAATTTCCCTATTTGGGTATTACACTAAAAAAAAAAAAAAGGAGAAACCTGGGGTTTGATGGCAAAAAATCTTCCACCAGAACATGATGATTCATATCAGTTACATTTTACTCTACACCATGCCATGGATGCAATAAAATCATTTAAAAATTAATCAATGACAAAATGCATTTACTCATAGGCAAGTTAAACAGGTGCTTTGAGAATATATTTTTTTTGGAGAAAGCAATTGCATGGACAGCAGCATTATGAAATGAGGATGTAAAACAATCTTACCTTGACTGTGTCATATCTATCCTTGGCAATCTTGGATAGTTCTTCAGCTAAAATTATGAAAAGTGTATGAAAGATTTAGTAAATAAAAAAATTATAACCATACACTATTCTACTTTTATTCACATCCTGATATCATCGGAGAACTTTAGGGAAATTTCTAATGCTCATTGCAGGTACCCTCCTACTGTACAAACATTTTGTTTTTGTTTCCAATGATACAATTTCCATCACAGTATTAAACCAAGATAACAAAGTTAAAATAGTTCATAGGAGATGTTACAAGAAAGACATACTTTATGAGATATGTTTTGTATGCGATCTACATGTGGTATTAGTTTGGCACATTTAACAATTCAAAAGCAGCATTGCTTTTAAGCCGACCACTATTCTATCTAAATTGACTTTTTAAATGGCACTTAATTGCAACTCTTTGTGTTACAAGAAAATGTCCAGGGATAGCAAACTCACAAACAGCAAAGCAGTATTCTGAGAGTTAAAAACGACATATTTTTGGTGGAAAACACAATTATATACCTTTCCTGCAATAGACTTTTGCTACAAAACAAAAAAATGTCTATTGGATTAAAGGATTAAGTATTCCATCTATTAAAAAAAAAAAAGATATAGAACAAAACAGGACAAAAATATCTGATATGATCTGTAGCATAAAGCTTATATTTTTAGATTGATTGGACAAAATCATAACTGCATTTGATTTTAATTATCAGTCTTACAATCAATTGTAAAGATTTATGCAACAGGGCCTTGGATGACTAACCTGATTGGTCAATGCGCTGATGATTGATGGTCGCTTGCATAGGATCAAACCAGCTAGTACGTAATACATAGTCTGTACTTAGAGCCATTGTATTCACCCAATGGCCATGACCTTGTAACGTCCTACACAAGATACCCTGTCCAAAAACCAATATAAATGATTACAGAATAGAAAACTAGATAACAGCAGCCATAAATGATCTTATTATCACTGAAAAAAATAAAACTTCTGAATAAGTGCTGTTAGACTAAATCTAGTACATATCTATATTTTTTCTACCCTTTTTTTTTTAAATCTCACAAGAAAAAAGATGCAGAGGGCCAAGCCTTAAATATAATGCTGTTGATTTGCGTTGTGTATGGATTGGTTGGGCCCGATTCAATTTTTTGTTTCTTGTCTGACCAGTGCCCTATAACATACATGTATATGATATAGTAATTTGTGAAAGTAAGTGTAAATGTAAGTCTGTGGCAAATCATATATGCAAAGTTTCAATCAATAGTAAATACTAAGAATATTTATTTATGTTACACCCCTGGAATAGTAGGCCTACATGGGGCTATATGAATATGTGAAATCTGCTATTTAAATCAGTTTGTATATGATCATGATTGGTGGAGATTTTTCAATTTGTTTTTTTAATTTTTAATTTTGTTTAAATCCAAGTTTTACGGAACAGATCCAAATAGACTTGATTGGTACTATTGGATCAAATACTTCCAAAGGAGTGATGGTTCAATGGGAACGTGACAAATCTCTCAACCCCGTTTTTCTGGCAGAATTGATCTGAGAAATGGAAGTTGCAGAGGAATGCTAGTAACATGCAAGGTCTCCGAAGAATGACGTCAAGTATAAGACCCCACCCAGACAGGGGGCTCCAAGCATTGTTCCTGTGACACTGCAATCAGACCAAATTAAAAATAATGTAAATAGCACAGAAGATGTTTCCCAAAGCACACAGGCTGATGATTGTGTGGATCTCAGACCTGGTAGTAAGAAAAGATGTCCAGCTTAGTCAAGAACCATCCCTACAACTCCGGACTCAAGAAAAAAGCAGGTAAAGAAAAGGCTCATGCTAGACAACCTCATTTCTGCTCTATACTTTTCATTCTGTATATACACATACATATGCGCTATATAAAAACTTTTTTTTTTTAATTATTATTACATAAAGTACATTTTGATTTTCATTTTGTTCTCCAGAATGAAAGTTCCTGGAGGACTAACTGCATTATGCAAGGCCAGTGAAGAAACAGTAACCCCATCCAGAAAGGGGGTTCTCGGCACATCTCTCTAGATGTTGCCATCAGACAACAGCAAGATGAACCAGCAGCAGGGAAGCTTATTCCCGAAGCACGCCTATGAAGACTTGACGATTCTCCCAATTTCATATTAAGCAAAGTCAATGTCAAGACCGTCTGAATATTTCTAGACTCGGAAAGAAAAAAAAAAAAAGGTGAAGAAAAAGAGTAATCCTAGATAACTCTATTTCTGCTCAATACTGTCCATAATGTATAACATTTTCACAGACATAGGAAAAGATAAAGAGAATGAAAAGTAACAAGAAATCCTACATTTCTTTGTATTTGTATTTTGCTTTGGATTATAATAATAATAATAAAATGTTTATGCTAATGCACGTTTATGAACTTTAATTCCATAATCCAGCTAAATAAGGTGTTTTAACATTCTTCAACATATTGCATTCTTCTTGTGTTTGCTCTTTTTCATAAATTCAGAAAAAAAAATGAAACAAATAATCTTCAGATTTTCTATGTATCCCAAACTGGATATATGAAGAAAACTACTTTCATTGTTACTTTCGCAGATTTTGTCAACACGTCCAAATTCAACATCAAAGTTCAATCAAGCTGCAAGAGTCTGCATTGTGATGGTGAGGTTTTTTCTACTTGTTTCAGGTGCTATGCTTTACTGTGTTTTCAACAATCTGAAGTAATGAATGCCATTGTCTCAGCCTCAATACCCAAGACTTACATAAGTCTTGAAAGTTGTCAAGTTGATGGGTGTGATAACACCCTCTAAAAACAACAGGAGCACAATTACAATGAAAGCATACATTTACCAAAATCTGGATCTAAACAAAAAAATATATCTTAAAGGATCTACATCAGAAAAGTATACTAATTAGAAAAGTCTAGGAAATTTATGGCATGTTGTTGCAAAGAGACTTATGACACATCTTCAAGACAACAACCTTCACGAGACAATGCAATCTGCCTATAAACGACTCCACAGTGTCGAGACAGCTCTACTTCGGATATCTGATGACATATTGAGAGCAATTGACAACAAGAAAGCAGTGTTAATCATCCTCTTGGATCAGTGATTGCATGTTGACTTTAAGATTGATGCCACTGCCTTAGCATGGTTCTGGTCATATCTCCACTGCAGACGACAATTGGTGAACATCAAAGGTACTTTCAAAGGTCAGAGGAGGCTCTCGTGAAGTATGGTGTTCCACAAGGTTCCATCCTCAGACCACTGCTTTTTACTCTGTACACTGCACCTCTTGGGGATATTGCTCATCATCATGGATTGAGTCACTCTGTTGAGTCGCTCCTCGGGGCTTCCCTAGAATTTGAGCGCTAACGGGTCAATGACCTTCAGGATAATCAAAGTCATCTGGAAGCCAAAATAAAGATCTTGGAAGACGAAGTGGCAAGGCTCCGCGTAGATGCCGACAAGAACGAAGTTGCTACGAACAAGTCCGAATGGTTCTCAAGGAGGAACAATATTATTAGCTGACTCCTATAGGACTTTACCTCTCGTGGGTGAGACAAAAGAGACAGAATTCAAGCTTTGCAATGATCATAATCAATACGCATTCCTTAGAAGTGCAAAGTTTTGACTATTGATGACACCATGAAACTTTGAATATGGTTATTTAAAAGTTGGTCCTTGCATTCATTGGAGGTTTATGACGGATCATAAAATCAAGAGCAATGTATGAAAACGAAAATTAAAACTTATTAATACTCACATCAGCAGCTCTCCATACTTTGACTGTTCTATCTTGACTAGCTGAGTAGATGAGATCAGTCCCACCCCACCGAATGCATGTTACCGACTGGAGATGGCCAGACAGTGTTCTCAAGCAACAACCTCGAACAACATCCCAAACTTTTATATTTCCATCCTGTATCATTAGAGGTAAAATGCCAATTTTTGTGACTGAAAATTATGGCATTATTATCATATAACAAATTTTAAGCAGTTACTAGAGTTATGCAGTTGATCCAAATCATGCAAGAATGTAAACCGAGTAAGTCTTTTTCTTATTACTCCATAACGTTTGAAGAATCAGACATTACATGTTTTAATTGTAATGACATTTTTCTTCATTTTAAATTTTGAAAGGATTCAAGTATTCTATGGATGCAATTTAATGAAGATAAAAAGCAAAAATTTGTTTTAAGGTGTCTAAATTTTATATTAGCGTATATTTTTCATAGACCTTCAAGAAATTTGTTTAATGAAACATGCAATCAGGAAAAGAAACAAACTTATGTATTTTCATCATCATCTTTCCACTTTAAAGCTATACGTTGTACTGAAACCATTTGGTTGTGCTTAAAAAAAAGAAATATTTTTATACTAACAAGTGGAATGCCTCTGGCCGTCTCACCTGCATCACGCGATTCAATATAGCAGCAGTGCTGATTTTGAAAACTACTATAACTCGCACAAGATGTTCAGTGATACTTGGTTACTCTTATTTCCACGTTTTATGAACTAGACCAATACACTTATAGAGATATGATGGCAATTCAACAAATACCCCCAACGTGGCCAAAGTTCTTTGACCTTACATGACCTTTGACCTTGATCATGTGACCTGAAACTCGCACAGGATGTTCAGTGATACTTGATTACTATTATGTCCAAGTTTTATGAACTAGACCAACACACTTTCAAATTTATGGCTGTAATTCAACAAATACCCCAATTTGGCCAAAGTTCATTGACCCTAAATGACCTTTGACCTTGATCACATGACCTGAAACTTGCACAGGATGTTCAGTAATACTTGATTACTATTATGTCCAAGTTTCATGAATCAGATCCATAAACTTTCAAAGTTATGATGGTAATTCAACAGATACCCCCAATTCGGCCAAAGTTCATTGACCCTAAATGACCTTTGACCTTGGTCATGTGATGTGAAACTCATGCAGGATGTTCAGTGATACTTGATTAACCTTATGTATAAGTTTCATGAACTAGGTCCATATATTTTCTAAGTTATGATGACATTTCAAAAACTTAACCTTAGGTTAAGATTTTGATGTTGATTCCCCCAACATGGTCTAAGTTCATTGACCCTAAATGACCTTTGACCTTGGTCATGTGACATGAAACTCAGGCAGGATGTTCAGTAATACTTGATTAACCTTATGGCCAAGTTTCATGAACTAGGTCCATATACTTTCTAAGTTATGCTGTCATTTCAAAAACTTAACCTCAGGTTAAGATTTGGTGTTGACGCCGCCGCCGCCGTCGCCGTCGGAAAAGCGGCGCCTATAGTCTCACTCTGCTATGCAGGTGAGACAAAAACCTACTTTTTGAAAAGGGAATCCAACAAAGTACAAATTAATTCAAGAACATAAGATTGCCTTGACAGATACAATTGGTTGTTTTTTAAGAGCTAAGCTGCAAAACAAAGTGAAATTTAAGCCACTTTTCTTCAAACCTGGTACAAACTCTACATAGAATATTTTGAGTGCAAGATACTTTTCAACCTTTGTAACAGAAATGAACATTTTTTACACAAAAAGTGAATGATTTTCCCTTTGGTTCTGTTGAGTGTGTGATGGCAATCATGAATTCAACAACTCACAAAAATATCTGTCATTTGCGAAACAATTACCATGTTAACACGCCGCATCGGCTCGCAGTGCAGAACCGAGAGCCGATTCAGAATCATCATAATGGTAAAGTAATTGAAACGTGCCCCAATTGCCGATGCAGAATCGGCTTCGTGTTTACACATAGAACAAAGGCAGATTCTGCTTCAGCTCACAGTTTTGATCCTACTATTTTGGTGTTGCAAAATTGCTGATTCTGCACCGAGAGCCGATGCAAGTTAATCGCGTTTACAAGCATAAAAAAGCCGATTCTGCATCAGCTCTCGGTTCAGCACCACGAGCCAATGCAGCGTGTAGACACGGTAAGTGTGATCGTGAAAATAACATATACAGTAAGTTACATACCTTGGATGCTGATGCAAGTAATCTACACTCATGATTAACATGAAATGGTTGCCATGCCAACCATGTTATCCACTGTTTATGTCCAGTCAATACTTTTCCTTCTTGTTTACCGGTTTCCGGATTCCAAATTATTATCTACAAAATGTATGTATAAACATTAATATTTCTTTAATTCTTCAACTTCACATCTTACTTATGTTTGAGAGATTCAATGACTCTCATATCAAAAGGGGTTAAACAAAGGAGCAATAGATCAAGATGTTTCTCAAGTTGCTAAAGTCATATCAGCGAAGTATTTAAAACAATAAAGCCAGCTAGTGTAGTGGCAGAAATATCAATAATTGTAACATTACAACAATTCTGAAACATACTACTGGGTATGTCACTGTTAACATAATTATAACTTAAATAATGATGACATTAATAGTGGATATTCATGCAGAACGCAAATATATAGTGAAAAAGTGCACAATACACTTCGATATCACCCCAAATTAGCTAGGAGAGCTATAGTAATTCTCAAGACACTCGTACAATTCCTCAGAACTAAGATAACTCAGTGTAAAATAGAAAATCATGGTCTCACCTGAGAATTCTTACAGCCTGAAGCTAGCCGCCTACCATCAGGAGACCAAGCTATACACAGCACCCAATGCTTATGTCCTATATAAAATAAAAAAGAATCAAGAATAGTTTACTTGGAAAAGACAATTCAATAATTACTATATTGGTTGGTTGCAAAGTCAACCTCATTTCAATTGAAAAATCAGAAACAACCTCAAGCATACAATCAGGTACACCATCAAGGCATTAGTCATTATTATGTCCAACCCTAAGGAAACAAATCCTCATCCATCCCTATTAAAGCTTTTGACTGACCCTGACTGTGAATGGTGTGTTGGCTCATTTGGTAGTGTCCGTCTCACAACCGGGAGGTCGGGAGTTCAAACCCCGGCGGCGTCAGACCAAAAGAAACATAAAAAGGTGGGAGATGCTGCTACCCTGTTTTGCGTTCATCATTAAAGGGATAGAGCCTCGTCGATCTGGTGCTGCACAGTAGCTGTTGGGCCCTCGATCAATTGGGAATACATGTATATTTCTATTCTCAGATTTCTATTTCCAACAAAAAAATATGGATTTTCATTTTGACTTGGACAGTTAGTATGATGACCTTCAGCTCTCTAGGAGAATTCTACCACTCAAATTTGGTCATCAAGTTTGGAAGGTAAGGGCAAAGTGTAGGGCCATAAAAGAAACTTTCTGGAAAAGAAATTGACATTGGGCTAAAAAATGTCAATTTCTCCTCTCTGTGGCAATTAGCCTCATAATGACCCTCATATAGGAAAAAATACATAAAATGTAAACACTGATATATAAAAACAACACAATCAGTGAAAAATACAGATGATAGTGAATAAGTAATGATGACGACAATGACACTGATGATGATGAAAAACAGCATTTGCATTGCACCATTTATCTGAAAGAAATACTCAAAGGTAACAGCTCCCACGATATCTCACATATCATTCTTAAAATTGCTTAAAAGATAGGATTTTTGTCCTAATTAAAAAGCCTTAATGTTGTTACGATTACAAAACTAGATAGATGGAGATTTTTAAAGTTGAGTGTCCCACAGATCACTTGGAAAATGTTCTCAAAGCACACTTTAAGGCTCTCAGCCAAGATTCATATAATCCAACAATTCTTGAACAGACAGAGTACGATCTATTGAATAGTAAAATTATTACTAATTCGTACCTTTACAGGTGTGGTGCGGTGTTTCAGTTGTCACGTCCCAGAATCGCACAGTTGTGTCTCCGGAGCCACTTGCCAAATACCTAAAAACATATCAGTTATATAAACACCTCCAAATTAAAAATATCATATGGTAATAATATTCACTGGAAAATATCACTAAATAAAGAAAACTACAGACAATATTCTAAAATGAAATCATTCTCTTAATAACTTTGTTAAAGCAGCCATTTCAATTTCTTTCTCGAATGTGGTCTGATAATAATTTTATTTCTTAAAAGTGATCTTTGTAATTCAATAAAAGATAGTGAGCCCCTCAACCCCACCAAGAAATGAACTCCTTTGTGCAGAGTGTTGAATGTAGACAACACACTACAATGTTTGGTGAGCCCAGAGAACAAACTTTGCTGAATGTAATATTTCTTAACTTAACTTCACTATTAAATATCTAAACATGACAGTACTTGAACACTTTAAATATGGGGGGTTCACAAACTATTGAGCACCGCTGTAAGTTAGAGTTTAAAATACTAGACGGATTACCAACTTTATGCAGTCAAGATGTATATCACTGCATAATTGATAGATTATTCTAATAAATATTTCTCCTAGTGAGGACATTTTCTTTAAGCATGTTTGTACCTATCTAACGCATTCCATTCCTATTGTTTTCTTTGATTCAGGGTCATTTTTAATACATACAAAGCTATCCATACAAATATTTCCTCTTGACTTCTTCAAACTATGCTAAAATAGGTCAAGAGGGGGGGTGAGAGATTAATATTTTTCTGGAAAGAGGGCTATTTTTCCTACTTCGTACTTGGCAATTAATAAATATAACAATTAACAGGGGCTCTTCGGCAAACTATGACTGCTAAATTAGAAATATTTGTTTAGCCTGCACTAAAACTGGACTAAGGTTTACCTTCCATCTGGGCTGAATGCTACAGATATCACAGCCTCTGCATGACCTTCTATGGTACTTGTACAACGGGTCACTGCTCTCACTTTGAACAAAGCCTGGGGCTGATAGATGATCGATAGCACTTGTTCGGTTTCCTGATCCTCCTTACTTAAACTTTCCGACAGTGTTGATGTGATCTCCTTCTCATCAACGTAAAATGCATAAGGCACTGTGTCTTCCTGTGCAAAGGGACAAATAATTGAATGACAATTTGTATTGTGTAGCTATTATATGAACAAACTCTACCTCAAATACAATACTGACAGATCTCCTCATCATTGCTACTTTGTATATAGAAGACACACACATAAAATGTATCCTAAACATCTATACGGGAAAAGAGATCATTGACAGGTCATCATGGAGTCTTTTTTTTCCATGCTTTATTTTGTATGCATGATAGCCTAGGCTAACATTTCAATATCTTAGGGCAAGGTATCATTTCTATAGGGCATATTTTAATATATCACAAATAGGCCTAGACAAGATTAACAAGGGCACACATAATGACAAGGCCAATTAAAGGGGTATTGATGCCAATGCGGGCATTGGCACCATTTGAATGACAATTTGGTTAATTCCAAAGGTACATTAGTCCGAAAATGAAATAAGAATTGTTATGTAGATAAGACTTGAAAGTGGCACCACTTGTGGATGTTGAGAAGGGTACCCCCGGGATATCAAATTTTAATGGTTTACGGAAGTACACCATAAAGGTTTTCTTTGTAAAAGGATGATAATTATGCATGATTCCAAACATACACTGTTTAAATCTTTAAATAGAGAAACATTCAATTCGACAAAATCTATGCATAAATTATAAATAGAATTTATCAAAATGTTGATAAAGTCTCAAAACAGCAAATACAAGTCCAATTATGGATGGCCTGACGCGGTAGAATCTTTATTGATTCAATTATTTTACTATTTCAAAATGAATGGTTTGAGGCATCTTACCAACAGTTTGTATGGTTTCTATGCAATACAATTATTATAGTGTTATAAATATTTAGTCAGGTTGTTGTCCCCGATCTTGGCGAAGAGGGCTTCGTCAAACAGTTAGCGACCAAGTAGCTCACTATCTCCAATTTAGTCAAGAAGTTAGAATTATGACGGTGTTGAGAAACAGTCCCCTTGAGAACAAAACATTACAGAACTACTTCTTTATTAATACAGTGGAACAAACAACACAGGCATTCCACATTGAAGCCTCATCTTTAACATACCTGTTGCAGGATGGCATTACAAATCAATTGCAGTTTTTCTGTAGATACATCGAGAGGAAGGTCAAAAGGTGCTCCAGTAGCCTCTCCTTTCTCGCTCACAAACTGAGCTAGAATTCTCTGTCCTTCCTCCATTTTTACCTGTACATATGATATGGGCAAAAAATGTGAACAGTCAGCAGTACAATTTTTAAAAAAGAATCAAGTTGATCACTCTATACAGTCTTGCCTGCATTAAATGTGATTCAATATACATACATGTAATGTATAACAGCTGAAGGGTTGACTATGTAACATTTTATACTGACATTTTTATGATAATATTTCTTAGATTGTTTTACCTTTTGAATATATCATGCAATAATCTAAGTCCGTTAAGGGAAAATGCCTCTGTTATCAAACTGGGAACTTGGTGTTTCTTTTATAAATGCTTAATGAAATATGAAAAAAAATATATATATATTTTTCAAACTTAAAGACAAAAAATAATTTATTTTAGATTAAAACTCTTAAGTTCATTGACCTAAAATGATATAAGACCTTGACGATGAAAAATATTTCAAAAGTGAATATAATATATGATATCCAATAACCATCTCATACTAATTTGATTAAATTTGATTACATACTTTCAAAATAATTTCTAGTTATTTGAACTAAAATAGCCTTTGACCTTTACCCAGTGACCTGATAATATACTCATCTGATAGCTGATAATCATTGTATTTAAGTTTAACTGAAAAAGGACTCAAGATTTCAAAATTATCTTCAAAATTCAAAATCATAGCCTTTGGTTAAGTGCATACCACTTTACTGACCCCAAAATGACCTGTGACCATGGCCAAGTGACCAGAAATTACGCCCGTCCATTTGCTGATATATATTGGTATTTATTTAACTTCAGTTTAATTGAATAGGGTCTTAAATTTTATTTGGGTTAAAAAGGAATAAATTAAAAGGATGTTGAAAAATCAAAATCTTAACCTAAAATAAGTCGTTTTATATTCATACCAAAACATGTGATAGTTCATTGCCATGTTGACCTTTGGCCTTGATCATATGATGTGAAACTCATACCAAATGATCAGTCAAACCTGATCACCCTCATGACCAAGTTTCACAAAATATATATTCGCATTTTCAAAATTACAATGACATTTCTCAAACTTTGGACTTGGTTAAGATTTGAATATTGATGCCATTACCATTGGAATATGGCTATGTCGTTCTATGGAGGCCAAAAAAAAAGAAGAATTGGACCTAGATCTAGACTAATTCTTAACTTGATCATGATGATTTTCATAATACAGATCCCTGGCTCCAAACAGAACAGGAATGATTGACATGGCATTAAGAATCCCAGCCCCTGGTTTTCCAGCTGAATTTTATATCATGATGCTTTAATATGTGTTCTTTCACTGAAATGATTTAAGCACAAGTCATTGACATATGAAGCGAGTCATTTTCCATTGACCATTCATATTGAAAATGATTATTTCTGAATAAAAAACTCCACCTTAGTCGAGTTTAGACTATACCGGTAACTTTGTCACTTCATATTTCTACAAACAATATGTATTCAGCAATAAAGCCAATACAATAGACTTATTATGTGATACTAGTACCGTACTAGTAGTACTGTCTGGGCATGCTGGGAACCATTCAATTCATGCAGAAGCACTTAGCTTAATCACACGCACAGTTCCCTACATTTCCACCTCCATACACTTGGATCTGTTACACAGTGTGCACATATAGATTACAAATTGATTGGTTACCGGTTTTGGCCAAATATTCCTTTATTTCTGGAAATTCTGAGAAAGATAAAACTAAAAACTCATGAGTACTAAAAGTAAAACTACTAAAAGTGACTCGACTCAATTTCAAAACAAAACCAATATTTAAGTGACTTATATTTTGGATTAATATTATAATATTGCTTCATATCTCTTTCAAAATGTTTCTCATATCTCTGAGACTGATGTCTGATGATGACTGACTTTGTTTTATGTTTGACTTCGAAGTTCGAGTTTGAGACTGACTGGCGATGCCGATGGCGCGCGCCACCGGCCACCGCGGCCGCCCCGTCCCGTCCCCGCTTCCGAAGCTCCGGTGGAGGATCAGAGGCGTGGTTCCTGTCGTCGCGTTGTGGCAGCAAGAGTAAGACTCCGAAGACAAGTCCGAACTTGCCAACGCGATAGTTGAAACTAAAAGAAGAAAATCTAAATAAGATCAATGATTTATCCAAATACGATACGATACCTTCACGTTTGATCTGTTACTTCGTTTGATTTGGACTGGTTTTGGGCCTTTTTAGCTTAGGCTGACCCGAGTGGCTGGATGGATGTGCTTGCACGTGTAGAGGAACAAGACAAAACAAAAAGGGAAAAATTGGCTGCGCTGCCAAACAACTCGTCCACGAACTATTAGGATGACTTTCTTCACGGCATGTTCGCTACAAAATTTTGACAAAATGTGTCAAGAAATAAACTTGATTTTTTTAAATTACAAATCATTTTAATATGACCGAAATGGTAAAATAAACTATTATTTGAACAATTGAATTCAATCATCCACCTTTCTTATAATATAATGTGCGACATATCCAAAAATCGTCACCCTAACTGTTGGGCCCCGGGCCCTATGGCTAGACCACTCAACCGAAATAAATCAATATAATTTTTTCAGGGATATATATGGTCCGCTAAGAGTAAGACTTCATTTAGCTCCGCGGTGCATGCAGGAGGCCGATTAAAGAAATCAGATTTTTTTTAATCATGCGAAACAGCGGATTTTTCAGTCTAAGACCACTATGAAGACCACCCATAACTTAAAAATCGACCGAATAATTAATTATCGATACCGCACTTGGATTTGGACGAAAATGTGATATACGGGGCCGCCGTGTGGAAATCAGTAACTGTGGAAATCAAGCTAGCGCCGGTCAATATATCCAAGCTTCGCCTTCGTTTACAATTTCTAACGTTAGACTCACAGTTTCTTTGCATCACGAATGTCTACAAGCAAGGAGGAACAAGAGGTTTGTTATAATTATTAATATTACCAAGGGCATGCCTTACCAAGTTTACCCCACAATACGGTAGTTAGACTTATGGTAGGTATGTGAACAAAAAAATAAAACTCATTGAATCTCCTTGAAACCAGTACCATTGGAAAGAGCATAAAAAATACATGTAAAATAATGCCAAGATCATCACCCAAGGTCAAGGATTAGTGAAATAATGGTACTTTAATGATTACCAAAATGCTCGTTTTTGGTCTCCCTTAACTACACGCATCAATGGAGGGTTGTGTGACCGTTAGTGACCAATCTGATGTGAAAATGGTGTTCAATTTGAAAGAATGCAACTTTTTTGTTTTTTTACATATCCTAATGGAACGAAAAACCTTTGGAAGAATGAAGGATAGAAAATAACATCCAAATATAAAATAGCAAATTTTGATTAATCAATAATTAATTAATCAACCACCAAATCATGCATATATTAATGGCAACGGCAGCCATTTTATTTTCTGACATATCGATGGAAAATCATATAAAATCAATAACAAGTCATTACAGGCTGAAACTTTGCATAAATCATCCATTATATAAGTTCTACAATATGACAATTTGTTGTAAATTTTATTTCCTTTTAGAGCTCTATTTCCATTAGTTTGAGAATATTCAAGTCAAAAAAAGACTTTAAAAAACTAAAAGAAAATAATGAAAGTCGTCAATACATGGCTCAAAGAAGGAAACAGATCTAAAGAAAGGGAAATTGAAATGTTCATGTCTCAGACTATTAAATAAATGGATCTACTTACAATTCTCATTTATCTGTTGAATACATTGCCCTTTAGTCTTTAAATGTTTCAAGGGATTTTATTATGACAAGGTGAGATCTTCACAGAGGAAGTCCGCAGCTAGGGCAAACTTTGGCATATCATAGTCTTCAGCATCGTCTTCGTATGTCTCCCCTTCTCCCCAATACGCTACTTGGTAAGTATCTCCTCTCTTCAGGTCCTCAATCTTTCCGTAGTACAAAGTCCTTTGCTGCGTGTCATTGTCATACCAAATATGGCATATCTCATGTCCAATCACCCTACCGGTCAATATTTCAGACATTGAATTCACAACCTCTTCTCCAAACTCCTTAAACTCAGTATGAAGGTTGGCCAAGCTACAATCTTTGATTTTCCTTTCCAACTTCTTACGATTCACTTGGTTCCTTTTTTGCAGTTTATCATTCATTCGTTTTGCAATTTCTGTCTTGATCTCATGTGTTCTCCTTCTTCTATTTGTGTTCCGTTTCCTGGCTAGGGTTGTTGCAAGCCCAATAACCTTTCTCTTTTTTTCTCCTTGCAGGTTATCCAGATAGTCAACCACATTATTTTTGACCGCCTTGATCCGTGCAGACAGAAAACACAATGTGGCATTCGGGGCATGCTCCTTTGCGGCACTGAACATGCCCATTACACTCTCCGCATCTATATTATGACAGCGTGCAGATTCAGTTTCTTTTCTAAGTGTTTCAGTTACATTGAGAGTGAAATAACGGGCATACTGGCGTTGGAGAACTTCAACAGTTTTCAAAAGGCACGCTTTCATCATTGAGTTGAAGAGCTCGGGATCTACTGGTGGCCTTTGCAATGACTTTAACATGGCATCTTCAGCAAGCAAATTTCCAAAGAAATCAGTCTTGGTGGTGAGTGTAGCTGAAGGATCCTGTGAAAACTCTTTCAACTGGGCCAGCACCTCCTTCACTACTTCGATCCCATCTATGTGGTTCACGTCTGACTCGCTGGACTGGTAAAACTTCTGCATCCACGGGCCTGACAGGAGCTTGCCGAGAAGGCCAAGAACGTGAAGTTCCACTTTAGCCACTGGAGTTGAATAGTCATGGAGCAGAGCCTTGAGAAGACCACCACATGTTACCGGTGTTTCAGTAAGGAGTTTCATGAAGAAATCTTCATGATGGTGGAGCTGCTCACTGATGTGGAACATAACGTGTAGCCTATTTCCCCTGTAACGTGGGAGCAGACCCTTTGGAAGACCGGCGCTCTCTAGTGCACTGACGAAACCTTTGGGATCACCGCGGCTATCCTTGTACCTGAATTTGTTAAAACTCAGAATTAACTGGTGGGCGATGCAGTCTGTTCCAAACAACTTCTTCCCAAGATTGCTGGGTTCGTTAGCCTTGAGAGCAGACCGAGTAGAGCTGGCTATGGTGTCCAAGGGATGAAGATGGCAATTCAATTCGTTGAGATGTTTGCCCCAGTCAAGTTCAATTTGTCGAATTGTGGCATGGTTGACAGCAGCACGATCTGTTAAAGTATTTGATACGTGATTTATTATTTTTTGGCGTGTTAGAGTGAAGTCTGTGCTGTAAAATTGACAGTAAACATTACTAAGATGATCTACAGTGTTATTGATGTGCATTGCATAATCTGCTGCCATGCCACCAGGTAACTGGTCAACAGCGAGGATGTAACATTTCTCCTGGCTTGTGATGTGAATGCTGTTGATGTGTACACCTTCCTGAGTTGTGGCATCGAAGGCAATAGTGAGATCCTCCTGGTCGACCAGCACTTCGGAACTAAGGAGATCAGAGACAATGCCGAGCTCTCGTGCCATCAGTTCCACAGTGTTTCTATGAGGAACATCGGGGATGTCAATACCAAATCTCTTCCCAGTCTTCTTAATCAAGGTGGGGATGCTTGATGTGGGAACATTGTTTACAACATGGTCATAAACGCTCATTCGCATCTCATCACTGTACGTCTTGCCTTCCTTTTGAAACTGAACCGCTGATCCAACTTCCAATGATTCTTCGGTTATAAGAATATCATTCTCTAATTTCTGAACATTATGTCTCAACTCCTGTAATTTCTTCTTCAAGTCATTGCATTCAGACACACTTTGCATTCTTGTTTCTACAATCGCAGACTTTGTCTTTAGGCAAGCCCGCTTGTGTCTCCTTTGGGCATTTTTTGATCTCTTTTTGTATTTATTCATTTCCTCTTGTACTTCTAGAGCGACTTGAGCTTTTGCCTCCTTTATTTGCCGGTTCTTTCGGGCAATAGTTTGGTTGAGTCGCTTGATTTTGTTTATCTGTTGATAATTGACAAGACTTCTTAGGGTCGATACTTTCAACTTATATCTCTCCTTCATTTCGGATTTTGATTGTGTAACAAATTGTAATCGCTCTTTCAGTTTACGTTTTCTGGGTGTTGCAGGCTGCTTGCGCTTCGAAGAGCGAATGGATGATGGAGAATGTAAAGGTCCAGCTGTTGAATTTAACAAGAAATAAATACAAGTGTCTTTACAGTCCCAGTATAAAAGTATATGACATGTTTTAACAAAATTAGAAATGTGAAATATAGAATACAGCATTTGTAGTATTCATTTTGGTAAATGCTATTTTGAAAGTGTATTTATATACTACAATATTGTGCAAAAATAAAAGTACTAGTAGGTGAATTGATGTCGGTTATCAATTAAAGATAAGTGTTTTTGATCATTTTTTATTTTATGTCATTTGTGCATTTTCAATTAAAGTGAAGATGAAAATTACAATTTTAAAATCATATTATCATAGCATGGGAAAGAATAATATAATGTGTGTAGTATGTTCATTCTACTTACAATCTGCAGAACCTGAATGTCCAGGTAGGCTCACATCATCGTCTTTCACTGGTGTCTGAGCTTCCTCTGTCACATTGTGTGGCTGTTCAGATGATGAGACCATAGGCTCATCATGATGAACTTGTGATTCTGGAAAGATTAATGATTGTATTAAATGTTAAAGGGAAGGAACTAATCTAATTTTTTTTTCCAAATTACTGGTGGGCATTATCATAAATACAGATATGAGGTTTAGAGGTGAATCATCTATTTAATAACTTGTTCATTTTCAAAATATAAATATTTTGTTTGTTTCTTTCATTTTATTTTGTCTTTTGAATTTATGTCTTCTCAACTTTCTCTACTGAAATAATTATTTTATTTACCGGTACTCTCTGATGGTTCTGGTAAGTCAGGTAGTGGTGCACACACTTCAGGCATTTGAAGTACAAATGGTTCACAGCAAGTAGCTTTAAATCTGTTCATGACACTCTCTGATGTACTGTCCGAGTACTTTTTCATCTTTTTCATAAGTGCATTCATTTCAGCTTGGATGTTCTTGCATGAATAATGCTCAGTTATGATCCTCATGGCTTTGGCTCGACTCTTATCATTCTCAAGATAGATGCGATGCACATGCCCCTTCTTCAAGTCTTCCGAGTTGCCTGGTAAATCAGCAAAATTGTTGTTCAGGTACTCACGCCTCTTGCCTGGCTGTTTTGAGAGTGCCCCCAATCGTTCCTTACCAGGTGGAGGCATGATTGACCTAAAATAAAAAAATAAAAAATAATGGAATTGACTGAATATCAGTTCACAAGTAAAAAAAAAAATAAACCTCTTTCAGTGGCATATGCAGGAATCTTTAAGGGGGGGGGGGTTCAAGCTGAATGAAAATGTTGACAACAAAAAAAAATTAAAAAAAGGACTTCACAACCAATTTTAGGTCATCGTTTTCTACCCCAAAAAAAATTGACAAGCAAAATATTTTTTTTTTGGGGGGGGGGGTATAAATTTTTTTTTAAGCCCCCCCCCCCTGGATATGAAATCAAGTACATGTACACTCCTGTTGCAATAGCCCCCGCCCCCCCAAAAAAAAAAAAAAAAAATTAAGTACTTTTAAAACTTGTCTTAGAGTTAGACTTAACTCAGAGTTAAAATTAATCTCAATTTTGTCATTTTTGAATTTGATAAGCAGATAATCTAAGAAAAATATAGCCTACCAAGAGAGATTTAAAATTTAGGGATATAAAAAAATTGATAGATATATTTCTAAATATAGATCTAGAATATATCAAATTTAGCTTAAAATAAATTTAGCTCGAGAAATTCGGTGAAGAAAAGAAAGTTCAACCGTGTGAACAAGCAGCAGGATTCATGTTCTCATCAGCGGGCGGCAGCCACTTCAACGCCAGCGCGGGCCCAGGAAAATCGGCCGGGTATCGCTTACACACACACACACCCCCGCTGCACGCGTCTCGGTCAATCTTGAAATTTAGACTCGGAACACGGTGCAAGTTTCGGAGCGAAAAAATATTGTTTCGGTAAAAAAATCACTTAGATATTTCACACACAGTTCAATCGATAAATATGCTAACGAGACATATAAATTTCTAAAGGGTACTCACGTTATTTCATCAAAATGCCTGGCCTCGAAATTGTCCTCAAACTTCAGACAGTTGTATCTCTGGTTCTGTTCGGCTGACGAAAAAATTTCCACATGTGTTGCGATCGGAATTTCCCCACGATAATATCGATATCCAATTGATGATGTAAGAGCCAAAAATAACAGTGCTACGGCAATTTGAACGCACCCCTGTCATGCATACAATGGATATCGAGCGAAGCGTACGGCGATACCAAAGCAGTGCGCCGCTGAGGCTTGGATTGTCACGTACCTACTTATGGCTACTGCCACTCAAGGTAGGGTGTCTGGAGAAAAAAATTATTTTTCTTATTTCAAGAAAATATCACATTTTCTTTGTGAATTTGAAGAGAAATGACCTTCAGACTGACAGAAATGTAACATTTTTGAAAAAAATCCAATTATTGGCTGCAAAAAAGAAGAATGAAATTAGGTAAATTTTCAGCATTTCTCTGAGGTCCTGAACGCTCCCACTCGTTCTCACCGGAGTGCACTGATGCACTAGATTAATCGCTAAATTACAAAAACATGGATGATAAAACGAAACCAAAAATACGACAGTTAGGACTGACCTTACCTAAACAAACTGAGTTCAAGATACGTTCTCCTTAAAATTACGAAAATTCGATGGAATCGTACAATAGAGGATCTATTTTCGGATTTCGTACGAATCGCCATGTTGAATTAAATGAAAAACATGTATGCGCATGCGCAACATGAATATTTATAAGATGTCGTCACTGTTAAGGTTAATGAATATGCATTACAAGAAGAGATAAGAAAACTTCGGTCGAATCACGAACTTGCTTTTCAAATAAATCGCGATTTAGGTATTTCAGTAATGGATATCAATCTTGCTTGCATTTAACATAGAAAAAAAAAACATTATTTAAAGAAGAATTCATTTCATTAAAATTATATTTATCTCAATCTGTATATTATGAAGAGCATGGTCGGTTAAGGGTTAGCATTGAGGTGAAATTTTTTTTTTTAATATTTCTATCAAAATTGCTTTTAAGACAATCTTTGATATCTCAGGTTTCAAAGAACTCAGTTTCATGAAGATTGATAAATCCGAAAGTACTGGAATAGTCCATTTTATTTGTGGGGGTGCTATTACCTCTCATCACGGACGGACATTTTTACTCAAATTAATTTCTCTCTAGTTTTATTGTTTTTCAAGTTATTCTAATTTGGTTTGGATGTTCTTGCACTCTGAACATTAATCTATTATCAAACATAAATTAGTAGAAAAAAAATATTGGGAAGTAATTTTTTTTGGTAGGTGTGAACATTTCCATTTTGAAATTTCCGTCCGTGATGAAAAAAAATATATAAAGTTTTTTTACTTTTTATCAGAATAGAAATAAAAAATAAAAAGGTGTAGAGGTATCTCACTAAACACTGTACATCATTTTATTTGAACATAGCTGAAATCCATACATTTTATTCATATCATAAACTCGATCAAAAATGATCACGGACGGACATTAATTTCATCACGGACAGACAATGAGCAAATACTGAGCAGATTATGAATTTAATTTTAGTTCCAATTTGCAGTGAAAATGGCACTGAGAATTATTCAGAACTCACATGGATGGAAACCTACAACTCTTCACAATTTTTTGTGAAATCTTTCTTTGGCTGTTATTGGGGTTTAATTGTTGTCAGGAATTTTTTTAAAAACATAATTGGAATGCAGATAGAGTTGGAAGCTACATGTTTGCCAAAAAGCAGGAAATGAAATATAGCAAGAATAAGTCAAAAGCTGTATATTTCATCAATTGAAGCTTGCAGAAAGTGATGGAAAAGAAGAAAGGAGAATGCATATTCTGATAAGCAGAAAAAAAAAATCATTTTTTTCCATGTACAAACCTATGGATTCACAATGCTTCTAACAGAACATGACATCACGTCCTTGAGGCTTGTGAAAAGTACAAGAATTCCTTTTTTTTAAAGTCCATTTTGGAGCTAATTTTGAGCAAATTGCTGATCTAGAAATCTGTGAAAATGCATACAATTCATATAAAGCTTGCACTGCAGTGTTTAGAAGTTTAATTGGTATCTGATTTCAATTTTGGATTCAGTCAGGGCCTAAATACATGAGGGCTGTTGATGTGAAGGGGTGTCTCCACTTTCGCATACATTCGTAATTCCGAAGCTTCGTTATTCCAAAGGTTCAGTTATTCCGAAGGTTCGTTATTCCGAAGGTTCGTATTTCCGAAGGTTCGTAATTCCGAAAGTTCGTTAGTCCGAAAAAGAAATGAAGTACGTAATTCCGAAGGTTCGTTAGTCTGAAAACGAAGTGAGGTTCGTAATTCCGAAGGTTCGTTAATCCGAAAAAGAAATGAGGTTCGTTAGTCCGAAAACTAAATGATTAACTAACCTTATTTCGTTTTCGGACTGACGAACCTTCAGAACAACGAACCTTATTTCGTTTTCGGATTAAGGAACCTTCAGAACATCGAACCTTATTTCGTTTTCGGATTATCGAACCTTCGGAATAACGCCACAAATGTTCGGACTAACGAACCCTTTTACGTTTTCGGATTAACAAACATCGAGGTATAGGCAATTTGCGTGTTTTGTAATTACCAACCTTCGGAATCAAGAACCTTCGGAATTACGAAGTGTAACCCTCCACTTTAATATGGACAAAAGATGAATTTGAAGAGAGCCTAGACAAGTGTCGTGGTCATACTTGATCCACCAAACAAGCATAATGATAAGCAACCTGTGAATCTTTTGGATTTAGTTACTGGACATAAAAAAATCTGTGCTCTTCAAAAATTAATGCCTAAAAATGTATGAACATGTATCATCATGATATATCATGAAAAGTATCAACATGATCATTGATCCACTGGATGCTGATTTGGTACCAACTATACAGTATTCTCTAAATTGAAAAGAAGACAATGTGCATTAGGATATTTGATTTTGAAAAGAACTGTGTTTAAAAGCAATCATATGGCTAGATTATTTTGTGTGTCTAGCATAGAAATCATGTTGCTCTGAACAAACATGACTGCGTTTACAAAATACATTTTTTTTTTAAATTAGAGATGTAATAAGTTAGAATCAAGGTCAATATTGAGTCGACATTGACGTCAGAAACGTAGTTCGCGTTGCAAATATGGAGGAACTTGAAGAAGAATTTGCAATAAAATTAAAGGTGCCTCAAAAACAGGCCCTGGAAGAGGCCCAGAGAGGAAATGACAGTCTCGTGATTCTCCCAACGGGTTACAGAAAGAGCACGTGCTTTGCCCTCCATCACAAACTAATGGAGAAAGTAATAAATCACAAAGAACCAGTTTAAACTGGACCAGTCTGACCAGTAGAATTTCAACTGGTAACTCGATCTGGAAATTGCAACATTGGTTACTTGTCTTACTGGTTCAGTGCTGCGCGTATATTTGTCCATATGAAATTAGACTGGATCAACTAAGCTAGACCAGTCAATTTAAAAAGTTACAAGTTGAAATTCCACTTGTCAAACTGATCTTGAATTACTAACTCGAAATTAAAGTGGTCTTAATATAATATTAGTCTACTGGAGTTTGTTACTGGTCACAATATTATTACTTGTGTCCTAATCTAGTAGTACTCAACTGGATTCCATACTGATCTTTCTTGGTCAAAATGCAACATGTCTTTTTTTATTATTTTTTAAAGAGATTGGGTGGTCCTTTTCAGGACCAACACTTGCCCAAGTAAAGAAAAATACGTCATGGCGTACGGTACCGTGAAGCTAATTCTAAATGAGATGGAATAGATGGTTCATAAATTAATCTTTCTGCTCTAATTTGAAATATAGGGCCTATTCTAAGTCTCTACACATACTTCTTCAGAATCTTTTGCATTGTCACTCTAAAGTATGATTTATTGCTTTTAAAAAATGCAAATAACTAAACCACGTAAACAGCACCATCCAATTTTGTTAGTACTGGTCCAGTTGAAAATCAAGTGGCCCAATTTATAAATCTACTGGAGTCTACTAGATAAAATAAAATTATAGAGTACCAAAGTGATGACGTCACGAAATTTTTCTTCTTCGAATTTGAGTGATTTATAGGCCTAGTTTGGTAGGGCATGATGAAATACCTCCACATCCAAACATGGTGGGAATCGGTCCGTAGGCATATAGGCTGATAGGGGCTTTAAGACCTAATGAATCCCGTTACATTAGGCCATAAAATTAGGTATACATAATTAGCCCCATTGAAGTCAATAAATCATTGGACTGCTTCCTAGATTACAATGGGGCAAATCATGTATTCATATTTCATGAGGTCATATCTAAGGTAAATTTCCAATTCGTCTACTGCCAACTCGTTCACTTCCCACATGGTCTACCTTAATTTAGTCTAATTAACATTCCATCTAAATTTCGCTCCAACCGTTTATTCCAATCATCACTTCGTCTTATCACCTGTTCGTTTATGACAATTTTCTCTCATAACCTTTTGGTCTAATATCCATTTTGGTTCCAATAATTTTAACCGATTAACACTTAGTCCAATTAGACCAAATGGTTAGGACTAAATGGTTATTGGACCAACTGGTTGTTAGACAAAATGGTGAGTGGACGAAATGGCAATTAGGCCATGTGGGTAGTAGACTGATGGCATACCAATGATAGTAGACGATTTGGTAACTGGACGAAATGGCTAGTAGACCAGTCCAAGTGAAAATAAACGACAAGGCACCATGGACCAATTCCCACCAAATTAGTGTTTCAGAGGGATTTCATCGTGCTCTATACCAAAATACACATGGTATGAAAAATGCTCGTAAACATACAAACAATGGGAATTGATGTCACACTCAGTGGCGTACCGTGGGTCACGGCATTTGGGGGGGGGGGGGTCACCAGCAATTTTTGTTTAGTCAATTAGTGTGCGCGCAGGTATACTGACCTAATAAAGACATTTTAAGGACAACGCTACTGAGCGGAAAATTTGTTATATTCAGACCTAAAAGAGGGAGATTTTAAAGACTATTTTAGGAATCTATGATGAGTATAAATCTCATAATAGTCATCTAATGCGAGTGCCAAGTGCTTGCTGATTTTGTTATAATTACATCTGAACACATGAAACACTTTTTGTAGTCATTGTAATCATGATTATCATATGCATCTCACTAATCAAATATTATGAGCACGAAGCGCGAGCTGAAAATTTAGATAATTCAGACCTGAAATGGGGCATTCTCAGGCTTGTTTGTAGGAATTCATTAAGACCATACATATTTCACTGACCAAATGTGGCGAGCGAAAAGCGCGAGCTGAAATTTTTTTATATTCAGATCAGAAAAGGGGACATTTTAAGGACTGATTTTAGGACTTCATGGAGAGTAGACAGATCTCAACAATCCAATAATGAAAATCACGGATAGGAACTGTTTTATATTAAGACCATAACATGGGGAAATCACTTAAAGTGGTCATGAAAAAGAAGCATGTGTCACTAAATAAAACAATAATAACCCGAAGTGCGAGGAAATATGTTTGGTGTATATTGACTTGATAACAGGGGGGGGGGGGCATACAGGATTATATATCTCGTTAAATAATAATAGAGTTTTATTTTTTTTTATTTGTGACGTCATATATGCGAGCATTTCTCTTTCTTTTTAAAGCAGGTATTTCTGCATTTATTCAAAATTGCAAATTTATAACAATTATTTAAAATCAAACATACATAATGATCAAATTACAACGGTGACAATGTAGTTGGCGGTGGAAGCCAACAATTTTAGGGGGCACCACATTTTTTTTGAAAAGCAAAAAAAAATGACAAGCAAAAAAAATTGAAGCAAAAAAAAAAAGGTTATCAACAAAAAATTTAGGGGGGTTCGTAACCCCACCTAAAATTTAGGGGGGATACTCCCCCCGCCCCCACTTCCGCCGCCTATGGTTATAAGAAGATATAGACATAATTCATGTAAACAATAACAAATGAATTCAAATGCAGAGACCAGCTACCGTTAAAGCTGAATGCTTGAAAAAATAGCAGCCATATATATGGCTAAAATCAATTCAATAATGGTTTGTTAAAAACATGCCTCGCAGCCAAAGGCTGAATAATTATTTTGTACAACAATTTACAACAATAGAATAATACTCAAATACAAACATGAAATGATATCAAATTACTAGTACTTCTTAATATAATACAAGGAAATAAATTATTTGCAAAGAATAGGCTTCATCATTTCAAGCGTCAATACAAACCACATAAAATAGGCTATCAAATTATCTTTTTACTCACAAGGTGTATCAATTGTTTTCAATTATGCATATTAAAAAAAATGTGCGACACCACGTGCATAATCTCTCTCGAAAAAAAAAAAGATGATAAAGAAACTAATTTAAATATAGAGACAATAGGTAGAAAAGTAAAGAAAAAAGAATAAAAAAGAAAACGAAAGGGAAAAGAAAAGACAAGAAACGAAGAAAAAAGAGCAAAAGTAAAAAAGAAAAGAATGAAACAGTAAAGAAAGGAAAAGAAAATCAACTACGAAACGAAAAGTAGATGAACAAAATATGAAAATAATAAAAACAAAACGGAAAAGGGGATAAAAAATAAAGAAAGTGAAAAGAAATCACGAGGGAGAACTAAGAAATAATATTAGAACACGAGAAAAGAATGAAGAAAAAAATTACATGAAAAGAAGCTAATCGAATAAAAACAAAAGGCCGTTAAAATAGTGATTTATTCACTGGCTGCCACGCAGCCAAACCATCGAAAAAGAAATTACGCCACTAAGTTAGACTTATGAATATTCATATTACCCTTTCTCGCATGCCTCATACGATAGCCTTTTGTCAAAGACTTCTAGTATATTTCTATAGGATCCTCAGTGAATAAACAGGGTGAAATTAATAGGAAGAGCGTATTATAAACGTATTTTATCTTTTGTTTTTGTTTTCTGCTAGCACGAAGATAAAAATCAATTTATCTCGTTGCCTCGTCAAAAGGCTATATCGATCCTCCATTGCTTCCTGTACAAACGACTTTTAATGCACACCGGCAAAATTTTCCGACGTTTTTGCTTCGTTTTGGGGAATTATTTCGAAGTTTTGAGGGCCGCCCATATTGCGCCTTAAGTTGTAAGTATGTATTGATTCCTTTGTAACAGTTTTGTGCAATTTTATGTATTTTTGATTGATTCCCGATGCTCATCTGGTTTGATCTGGTGAGCCGGGGTGAATCACAACGCAGCCCGAACACAGTACGTGTTCGGGCTGCCGCAGTAACCATAGGCCTAGACTGTGTAGTTAAGAAATGGACACACACAAATCAAAATTTTTAGCTTCCGAGAGCTGTTAGAAATTTATCATTAATGCCAAAAACTTGTCCATAAAGAGTCCAATAGGATTTTTTATGCTTTATCTGATGGTATGATTTTTATAAAGATTTGGAAACCAGATCACAATGAAAAATTGCCACAAAGTGAAAAAAATTGTGCAAAACAGACATTTCATTTTCCCATAGAAAACGCATGGAGAAATGGCAATCTCAACACACACAAAAATAAGGGTTTGCAATTTATCTCTAAATCCTTATTTAAAATGATCATATAAACTTGTCCTTACTGTCAAAAGAAGCCCCTGAATTTTCTCTTTCCATACATGCCAAACACAACTTCAAGTTAATAATCAATTCAGATCACATTTTTCTAGTAGCCTGAACTTCCCCGAAAAAATGTGCCATATTTTCCCCTATATATTAGCCTGTTTTATGCTGACACTTTTCAGTGTGGCTTCAGACACCCTACTCAAGGGTTCATTACAACATGCCGCCGCGCACAGAAAAATCGAGCCATAAAGAAGTCGTGTGTTGTGGACAACAGAAGTGGGATCGCAGCACGCGCGACCCACTAACTAGCACTAGTTAGAAATCCACTGCCAAACGCGGTTCATGGTGCGTCATCGCAATACGTGTGACTGTGAGTGGACTTATGTTAGTTATCGGTTATGCAGTTAGTGTTAGTGTTAACTGTTATGGGTGTTTCCATGCGAGGTTAGTGCTAATAGTTGTAAAAACCGAGGTTACCTCGCAATACGTGTGAGTGGGGTATTTCCACAAATAAAGGTCTCACTACTATAGACAGCTGGCAGCCGTCTGTTTCGAGGAGTTTTTTAACATTTTTTTTATTTTTTTAATTTCTCCTCATACACAGACGGCTCGCTAGCGTGCAGCCACCATTAGGGGACTTACAATGCAAAATCCCCCCGTCGGGGCTCTTCAATTTTTGTCTTTAATTAATCCATTTTTTGAAAATTAACGCGACCGAAATGCAAATTAATATTCCCTCTTGGCATTAATTGCCAAAAAACGGGGAAAATCAAGTTAAAAGGAACAAAAACAGTGACTTACCTCGGCTGTCACGCAACTTCACTGCCCTGTTTTATCCGAACTTAATACACATAAACATATGGCCATTGAGTCCCCTGTACAGATCGCGCTAGAACTTCGGTCTCTGTATTTGGTGAGTGAAGCCAACGGAGTTCAGCTGAACAACCAACATAACAGAGACCGAAGCTTTTGGTCTATCACTACTAGTGCTAGCAAAATAACATCCTGGCCTGGGCTGGGGCCTGCCTGTTGCATGACGAGACTGGAAGATTGGCGACAAATCAGCGCTTTCCGTTTCACGAAGGCAATTTTGTCTTCCAACTCCAAGTCCGCAACATCGTTTGATCAGTAGAGGCGCACGGCCAATTGAGACTGTCTCCAATGTGGGAGATTATCTCCAATATCAGAGACTTTTGTAAAGAATTTGGGTATCCAATTTCAGAGACAGTCTCCAGTTTTGGAGACCAATTTCCTTTGTTTACATTTGCTGCAAAAGGATTACCTTGGCGGCAAATAAAAATGTGATAAGCAGATTCCTCATGAAAAATTACCCCCTTTCACCGTCTACTTTAAAAATTCACCGTCTACTTTTTTTTTTTTTTTTTTTGTTGTCAATCACACACAAAACAAATGGGCTTCTGACCTCAGTGAGACTAAATTTTGGGTGGAAAAAGTCATGCTTTTGTTGGTGTTGTTTCTTTTGTCCTTTTGCAAAGCAAGTCTCCAATGTGGGAGATTGTCTCCCCTATTGGAGAGAGTCTCCCATATTGGCCGTGCGCCTCTACTGTTGATATCGATAGTTTCG
Organism: Lytechinus pictus; assembly: GCF_037042905.1. NCBI lineage: Eukaryota > Metazoa > Echinodermata > Echinoidea > Temnopleuroida > Toxopneustidae > Lytechinus > Lytechinus pictus. Next base: position 18,530,587 of record NC_087246.1, read on the forward strand.
GAAAAATTTAGTCTTCATCGTCACCTGAACCTTTTATTTCGTAATGACGACTTTTCATAAAATCATATATTTCAATAAAAGGAGATAAAAATAATGTTTTATTTAGTACTGATTGTAGAATTGATGGAGCTTACTTTAGGAGGTAAAAAGAGAAAAAACTTTAAAGATTCACAAACATAACTGGATAAAATCGAAATTTTCATTATTTCCCTGCCTTATTTAGAACACAGTGTCCTTTTAGAGACGACTTTCATTGATATTTCAACGAAAGAGACCCTTAATTGTCTTTTTCCGACATAAATTTAACTAAGTAATTTCGACATTTTATTAGTTCAATATTCTGTACTTTTATAGAATACTTTATAATATAATGATAATTTTGCAAATAATGCGTTAATATGTTATTTGTTGAGGTAAAAATAGGGTTTGAATGGAGTAAACAAAATCAACAGTGTCTGATTGTATGAGACTAAAAAGGAAAATATAAGAGGCTGCTTGTGAAAAATCTAATTTATTTATTTTATTTGTCTCAGATATAACGCAAGAAATACAAATGTGAGTGTTTTAGAGTATAAACATACCTTATATAGAACTTTGCATGATGAGTAACCAAAGAAAATGGAAATATGAAAATTGCTGCAAACATGTCCAAGTGGATACAGTAGTGCTTTGCAATAATAATTAAAACATAGTCATAGAAAAATCATATTTAAAGTTGATCACTTAATATATGGAAGTTTATATAAGAATATAAGGTTTAAGAATATAAAAAATATATATGTTTAACCACTGGCGTACCTAGAATTTTCCAGAAGGGGGGCGAATTTTTTGGAGGATATTTCGTCCGCGAATAAATTTGACAAGCCAAAAAAAAAAAAGGTCACTACAACCACCAATAAAAGATTTCTTACCAAAAAAAATTTGACAAGCAAAAAAAAAAGTATCTTCAACCAAAAAAAAGATTTCTTAATTACCAGAAAAAAATTGACAAGCAAAAAAAAAAAAGGAAGGTCTTCAAGTTTTTGTCAGGGGGGCAGGGATACGTCCTCTGCCTGAGCTGTGACTCGTCAGAGTGTGTTTAACATTTCAAAGTTAAGGAGTAGAGACTTTACCCTACGATTTCAAATGCGCCCCATCGTATGGACTTTCCATAATCTTTTCTTTAATGAACTGATGATGGATTCGTAAGCAATAGGCCTAATCTGTATCTTAAATTCAATTAGCTATTTTGTTACTGCAGATTTTTCGTTTTTTTTTTCACTGTTTCACATCTCAAGTAAGCCCAAATCCAACAATTAATTTTCATTGATTAAAATTAATCAAAAAAATAATAATGAAATAAAAATGAATAAATGATTTAGCATGTTTAACATCTTAGTTTTGTATCATATTTTTTTTTGCTGAACGTAATAAACACGTTTTTTACCTTACATAAATTCTTTTAAAGAAATTTGTTTTCATGTTTATCTATAATGAGAAAGCATGAGGGGTCAGAGAGATAGTGCCGCCCATTTCGATATTTCAAGTTTAATTTTTTTTTTATGGAAAAGGGGTGGGGATAAGACAGAGTGAGAATAAAAGAAAACATATTTTAAAAAATATTTGGGCCTACATTACCCCCCCCCCAATACCCCGGAGAAGTTAAAATGACATCCGTTTTGGGTCGTCTTGCCGTGCAAAAAGATGACTTGAAATTGATGACAACTAGCCACCATATAAAAAATAACTTGGCACCATCCCAGATAAAATGTATCAGAGTGCAACCCCCCAAAATGTTTAAAGGTGATATGCCACTGTGGCTTGCCGTAAACGCATTTTCTCTCAATACTGACCGTGGCGGGCGGTGTGCAAAAAAGATCATGCCTACGTAGGACATGTCTGGAGGTGTCTTTCAAAGGACCATTCTTCGTATCGCCCAAATCGGCTTTGTGCAGTTGAGCAATATCTCGTTCTTATGTAGAACGGTTCTACGAAAGACCATTTCATGCAACAGGCCCATGCCTGATCTGATGAGTGTCTCAAGCCAGGCAAAAATGGCAATGCTGTACACAGCACACAATTTGAGAAAAAAATCGTTAAAATATCACTTTTGTGACCAAAAATACTACTTTCCATACAGTTGCAATTTATTTTTCATTAGTAACTTGGGAGTAATTTTTGTATTCACCAGAGCGCTTGAAAACTTGAATTTTGGGCATATCTTTGTGTACTGGTGGATTATATGGCAAGACAATTGTCATTTTCCAATCTCTATTTTTAATTAAGAATAAATAATTTAAAGGATCAAATTTACTTAAGAGCCAAGTTAAATGATGAATAGCTGTAATTGAAACTGACAGTGTCAAAAAATCAGTCGTTTGATTGGTTGGTTATTACAGAATATCAATCTTCCGTATTATCTTGATTTCAGAGCATCAGTAATAAGTCATTTTAGGTGGGAATCAGTGGCGAATCCAGGGGGGTGAGCATTTCCGGCCCTTGACCCCTTTTGAGATTCATAGCCAATATTTTTTAATGTAAATATGTCGTTCATACAAATTTCTGTGCCCCCCCTCCCTTATGAGAATCACAGCAATACTTGCCAATAGTAATGGGGATATGTCGTTCATTAGTAATGGGGATGTCGTTCATATTCCGTTTTTTTTTTCATATTCCTTTTTTTTTTTTTTTTTGCTTATCAAATTTTACGGGGGACAAAATTACTTTTGATAATTTTTAGTGACAACTTTTTTATTGGGGGGGTGGTTCAGCTTGCCAAATATTACGTGGGACAAAATGACCTTCATTTTTAGTGACCATCTTTATTTTTCACTTGTCAAATTTTACACGGGACAAAATGACCTTTTAATTTTTTCGTGATATCCTTTTTTGGGGGGAGTTGTCAAATTTTCTTGAAAAATTGTGCCCCCCTACTTTGGAAAATCGTGGATGCGCTCCTGGTCAGTATCATAATGAAGATTAATATCATGAATATAGCTTCCATACACTCATGCTTAAACTTGTGGGGACAGGCTGGCCCTCCCCCTAGCGGGTTTCTCCAAAAAGAAAGAAAGGAAGGAAGGAAAAAGTGAAAAGAAAAGGGAATTGTAGAACATAAAAAGGGAATACGGAAGGAGGGAAAAAGAAGATATGTGAGAAAGAACAAATTATTCCAAAATGAGTGGCTGCAGATGGAGGGGGGGGGGGCTTGGTAAACTTGCCACCCAAAATCACCACCAATAAAAAATATAGGAAAAGAAAGAAAACGAAAGATAGAAGAGTTAAAAAAAATTTTTGCTCACTCGCTTGCTTCGCTCCCTGGCAAATTTTGTGATAAATTTTGCCCGATACTCCATAATATCTAGCCCCTCAAAAAGCGTGCGTCCGTTACGTTGGCGAAAAATGTAAATGAATGGAATCCAGGGGGGGGGGGTTGGTTAGAAACATTGTTTTGTTAACACTTGGAACATGTCTTTACTGTTGCATAGACTGAAGAGTGTAGTTTCAGACGTTGAGTGCATGGTTGCAGTCATTGTTAATTCAATCAACATAAGCAGTAGCCTACTTTCCAGTTTGCATACTTCAGTTGTCTATGTCTGGCATAGTCAAGAACAATCTGTATAAATATTGTGCTATTTGAATTTGTTTGTGAACAGATCAAATGCTATATCATGGAAACAAAATCATGAGTGAAAATAATTTCCATGGGGCATTAATGGTTTTGACATCTTTAACTTTTCTTGTTTTTTATTTTTCAACAGGAGGAGAGGGAAGTGCTTCTTTCAATCTATGATGGGGATGCTTGCTTCAAAGCCGTCAATGACACAACCTATCAGTATAGGGTAAGTTGGGTTATAATAAATAATATTTTATTTACCCAGCCAGGGTAGCCTCTCCAGCAATGAAACTGCTCTACAGCAGCCCTTGCATAATGTAATATATTATTTTTACCCTTCTCCAATCTGAATCAAAAGCACCTTACAAGAAAGCAGAGGGTCCTAGTTCTATCAATCTTAGGTATGTCTCAGCAGGGGGTTGAAACCACAACCTCCCATTCATGAGAAGGACACATTACCACTGATTCACCATGCCAGGCTTAAATCAAATTGTACCAGTTAATGCCTGAGGGAGTATGCCTCATGTCTAAATAAAGATCTGGGTTTTTTTATAGTGAAAAGAACTACATGTAACCAGTATGATAGAACAAGATGTAAGGAACCAGGATTTAATCACTATATTTATTTGGGGAAATGGCATATACTTTCGACTTTTAATTTATATAAATCAGATCATCAGGAACTAGGTTTGTACAAGAAAACAGGTTATATGTAAGAAACTAAACCAATTATGCAACAAAGGTAAAATAATTATCAGTGCACACTGTGAATGTGGCAACATGTCTAAGACTATTTCAATTTCTCCCATGTGGGATATTATCTCCAATATCAGAGACTTTTGTAAAGAATTAAAGGTAATCAAATTGAAATTGAAAATAAAAAGGCTCAATCTTACATAATTTAACAATTTGAAGTAAACAGGTAACTTAAATAGAACTAACGTAAAAGGTGGTGAGTGGGTAGGGAGAAAAGGATTCATTGTGAAGAAAATTCAGACAGTTATTACAAGTTTGGAGATGGGGTCATAAACATGAAGTTCAGTAACTGCTTTGAGTCAGTTGGGAATATTATTGTGATTTTTTTTCCCAAATTTGATTATTTTTCTTACAGGTTGGAGAAGGTGGAGACTTCAAATCTTTCATGGTAGAAGTGAGTTGGGAAGATGATTATCCCTCAGTACCCCCAGAAATCAATCTAGATGTCTTCTTCAATAATCACATGTAAGAATATACATGTAGTATATCATGTGTTTATACCTTTAAAAAAAGTGGGAAAAGCGATGAGGATGCCGAAGAGACCAATTGGCATCATGTACATAGATCATGTTGCTCAGGTTCAACATGGTGGGTGGCACTACCAGTGTTGTTGGGTGAAGATTAAAAAAGGGGAGGAAGATTAAGGAAGAAAGAAGACTTCTGTAAAAGAGAGGTCTGGGATGTGGAATGCTCTAAAACCATTTTTATTAAACTGATAATATTTACATTAGGTTTAGGTTGTCTTGCAACCAATGCCTCCCCACTCCTTTGGCATTTATATTAATAAGAACAGAAAAATGATTTGGAAATGTGGAATATTTTAGTAAATTTACTGAATCTGGAAGTTATAGAGGTATCTTTCATCTTATTCTATTTAGAACGAATGGGATATGAGGGCTGCTTGATATTCAAAACTTGATGCAATCATTCATATTGCAGCCCCAAGCATCTGTATTGTAATGAACTAACATTGTTCTTTTTATTGACAGAATAGTCAAATTACAATAAATAACAAGAGTATACATGCATTTAACATTATAATGAATGTCCATTTGAATGAAGTTGCATTGTTCTTCTGTATTTCTAGGAGTAAATAATACCTAATTTTGTAGGAATTCATTTAATGCATAAAGAGAAATCTGATCAAGAGATGACTTGAAATACCTTGTGTAATAATGATTACAAATTATGAACAGTGTAAAAGGTAATTTGGTCACAAAATTATTTGAAAGTTCTTCTTTTGTTATGGTAAATTGAAAAACAATCTTTTTTTTTTCATTTTGTATTCAAATGTGGAAAATGTGAATTGATGGAAGATATTTTTCTCCTTTCTTTCATCTTTAGATCCCCAGCTGTAAAAGAAAATATAATTTCCAAAATGAAAGAAGAGGTGAGTATATATTGAGTTTGTTATTGTATTTTTAATTAATCATGGATGTTCCACAGATATTTACTGGTTGTATCTGTTCTGCACACTATTATTTTACATCACAATGACTCCAAAGTTGATCTGTCTGCTGTATATTTCAGCTGTTATTTCTTATACTACAGCAAAGGTCTAGATAGTTTAATGATGAGGGCACTGCTTGCGTTAAAGGACCACATGTACCCAGTATAAATTGGTATATAGTTCTGCACTAAAATGGCAATTGTGATGAAATTTGAATGGGTTTTTACAGTGTAATACAGTTTTTAACTGAGAATTGTGATCCTTTGGGCTCTAACAGAGGCCCAAAGCTCTTGATTGTTTCTGTCTAGATGACTTTCGGTTTGGCAAATTGCAAAGTCCCATACACATGGACCAAAGTAACTCTGGAAATTTGTTATATGACTTCAGTTTAACTGCACAGCATCAGATAATACCAAGTGTGCTATAGCAATGTAATAATATCATTACACAAAATCCTATTTGTGCAATGAAACCTTGTTGACAATTTGCTTGGTGCTTATTGATGTATCTCCTATCAACCAGTTTGATACACAGAGGAGGTGTTTTGTAAAGCTGTTTAGAAGTTATGCATTATCACCAGAACTTGCTCTTCAGTACTAATTCAGATTCTCAATAACTTTTATTTGAAAAAGCTGATAACGAAATATGATTTCTGTTGGTTGAATTTCTTGTTAACAAGCATTGTGATGCAAGGTTTGATATTTATCAAACTTTGATTAGAGCTACAGGGCATTAATTTTTACTTTTCTGAAAATAACAGGGATTTTTTTTTTGGGGGGGGGGTATCTCATTGAGCACAAAGCCACAAGAATATGTTGCCGGTCCTTTATATATTTTGCCGGTAAAACTGTTACCAGTGATGTCATGATAGAAAGTCTATGGAAACCTGGATAGAAGAAAGAGGAAGATTTTCCTTGCTTTGGGCTGTCTACTAAAGTGACACTCAAGCAGGAGTCTCTACACACTAGACATGATATTGTCAGGACATATCATAATTTACGGCTGAGCAGGTACAGACAATTTTTCATTTTAATTTTAAACATTACATCCTCTTTGCTTTTTTTTTCCTGTTTTTCAAACTTCCCAAATTATACTCTCAATTTAAACTATCTATTAATTTTTATGTTTCCCTTTAATTATAGGCAGCACAGTGGCTAGATAGTGCAATGACCTTCACCCTATTTGAGTTTGCCAAAGAGAATGCAGAAGACTTGATGTCTGCTCAAGAAGAAGAAGTAATTGTACCAAAGGTAGGTCTTTTCCTCTCAAATAATACATTAACTGCTGATTTCTGAAATTCTAATAGCCCCAAATTAACAAAGGATGTTTTTAGTCTGGTTTGATTGAAACCATGGTCTATGCAGGTTTTATGTATTAATCACACTTTAAGTATATTGAGATATGTCTAATAAGTGAATACATACTTTATCACAGCATGCTAAATTTATGCCTGTCATTAAGGTTACTGCATCTATCAATGAAAATAAATTAAAATGTGTACTCATCAATGAAAAAAAGTGAGTTCATAAATGATTTAACCAGGGGCGGATCCAGGATTTTCCAAAAGGAGGGGGGGGGGCTCATTTTTTCCAATGAAAATTTAACGAGCCAAAAAAAAGGTTTTCACAATTTTCACATAAAATCGGAGGTCATTTCTTCCGCGGAAAATTTGAAAAGCACACAAAAAAAGGTGCTCACTTTCAAAAGGGGGGCACACTTGGGTAAAAGCGGTATATTTACATTACCGGTAAAAATTTTGATTATGGCTCTCATGGGGGGGGCACGGTCTGGCTGTCCCCCCCCCCCCCCCCCCCCCATTGTGAAAAAAATTGCATTCACAATTGGACGCACTCTCTCTATATACGCACAATAAATGCATGAAATTGCATAAACCATGTTTTTGAAACCTTGAAACCTCCTTTGTGAATTCAGGCCATAAGGTTTGTACAGAGACCAGCCAGTTCCTGTAACCAATTTGTTACATCTTACTTTTTTTTGTTTCCCAGAGTGAACTAGAATCCTATACATTTTCAGGAAGACAACTTTAACCCTAATCTCATTTAAATAAAATTCAATACCAATGCAGACACCAATTCTTACATTGACCCTAATGTGAGTCACAACTTTGAATATTTTAGTTATTTTTTACTGTGATGGTCATCTTGCCTCTAAATCTGTGCAGTTTTTGGTTAACTTGTGCAATTGCAACTTTGCAAGAAATACTAGTATTTTCCTTCATTTGTTATTTGATTATTTTAAAACAATTTTTTCCATGTTATCAGAAATGGAAATGTTGGTAAATTATGCAAAAATGAAACACTCATTAGTTGACAAAATAAAGAAATATATGGGAAAATGAAAACAAAAGAATCCAGATTTTGACCCGAAAGTTGCATATACAAGTGATTTTTTAATTTGAATTGATTAAATCTAAAATGGAAGATATGTGCAACAACAGAAATGACACTTCAGATAATTTTACAGCATCACACTTTAAATTTTTGCTGACTTTATCAACCACATTCAGCATATTATTTTTACACAATTTTGTTGCATAGTTGTACAGAAAATAACACTTATTTTGTTGTATAAAGGACAAGACATTGTGTAATGACATTCCTGTTGTATTGTGAATCTTTTAAAAATAAACAGGAAGAAAAGGAAGAGACTGTCCATGTTCCTTTGGTTGCTAAAGTCAAAGAGAAGAAGGAACAACTCACCAAAGCTCAGAAGAGAAGAATTACTGAAAGAACAAGTAAGTCATAGAACACTTACATCATTTGGAGTTAATCATGTTTGTGGACAGACCCAACTCTGTTGTGAGGCCATGTTTCTTTGCTCATCATGGTAGTGAAGCAAATTCTGGGGTTTTTATACAGCTCAGTGAATTTATAGAAATGTTTTAATAGATGCAAATATTCAGGGCAAATCAGAATGTTTGTCAACTTCCTTTGAAAATGTATTGGAAAGATTTTCATTCATGGTTGTCTTTTCAGTCAAATATACACGAAATAGACCTCGGAGCAAAATATTTCACCCCACCCTCTCCTGATGTTTCGTGTAATTTTTTGCAACATACAATTGCAGCATTTTTCCCGACCTTTTGCCTTGAAGTCTCATACATCTGTTGAGACTTAATTTATGATGTCTCAGGTTACACAACATTTTGTGCTACAGAACTTGACTATTCAAAAATTTGATTTTATGTACAACTACGATAATAGCAGTTTTTCGGGTAAAACTCATAAATTCATGATTATTGTTGCTTTTAAAGATCAGATTTAATTATTCCAACAATAGTTATGATCAAAATAGTGTTGATAGAATAAGTATGATTTGTAGTTATTTTCATTTTCCTGAAGAGGACATGTGGAGGCAGTGTAGCTCAGTCGGTTAGAGCGCCTGTTCCGGATAAGATCGTAGATCTCAACGTGCGTGGGTTCGAGTCCCGCAGCATGCCGGAAGACGTCTAACAAAAAAACTGATGCTAGCGTTGTGTGTTAACGTGCCTCACCGCTGTGTTCAGTGCGGGTGTGAATGCAGTTGGAAAACACTCCGTCCATCGGAAAGGACGCAAATGTTGGTCCCGTGTATAGGAGAGTCACAACCTATGCACGTTAAAACCAATACACTATTCGTCAAAGAGTAGGGTGTTCACCCGGTGTATTGCACCTGCCGGTCCCCGGTACTACAATACTGCAAGAATCTTCAGGATTGAAGGAGGCAGTGTAGCTTGAAGAAGAAGAAGAAATCCAAGGAATAAATCCAAGAAATATCAAGTTTTGGTGGTCCTTTTCAGGACCAACACATGGGGTACCGTAGAACCACTACACTCAATCTTCTTTACCATGGAAACCTTCAAAAGTTATATTCTCATTTCATTTGACAAAGTAATTAAATATCAAAAGTGCCAATTCTCCCTCCACTAGTTTATAACTGTTTATCTGGGTTTTTTTTTTCTCTTTATATAGATTTTAAGGGTGAACGACCTAGAGGATGGGACTGGGTTGATGTTATCAAGCATGTAAGTATCTTTTTTTAACATTTATAGCTTTGGCTTGTTATCTTAAATGGGGGGGGGGGTTCAAACGGAATTAAATGTGACTTGAACTCCTGCTTTAATGCCTCTGTGCAGATGGCATCTAATGGTCACCGCACACCTTACGACTGTTCGCGATCCAATTCTTGAACAAATCGCATTTTGCTAATTTTCTGAAAAAGTGAATGGAACATATAATTTTATTTGAGGTTAAAATTTATTGAAAGAATACTAATATAACAATTTTGAAAGATTACAAGCCTTTATTTTAGAGTAAAGGCCAAATTAGTTTCAAATCGTAGGCAATCACTTTTATTCTAAGAAGGATGATAGCACAGTCACAGATTTGAACGCAGGTATTCATACGATGATTTAGAACATTACACAGTAAGATATTCCAAGTCTCAATATTAGCATCAAATTCTACTACATTTTATTCTGAAATCAGGTCGCAGGCGGTAAGGTGTGCGGTCGCCTTAACACATAACCTCATTGATGACTGTGCAGTAGTGTCTATCCTTGGAGTTTGATCTGATGTGGTTAATGTACTGCACTCAACTGAGAGTGTAAATGCAATTCTAGTCACACTTACATCTTTGTGAAATACCCCCTGGTTCATAACACTTACGAAAATGGAATCTGCAGTCCTCTTCCATTAGAACAAAACAAAGATTTATATCAAGAAACTGTATTGCAAATATATTTTACGCAAATAATTCATAGAAAACACCCAGTTTAAACTTTCAAATTGATGATAAAGGAAGTGAGTCTTTAGCTTGTGATTATATTGTGTACAGAATGCACATCTTAAATGTCAGTTGACTAATAAAGGTAATAGAGAGTTAAAGGGGGAGTTCACCCTGAAGAAAAGTTTGTGGTAAAAATAGCATTAAAAATGATAAAAAATATTGGTGAAGAATTGAGGAAAATCTGTTAAAGATTAAGAAAGTTATTGGAATATTCAAATTTTGGATTTGTGACGTCATAAACGAGCAGCTGCCCCATATTTTATGTAATATTAAATGCATAAATTTTTCAATTTTTGTCAGGGTGAACTTCCCCTTTAAATGACCCACGTGTCTCTTTTGATGCTGGTAACTCTTGTTTTCTTCTCTCCCCCCCTCTTTATTTCACTACTTTAAAGCTTATGGGAATGAAAATGATTGAAAATCTAATTCAGTGTTCAGATGAAAAAAGGTCACCAGTCATACATAAATTTATGCTGGACATACAGAGAGATTGCTGAAACACACCCATGGTTCCTTGTGAGCCTTTTACAATTGTCTCTTATTTGAGTGCCAGAGCTGGTTTCTCCTTTGAAAATTTTGTTATTTCTTGGAAGAAAATGTTCAGAGATGATACTTTGCCTGAGTTGTGGAAACGGAGCCCATGTTGATGTTGCTTTATTAGAGCAATATAAAGTTTGCAACCCTTTAAGTATTAGACGAGACTGTAGTCTGTAATTTAATAAAGCAGATGTGCATCTATCCCTTACAATAACATTGCTCAGGATCAATATATCGTCCTTCATAATCTACACATGGCACTTCATATAATATTTCATATTCATGATCATGTACACTCCTCCAGTTTGGTGCTGCGATCTGGGAGATCATTCCTGACAGGGTTGCATAAAATTAAAAGAAAATGATAACAAAATTGACTCCCGAGTGCTAAATGCATGCTTTTGATTGTTGAAAATCAAGTTGCATTATTTATTTGTATTTTGCTTCAAATTCGAATCACTCTTCACTTCCATAAGGATAAAAAAATACATGCGATAGATTGCAACTTGTTCTACAATAACATGGGACCGTTTCAAGAAAGCTGTCAGCACAGACAAGGTCATCTTTCTCTGAGAGTTACCATAGTAACAGTCAGAGGCCAGAACGTCTGAGCCAATCAAAACCAAGGATATCATTGAAATTGTCTGTGCTGACAACTTTCATGAAATGCCCCCTGGCTGTTTTAATGGAGGTGATGTATATCAGTAGATAAGCCCTGTGACTGTAAACATGATTGAAGCTCTGGGTTTTAAATCCCAACATCTCTGCATCTCTGTTAAAATGGGTTCCGAATGAAACTGATCAGATTTACAAGGACACTGCATAAATTCCACTCAGACAAAATTAACAATATTTTTACACAGGCTAGCTTCAATAATCTTTACTAAGCCCATGCCAATAATTTAGAGATTAGTTCAATCACAGAGAGGCTATAGCCCATTGAATTCAGAATCCAAAGTCACAAAATGGCCAAAGAAAGATCAATGAAAATGAGATGGGATTAAACAAACTTCCCTTTCTATTACACATGTCTTCACAGGTTTCACTCTATTTCAATCTGAGCTATGTATCTCAAAAAGCGGTGACACGACATTTGCTTCTCCAACAATTGCTCCGGGCTTTATTTCGTCTAAGATGTAGGGTTAGGTTTGCAATAGGGTTTTATATTATGTTAGGTTTATGGTATATTGTTTAATCCAGGGTTGAAGTTGGTCAGTCGATTAGTGTGTGGAACATATAAAGGAGCAATCGTCGCCAGAGCAAATGTCATGGAACCCTCATATCAAGTGCTTATCATTCAATAAATGTTTACATTTTTTTCTTGTTTTTCTTCCCTATTTTGCAGTTAAGCAAGTCAGGATGCAAGCCAGATAGTTGACAGTGATTTCATCAAGATCAGAGACACAAACTCATCAATCAGAAGCCTTCAATATAATGGTACGACCAATGAGAAGCCTTCTTCATACAACTTCCATGATTGGTGTATATCCAGCAAATGAAGTCTGACTGGTTGTTATTGTGCAAATAAAGGACTCAACATATACATGCATCTATTTTATTGGTATTTATCGTATGTGGAGGCTATACTACAGGCTTCATGCAGAAGCAATACGCCACTGAGGGGTATTGGCTCGTACACAGAGATACATGTATTGAGACAATGTGTTGTTCCTTGAATATTTCTCTTTCCTTGCCAACTCACATACAGGGATAGTTGTTGAAGGGATACTAGTTTCAGCTGCTTGAGCCATATTATGATCATGGGGCATTTTCTTTTTGTATAAAGAGGGGCAATCTCATGCATGTATCGGCCCAATTCGATGAAAGCTTGGCAGCACACCATGCTCCGCCAGAGACCATATTAATCCTCGGGAGCATTTCACGAAGCAAATATTGTTTTCGCTGACAACTGTTGTAAGCTACTGAAATCCTTGCATCTGATTGGTTCAGAATAAATTAGTCAGTCTGCTTACAATGCTCACCCGTCTACCTTTTTCCACCAACACTACAGAAAAGGCCCAAGACTTGCACATTATGCATGATACTCCCCCCATTAGGGACTCTTGCTCATAGACGAAAATCTCTTTCTCACACATATATCAAAGCCTCTCCCCATTTGCACAATGCCTGCAATCCCATGCTGAATCATAGAAAATCTCATGCATAGCTGGGCCCTGTCTTACAAAGAGTTATGATTGATCCAATCAATCACAACTATGGAGAGCCAGCAACGTCAACATATAAAATACATGTTTCTTCAAAGTATTTTCTAGTTATGAGGTATATTCATACATTAACTGTTTTCTTCACAATTAGTATGCTTCTCTTTGTTTTCAACAAAGGACATTGTGCAAATTTCCTGTAGAAAAAAATTATGACATTGATGGATTCCCATAGAGTTACAATTGAATGGATCAATCTTAACTCTTTGTAAGACAAGGCCCTGGTCTTTGGACTTGGCATCTCTGACCCTTATGCCACAGTCACACCCATGAAACCGACCCCAGACCAACTACAGCTATTACGTTATTACCAATGACATACTATCAGTTGGTTTGGAGTCAGTTTCATTGGTGTGACTGTAACCTTAGTAATCCTCACAAAAATACATATGCATCATGTTTAAAAAATTCAGCCCTTATATTAAACAGACCTTGGGGCTGTTTCATAAAGATGTTCGTAAAGGGGCTTTCACAATTGCTCGGCGATCATTTGCTATCACTTGGTGACAATATATGTTGCACAGAATCGCAATGGTTGTGAGCAGTCGCACCACCAATTTTGAAAGGGGCTTAAGTTAAAAGCAACTTAAAGAAATGACTGGTGAACCTTTCTTAGGTGCTAAGTAATCACCAAAGAACATTTCTTTGTGAATATCATTTACCACATGAAAGGATCAACAGTCTTTCTGAAAGTCATTCTCAACTTAGGAACAGCTCTATGAAACAGCCCCCGGATTTGTAACATGGTACACTTGTCAGGGCAAGAGTTCTAGCACAGCTCAAAAGCAACTGCTGGAAATGGCTTCAGTTCTGAGAAAGCTTAAAATTACCTGGACCCCATAATAAAAAGGATTGCAGTCAAACTTTGAATGACATTGGCCAACCAAGATTATTGTTACATGTGTATTTTGTTCATCATACTGTCCGAAACCAATCAGAATTGCTTTTTGCAGTTTGTTGCAAACATTTGTATTATAGGTCCCAGAAATCATAAGAGAAGTGCCAAATGGATCTCATCTCACACACATAACTTACGTGACTGTCAGGCTTAAAACAGACAATAAGTTGACCAAAATGAATTCTCAGTTTTTCCTTTTTTAAAGGCATAATGATACCTATAATGATATAACAAGTGGAATGCCTCTGGCCGTCTCACCTGCATCACGCGATTCAATATAGCAGCAGTACTGATTTTGAAAACTACTATAACTCGCACAAGATGTTCAGTGATACTTGGTTACTCTTATTTCCACGTTTTATGAACTAGACCAATACACTCATAGAGATATGATGGCAATTCAACAAATACCCCCAACGTGGCCAAAGTTCTTTGACCTTACATGACCTTTGACCTTGATCATGTGACCTGAAACTCGCACAGGATGTTCAGTGATACTTGATTACTATTATGTCCAAGTTTTATGAACTAGACCAACACACTTTCAAATTTATGGCTGTAATTCAACAAATACCCCAATTTGGCCAAAGTTCATTGACCCTAAATGACCTTGATCATGTGACCTGAAACTTGCACAGGATGTTCAGTAATACTTGATTACTATTATGTCCAAGTTTCATGAATCAGATCCATAAACTTTCAAAGTTATGATGGTAATTCAACAGATACCCCCAATTCGGCCAAAGTTCATTGACCCTAAATGACCTTTGACCTTGGTCATGTGACGTGAAACTCATGCAGGATGTTCAGTGATACTTGATTAACCTTATGTATAAGTTTCATGAACTAGGTCCATATATTTTCTAAGTTATGATGACATTTCAAAAACTTAACCTTAGGTTAAGATTTTGATGTTGATTCCCCCAACATGGTCTAAGTTCATTGACCCTAAATGACCTTTGACCTTGGTCATGTGACATGAAACTCAGGCAGGATGTTCAGTAATACTTGATTAACCTTATGGCCAAGTTTCATGAACTAGGTCCATATACTTTCTAAGTTATGCTGTCATTTCAAAAACTTAACCTAAGGTTAAGATTTGGTGTTGACGCCGCCGTCGCCGCCGCCGTCGCCGTCGCCGTCGGAAAAGCGGCGCCTATAGTCTCACTCTGCTATGCAGGTGAGACAAAAATTGTCAAAATTTATTCACTATTATCCAGCTAACTACCTGATTGTTTTTCAAAGAATTTCAAGGAGCAATTCTAAAAACAGAATGAAAAATAGGTTTGAAGTTCACACAATCTTGAGAAGTGCGTACTTTGAATTAAATTTTCAGCTCATCTAGTGTGACTTATTGCAGGTTTCAAGCTGGGCAGTCTTTTAATTCAATGCAGATAATTTTACAGTATGCTTGATCAATTTCAGATCAATAATCTGTTTGCTGCCAACACTTGACATAGATGGTAAATTGTCTATTGTGACGTATAGAAACAGAAGATATATTTCCAAGATTTGTAATTAGAAATAAAATTAATTAATCACTATGTTTATTAAAAATACTTTCAACATCTCACTGTTTTGCATTCAACACTTTTCATTTCTTTACGAACTGTCTGTAATACTGCAGTGTAATATGACGTACAAAAGTATTGTTGTTTGTGTGTTTGTGTATCAAACAAGACCTATGAACTTTAGAGAATGTGGAAGACTGTTACACATGATTCCCTTGAAAGGTGTGATGAGTTGTGTGAGTTGCTGTGAGAAAAGATGCTTAGTGATTTGAGATCGGAAATTTTAAGGAGGACAGATGGTGAGAGTGTTGTGCAGTGTGAAGTTATTAGATAGACATTCAGTACTTGAGACAGATATTAGGTTTGAAAGAAACGTGGAAGGCAGATAGGGTACGTTGGTATATGGGCATGTATAGTTTAGATTCTGAATGATATATTTGGGGTCACACGGTTGAATGGCTGAATGTGAGGAAATCGTATTGAGGGGTATTGCTCTTGTAATTAAATCGTTTTAAAATTTAAAATTCTAGGCAACTCGTCAAAGATTTTTTAACAATTTTGGGCAAATTTGTAGGGTCTACATTGACATGACACATAAAGACCTGGGCCCGTCTTACAAAGACTTGCGATTCATCCTATCAATCTCAACTGTATGGAAATCCATCAATGTCAATTTTTTCTACAGGCAATTTGCACAATGTCCTTCGTAAGCAAAGAGAAACGCGCTAAAATTTCAAGAAAACAATGGATGTATGAATATACAGCATATCTCGAAATTGTTTTAAACAAACATGCATTTGTTGACGTTGCTGGCTTTCCATAGTTGTGGTTGATCGGATCACACCATAGAGATATATACTAATAACGTATTAGTATGTATGTATCTCTATGGATCACACGCAACTCTTTCTAAGACGGGGGCCCTGAAACCTGTACTGCCAAAGCCTTTCTGATTAATACGTTACTGTTACATCAAACGATATAGATTTTACTTCTTCCTTTTTTAATGTAATTTGAACATGAAAATTCCTGAAATGAATTATAAGGTTTCTTCACTGCCTTCTATATAGTCTCGCTCTCCCTCTCTCTCTTCCTCTCCTACTCTCCCCCCTCTCTCTCCCTCCTTTCTCTCCCCCACACCTCATCATTCAACCCATTTTGATCTAGTCTGCTCCAGTATTCCAATAATGAGTTTTACATGCCTAATCTGCAGTAAGCTAGAAACCCCATCGCAAATAAACTGTTATAAAAAGTAAATATATTATCTTCTAGTATTGACATAACATTTGAAGAAGCCTCGGTTTTTATTTTGTTCTAAAATTTTCCGTATATTTCTAATTTTCCCAGTTTGCTTTGATAATACATTCCATTCGATTGAATTTGATATATTTTTACAATCCAATGAAAATCGCCATCGAAATCATACAAAATGATCAAATTAACTGCAATGGAATACATAAAAAATATGCGAAAACCATATAAAGTTAAAACATCATTTTAATGTATAAATACATAACGGATTTGAATTTACTGGTAACAATCAATATTTTTTCTTTTCCTGTTACGACTTTGAATAAAAGTTAAACACATGCAAGTTTAAAATGTCGCATTTCTTCATTATATGAATACATAATGTGTATTCAAATAACGGAGAAATAATGGACAAATACAAAATTGTTAACTTGCATGTGTTTAACTTTTTATTTGAAGTAATTGAGGATCTTAATTTTTATATATCCATATATACAGGGGATTTAGTGTTTGTTGAAAAATACATATAGGGCCTACTCTGTAGTTGTGGAACATCACTGATAAGTATAAAATTTGTGAAGTAGAACCCACATATACTTACAGAAAATTTTTGAAAGTCCCAAGGATAGGCAACTTATTTTCCTGTTTTGAAACTCACCATTTCACCCTCTTGTATGATCTTGATTAAAAATGTCATCAAAACAATTGTAAATTATTAATGGTATCAAGTTCAAGTTTACATGTACTTAAAGAAATGATTTACTTTAGTTTGTATTTTGTTTTGCCAGTTCTTGCATGCCCTTGATATAGTATTATAAAGTTATCTCTCATTGATTACATGATAATAAATGACGAAACATTGTGAGAAGACAAATATAGGAGAAAGTGAAGTAAAGGAACAGGTGAAAAAAAAGGAATAGGAAAAACGTGGGTCTTTTTTAGGAAGTTGGGAAATATAAGGAGCCTAGGAGGGATAAATAGGTAACAAAGAGACATAAAAGGAAATGACGATGAAGAAAAATCATTAGAAGAAAAAGAAGGCGGACTTCAGGGAAAACATAAGAATTGAGATTCAAGTAGCTCAAATTAATTATGAAACTGTGAGGCCTACGTGCAGAAAACAAAATAACAAGAAGCGATTTTATGATTAAGCTCATGGAAGATCTAACATTTCGAGGACTGAATTCAGATCTTGTGATAACGAAGCCATATACCTTCATTTGATTGAGAGGCATTAAAATTTACGAGCAATAATCGAATACATCTCTTTAACGTTATTCAAATCTTGCAAGTAATTGTTTATGCATGTATTTGTGCATTACATGTTCATAATGATATCATTCCTTACACTAAAGACCCGTGGAGATGTACTCATTGTAACTATTTTTTACTTCAATAAAACATTCCTGATCTCACACGGAGTTGTGGACTGAAATTCTTTCTTAAACAAACTTGCCTCGATGTCTGGCCCTGTGAAGGTTTAATTGGGCTGAATCATACAATCATAATGGAGGTGTTACAGTGATAAATTCTATTATGCCAAAAAGATGGGATGAAAAGCTATTTCTGGGTCATATTTGGGTGAAATGCGTATATAATAGTGAAATACTTGTACCGTGTCGCTCTTGGTTACAACAGCTGCCGGGTAAGGTAGACCACGTGTCTAGTTACAGACCGAGCCTTGAAAAGTGTTTCAGACAGATGCGAAACCTTTCTATAGTTTGTAAAATGCAAATGAAAATCATGTTTTATGATGCGGTACTATATTTCATACTTTAGGCTATTCCAATTAATGAATATACTTAAAACGGCTAAAGCCAATACAATCCATTCCAAACTAGACTTAATATGCTATTAAAGCCATTCCATTTATGTAAGGTCTTTTTCAGTGTTTTATCCCTGGTAAGTTAAAATGAGGCTAATGCCTCAGGAGAAGATAAAGGAGAAGACGTTGGCATAAGTCGATTGGTGAGATGCCATGCCACGCCAATGGATACAACATTAAAAATTATGAATAAATCGTCATATGAGAAACATCAGGCTTCAAGGTTTCATGCTAGTATAAGCCTGATACAAAATGGATACAATCGTTAAAATTATGGGAGATATTGATATTTTATCTCATGGCATTTATTTTGATAAATATCACCAGTAACTTATTATAGCTTTTCCTTGAAGCATGGCGTATATTGCAAAATACATCCATCCTCGCCATAATGTGCTATGATAAATTATTATACCCCTTTTCCTTTTATACCAGTATAGGTCCTATTTCATGGATGTTTTGAATGCTTAATGATCAAAAAAAAATTCCAAAGTTCATTGGAATAATAAAATCACATGATGCCGTCCATACACATCTGCAAAATCCCATACTTGAAAGATTCATCCTAAAAGGAGAAAAACACACTAAAAACTTTTGCAGTTCAAGAGACCCACATACTTTATGTTTTAGCAAGTGCCATTTCACGTATCAGTGCCAATTTTTACAAAAATATATACCCCCTCACGAACTTGTTCTGTGCCCCTTTTACCTGAGAAGGACCCGTTTTATGTTTCAGCAAGTGCTCTTGCCTTTTTGTAAGTGCCCTTTCTCGAATCAGTGCCCCTTTTTACCAAAGAAAAGTGCCCATCACGAACGTGTTCTATGCCCCTTTCACCTGAGAAGGACACGTTTTATGTGGTAACGAGTGGCCCTTTGAAACAAGAAAACAATATTCTCATTTGTATGTATTACTACTTATGAAGGAAAAAACTTATAAGAATAATTCTGTGTGCCTTAAGTTTTATGAGGCATGACTGAGTGGAGTATATAAGCAGTGGCGTACAAATGGGGGGCTTGGGGAACTCTTGCCCCCCCCCCCCCCCAAAAAAAAAAAAAAAAAAAAAAATCACAACCAAGTAAAAAAAGATAAAAGGAAAGAGAGAAGGGTGAAATATGATATTATTTTCTAAATATTATATCAAAATCTATCACAAAATTCGATTTTCGTAATAGAAATGTCTAAATTTTTGCTCGGTTGCTTCGCTCGCTCGCAACTTCTTATGAATTTTACATGGTACAACATTTTTTTTAGCTCATTACGCCACTGTAGATAAGTCTTTTTTCCCTTTGTTTTAAGAAAGTGTCCTTTTCCCTGTGCCCCCCCCCCTCCCACTTTCAACGATGCTCCGCCTCGCTGCCCCTAAACTTATGTGTGTCATTTGACTTAATTCAGTGTGGCATTTGACTTTCATTTGTTTTAGGGGTTATATTGTTGGCGAGTTAAAGAGTCATTTTGACCCAGAAAAGTATTAGTGTACAGTCAAATTGTGGAAATAAGGTTGGGCGAATACGATGCCTTTCGATGACTTGGTGCGAGTATCTTACTCTCTCCTCGGCGGCAAACAACGAGTTGGTGCCATTCTTGTTTGAAGATATTGGACCAAGATCCGTAGAAGCCACTCCATAGAAGTTACTATCTGCCTTCTTCTAGTCGAACGAAAGTCCCACCGACCTTGTTTAGTAACAATGACAGATTGGCGAGGCTTTCATTCCAAGAGAAGAGGTAGTTTAAGGTGATCAGAAATGCTGTATGGCTGAAGTCGATGTCCACAAGGTTGAACTGTAGTTGTTTCATGATTACTTAATTCAAGTTCAAGACACTGATAATATATAAAATAAATATATGTACATCAAGAGACCAGGGGCCCGTAACACAAAGCTTAGCAATGATCGTAGAACAATTTTCTACGATTGATTGCCTTGACTACCATGTACAATCAATCGTGAAAATCAAGCGTACCATTAATCGCTCACCTTTGTGTTACGGGACCCTGGTCAATCGTTTTATACCAAACGAATGGCAGGTCAAAGTATTTACATGGGTTACCAAAAAAACATTAAATAGAAACTTAAGTAACACATACCAAAGTATAATTATCTGGAAAAATATAAATGCAGATTAATCAGTAAAAGCCGATATTAATATCTTCTTGAAAAAATACTTAATCAAAATTTATGAATAAAATTGGATGTATGTTAATAATTAATTTGCCATTCTACCTAATTTAAAAATGTTCAGCGAATATATAATGGGAGGTATTACATACAATACGCCTGAAGGTATCTCAACTGAGTTTATTATTTTATTAAAATATTGTATAGCTCATGAATTCTGTATATATCTGAGATTGCAATAATTTTTTCATTTTTATAATCTATTGAAAAACAGATTTCATCCAGTTAAATGAATTATTTTCTCAAAGAAATAAGTGATGGGACCAACCAGTTAGCTAATTATATCTGCTAGATTTGTAAAGATTAAGTACTGGTGATGGAAAAAAACATTGGTCGTGTTCAAAATAACTATGAAGTGTAAAGTATGGATTCACCAGTGCATTTTCATAAGATGTGACAAAAGTAACAAACTGACATCCAATTGACACTTTGATTCTTCGATAATTTCCCTAAATTGTTTATTCTTCGGCATGAGTGGTTCTTCCTTGCTACAATGCGATGATGATCAGATAGAACAATTGAACTGACTCCTGTGGATCATATACGATCATCATCTTAATTCACAATTAGTTAATAAAAAGTATATAAAGTGCATATAAACTCCACAGATTGTGATTGGCTAAATAACAAGACCCAATAGCATTATGATATCATTGGGGAAGAGTGTACAATTCAACCATTGTCAATCAGTAACATCTCAATGCCTAATCAATGGTAGATAACAATCATCAACCAACCGTAGCTTATAATCATCGGTTGTTATTGGTAGTAAAATTATCGTCAGCAAACGTCATCCTACTACACCGACATCAATGTTGGTTATCGGCCCAAAACTATCTTCAACTCCATTATACCAATGATAAATTGACGCCATCTGAGGTTCGTCAACTAATCATTCCCTCCGTAGATACCCCTGCATGGGAAGGGTTTCATCAACATTTTCATCTGACCAGTTATCAGATCTAACAACTTTCCTTGGTTTTGATTGGCTGAGAAGCAATGTTACTATGGCAACTGTCGGATAAATCGTCCGACAGGTCCTTTCCCCGGATCTTCAACCGACCTATATAGACCCATGGTTAATTAGTGGCAGTTGATCATCATCAATCAACCTTATCCTATATTCCCTTACTATAAAAAATCGTTCGTTAACCACCTTGAGATGAATGGTAAATTTCATCCAGTATTGTCAACCAACCTTAAAATACGTCAATGCTGGTTCTGGGAAATAAAATGACCGCCAACAAACCCATTGACTATCGACACATTAATGCCAGTTGGGGATTTTCAACTGGTGTTTGGTACTAAAAGCAACAACCGAAAAGAAAAAAAACTCAAAGCAATGTGTGCTACTGGTCATAGTGCCAGTTAAGGATGGTCAACTAATTACGCCAATGGCGGCATGAGGTCAATCTGTACCAATAATTTTTAAATGACAGTTAAGAGTAGTTAACCCACCTTGTCATATTGATAACAAAATGATCGTTCGTCATACTTATGATTAACAAGTGCCAGTTATGGGTCGTCAGCAACCCTCTGTACACCAATACACCAATGCTGGCTTTTGGTGGTGAAGCAATCACTTCACACCTCTGGTTAATCAGTGTCAATAATGTTACTTTAAATATGAGTTAAAGATCCCCAACGGCATCACTATAAATCATGTCATTACTTACCGTTTACGAATTTCAATGACATTAGGCCTATTTTATCAGAGGCGGTACATGGAAACGATTTGATCACTATCCAAATGCTTTATATTGTCAATATATGTCAATATGATATTTGCGGAAGTAAAGGGTGTAGTAGAAATAAGTAATACTACGTTTCATTACGAGATATGATGATGTATGCACTCCGACCCAATTAAAACCAATGTAGAGAGTAGGCATCTCAACAGCCAACTCCATCAAGGTCACTTAGCCCAGAATGAACCGGGAACAAAAAGGTTATGACGTCAGCAACGTTTGGAGACCAGACAGTCATTTTTTACGAGACTGTACATTCAGAGCATTGTTACTTATTTTCATTTCTTATAATAACAAATCAACACAAACGTGCCCCTTTAGACGCTTGGCTCATTACATCGTGGTGGGGATATATATATCCCCATGGACGTGGCATAGACCTTGTCAAACTGCATAGCACAGCGTTGTAACAATACGTGAAGGACATCAACTGGCGCCTATGTGATACATCGAGACACTCGAACGTTGAATCTCACTATGGCTACAATACTATTACCCGCCAAATATCATCTAAATTTGAGATATGCTTATTCTACAGGCGCGTGGTTTCTACATGAGTTTTCTGAGTGTTCGCCCAATACACATTTATCGGTTCTAGCATCTTTATTATACCATTGAATTTGAAGTTCTTATCTAATGTTAGAAATTTATACAGCAATTTCAATAATCACATAATGCAAAAAGAGTGTGCTTTTTACTAGCTGTGCTTTTATTTGAGGATTGAGGGAAAGACTTGTCGCATGCCGCAACAGGGTCTATTAAGAAATTATAACTCTGATGCAGAACTCCTTTTTTCTGCTATATGTAATAATCTATAAGACAAAACTCATCTCAATATGATATAAACTTCTTCTCTCTCTCTTCCATAAGACAGAGCATAAATAAGTATAAACATTTTCCAGAAGACAGAAGTCATTTCACTCTGATATAAACCTCATCCAAAAGACAGACCTTGTCTCACTGTGCTCTAAACCTCCTCCATAATACATTCTGATATGAAGCTCCTGCATTGGACAGAACTCATCTAATGCTGATAATTATGAACCTCCTCCATAAGACAGAACTCATCACCCTCCAATGCAAACCTCGTCCATGAGACAGAACTCATCTTTGATATGAACCTCCTATTTAAGTCAGAACTCATCTCTCTCTAATATGAATCTCCTCCATACAACAAAACTCATCTCACGCTGATAAAAAAACACCTTCTTCATAAACCAGAACTTATCTTACTCTGATATGAACCTCCTCCTGAACTTATCTCACTCTGATATGAACCTCCTCCTGAACTTATCTCACTCTGAACCTCCTTTATACGAATAAACTCATCTCACTCTGATATAAACCTCCTCCATAAGACAAAACTCAACTTACCCTGATGTGAACCTCCTCCAAAAGTCAAAACTCATCACACTCTGATATGAACCTCCTTCATGAAACAAAACTCATCTAACTCTGGTATGAACCTCCTTTATATACGAATGAACTCATCTCACTCTGATATAAACATCCTCCATAAGACAGAACTCATCTTACCCTGATGTGAACCTCCTCTGTAAGACAGAACTCATCTTAGCCTGATGTGAACCTCCTCTATAAGACAGAACTCATCTTAATCTGATATGAACCTCCTCCATGGGACAGAACTCATCTGACTCTGGTATGAACCTCCTTTCTAAGAATGAACTCATTCAATTCTGATACAAACCTCCTCCATAGGAGAGAACTCAACTCTTTCTGATTTAATCCTCTTCCATGAGACAGAAGTCATCTCATTCTTATATGAACCTCCTCCATAAGATAGAACTCATCTTACGCGTTATTAGTATATATCTCTATGGACAGAACTCATCTTACCCTGATGTGACAGAATTCATTTAAATCTGGTTTAAGCCTCATAAAAAAGACAGACCTTGTCTCACTGTGATATAAACCTCCTCCATAATACAAAACCCATCTCACTTTGATGTGAACCTCCTCTATAAGACAAAACTCATCTCACCCTTATGTGAACCTCCTCTATAAGACAGAACTCATCTCACCCTGATGTGAACCTCCTTCATAAGACAGAACCCATGTCACTCCGAAATAAACCTCTTCCCTGAGCCAGGACTCATCTAACTCTGATGTGAACCTCCTCCATATAACAGAACTCATCTCACTCTGATACAAACCTCTACCTTAAGAAATCTACCTCTGGTATAAACCTCCTCTATAAAAACAGAACCCATCTCATGAATATACTTCATAAGACGAAACTGATCAATTTCATCATTTAGTATAGCTAACACTGCATCAATATTGAACCCTCATTTTCATATATTTTTACCTGTTGAATGTTGATGCCACTATTTTGTAATAGAATAAAATCAAATTGAGTTGAAAACGACAAAGATCGTTTCGATATACATCTATTTTAGACCAAATTCGTTTGATGAAAATCTTGCCCGTAAAACATCGATAATCTAACTCTGGTGTAAACCTCTTCCATTTAATAGGCAGTACTTATCTAACTGCGACGTAAACTTGTAATAAACAGAGCACATATAACTCTATACCCTTTCCATGAGACATCACTTTTCTAACTCTCATATTCATTAATAAACTTATTCTGAAGTAAACCTCCTTTAGAAGATACATAATTACGTCTAAAATGATCTAACTTTGATATAAACATCTTCCATAAGACAAATAACATCTAACGTTGATATTAACCTCGTCTTAAGACATACCTCATCTAACTCTGACTTTAGCATTATCCATAATTGTGTCTGAGCTCATCTTAATTTGATGCATATCTTGTCCAAAAAAATAACTCTGAAATCAATCCCCTCGATAAGACGAAACTCATCTGACTCCAATCCGCTCTCGCTAAAACAGGGTTAAATGAATATACACACATCCAACACCTACATAACTCATCTGAATATATGATATAATTAAATCTCATATAACAGGCAAAGTTCATCTGACTCTATTCGAAATAACCTCCATATTAAATTTTATTTAAATCTCTTACACAAAAGGATTTATTTAAAATAAAGCATGTTTGTTTGCTATTACAACGCCAAATGCAGGGTGAATTTTACGCAACGTTGCACAATTATTACCCATGAAACATGCCTTTAACGTGATGATATTTTACCCTACAACCATGCCTGTGCAATCTTTATTTGGGAGGATCTTTTTAACTGTACATTATTTTACTCAACAATTTTATTGTATTACAAGGCAAAACTGGTATATCTTCTATATGCCTATATGCTCTTTGGCTCCTGGGTACGGGGTACATGTCTATGTGGGTTTTCTTTTTCTTCGACTCATCGTCTTCTTAGAATATGACTGCATGAATCGTCTTCACTGACACCACTCCTTCCCTCCAATCAATACTAAACCCTCGTTTATATATGGGCAACACTCAAACCATGTTTCTTATCTGGTGATCTTGGCCTGGTAATAAAATAATTTTCATATCGCACCGGCAGTTAATTATTTTCTCCAAGTGTACTCGGTGCTACAGGAGAGACGTGATCCTATGTCGTATTGATCTCCCTGCAGACTGCGGAGCCGTACAAGGACACCATACTGTGCGTCCATGGAACATATAGAATACACATCATCAACATGTATCCCTATGTATCTATATTAGCATAAACTCAGTTGTCGCTTGGCTATTCCGTGTTTTTACCTTAGGAGAATTACTTTATTAACGGTAACAAATTAGAATTTTTATAATTGATTTAAAATCATAGGTCTGTAGCCTGTACGAATGAAGGGAACCTCCTACATGCCTGTCATGCATGTCACACTCATGTCAGGAAGCCCTGTATTAACCCCATGTAATTAAGAGATGGCCATCGAGTTTATATATATATATATATATATATATATATATATATATATATATATATATATATATATATATATATATATATATATATATATATATATATATATATATATATATATATAATGTCCAACTTTTGCCCTTGCCCATGTTAAACCAATTTCAAGTACTCTTTTCGCTTTTTTATTAATAATGAAATGTATATAGTATATTTCGAAAATAACTTTTGACTCGCCTTTCTTATATATGAATCACCATTGATTCTTTTAATTTAGCACTGACTTAGATCAGATAAAGAACTTTAATTCCATCCTCCATTCTAAATTGACCCAAATGTTCCCAAAACCTTGGACGCATGTGAACTCGTTACATAAAACATAAAACATACTGTCGAACAGCTTTATGAAACAACAAGTCAACCACCTGTGTACTATGGTCATGATGGTCAACAAGATATGCAAATGAGATAGGTCTAAGAGGTTTCAAAGTCATATTTTTTTAAAGTAAACGTTTATAAATACTGTATGCTTGAATTGTGTTTTTATACCCATGACATAAAAAAAGAATTTGTCAAAGCAGTTGATACACATATTAAATCTAAAAACTTATGAAATTTTGATGAAATGTAAGTCTAAATATTATTTTGTGCATGATTTCGTAAAGTCATAAATGTATGTTGTAAGGGTGGATCACATAGTAAAAACAGTAAAAGTAAAAGGCCTTAGAATAATAAGAAAATAGAAGAAATTATCTTGCCTTAAATTTTTATTTTATTCTAAGCTCACTGAATAATCATTGCCAAATATATAAACAGTGTATCGTGACTTTCTTTTCAATAAAACTCTACCTACACTGTTAACTATTGCATTAATACTCACGATAATGGCATATATCCTTTCTCTTAAAACTGTGTTCAATTTCTTACCCGCCCCCACTTATTTAATACTTGAACGTATGGCGAGAAAAACGCGCCAACTAAAATTGCCACGTCGAAATTATTTGCAATCATTCTGGCCTTGTAGTACTCTTTTTATTAACGGGTTCTACATGAAGGTTTTAATAATAACGATGACATGCGACACAAAATAGAAGGTCACAGCCTTTTCAAGAGAGAGAGGCAGTTAAAATCAACACAAACAGACAACTCATATCAATGTTGATTTCCTTCTGTTACTATATACAGCAGGTATTCATAATTAACACTGAAACAGGGTAGCGTTTGTTTGATAAGAAAACCCACTCACCCCTTTAGATAAAGTATTAAAAAATTGTATACAAAAATAAAACGACATTGGGAGGTGGATCATTTCATTTTTCTTTTCAAACTTATTTTTTGTTTTAAGTTTTTGACACCTTGGTGATATCAATTAATCTGAAAGGGACCTCATTATCGGGTGCGGATCCAGGAAGCACGTGCGTGCCCCCCCCCCCCCCTCCACTCCCCTTCCTTCTAGCCTACAGTAGAGAATTAGTACCCTGTGATGAATCACCCCCCCCTACATACCCCTCCCACCAACGTTTGAAAGTGAGAATGAAATAAGCTCCTTTTTAGATTGGAGAGCTTGGATGTTACTTAGGCGCCCCCCCCCCCCTGAATGCAACGCTCACTGTTTCGAAACCCTCGATACTGCTTCAACTAACTTTCAAAATGAAAAGGAGTAAGGACTCCAATAAATTAAGTGGACAAACCCTCAACTCAAGCAACATGTGTTTACCTGCCGGTGTATTATAAAAGGTCTTTTGATTCCGGTAATCTGACCCCGACCCCAACCTTAAACTTAAACTCACCCTTATACCTCATAGTAACTTCAAGACCACCTCAACATCATTTTGATTTGAATATGATAGAGGTAAATCAAAGAAATGTTTCGCCCATATAAAATGTAATAGGCCTATTATCAGAATCTTGCTCATTTATGTAAAATCAAACATTTTTCTTTTATAGCTTTGTAGATAAAGAAGATCCTTTTCACAGTAAACTTAGTAACCCGGGGCATATATAGGGGCGGCGCCATTATATTTTGAAAGGGAGGGGTGACAAGACGATAAAGGTGACGCAATATTTAATCTCAATTGAAGTAAAGGAACATTGTTACACGACCAAGAAACCTCCTTTTTATACACTTCTTCCTTTCTCTCCCTTATTTTCTCCGTTTAATATTCTTCTTTCACTACTCCAAACTTCATAAGAGCTGCCCCCCCCCCCCCATTCCCGGTGACGCCGTACTTGTTACCAACTGAAAACTCAATATTTTCCATAGAGAACCAAACCAAGTTTTACATTATAAGAAGGAAACTGAAATATTTCGGATAATAAAATGAAACAAATACATTGCGAATACATTGTGGTCTTTTCATTTATATAACGTTTGTTAGGCGCATTTTACGATTTAAAAAAAAGACAAAAAATAAAATAATAATTTGTTTGGCATCCGACTTTACTGAGATTTTACAGTATGCGTAATGCGTTTTTATGTCCTTTATTTATTCAACTCAATATCTAGGTTTGACGTGATCAACTACCCAGTAAATGCGTAGCCTTGTAAGCTTATAAGTAGAATTTAAAAAAACAGGGCAACTAATAAATAGTAAATTACGTTTAGACCCTACATAGTAACACTTTTAAGTGTCATCTTAAAAATAAAGGTTAGTAATCTTTAAAGAAAATGACTTTCAAGGTTACAATTTAGGAAAATGGTTGCCAGAAATAGCCACATTTTTAATAATATGATCTTATTTTAAAGTGACGATGTACCCCAAGATAAAATGTTTTATATAGGTCAACTCGTAGCTTTTTTATCATTATTAAATGTTCTGGTGATTCAATAACATAGCTTTATAAAAGTGTTTAAGCAGGTCGGGGCGATGAAACTGAATTTTAATAGGGGACAAGTTGACCCAAATCTTTTATCAATGTGACTTTTTCATGGGTAAAAATACAAATATTACACAAGTTGTATCACAAAGGTGAATGTTAAATGGAATAACTTTGTTATACGAGTCTTTTTTATGGAATACATCTTGCGTCATATCCATATATACTTGATATAGGAAAACAGTGAAATTCCTGTTAATCCATTTTGTAGTACTGTAGTAGGTTAGAATACTGCTTTTCTCAATAGAATATCAAA
Source organism: Lytechinus pictus (assembly GCF_037042905.1). NCBI lineage: Eukaryota > Metazoa > Echinodermata > Echinoidea > Temnopleuroida > Toxopneustidae > Lytechinus > Lytechinus pictus. The sequence continues at coordinate 18,560,321 of NC_087246.1, forward strand.
AATTAAAAAAATAAACACAATATGATTCTGTAATTTGCGCACTTATATTAAACGTCTTGAACAATTTTTATTGATTAAATGAAATTATTGTCGTTATCATTGTCATGATTGTTATGATTATCATTCATTAAGATTTTGTCAATAGTCTTTTATCATCAATATTGTCATCATAATCATAATTTTAATCACCACCTTCATCACCATCATCATTAATATCGTAATGCATGCTCATATTTTAAAGAATGAGAGTTATCCATGATGGGCGTACTCCTCCGTCATCCATAAGTATCTAATTTATTTCCTCGCCTTTCTCCGCATTTAATCTTCTTGTGTAACTATGAATTATGGTTTTAGCAATCCTTTATCGTTGTTATTTTCTCAGCTTTCTATGTAAGTCGAATCCAAACCTCTTAAGTTTATTATCCAATTCAGTCTTATGGCTGAGAAATGCAATATTTTACTCTAGTTAATGATTTGGATGAAGATTTTAGAATATTGTATTTTAAGAGAACAAAAATGTGACAAAAATAGTTGAAAGGGAGACGCAGAATAATTGGTAAGATTAAAAATAATCCAGTTGCCAACTAATATTTTCAAAAAAAAGTTTGAGCATGTTAAAAATGATAAATAACATACAATATGAAATTATATAATGGTATTCTGTTTGACTGAACTTGCAACTGTATGATATCAACTGCTGCTTGCCTGTGTCATTGCATTATTTCCCCTTTTTTAAGTTTCATTCTTTATTCTCACCTTCTTCCCTTGAGAAACCAACTCATAATTAATCTTTTTAATATAATTTTGTGAATTTCCCTTTTCCAATATTTATTTCCCTTCTTACAATACACTTTGTCAAGACGGCATCTAACTTGTTCTAGGGTTCATAAAATAGGGAGAACGATGTAGTATATCAATGTACGATATTTCTGTCTCAAATTTAATATCACATAATCATTTAAATCCCCTTTCAGCCCAAATAGAGGTATATATTTTCTTTACCTCATTTAAATTATATAAAGGTGATATTGGAAGACTCATGTCATAGATTCATGTATTAACGAACAATGCTCTGCAATAATCCATCCCATTGTATTATCATTTAATTATAATTGGAATTCTATGATTGTATTAAAATATGTTCTTGAATTTCAGATATTGGGCGAACAATCTAAAAAAAATTTATATCAAACATGCTCATAATTTCCTCAAGATAATTATCATTAATACATCGTTAAGTAAGAGACTTGCACTAAAGGCCTATACGAAACTTCCTTTTGACATATCTTGATAGTAACCATACCAAGGTGTATAGCGTTTATACAAAAGTCGTTGCTGAAGGGCTGATTTGCTTTTTTTTCTATAAATATTTAAGCGAGTAAAAACCACAGAATAAGAAGATGTTAAAAAAGAATGAGTCGGTGTTCTGTAATGATCATAATCAGGTGTTAAGGATCAAGGTGTTAAGCATGTGGTTTGAATACCAAACAGTGTTGAAATAGAATGTGTCATAACACAAATGGATTTTAAACTAACACCATGCATTTTACATTGGTGTATAGTGAGTGTATATGGTCTTCTGTAAACCTTTTATGGTGTAGTTTTTACATCACTTTTTAGCAGTGTTATTTTCAAGAGTGTAAATGCCTATATACTAAACCTGGTTCCCGTGCTCCCGGAGAAACCAGTTTATAGTCTGGGCATATTGCGACGAAGTGAAAATATTAATGATTATTCTAATTATCACTAGAAATACTAACGTGGCAAACAGTTGGCATAATCTGTGTCGACGTAGAATCATTTGTAGTCAATTAATTACGACGACGTTTTATCAATTTACGGGAGCAGAAAATGTTTCAGTATATCAAGACATACACGATTATTTTTAGTTGACCGGTTTATTAAGAATCAATGTGCAAAATAATCTGGATGAATATAAACTCGATCCAGCAACAAAAAGATATACGGTGTAAGCAAATTCAGTAATTATTTCATACAACTTATTCAATTATCAGTCATATTTTTCCAGGGTAGTCTTGTCAGCGATTGATATTCTTTAACACTATTTTTTTCATAAGGGCCATGTAATATATATATAGAAAGAGTATCTCTAAATTACCACGATATATTTTTGAAACATCATAGTTTTTAAAGTGATACTGTAGACTTTGAATATTTATTCCGGCGTTTATCCATCCTGTTTTGTAAAGATTGTTAAGGGGGCATGGAGGTAAATAATTATGTACATCTCAGGCCCCTTTCCAAACATGTACATGATTGTTCCAAAAAGATTTTGCTATTATTTGGGTAATTCCACATGCAGTGACTCAATTTAGAGCTGTAAAAATGATCATGTTAGGACAGTCTAGAGTATATTTGAATCCTTATTGGATTAAAGGGAGAATTATGTACAAAACCAAATAGCCAGCATTAGTAGAATATTGGTAGAATATATCCAAGTCCTTTGGAAGCGCATATAGGGGACGTTATGACATAATGTGATATGCGCATGCAATACAAGAACTTCGTTATATTTATTGCACGTTACAGTTGTTTGTGACAATTAATCATGAAGTGTATTTTGAATTACAAATTGATAACAGGTATGAAATGGTAAAGAGAGGGGTAATATATACAAATCGCCACACAAATTCTAAAATGATTGCAACGGGAATAATGAAATTGCTCCATTATGCCTATACATTCCACTATTATGATTATTTGAAGAGATTTGATGGTGAAGCAAAACACGCGAAGATAGAGACCAATAATTTAGAGAATGATATATACTTCTATGACAACATAATTTTTAGAATTGAGAGAAATGCCACTCTATAATGCAATATGTTGAAAGCCTATACATATATGCATGTATGTATGTATAGTCTGTTCGGTATTAGAGCGGTTGGTGTTGCTATTGCATATTCACGTTTCAGTCATAAACAGGTATAAGCCTATGTTAAATTCAAATCACAATAGTCAGAATATATTCAATCATAGAATATCAAGTAAGATGAGCGAAACATATAGAGATGACTCGTGTGATATTATATTCCTAAAGTTCATACCATCACATCAAGTAAGTTCATTATAACGCACTTTCATTACGATGCTTCATAATTTTATCTTAATGTATTCAAACTGAATGCGATCACATTTTGTCACGAAAGAATGAGTAAAGTAAAAGAATACACACACGAACATCTAGGATTGTTATGATACTCACCAATAGGCCTACATAAATGACGAAATTAAAATCACTGATCAATTAAGTCGCTTACCGAAAGTTATTTATTCTGAGGAAATCCCTCGCCAATTTATCGAGGTAAATTCCCATTTTATGAAGCTCTATACAAAAACATGCATTGTTTTCAATCCTGTATAATTGGCACATGAAAATGAATAGGAAAGCAGTGAACTCGATTGATTCATTCAAAGTCACAGGGGCGTACATCCACGTACGGCACATCCTCGGATTCGGTTGTGAGCACGAGAGAGCTGGGCAATCAGCCAGTCGGTCAGACAGACAGAGCACATATACCGTCAATATAAAAACACTCACAGAGATCCACCTTCACTCCCGCCTTTACTGTTCTCCACTCCTATAGTAGCTCACGACCAGTGAGAAGAGACTAACCAATTGGACATCACTTGTATTCTACTTGAGACATTCACAAATATATAGACCTGTTTTGTTTTTATTACTGCCAAGTTGGTACAAGAAAGAGAAGAGGGTGTCAAAGAAAATAAAGAATATAGTGTGACCGTTATTTTTTCCATAATGGTAGAAGGGCGGGAACTGCGCTCCCTTTCCCACGCCTGTGTCTCGGGCGAAGCGACGGTCTAGTGATCGCCCAGTTAGCTGGCAGAACGTACTCGCCTTCACCGATCTTCACCACTTCCCCTCCCCATGTTTATTAAATTCAACACCATATTCATAAAAGCTCACGCAAGACTAGATATCTTTCTTGTTTTTTTCTATTTGCTCTTCATTACAGTGTGAATCTCCAGATACGGGAGACAATAGCTGGCAGAACCATTTGAGCATGTTTGCACCTTTTAGAGGTTAAACGATGGTTGTCTATCCCATTGTTATTTTGGTTATCGCGGTTACGTACCACGCTTTCCACACTACCACCAAAAATCACCTGGAAGTCCTGGAACAAAATAACATATAATAATACTTGTATTTAATATTTAGTACACTCTACATCAGGTGGTAGATTATAATTATCTAAAATACATGGCACCGAAATTTAGAGTGATTTAAAGTCAAGGCATCCGATTTCAGAAACAATTGCATTTGGGCTTATATAGTGGAAACTTTAATTCAGATTGCTTTTCAGTTTAAAAAAATGACCTAATCAGTATTTTTCAGATCATTCTAAGCATACCCTTCTAGCTTAATTATAAAATAAGTTAATATGCTTGAAATAGACACTTTAAAAAAAATCAGCGTTGCAGGATTCTGAAGAGTATTTGAAGATAGAACCTCTGTCTTTGAGTTTATTTCCATCGATGAATGGTAAATGGAATTATTGTGATTTAAACCAGCCTTATATAAAGAAACATTAAAAAAATCACAGCCTCTTCATCTTCCGCTATTATATATCCCAATCTTATTCTTAAGTTTTAATCTAACGTTTTAAGTAGGCCTATATAGGTACACCTTATACACTATGAAAATGTTCTATTTTATGCATGCAGGTATAATGAAAGGGACATTGAGTTAATAATAAATTATAAGTTTCATGTTCTACGTTTTGGCATAAAAATTATGGTAATAAGAAAAAAAAACAAAGGACGACTCGAATGTACATACTTATGTTGAGAGAGGGAGGGAGAGGTCAGGACAACCAGACAGGGTAAAAATTAAGAACTAGGGACAATTTTTATGACAGGAAAAACATATGGAATGGCTCGTTGCATGATTACGTCACGAAGGGGAAGTAATTCATAAGGTCATTATCAGTGAACTCGTGCATTTCAAAGCAGGTTACAAAATAATCATCATTGCTTTTACTCACGACATAATCATATTCTCGATACGTCTTCAAACCATTGTTAAAGAAGAAATTACTGCTGGAAATAAATCTACTAAAAAAACCTTTTGGTATGCCTTTTTTAACAAGCATGACCATAACATAAAACAATTTAGGGGGGATTTTACGTGATATTTTACGAAGTTTATTTCATATGCAATAAAACATATTCAGTTCAGGGTCTGTCTCACAAAATTAATAATTTCGAGAGATTAAAATCAATCTCAAATTGCGAATAAACAATCATTATCAATTTGTGCAGTTAATAGAACTTAGATCAATGTGATTTTAAGCTTGATTTGAATTTATCGCAGTAAGACGGAGTCTGATATGCTTATGTGATTTGTGAGCGGTGACATAAAAAGATATCTTTTTTTAAATATCTATAAAAATGCAACTCTGTGTGATTTGAAATAGAACATCATGGGTTACTGAGAGTATGAAGGGTCGGATGTGTCTTCTCAGAGAATATTCAATTTTCATAATCTATTATCAAAATTCGCAATGCTAGCTGTGTAAATACATTTAAAGTTATGCTTAAAACTCATCTTTTTAAATCTTAAATTGATCATATCATATGTTTATTGGCCCATTTGATGGTATTTCTTTATTCATGATCTGGTGTGAAAGTTGTAAATTGTAATATTAGTTTTGATACATTTTGTTGTGCAAAGTATTTATATTTCCTTTATACTTCATTTCCTTTCTCTTAACCGCTTAGAGGCAATTTTGCGATTTTGCGGTATATAAAATTGTTATGAATTATGAAAAAGATAGTTTTATAAAAACGCGTTAATCTAAGATTAAGTCCACTCTAACAGCCATTCAGTTGATTTGAATGAATAAAGTAAAATCAAACATAACAGGGCACAAAATGACACCAAATATTTCCAAATCCAGTGTAAAATAAAGTTATAAAAAATGAATATGACAAATGGGAGGGTTGTAGGTGTCACTACTAAGTATTTCTTGTTATTTCATAATAATCAAAAAAGTAAAATTGTGTAGGTCACTTTATTACAACATGGACCTACTAGGTCTATGATTACAAAAAAGTCGTCCTTCATTGAGCGATATAAGTTGCCTTGTATTCACAAAGCAAGCTATCATTTATATTATGAAAATTTATATTCAAATTAACGTCTTCTTTAGGTAGACATGATAAACTTTGCATTTAGCATTATACAGATGAATGATAAACATACGTAATGAATTTCATTCTAATTTTTTGTTTAACTGACAACAGGGGAGGGGTGACAGGTTATTTTGTTAAGAGGCAAAGCGACCAAAATGTTACGTTTTTTCTTCTTAATTAAAAAAATTTGTATTTACCAAATTGATAGTCTTCCTTCTTATTTTCACCCTCTTCTTTCTCTCTCTTCTCCTGCTTGAAAAATATTAGGGCGTTCTTCCCCTCCCCCGCCCAATGGCACCGCCCCTGATTGGTAATGTACATGCGCAATGTATTTTTCTTTGATCTGTTGATTGTCTGGATAGGTCACGAAATGTCGAACGTGACTATTTCATTGATTGACAGTTCGGTGTATTTAATAATTATGCCGCAATAACATCCGTGCACTAAGTTGGATTTCTATTTCTATACGGTACCTTTCTTTACCTTTCTTACCACACATGTGAAGTGAATGCATGTAATATGTTTTACCCAATTTTCTTTAAAAATGACCCTCTAGAAAGGATAGGTTGAATACAATGAGGATTAGTGTGTATAATTATCAAAAAATATAACGCTATTAGTTTTTTTTAACTCCTCAAAATAGACACGATCATGTATCATAACATTATCCTGTTCATCGACTTTAACTCTGTATTGAAAGTGTAAAGATTATTACTGAATAATGTCTAAACAAGTTATTAGTAACATTCACTTCGAAGGGTCTACAAAAGATTAACTTTACTCTTATAGCATTCCTGTCCATTTGAATATTGATTTCATTGAAGAAAGATATATTTTAATCAATTAATTACTGCAGGGAACCCACATTACCAAGCTTTGCTTTCCAGTGGGTTTCCTTTTTTTTCATTTCTGAATATTATAATTTTTGTTTTGCCTTACATTGTGATTTTTTTTGTTTAATTTGACATGAAAAAGAATAAATGCAATCAATGAATCATTCAAAACGATTCCTATTTATCAATCTTGTATTTTCTAATGTATTGTTTATCACTTAATATTTTGAACACATGTAGATTAGAGTTTGCATTTTTAAGGATGTATGCAGCCTATACTATTTCATAAGGTGGTGATCTTAATACTGATTTTTTTTAAGGAGAAATGACCATCCCTCGGTGTGCTTTTAATCAGTTAGTGAAAATCAAGTTTCGTTTGATTTATGGAATTGCATTCAAAATGTACAACCCATTTTACAATTGGCCCAGTTAATATGTAAATACTATAGTATAAAAAAATTACTCACCATATAAAGTGCTTGCTTACAACGTTCCTTCTAAATTAAAACAGCAAAGAAAAAAAACGTTTGACCCTCATTTTGGCACTTCTTATATTCCAGCAATTTCGTCACGTTCGAATAGCCTCATCCCATCGTCTTTTGTATCGTTTCATTTCATTAATTTATTTCCCTTTCCAATAAAAATAAAAGAAGCATCCAACTTGAAAACATTCGAAACAGTGGCGTTTCGTATGAAAATACATTCAAAGGTCCTGATTATGCGATCATCACTCCTCATTCAATTAAATTTCTGGAGGTATTTTTGCTACCAATTTTTTTTTTTTTAGATGATTTTTTTTTAGATGATTTCTAAAGCTGAATCAATTTTTGTTCTATGGCTTGAATTTGTCGAAATAATGTCTACATTCTCTAAAAAGGAAATCAGATTGGTTTTTAATATGAACTGGAAACACAAATGGTGTGTAAAATAATCAGATATGTAGGCCCTTTATAATTATTTTCTGTTTCTAACATTTGGTAGCTTCGTATTGTAACCATTATTTCTGAGAGTATCATCACTTTGCTAAGGTTAGTTATGCATAATTATCATTTCGTCAAGAATATTTTATAGCCGCTGCTGCCTTTTCTCTTTGTTAGCATAACAAGGTGGGGGGGGGGGGTCAGTAAACGGATAAATTATATTTTTGTTGTCATTAATATGTTTGTCACAAAATCTCTCCATTAATTTTATAATCGAGAAAAATAAGATTAAAGAGATTCAGGATTGTCTTCTGACGTCATTCGTAATCCTATAATGAGAAGGTAAATAAAGAAGCTCATTAGAGCTTCAGTATTAAACCAGGTCTGAGGATGTACGTCAAAATGAGTAATCAAAATGGATATGATTTATGGGCTTCTATAATTGCTTTTGAGTAATTGTTATCGATTGCCATGTTAATTCCCGCTGTTTTTACTTTTCTTATCTCTTTTCGAACTAACTTTATTTAATCCTACATACCATTTTGCCTTTTCGTTTATCATGTTCTTGTTATTTTATTGTAGAACAGCATATGAGTTTTATTACCATTGATACAAAAATATGAGTACAAAATATTAGTTATAATAATAAAGTTATATACAAAGAGTATCGGATTATAGGTACATTTTTAAAGTATATTGGATGATATTCGCTACGTGTTATGTGCTTCATTGTAGAAGTATATAAATCCACGTGTGTAAAATGTAAATCAAAATAAGAGTTTTCTGACCGAAATATAGATACAGCTTGTGAAGCTTTAAATCGAAATTGATAATGGCTGTGATTAAATCAGAATTAAAAAAACAAACTATGCCAATCATAGCCATAATTACCGCTTTTTGAGCTGGAGCCTTCATACGACCATGTTTGGATGCATGGCGCCTCGTCAAATAATGTTGATCCACTATAATCGTATTCCTCAACTTTACTTCAAGGTAGTTCCATGTAGCATAGCATTTAGTTCACATCGGATCCTAATGTCCATTTTTAAAAGAAATCTTTAGCTGATTGAATTTGAACCTTTTGAGGGGATTCCGAAATGATCTCCCGCTAATAGCGGTTTTGACAACGGTATCTATTCACCGCCATGTCGTGGCGTCCAAGAAAGGCATGTTACGCCCGATGAAAAAGCCTGCATGGCTCTGTGTATCTGCCCCTTTGCGTGACGCCACGCCGGTACGCCGAATTGAGTGCTGACTGTTGCATCGACCAGAGAGAAAAGACATCCAAGTGGTTAACCTTGAACCACGTGTAGTGTGTTTTGTCATATCATGATGATGTTGAGAAGATAGGGAGAGAAATAGAGGGAGAGAGAATGGGAGAAAATAGAGAGTGGAGTGAGTGAGATGGAAGATAGAGAGGAGGGAGGGAGAGAAGGAAAGAAAGAAATGAATTATTTTGGTAAATAGAACATACATCTTCGGCCCCTAAAATGTTCAGTGTGTATAATCGATGGCAGGTTTAAGAGGGAAAAGAAACTGGGGCGCCACGCAAGACTTATTTGTAAAAAGGAACATTGCTTTATAACGTGATGCCCCCACTCCCACCCAAATACACACACAAAAGTGTATTATTATAGTTATCATCGGTATGCGTTTACTCTTTTGCTCAGCAGACTAAGAAAAGCAGATTAATTTATAAATTGAAAAACATCCAAAGCTTTTCTCTTATCACAGTTATGGCACGTGAAGTCTGGTTGTCAGAAAACAACTAAAATTTTGTTTCATAAAGGGAGATTTTTTCTTGCACACGAATACTATTGTTAAAAGGGTGCAAATGGCTGCACAGTGCCTGTCATGGTAAATGGTTTAATTGTATATGATCAATAATGGATTGGCAGAGGCGGAGAAAATAGACGTATAGACTCATAATAACAAAATTTGTCTGTTTCCATGATGAACAGGCTGTTGCAATTATTAAATGATTAAAGGCATTGGTGAAACTACTAATAAAAAACATTTTATTTGAATGTCATCCACCTCAAACATATCAATTTGTGTACACCCCCCCCCCCTCCCGCCACAATGCACCACCGTCTCCTCTCGCTTTTACATAATTATGCATAAATGGTTGAGGTAAGCGTGGAACTAAGGAGTAGATATGGATCGAGATTGAAAGAAAGAGCGAGAGCTAGAGAGAGAAGAGAAAAGCAATGAAGAGAGAAAAATAGAACTAGACTAGATAGACTGATTTCTATTTGTTCTGGATGTTATCAGCGGGAAGCCGGGCGTGAGTGGAGTGAAGAATGAAAGCTGGAAGCCTCAAAACACGGCCATATCATTCGCGCCATTGCATCCCGGAGAACGCGTCTCTTATCAGAGCCAATTCAAGCTTGGTCGAGCCGGGTTGTGACGGCCAGAACACGGGCGCCGTTGCCGTGTCAAACTCTCCAAGATTGGGAATTGAAGAGAAAGGTTCCTTTAAATATATATGTCTGTATATTGAAACCTCTTCCACCATTTATTCCTTGTCTTCGATGTTTACGCGAGAATTATGCATTGTAATTGAGACTTTTGGTTGTGTCAATGTTGCGGTTAACTCTATTCAATTAGACATTCTTACTTCTTGAACCGAGGAATATGGCTCATTTTGAGTTGAATTCGCGGTTGGGGCATCATGGCGTTTCCCTTAACATGCTTAAAGTGTGACTGTTTGGATATAACAATTTGACATGTAACAATTAGTAGTTATCAAAACATTTTCGATTATTTTACGTTATATTTAAGGGTATGGGGATCTTAATATTGCTTTGTTGTAGGTCCATGGTTATATATCCGTGATAATTTGCCATGGTATATATAGCCATGTCTTGTCTGCCAGTGCATCGAAACAATGAAAGGGGTAGGTACTCCTTGCAAAGAATAGATAGAAACGAAACCTTTAAAGTAAACATCAACACGGTTAAAAAAAACATATTCATTATCATAATTGGGTCTTATTTACTTTATCATTCAGAGATCACGTTTTAGTTTATATAAACTCCACACACCTCCCCATATTTGCAGTTTTGCATCTCTTCTTTTTTTCTTGAATAAGTCAGTGGCCTACATTTCCGAAACGGTCATCAACAATTAGGTTGTCAATTAAATAAAGAAAAGAGTTAAATTTGATCTTATATTAAGGATTCTGGGAAAATTAGACCTACATATTTCCCGCCAATCGAAGTTAGAATGATATGAAACTTAAGTAATAAACGGATGGTCAACCCTGATTAAGTCGAAGTCAAACGCAATTCATTTTCCTTGCATCAGTTGAATGTAAAATCATGTAAATGGATGGTATAATCTTAACTTTGTCCTGCTTTTAAGCCATACAAAAGAAGAATTTAACCACACCCCAAAATGTTTCATCAGGTCCATATACTCTTCATTTATTATTGTCGAAAATTAAGTGTAAAACTAATTTTGTGACGGATTGTCCCTCTTACTCCCATTACCCCCCCCCCTCGATAATGGAATATTTTTATGAGTGGATGCCCTCAACCCCTCCACCTTGCACGCAAGGTATTCTAGTAAATATTTTGTTACAATTCTTGCCGTTACTAGCAGTCATTGCTACTGGTATACACGTTAGATTTTTTATATAAGAATTTGGTCTCTATCGGGTCATTACCAATATTTTGTGTATCGGCCTATATAGATATTTAAATTTAGCAAAAAAATTCAACTTAGAGGTATACATATAGAGAAGCTCGATGTAGGTGAGACTTTGAATACAGGGGTGACACCTCTTGGCGAGTGCCCTGCTCCAAGAGAAAAAGAAAGACGGAGTAGAAAGAATAAAAATAGGATTAAGTGTATTGAATAGAGGATCGGGTCGTGAAATTCGATGTCACCCCTGTTATTCATTTGAAAAAAAATAACGTCGCTTTTTGGTTGCTATATGCAACTCTCCATCCCACCAAAATATATACCACAGTAGATCATTAGAATTATATAATGATAATAAACAAAATAATAATAATAATAATGTTAATAATAATAGTAATAATAAGAACAATAATAACGATAGTAATAATAATAATAATAATAATGATAATAATAATAATAATGATAATAATAATGTTTTATTTCAAGATTGGTTTGTAGAATAGGCTGAATTTTACAATCTGTTACAAACAGATAAAATCACAAGAAAACATAAATACAGCAATACTTAATGAGAAATGATATAAAAATATCATTACAAGAATATACAAAGCATGAAGAATTATATAATCAATAAGACTTTTGGGTCGGTATGAATGCAAAAAAATAGCGACATTACCAGCAGAATATTTGAAATGATAAATTATTAATTGCAGAAGTTTCTATATATTTGCTCAAGAGATCGTTATATCAATGAATTAAAATGCACTATAAAATTGGACCAGAGTAGATACCGAAATTTAAAAAAAATAGAGAGTGTTATAATGAATCTCATGTTTATGCTTTTCGCAATGGGGTATTATAAACAATATTCTACTTTATTTGAATAAAGGGTCCACAGTCATTGTTCATTTATATTTACCTGTATATTAAGGTACGTATTTCACTGACATTAAAAAAAAGGTATCATAATTATGTTAACCTATATGATTCACTAAACAAAAAATTAGATTTTATGTTTTATTCAAGAAATAATAATAATAATAATTGATAATAAATAAAGATGATGATAATAATAATAATAAAAAATAATAATATGAATAGTAATAACAATAGTAATAATCATAGTGATAATAATAATATTATTATTAATAGTAATAATAATAATGATAATAATAATAATATCATCATTATTATCCTTTTTTATGTTAACTTTACTATACGACTAGAACTTATTTTACGTTTAGATGTCTAGACCTATAGGGGAAGTCTATTGCATTGTACCTATTTTATGACGTTATTCTATAATCTTCATTTGGTCTAGGTATTAATATTTAGGCTACTAATTGCATGGTTTTATTTCTGCCTTCAAAGTTAAAAAAAAAAATTTAACATGTGTTTACATTATATAACTTTGAATGAACCCATAAAAGAACAAATTCATCTATTAACAAAGGATACTTTTTTCATGAGAGTGTTATAATTCCATACATTATGCGTGCATTTGTCTCTAGGATGAACACTTCTGCTCTGAAAACATGGAAAATATGTGTCATCGTGGTCTGGTAAGGTCGGTCAAAGCCATTAAATCGGAATTCACTTCACTGATCTTGAGCAAAACCTACAGTCAAATGAACTCCAGAATTCTCGACTTGATTAATTATACTGATGTGACCATGGCTTCCCTCTGTCTCATTAATAGCACTACACACGAATGTGAGTCACCTTATAGAATCCGGACCATTTCAAGGTCACGGCCGCAGTTGTGAGGTTTAACCTCACTGCGGGATACTTATAAGATGCAGCCCGAGAAAGCGTGAAAGTTTGACTTCAGAAAAATCAATCGCGCGGAGATAAATTCCACACGACTGCAACATGAATAATATTTCAATTCGCATAGCTTTTCTCCACCCCTTTCTTTTTATCCATTCATCCTTTTTTCTTTCTCCACAACGCTCTCTTCCATTCATCTGTATAACTCCCTTTCTTCTTTCCTGTTTTCAGTCATTTTGACATTTATACATTATGGTAAGTAATTACCTCAAAACAAGGACTTCATACTTTTTGGTTTATTGTTTTGCACAAAAACACGAGATCATGTTTGAAGTTTCGTGTTCTTTTTTTTTTTGGGGGGGGGGGGTAATATTATGCATGTAAATGTGGGCCTATTCCATGTAAAATTATATATCACTTGGTGTTGTTACGTTGAAATATTCCTTTAATTGTAGACATTAAAATATATATTATTATAATCAGTTTTAGCCGTTTTTTACCTTGCTTACCCCGTTATCACTGTTTTACACGCGCTTGTTTTCACGAGTTTAGTATCCTATACAGTATTATATACTTCTTAAAATAAAACATTAATTTGTTCATATTGTGTCGCATGAAATGCATATTATGCATAGTTTTCTTTAGTCTGCATGAACACTTATCATCTCTCGAATTCAGAATTTCAAAATAGTTCCAAATAACATATTGTTTTTTTCTCTGAAAAACCTTGTTTTTGTCTACAATACGTTATATAAGTGACTATGATATTTGGGCATTACGGGGATCAATTTTCGTAATTGCTCTTTTTTTTTCAAAAGAAAGGTATGATGGATGAATACAAAACTCCTTTATATCTATTATCATTATATAATTATACATTCCATGAAAAAATAAATTTGGCGCTTTTTAGAAATAAACTCCCTATACTGAGAAATTCGATTATTTCAGCCTCGCAAATCGCAAGATGGGAAATATTTAAAAAAATTGACACATTAAAACAAATATTTCAGAAAACGAGATAATACAGTTTCTTAATATATTGGCATATGGATAAAGGTTTAAAATAAAATATTTATATTTTGACAAAATATGAAGATGCTCACGTATTTTAGTTTGTTGGCCGCGTAGAAAGGAGGAGCCTAAGCTCATTCGGTAGAAAGCAGTGGTCTCGTAATTCGGGGACCTGGGTTTATTTCCAGTCAAAAGAAGGTTTTCACACCTCGGCACAGAACCCTTTCGAGTACATAGAAAATGTATTGTCAAGTGCCCATCATGACAATTAGCAACCAAGCAGTCTTTGTCGAAAGTGGGCGAATCAAAACACAAATTTCGCCCTGGACTCTGGACGAAAGACATATTTGCAGTTTTTCGTCAGTTCCAAAACTTAAAACGAACTGCTGTTCCGATTAACCAATTTTCGACAAAGACCTCTCAGCTGTTCATTATGATTTTGCATTGCATTTTAGATACATTTACCGTGTAAATAAATTCTTTCTGCGTGGCTTTGCGAAAACTCGCTATCGCCTCTTCACGCCCTTAATGCAAGAGTATTATTGGAATAAAGTTTAAGTTCTGAGAGAAATTGTAGAGTAGAAAGAGAGTAATTGAAGAATGATAAATAGTAAGATTGCGATCAGATAAAAAAAATATAATATGAACTTGAAGAATGTAAGCTGGAAATTCCAGATACATACAATCATGTCTTCTCTTCTCTTGTACTAGCCTCATTCAGCCTGCCTAATTAAGCGTTGTTCCCATTTATTGTTAAATGATGTCTGATGTACAGTGCCCACAATTATAGTCACACAAGCGAAACTGATTTCAAACCGACCGATGGTATATGTCACTGGAAAAATATCTTTGGACGGCCTGGGGCCTGTTGTATAAAACTTTTGCCATAAGATGGCAAACAATAAAACTATGGCAAACAAAATTATGCCATTGACACTTAACACATTGAAAAACTGACAAAACACTTGCCATAGATTTTTATGCAAGCACTACGAGACTCTGGAGTCGATCTCATCGGTGTAAGTAAAGACAACCTTATTATTGAATAGAGGATTCCACTCTTTTCTTTGGAAGGGGCATTTTTTTTAATCCAAATATGACTAAAACGGAAACTAATGCAGATAAAGAAATAACAAATGTGAAAATTGAATAATTTGAGTAACCTTACAAAACATTTAGAGCAGATAGAATATTTGAAATTCTAACAAAACGTTTTGCATTTGAACTACTCATTTGATTATAAAAATGATGTTATACTCAATTAAAAATCATTACTTGTAACCATACTCTCTGAGAGTAAGATGTAGAGGATACAACCATGTTTTTTTATCGGGTCATAAGTAGGAATGTGTCGGGGCCGCTGGTCTAATTATTGGTATTTGGAAGTGAGAAACACAAAAAACATTAAAATGTATGACTTCAATTATTACAATTTGGAAACACTTTCCTCCTTCTGTCTCCCCGATACCTCATAAATTTTAGAATTTGATTTGTTTTTCCTTCTCCCGCTCTTGGTTTTCATGGATTTTATTTTAGCTTTTATTTTTTGTTTGTGTTGGCGGAGGAGGTTTGGGGGTAGCACATTTTACTTGTACTCGGGGTTATGCAGGAAACGTATGTGTAATCCATACGGTGTTCGTTGATCTTGTTATACCTAATCTCTTCAATTGTCACTCCTTTGATCATGTTCATCTTTTTCTATTTTCCTCCTATGTTCTTTATGTTTGCTTGTCCGTCTCTTACTTTCGGTTTCTCTCTCTCCATTAAATATTTGTTAGTTTTTTCCCTGCTTTTCTTCATCTTACACTCTTTCCGTTTCACCTCCTCTCTTCTGAACAAGCGTTCGCACTCACTAGCTATTTCTTTAACTCTTAAAGCCTGTCCTTCACTTTGGTAAAGGGTCATTAAGGTGAACTTTACCTGACATTAAAATCTTATGAAAACATGTATTTGTCTTTCAATCCCTTTTTTTTCCAACTGGCGATTCTCTGTGAAAGTTTGATATTGAAATCAAACATATCTAGCGCCCTCTGTCAGATATTTTGGTATCCTCTGAGCATTTATCTTACAAATTTAGGGATTGGATATCAAGAAGCTACAGACAAATACGTCCAGAAATTTTCATCCAAGTTCATGCATTTTAATAGGTTTTATACAAAACCTATGATAATTATTACTAAATTGTAGGAAGTTAACTCTCTATACCTATAGAAACTTCAAATTGGCCACATTTGTGTTGTTATTGTGATGTAGGTAGAGACAACTACACAACTTGCTCCAGTACACAGTATGGCTGAAATGTCGCTTTTTCAAAATTACTTAGACAAAGATACAATTTTTCATTATTTTATGAAGACTTATTAAAATATACTTTCCTTGTTACATTAATTCCTGCCTTGGGAGAAAAGTGCTAAGGAGATAACCACAAAATCATGATAATCAACTGCACATGATCCGGGCACATTATGAATTGAAAAAGTTCTCCTTATCACTAGTAAGAAGTTATTAAAAAAGATACCAATTTGAAATTTACATAGTCTTAATGATCCCTTTTTTTCCAAACACTTATAACTTCCTTATATTCCGATTTCTTTCAAATTTTCATAACAGGTTTTTTGCTTTCACACAAAACAATTTTATACCAAGGTTGCAAGGTTGGATTCCCCATATGAAGTCACATTTTTTTTTTCATTAATTTTCAGCACTGTTTGAGACTTATCTTAGTTGAGCATGATGAAAACCTCAACACACCAAATTTGGAGGGAATCATTCCATATATGGGGCTGAAGGTATGTCTTTATGAATAGTTGCATTGCCCCATTGGAATAAATCTATCAGTGGTCCGATTCTAAATATAAGGAACCAGAATAATGATCAACTGATTTCAGTGAGGCCTATAATTAGGTATTCATTTGGCAATACCCTGTGCCCCCATGGACCGATCCTAACCAAGTTTGGTGCGTTGAGGTTTTTTATCATGCAGTTCAGAAATATGGTTTTCAAAACACTCAAATACACCAAAAATAGAGAAATAGGATGACGTCATACTTTGATACTCAATAATACACAATTTATAACATAGTATTAAGTTGATGACGATATAATAAAGAAAGCCAATCATATATTTCTCATTAAATTTATATGGATGATTTATTTTTGTTTCCAATAAGATGCTAACTGTATCTGTACAATATATATATATACTTTTGTATAAAGTACATTAATACTCATTCTCATAAGAGACAAAATATCTATCTTTACTGATCACATCCTCTTTGATATGGGTCTACATAGGAATGCTATAATAATACCGTAATAATATCAAAATTCTTTGAAAGTACACAGACATAGTTAAAAGCATGATATGATTACTTTAGAAGAAAATTATAATAGTATCATTATGTTGATGTATTATGGAATTTTTAATCCTAACCAAATAAACAGTTGTAGTCGTCATTTATTACTAGGAAATTGGGTTAAGTAAGTTTGTCAGACTCCCTTTACATGAGACCCTGTTGAAATGGTTGTCCTTATTTTCTATTAAAAAAACTGTTCTGGAATTATCTTGACTTGAGCATGTCATGAAGTGAAGAAAAAAAAGAATAGAAAATAGTTGATTATCTATGGAATTGCCTCCTGGAAAAAACCCATATTTGCAAAATGGGTTTCAACTAGTTTGATTATATGTGACTTACATCTCAAAACCAATGACAAGTCACCGAGCAAGATTCTCTATAGATAGTCAAAATGGTAATTTGGTCTTCAAAATGTAATTTTTTGAAAATTAGCTTACCTGAAATAGTAATTTTTCTTCTTCAAAATATAAAAATTTAAGTGGTAAAATAAAATATTTTTCTAAACTGCTTGGAAGTTTACCCTGAAATTGCACAGTATGCATATCTAATGCTTGAGCGAGCTCTCAACTACAAACCTTGTTTTCTCCTTATTCTTTGTAGCTCTCACTGATATTCTCTTTCTTTTGTGGTTTATTGTTGATCAATTTGACAAGTTATATATCTTTTTCCAGCTTAGAATCTGCTTATTCACACGTAATAGAATCCCAAAATTCATTTTTGCAACTGAATGTTAGTTTTAGTGTCAATGAGGAAAAAAAAAACCTAAAGCATCTTGGTTCTGCAGCTGCCTTTGCTTCACTAATAAATTGCAAAAAAATAGAAACTGTAATAAATCACATTTGGGTTCCCAAAATATAATGTATTCACAGGGAACTATTGGAGTAGGTGAATTCAAATTAGATTTGAAACAATATCACACCCATATAAATCTATTCCACAATGCAATGGTTAATAGCAGTAATGTATACTTCTATATCCAATGACATCAATAGACATGACAAATACTACATTATATTACTCACACTTTATAAAGAGACAAAGTTTAATTCAGTTCACATTCTGCAATTTGAATTTTTTGTTAAAGAAATATACTAATAGTTCAGTAATTCTAAAACAAATCACAGGCATTTCATTACAGTTATAAAGCATAAAACACTTTGCATTAAAACAAATGATTCATTGAATTAACGAGAATTTATTACATGTTAAATTTCCCCATGCTTGGCCTTTTTTTCATCTTGTATAGAATAATGACATAATTTCTGCAATCGATGCTAGAGTTTTAATACATTTATTTCACTTTTCATATATTGGATGAACATGATGGAAAACATTTACCTGACTCTAAATGTTAAATTTTTTTTTTGGTAGCATCACACTTCAGTACTCTTTAGCCAGAGTAGTTTCAATCACAAAATCTAACAATAAATTTAGCTTATATTAATTTGTATCAACAATCATCAATTTTATGAATGAGAAAATAACAAAGATACTGATATTCAGTGGCGGACCGTGACCCGGAGGAGACAAAGCATTGAAGGGGCACAGCATTGTTCACAAACAATACAGTGCCCCTCCAATCAATTGTCTCCTCCGGGTCATGGTCCACCAATGATGATATTTAAATCCTGAAATAAATTTGTTGAATGCAGAAATAGAAACAATCCACAACCAATATCCTACCTGTTTGTATTTCACTGAAGGATAGTTGGGTGAAAAAATACTTAAGTGTTAAGCTTATTGCACAAAATACCTAATCTTCAAACAATCATGGGTTATCTCACTATATCATTGTCAGATAATTTTTTTGTTGAATAATTAATCATTTTAATACATATTCAATAAGCACTCATATCATATACAAGATAATACAAGTTCACTAGACATCCACTCTATATGTACTTCCCAAACCTGGCATTGAATGTATTATTGGACTCATTAACACATGGAGCACAAGTTCTTACCACAGTTTTCTGATACTTTGTCAGTCAACGCTGAGAGGTACACTGTTTTGAGCTTTCTTGTAGAGAGGATCTTATTTTGTTGACCTCTGACTCTTTGAAAAGCACTTGAAAAAGCTGTCGTACAGCTGCATTTTTAGGACTCAGCAAATATATGCTGTCACACCACATAAATTCCCCTGCCTTATTCAGACATTGTCAGGCCAGAGAAAGTACGAGGCCAGGGATGAAATATATATAACATCACATACCACCTATTTGTCTAAATGCTTGATCTGATAGGCAACACCTCTTACATGGCAAACATCCTGGTATCAAATTCCCCGTGAAATAAGCTGACACTTGACAGGCTTTGATGTTCACCTCCAGAGCAGCTTTGTATTCCATCTCTTGTGTTGTGCAATGGCAAAGACTAACTCGCAACAGCCAGATCTTTGCCTTGAGGCTAAGAATTGCAAAAAAAAGAAATAGAGAAGAAACAAGAAGAACAATAAGTGCAAGAAAATATTTGGATCCTATTGGTAGTTTTATGAGGATAAAACTATAAGCCGAGGAACTTAATTGGAAAGACATCAATCTAAATTTGCCATCCTATACTTATATGCGGTGATTGAGTTCTGACTTCAAAGTACTAAGTTCAATAACCAAGCCATGCATTTGTCAAAGCTAACACAGGGGTATTATGTTGATAGATCTTTACCAAATAAAACCCAGGTGCAATGATTTAGCTATGCATCAAATTATATCATATATACGTTTTTACAATCTCTGCTTAAACTGACCTTGATGAAGATGTGTGTTGGTAGTATCTTTGACACAAAGTCCTCTCTGAATGATGGTGAATAGGGAACTTTCAGCTTCAACTTTGGTAGTTTGACATAGCCAGGTACCAGGGGATAAAGGTTGTAGCTCAGTGTCTGCTGGCCAGATGGCAAGATCCGGAAGAATATCTAAAGGTGACGTAAGGAGAGAGAGAATGACATTCCTGAGCACGACATGATAATATTTACATTCCTCTAAGTTGTAACATATCACTCTTGATGCAAAATCATGATTCATATTATGGAAATATACATGTAGCTCTATCTGAATAATTGGGGTCTTATCTTTGTTACCATACAAAAATACCCCAAGAGTCTAAGGTTTGAATGAAGATATACTAGTAATGGTTTGGACAGGAATGTAAATTTACCAAATATTAGGTGTTTGCATACAACCATGAGAGATGGGGGAGGGACTTTGGTATGACAATGTTTTCAGCAGCATCCCTAACTCAACTTTTCAAACCTAAAATTTTTAGTCCTGTATCAAGCTAAGCTCTGGTCTAAACTGAACAGAGTACCGGACTAAACTTATCCCCGGAACCTCTGAATTGTGTTTGACACTTCAAACTTTGGTCTTGTATTAGCAGCCTAGCCCATGGCAAGAAATTATAGTGTTCACACCAAAAATTTATAACCCTGGACTAAAGTAAGCATATGCACAGTGTGGGAAGAAGTACACATTCTTGTTGTTTTTTACATCTGGCATTGGTCAGCCAGCTAATGCCAGGTTGATTATGAATACATCATTTCCTGCTGTTTCATTGGTAGACATGCAGTTGCCTCTGCTCACCTGGCATAGGCAGTCTAGCCCTCAATGCTTAGCAATGCAATTAAGGTGTTAGCACCAACAATTGGGAGGATAACCCCGATTTTGTCTCGAGTCAGATAAGCCTGGACTAAATGCAGTGCTAACCCTCCTCGGAAATTTAAAGTGTGAATCTGAGAGTTACTCCTGTACTGAAGCTTTAAAAAGGTGCTACTAGAGTGGCTTTGTACCACAAAAATTGATGTGTGAAAAGCCTAATAAGGGTTACAGGATTGGTAAGCAGCAAGAGGTAATAATTTCATATCTATATTACAAAGTGTTCTGTTGTGACTGAACAATGCAGGTATCATGAGATAACCTTGTGGGACTCACCTGTTTGTGGCCAGAGTACATGAATGCATCACTCGGTTCCATACATGCTTCTACTGATTGAACAATAGAAGTCTTATTGGAGATCTGGTACTGAGCCAGAAGAGGGGCCCTGACGAGACCAAACGGAGGGAGATCCGAGCTGATGTAGATGGGTAGCTGTTGTAACGTTACCTCAGGGAGAGGTAGAATAGTCTTTACAGCCGGTAGCTTCAGATTGGCTCTGAATAGAAAAGAAATAATCACGTGGTTGATTAGTCGTTCTTTATGGATTTTAACTTAGTCAAATAGTAAAACATTTCATCAAATTCTAAAAGTTTGCCTAATATATAGTGCTTTTCAGCAATCATGAATGATGGGGGGGGGAGGGGAGGTTTAAAGTGATACAATGTCTTCAGAAAGTCCCCTAGTGGTACATAGTATCCATTGCATGTGTTAGTATTACATGTACATTGTCATTCTTGCCAATTTGTATCGTATTGCTTTTCTTACCAGGAGGTTGATTGAGTCAACTAAACTAAACTAAACCAATATTGACTAACATGGTAATTTTTGGTTTATTCATGCTTAATTATCTCCATTTATCTTCTTCTGATCTAACCATTCATAATAAGTTAAAAGTTAAATTATGGAAATAAATGTTTACCAAAACTTCAAGAATTTAGCGCAATAAGAAAATGAGAATGAGAGAAAAGGATGGGGAAGGGAAGTGGAGAGAATCACTGTGTCTTGATACAGGACATTGTTAGTTTAAACAAATATTTGCCTTACCTTAAAAAAAAAATTGTCCTTTTCATAACAAACTTGGGATCAAACAAAGAGCTTTCATGTTATTTTACACACAAAGACATGATCTTTATATAAAACGTTGCAGAGCTTTGTAGCATCATGTTTAAATGAGACTTATGATTTACATTGTAACTCAAAACCCCCCAAATCTACAATTTAATAATTTTACTATATTGGATGGCTCAGAAATATTCCAAGAGCTAGCCAATATTGCCCCTTACAAGTGGAATATCTTGTACCATGCTTCGATATTGCACAAGCAAATCAAGCAGACAAAAAATATGCAATTTCGATGCACCACTTAAAGGCCGTATCTTTACGTATATGATGTAACATGATGATTACCTTTTCCATTCAATGGCATAGCTACCAAGAGAGATAAGACCATGAGCAGTATCCGGTTGCGATTCCATACAAATACACTCAGTAGCATTCTCTGATGTCTTCAATGTAACTAAACAATGGTGATAGAAAGATAACAATGGTGATATAAAGGTAATAATGATATGCTGATAATGATATATGAAAGGCAATATACAATACAACAGTAATTATGACAGAAAAACAAAAAGATTCTGTACAATTACAGAATTCTATTGTCTCTGTTAGAGAGATTGGTGTAAAGATGAAATTTTATCTCTAATATGCAAAACTATCAGATGGACCATTTTAAAGATTTTAATCAAGATAGAATGATTCAATGGACATCTGGATACTTACCTCTGGCTACTTGAGATGCTTGGTTTTCATCTGTTGCTCGTACATGATCATTCTATCACAGACAGGAAACAGAATTAAATGTAAACATGCTGCATATAGCATACATTCTAATATAATCACAGAGTTAAACCCATCTATATTAACCACCAAAGGGAGACAAGAAAAGAGGTTTCTAAGCAGATGGTCTTTATGGACAAGTTCCTGTCAAAGATGTTTTAATGGGAAAATTATTAAAGGGGAACTAAACTTGTGGCATTTTAAAGATAGGTGGACCTTCTATACACGTGTGTGCCAAAGCATGTTTAGTTATGCTTTGGAAGATGACAATTAGCATTTCACATAAACAACTTTTGTGCTGATGTTGCATAACCTTAATAGGGATTTGGCAACTCAGTGAGGGGTTTGATGTATCAAATCATTAAAGTCAGATGCCTGTGTTTAATACTGATCACTACATATCATTGAAATATAGATTTTTCTGAGAATTAAGAAGCAAAAGGGCCTCTATGTCATCATAGCTTTATTGCAATTCACTGTTATTGTAATAAACGGGAGACTCTTTATGAATAAATCAAGAACATTTGACAAACTTGATATTTCAAACAAAATAAAATGTGAGTGTGTGTGTGATCACCCGCTCTTCATTTGTATATGGCAATTGTTGGGATGGATACTGTTATTAAAGCAGTACTACAAGTAACTCTCCATTGAATTTAGACCATGTGTAATTTGATCAAATAATTATTTAGACCAAGTATGAGTTCCCAGAAGATGTCAGGATGAATGATATACAATCATATAGAACACCTGTGCCACGTGATACCATAAAAACAATAATACACAGCCTTTTGATGTAATTCCTCTAACATGGGTACTTGTAAGACACCTCTTGATTAAACTCACCAATATGAGAGTACTGTCTTTGATAGTGATCGGCCATGGTGATAAACACTTGATATCAGTCATAAGGAGGAATGGATGATCTGGGTGGACTTGATCTACAGATTCAAACTGAAACAAAAAACGCAATTTATGAATCCAAAATCAAATTTTACAATAATTTTTTTGCTGCAATGCTTCTATAGGATAGACCCAGGCAGCAAATATATCTGGTTTTGAAAGACCACAGAGGCAAGGTCTGTGTTGATGAATACTTGGAAGGCTAAAATCAGTTGTAAAGTGATCTCCTTTCACTTGATGTTTGAAAAGACACCCGGCGTGAGATAAGGCTCAATTGAAGTCAATATTTTTTGTTGAGTGAGGGATTCTCCTCCCTCTCTTAAGTTTGTTTGTTTTACCCGCTTGCAAAAATAAAAATTGAGTTTTGATTCATAAATTGTCCACATTTGATCTCAGATCAAACAACTTATAACTTTCGTAACTACAATCACAACAATTAACCTATACTTCATTGAAACTATAAACTATCAGTTGGTTTTTATATACCCTTCCAAAATACTTTGTAATAGCTGAACTTTTGGGTGGTTATATTTTCTACAAGTACATATGCCTTACACTGCCAAACTTTCTATTTATGTAAATTGTCAAAGCTGCACGTGAAAAGAACAGACTTATTTGCTCTAAACATAATGCAAGTCAACATTTTTTTAGAATGTCTTCAATCAGTACCCTCAAAGAATATTAATGATAAATAAATCAATAGTGAAAAGTAAGTGTAGAGTATTAAAATCCCTAGCATGAAATGAAGAAAAAAAAACATTTTCATACCTTAAGAGAAGCCATCCTGATTTTCACATCAAAAGGAGTCACAGTCTCTAGTCTAAATGCTTGGTCTTGGTAACATGTACATGTGACCTTTGACCTCTCTGATGACCCAAAGTTGACCTCCACCTTGTAAGACACTCTAACACTGATACTTCGAGCATCCAGCTTGGTACAACGGATGAACAAGTCTTGTTCAATCTGTATTGATTCAAGAACCAGATTCTTTTTACTATATCCATATTTAATACAGAAAAAACATCGCTCCTGACAGAATAAGAGGTATACCATACCATACCATACCATACAGTATCATCAAGAAATCTTTTTTTTTTAGAGGGAATAAAAGTTCATAGTTGCCAAACTTTTGAGACCAGAGATCAGAGTGAATGAAGTAAAAAGTAGGAATCTTTACTGAAGTCGTATTCTTTAGAAAATCATACATTCAGGAAGTCAAGAATAACAATCTTCCAAATAGGAATAGGTTGGTGGCTATGGAAGTTATCAATCACCTAAAAAGGCAACAAACATTAGAGGTTCCCCACATGTCATGCTTACTGGCATGCAGAGGGCAGACCATGTGAGTGGCCCAGAGCAGCAGCATGCGAGGCAAAGACATCATACCTGCTTAAAGAATCTCAATGGTATGGTGGCATCCTACCATCAAATCATAGAGGTTTTAATGACTATCTGACCGCTTGGTCTATAAAGCTCAACCCATTCCTGTCTGACCTAAAGGATTGTAATTATGCTGAATTTAAAGAATCAGCAGCTGAATCTGGGATTTTGATTTTTAATCCTGGACAAAGCTACTAACTGCCTTTAATGGAGCATTTACTTCCATACTTCAAAAAACACTGAAATCATTAACTCACATTTCATTGATGTATCAATTGATTTCTTTACCATTAAAGGGCAGATAAAATTTGGCCCATTCTTTACAAACACCTTTGCCTGTCTATTTTCCACCCCCTTTCATTAGCAGGAACAATGATAAGCAACTTACTTTAGACTTGGCTTCCATGACACCAAGATTGATTCCTTTCAGACGAGATGGTTGTTTGCCATCAAGAAGAAGCTCTGCTTTCTGGCTCACTTCAGCTACAAAGAAAATAAAAGAAATAAAATTGATTATAGATTTAATAAGATTAAAACTTACCATATCTACAATATCATACAGGCAGAGTATTTCAACATGCAGTAAGTTCCTCAACTACGGAACAAAGTCTTAAGGTAGATAGATTAACACGCCAGGAATTCGACATGTGCCTCCATATGACACAACAAACTCATTCCATAAGTGCAGCACAGTCAATCACCACAGTGCACAACACACACCAAACATACACAGGTACTATCACTCATCCCATGAAAGTCCCGATTTCCAGTCCAAAATCTCCTTTGAAAAGTCAAATTTTTATCTTAAAAATGCAGTATCTGCGCCATATTTCCAGAGCACACGGCAGCTTAGCTCAAATTTAAGAAGCGGGATCGCTAAAAAATGAAGAAATCTGTGGGTTTTTTCTGAGCTTGCAAAATTTAGACCTAACGTTCTTGCAAATTTAGGATTGTATCTTCAAAATGACCAATCATACAAGAAAAAAAAAGGAAAGTCTACCACACTGAATTTGAACAGAAATCAAGTTGACGCCATGCTAGCAGCAGGCCTTCATTTGAGGTCCGAGCATAATGCTTCCGGGTTGCATATCCCATGCATTGCTCTCTGAACGGATGTATCTGGCTGGTGACTGTTCTCTCTGACTTGAGGAAACTGGACCAGCCAGAAATTGCGGTAAAAAAAATGAAAGATTCCCGCTCTAGCCGGAACTCTGGCATCCTTGATCATCATCATCCCCACCATCGTCACCACAATTTCCATCCCCATCATCAGCAGCAGGAGCATTATCATCGTCATTACCACCACCATCAGCATCACCATCATCATCAGCATCACCATCATCATCATCATCATCATCATCACCATCATCATCATCATCATCATCATCATCATCATGTCGTCGTCATCATCATCATCATAATCATCATCATCACCATCATCATCATCGTCATCATCATCACCATCATTTAATACTTACTGCTCTCCTCAATGCCAACTTCCTGTCCCTCAGATAGCCCCATAGTCAAACTAAATTAGATTTTTTTTTTAAATAAAGAAAATTATCATGTATGAGTCTATGCTAATATCCTGGCATAATATACAAATAGAAAAAAACAAAAGTTAAGCAAAACATGTGGATAACATATAAAAGGATATGAGGTGGCAAAACTTTGCTGAGGCAGGAAACTTTTTTGTCATCAAGATTAAAATACCACATGACTGGGGGCTAACCAAAAATTCTTTGGAAAGTTGGAACAAAACTTTTTGTCCAGAACTGCAAAATAAAAATGTTATACATAATATGGCACATAACATGTTATGAAATCATTCTTTCATTATTCTGTGCAACTGTGGTCAATTGTTTCTTAATTTTTAAAGGAAAATAAAACCTTTGGAACAAGAAAGCTTGTGTGAAAACAGAAAAATCAAAGAGACAGATCAACGAAAGTTTGAGAAAAATTAGACCAATAATGAGAAAGTTATGAGCATTTGAATATTGCGATCACCAATGCTATGAAGATCCTCACATTGGCAATGCGACAAAGATGTGTGATGTCACTTGTGAACAACTCTCCCATTACTTTAGTTTATATTTCACTTAAACTGCCTCTTTTATCACATCTATCGGTAGATCACTTATTCTGTCTATAGGAGGGCATGTACTACAGATTTTCAAAGAAAATATTATGGATAAAGAGTTTGTATCACCATAAGAAAGAGCAAAAAGAGACATTTCGGGGGCATTTCATAGTCCATCAAAGGGAAAGTTGTTCACATGTGACATCACACATCTTTGTCGCATTGCCAATGGGAGGATCTCCATAGCATTAGTGATTGCAATATTCAAATGCTCATAACTTTCTCATTATTTGTCCAATTTTTCTCAAATTTCTTTGTTCTTCTTCTTTGACTTTTCTGTTTCTACACAAGCCCACTTTTTCCTAAGATTTCATTCCCCTATAAGCACAGAAGTCCAAGAATGCCAATTTGTCTTACCACATTTAGTGGGTATTCCAACAACAATTTTTGTGTAAACAAGTTGTCAGATCTAACAACTTTCCTTGGTTTGGGCAGATGAGAAGCACAGGTGTCTGACTGTTAATATGTTGGATTATGACAACTTGTCAGTGCTGACATCTTTCATGAAATGGTCCGTAGAACACCTAATAAATTAATTTGCTAAGATCTGTTGTACCTATCAATACAAGGCCTCATGTGCACAAAAAAAATATTTCGACTACATCACTGACAGGAGAAGGGGGAATTATTTGTGAAGCACACATACAGAATAAATAAAGTCATATTGAATAGACAACCCTAAATGTTTATAATCTTCATTAGCTCGTGAATTCCTTCAGATGCCTAGGGTAGGAAATGGAGTCTGAAATTTACAATCCACTTCAATTCCACCCTCCACACTGCAGTCCAACCGTCTTTTCCTTCCTCTCTTTATTCTTAGTGTCAAACTTTCATCTGTGTCATCTCACCTTGTTTCTGAAATGGACACGTCCTCTTCATTACTGATTTCAATGTGCACATGGTAGATCTCATTCTCCAAACTAGGGGGTTGTTGATCAAGTTTAATTGTCACTCTTGAGGGACGGCACATGATACTAAAAAAATAATGAAGTATAATGGAAGAAAATATTGTAATTTTCAAATACCATTTTTTTTCTTCATATAATCAGGCATAATGTTATAATAAATAAGAATAATTTCTATTTGCGTCATGATAATTCCATGCATAAGTATCAATAAACAGTTGATTCTCTGGATACATTCTGATAAATGATATAATGAAACAAAGTCATGAATTTTTATGTCATTCCAGACTGACACTTATATGCAAGAATTATGTGAAAGCCAACATAAACAATAAAAATAAAATCAATTCATTGCATGCATATCTACTCTGCAGAGTGACAAAGATGCTAATTGTCTTGGCTTTAGGAGCACTGTTGTCAACATTGCAATTTTAAGGAATAAATCTTCATGCCATCTCTTTCACTGCACAATGTGAAATAATTAGTCCAAAATAGGTCAGAAGAGGACTTGTGGCATATTTTACAATGGGCCAATCTGAATAAAATTCATGCTCAAGCGCAAACGATATCTGAGCAATGCTGTGATGCGCTATAGGTAAAGCAACTGGAGATATAAGTGTGATTTCAATACTGACTTAAATCTTTGTGAAACATCCTCCTGCTAATGTAGGCAAATCCTTGTTAAGGAATTCATCTCATGAGTGTATGTGACACTAACCTTGTATGAGGTTCTACCCTTACAGCATTCCAGTCAACATCCCCTTGCTTAGCTGGTCCTCTTTTCTTTGGAATACTCTCAAGTGGATTGGTCAATGAGGCAGCATCATATCCACCAGCGGCCCATACAAGCAAAGCACACCTAGAACTCTCATCCCCAAATGCGAGAGTCACTGATGCAATCTATAGTAAGGGGTCAGAAAAGAACAATTTTCACAGAGTATTGAGTTAGACTAGCCATGTAAAACTAATTCTTTTTTTACCAGAACCAGCCGTATTTTGTGGGCAGTATGCATGCATCACTTTTGTTTTTCATACATGACTACATGACCAATGCTGAGATGTCATCAATTATGCCCCGGTTTACACCTAAAACATGACGATGTACCCCTATAAAAACAATTGAAATAATAACAACAATCATAACAATAGTAACAAGAACAACAATTTGTGGATTTCACAACACCTGCACCATCAACTTTCATTATCATGAGAGGCCCAATCTCACTTGTGGGTCTAAAACTCTTATGTAAGATCAATTTAGATAACATGTACTGAGTGTGAATATATTCAACTCATTCAACAATTTACAGGGAAGCATAGAGAGATCCCAGGTATACTGCATTATTTATAAGAGGTTAAGTCGCACTGAAAGAGAAATACTGTGATTAATGCATGGTGCTGAGTACACTCTTTTCGACAAATTCTCAAGTTAGCCCGAAGGAATGACACCACAACAATAGCACAACTTGCACACATGTATAATACAAATGAATGACAATGTGACTGATATGGTGCCTTTCCACATAACATTTTGTGCCGACAAATCATCAAAGAAGACATTTAGATATTGTAGGGGTCCATTTACACTAACTGTCATTATTATGTAAATTGAGGAATATTTTGCACATACGAAGGACCTTCCAAAGAACCATATTCTAAATACTGACTGGAATATGAACATCTTTATTTACTACCTCGAGTGCTATTTACAATGGCAAACATTATAGTACTTACCTCTAGTTTCTTGCCTATGTCATCTGCCAAAGGAACGAATTGAAAAGTGTAGCGGGCCACCTCCCATGGCTTGAGGAAGAGATCACCTGACTGGCTAGGATCATGTGGGGTCACATGACCTGTATCACCTGACAGCTGTAAAGGTTGTCCATCTACAATCACACAGTGGCTGTTGTACTCTTGGTTACTCAGATTAACAGACAAGCGTGAGAAGCGAACAGGAAACTGGCAAGATGAACTGAAAGACAACCAATTTACAATGAATTTCTCAGCCTTGGTTAGACATAATGAAATAAGGCAAAGCAACAGAATCGGTGGGACAACCAATACTAATTACGTTTACATGCATTGTAAGAGCCTCCTAAAATTGCACAAAACTGTACACACTCAAAAATCAATGATTTTTATAAGTCTCCTCACCTGTGTGATAAATTCTATTTTTTCCCCCAGTACGTTTTGTCTCTGTATTGTATAAATTTTCGACTACTATTTAATAAATCTTACATGTAACTTACTTCAGGCCATAAATAGCACATTGTATCCTGGAGCTGCAAAAGTTGCTATATAGATCCAATCATGATCATACTTGCTATCCTTGATATATTGAATAGCCCAATTTTAACCACATAATCATTTGCACTGGCTTTCTGACATACAATTTTAAATTACGTTAGATATTACATTGATGTGAAAAATGAATCCATTAAAAAATGTAATAAAAAGATATTTCTCAACTCACCGTAAATACACCTCAATCTTGACAAGTGAGTCTGCAGTGAACCTGGTACTGGTGAACTTTGCTTTGCATTCTACGAATGGTACCAGATTTCTCATCTCGATAGGGAAGACCCGAGAGCTTTCATCTTCAGAGGGGTTAGCGGTCTTGTTCTTCCAGAGAACCTTTGCTTTTTCAACAGCGTCAGGGGCACACCCATGTTCAGGTTCAGGAGGATTGTTCTGACAAAAAGTAAAATTTTCTTATAAATTCATCATCAAATATTGATATACATTTACAGGATTAGTAAATGGATGAGTTAATCCTGATCCCCTTTTTAATCCCCTTGGTATCTGTTGTGCTGGTATTTTTCATAAAAAACAAAAGAACCCTTGCTATCACATACAATTCACCTCTGTTTGTCTGTTGTCCATCTGTCTGTGTCTCTGTTTGTATGTCTGTCTGTGTAAGTGTCAGTCAGTGTGTCTGCCCATCTATCTATTTATCCATCTCTGTCTATATATCTATACATCTGTCTGTCTGTTTGTATGTTACTTAAATATTTAATGACTTACTGAGAGAACCCTAACAAGGTTCATCTGAACTCTTGTCTTCTCATCTGGTGGGCTCTGGGAATCTGAGTGATTGTCAATCTGGTCAAGAACGAATATTTATTTATGTTTTATTTTTTCATTGTTTTCTGTTGTTTTTTAATGTAATATATTCATCTTTGCGTAGGCGTGTGTGTGTGCGTGTGTGGATGTTTATGCGTGAATGTGATTATTATGCAAGGTTTTACTTATATTTTTAATGTTTTTATCTGTATAGACAGGGCCCCTTGGCAGAACAATACTCGATATTGGAAGGGCTACCCTGTATAAAGAAGACCAAATAAATTAATTAATAAATAAATCATAATTCATTAAAATACATGAAATTTCTCCACAGAAAGAGAGAACCTGATCTACTTTACACATTATAATGAAGAGCTCTATGAATAATGAAATACCCCCATAAAAGGTTGTTTCATAAAGGTCATTCAAAATATTACACATAACCTGAATATGGCAAGACAAATTTATTTCTAACTCAGCTTCACTTGCACCAGCTTAAGTTGAAATTAACGGATTACCAATTGTTGGACAGATGGTGGGGGCATGCTTACTGTTGTTTTGCTTATCTAGGCTTTGATTACCATTCTTAATGTTAAAAAACATACTCATTGTACATCTGATATTTTGCAAATATTTGAATGAAATCAAAAGAACAGATTTGTTCAATATTTCAATATTTGGGATACAATTTGGGCACTTCTTATCCTAATTGATAGGTCAAGCATAACTTCATGAAAAACTGCCCTGGTAGATGGGTGATTTCACAACAAAGGATACATCTTCCAAGTAGTTCCAGACTGATTGTAACATACTCCTCCATGCTTGCTACAAGGTATGCACACCTAATGATAACAATAAAAATATATTACATAGTTAGAAAATACATGTATTATGTTGTGCTGTTTGTCCATAGATGCGAAGAGGACCATCTAAATCATCCTGGGATTTGGAATAATGTTTAAAAACATAAAATAATATTGTGAGTATTACAATTACTTCTAAAAGCTTCAAACATATTGTTCCAATAATATTGTTCAATAAGAGGAAATTCCCAAACAGGGAGTGGGAGTGTAAATGCAGGGTAAATGTAGTACACTTCTTGGCTCATGGCAAAAATGCAATATTCTTTTGTTTGTCACAAGTTTGGGCCTAAAACACATGTCATTATTATATGTGCATAATTAACAATAAGCTATAAGTGGCAATGTAACACATATGGAATAAAACAAATCCAAATTAGAGATGAGATGTGCTATGAATCAATTTTTTAATTTAATGAATATGTGACCTCTTAACTTGATAACCTGAAAAAGTATCAAAATCCCTGAAGTGATATATCTCTTTTATAGAAATCTAAATATCTTGGTTGATAAATGAATAATACTTAATAGATGTTAAAATAGGAGAGAATAAAGGGAGATACATTACCTGAGAGATGTAACTAATATAGACGTGAGTAGCTGCCACCATCTCTCCAGTCTATAGTCCCATGTCACTCGTCCAAGAAGTCTAAGGAATCAACATAGAAAGATAAAGCAGAGCAATCAGAAAATCAGGCCATTACAAGCTTTTTGTATTTGTGTACTAGGAAATTATGAGTGAAGGCTATTGACCACAGTTGGGTTCAATGCACAAACACGTTGTATTTCACAGTATGCAATGTTCTATGAATCACGATTTATGAATATAGCTAGCTTATGCAGTTTTAAGATATTCAAGCTGATGAAAACCATAATAAAGATGAAGGTAGGAGAAATCATAACAGATTACGTCTGCTTATATTTCATGAAGTTTTAAATATGTCTAGAATGGATCAATAGTAATAATATGAACCTGACTTTCATGTATAAACCTCATTAGAGTCATGATCTTATTTGGACATGTCCACACTATTGAAATACTTCAAGATACTTACGTAAGAGCCTTGCTGTAATCTTTGGCATGATAGTATTCTTCACCCATCTGAACCACTGTGAAGAGAACAAATCATTTTAGATTCATGTAACCGTAGTACTATGTCATACACATTTATCTTGATCGGGTGCTAGATATCCGAATTTCGCTTTTCCACGTTTCACAATGGGTCAATGGTTGAGATGAAAATCAACAGTCACTACACTTTTGTAAGATTGGAATCTTTGAGATTACTTGAATTTTATTTACATTATTGAGCTTTACCAAAGCCTTAGACAAGCTTAAACTACACACGGTTCACATTAGACATAGTCACTATATTTTAAGCAAGATCCTACAATACAATGACCCAATTCAAGTATTGTGTATAATGGTTGATGTTATCAGGAAAAATACTATGAATTGTTAGATTACATACTCAAGTATCTCTTCATCCTTGCTGACTTGTATTTCTTGAACTGAGCTACAGCACTGCTTAGAAGAGGAATAATAATCCACTACATGGTAAAAGAAAAGAAAGAGAAGGCAGTCACAAAATCTGGACAAAATTTACAATTAGTGAAATATTAAACCTTGGTGAAGAATTAACATGTAATAATTGTCAAACTTTTGTATTTGGCTGGTAAATTTGGCAGAAAAATCCTTTTTTAAAAGCTGCTCAGGATTCAACTTCAACTAATTGTGATCCAGAAATATGGATCAACGGGCAAACACATGAAATAAGCATTTTATTATTGTTTCATATATGTACAAGATTTTAGGAAATTTAACTTGTTCATAGAACATAACTTCATCTAAATGCAATTTTACAGCTAACATAAAAGTAGAGAATTTGCCATGACCCAACAATGTTTTGAACATTTTTTTACAACATGATGCCAAAAGATGCATAATACAATATTTTCATCAGCACAGCACTATGGATAAAACTTAGACTAAGACACTTTGTGTTGAGCTTTCCATTTGATTTAGGTGTAGAAGTGAAGAAAGGCAATCTAATCTAAACTCCGCTTCCAACACCAATGCCAGCACCGACACCGAACTTGAAATCACCCACTCACCGAGTGATCAACTGTTGATTCTAGATACTGAAGAGCCAGGATTCCTTCCTTCTCTTTCTGAGGATCAGGAGGGTCAATGCTCTGATGACCCTGTCTCCAAGGTCGTTGACCCCAGAACTCTAGATAATGCATACCTTCTAGGGGATCACCGGAGGGCATACTTGATGCAGCCTGGATAAAACAAAACAAAAATAAATAAAAAATAGCAGCCATTTCCTAATGTAATTCTACTTTATGAAAATTACACCTGTGGTGCAGATCTCAAAGAGAATCCAATAGAATTACCACCCAAATATTTGTATGTGTAAATAAATATTATGTGCCAAATAGGTCAGGTATAAAATGTGAAAATGCAGAAAACTTGGGAAAATAAGCATGGCATTCCTGCCTGATGATGCATCTTTATCCAAGCTGTTTTGATGCACATTCCCATATATGGCCTTATCTCTATTGGTGATTTTGAGTGTGGTCAATTTTCAATTTTGATTTCAATATTGCAGTTAGGCATACATAACCTAACTAGATCTAGGTTTAAACAAAATATATGGCAACAATGAACAAAGAATTTAACTAAATTTTGAAAGACTTTCTAGAATGCTAAATGGTGGTGATTTTTTACCTGATTGCTAAGAAAGCATGAATGCTTGTAAGCAAGCAACCAGAGGACCGAAGGCTTAAGGTCCTATCTGAGGGGCCTGGTAATGAGGATTAATGCCTTACCAAAGGGCACTAGCGCACCAAGTGGGAATCGAACCTGGGTCACTGGGATCAGAAACCCCCGCTCTACCGACTGAGCTAATGCGCCTCCCTACCGACAGAGCTATCGCGCCTCCCTTGTTATGACTATTTTAGTTTAGCTGTAACAAATTCTAATCCTCCTTTTATAACACTGTTTAAAGGTTAAAGCTTTCATAGATAGTGAATCAGAATTTGCTGACACCAGAATAGTGGAAAGTACAGTTACCCATCAATTAAATTTCCTATTACTGAACAACTTTATAATTCATGGAAATATCTGCATGTATGGTATCTTACATGACAAAGTCCTCTGCAGAGTTGTTTCCTAGCGATGGCATGGTTAGCGGCTTGCTGATAGTAGAAACCTGGATGCTGGGTCATGATTGCTGTCAATCCTAGCTTTATAGCATCATCAAACAGATCACCAAAAATACTGAATCTACCAATGCAAAAGAGATAACATGGGTTTATTTTCACTCGGTCTACAAGTGGTCTACTTCTGAAGTAGCTTAATATAGCATGGTCTAAACTCCTCGGCCTGAATTCACAAAGGTGCTACGCTATTTTATTCATGAGTCCATTGTTTTGAATTCTTCAAACAGTGGAGTCATTAATAAAATAGCATACTTAACCATGGCAACAGGCGTCAATTTGGCGTACTGTGACAAAAACGTGCATCAGCATTGGACATTTTTTATTATACGCGGTAAATAAGCGTAATTTATACATGAAATCTGCACAAACCATGGGTTCAACCGATGGTTTAAAAACCACCTTTGTGAATTCGGGCCCTCTAGTCTGCTATCAATTTGGTGTAATTGTTGTTTGGTCTACACTACACTTTGTCTTAAACCCACTTTGTCTAATTCTATTTGGTCTAATGCCCAGATGGTCTAATTCTCCCTTCGTCTACTAATTATTTTGCACTTTGTCAATTGAAATAATACAGGGATAAATGCCCTGTCAGGGGATATATCAACAACAGATTATGTACACTGTCGAAATCTTTACATCTAACACAAATTATCACCATAAAACAATCAAGACATATTGTCTTTTTATTGAATAAATTGGAAATGTGTCTGAAAATAATAACTGACTTACTGTTTTGACATCCAAGCTGAATGTTCGAAAGCTAGTTCTGCACAGCCGATCTTGTTCTTGAACAGATCAACATGTTTACGGAACTGACTAATAGCATCCAGTGGTGAGTTGTGAAAGAAACAAAGTCTGCAAATCTGGAGAGAAACAAAGATAATACCCATTTTAAACACAATCAGATTAGATTAAGTACAATATTCAGGAACAGCCGGGATAAAAAATTATTTTTGATACTTTGGAACTTGCTTTATTTTTTAGTACACCCCCCCCCCCTTCCTTAATTACTATGCTATCGTACCTGAATGTGGAATGCATTTATAACTTTTCTGTTGAAAATGTGTAAATTCTAATGGTTTGGAACACAATCGTTAATTTCTATGTGTTATTAAGAAGTTTGAATGATTTGTTTAAAAAAATACGAAACCCAGTAAACTGAATAAGAGTGCATTAAAATGAAATTATATAAAACAAATCTACATGTATCTCTCTCTCTCTGCAAAAAAATATATGTGACATTCACAACTTTGCAGAATTGCTTGAATTGGAATACATTGTTATATTTTGGTCCATTTTGTGTTTCTTGTAGTGAATTAACTTCATAATTTTGTCAGTATTGTTAATTGGTATTTCTTTATCTTTCATGGTGATGTTATATTCTGCACCCTATCACCAACCTCGGCCTTAAAATGTTACTTATATCATATTTCTACCCTTAAACGATAAATGGTCTGAAATAACAATACTGGTGAGTATTACTAAACCCAGATATAGGCAGTCATATCCAATAGAGTGATGAAACGTGGTAGGTAATCTAGAGCATAATGATTGGATCTACATGGAATTAAATTACACAGGATTTGATAAACAAAGACATACTTTATAGTTGAGGAACCCTGCAATGGTCTTTATCTCCAGCATGTTGGTGTCATGTGCTCTGATTTCAGTCAGGTGAACATAAGCTGCTTTGTACTGCCTGTAAACATAAAGAAAATCAAGTAGTCAAATCAAGTAATATAAGACTTACAAGTTACATTAATTTTTGTCAACATTAAAATAATAACACAAATAATAATTAATTAATGATGATGATGATGGTGTTGATGACTACGATGACGATGACCACAACGACGAAGAGAATGATGATGATGATGATGATGATGATGATGATGATGATGGTGGTGGTGGTGGTGATGATGATGATGATGGTGATGATGATTATGACAAGAATAATAAGAATATTGCATACTGGTCATTTAATGTCTCTATATCCTTTTGCAGCACTTTCATTTCAAAGACATAATTTCTGACAGGTACCCATCTACCTCATCTGGGTCAAGGATGGCCAATGTAGTTTAATGTCTCACCAAATAAGTATTTGAACCCAGTAACTAGTAATTCAAAATCCAGAGACTTTTCCTTTGGGCCACAATATCTCTACATAACACTGACCAATCATTTGTGTGTTCAATATTGCATAAGTAGATAAAGGGTGAAACTTTTCTATGTTCAAGGCATAAGTCCCAGGCATGATAAGTCCCCTTTCTGTAATTCAGTTTTCAGTCAATTTCTTTTTTATAAGTCATATTTAGGCAAATCAAAGATATTAAACATATGATATATCATAGGGCAGTTTCCAGTTTGCATTAGACTATCAGTTCTATTGATATAATAATTTTGTTTGCTATACTCATTTGTTCGATTTCCAAAGTGCTTTGAGATTTAATTTTAATTTGCATCACATATAAACTGAGTATTACACACAATCTCTCTAAAGAGATATAGTCAGCTCTGAAGAGAGTTATGCTTGTCACTAAGAACTGAGGACAATAAAGTTATCTTGTTTAATAAATTTGAGTACTTACTTTAGAGCATTGTGGGTGTCCTGCTTAAGTTCATTAAAGAATCCAATCTTGAAAGCATGTCTTACAAACAACAACTGTAAAAGGTAATTGAAAGAGGATGCAAGATATTATCATTGATCTTTTATTTTTACCTACTTCTCTTTCTTCCCCAATCCCTTTTCTAGCCCTTCTTAATTTCTTTGTATATATTTTAACGGTGTACCTCGCTACAAGATACTGCTTTAAGGGAATCACAATGCCATAACGGTACTCAAAACTCTTTATGAAATGGGCCCCTGGTATATACATTCTTTAATCACAAATTGATTTTGTACAAATATATGTTAAAAAATTATATTAAAAAAAAATAATATAAAAGAAATGTTTCTTTGAACGAACAATTGAAATTTTTACATTCTATTGCCATAAAGCCAGTTTTCAATTTGGCTTGCATGGAAAGAGACTTCAATTAAGGCTTATTTATTATTATCACTTAAGGTTCAAGTGTCGGGGTATTCATTCATTTCATCCAGGTTTATATAGATTGCCCGTAGACTTACACTTAACAAAATTCAGAGACCTTAATATTTCTGCTCTGAGGACCTTTATCTGTCAGTGTGCAACAGGTCAAGAATTGCAATGCTTTTGATATCTCATTTTTGTTCATATAATAATAACAATTAATATGGACTGGCAAATACAACAAGGGAAAACAACCATTATCTTATATATGATTCAAACAATAACAATACATCTTGTTCTCTGCAATTCAAAATTACATTATTATAAAAAGAGTTTAGATAGGTCTTAGTTTATAATACCTGATGAGTTGTCTTATTGAGAAATTCTTTGTGCGCTTTGACTCTTCTGGCTTCACCATGATAATAAGCCTGCGTAAGCTCATAGAAAGCATTCTCTAATCGGATAGTATAGCCAAGTAGATGATCCACGCAGGGTAATACAAACAAAGACTTGGCTGATAGTTCACAGGCTGCGCACAGAGCAGCTGCTCTCTCGGCTGCTACCACATCTTCTCCTATCATAAAGAAAATACACCAAGAAAGTATATTTAACAATTGAGTCTTCTATTTGGAACCAAATGAAATTGAATGCTGAAAGGGTATTGTATAAATAACCTGTTGTAATATATAAAATCATAGATGCAATCATGGATATATGTCCACAGTGACACTTGTAGCTCCAGCAAAGTCTCACAAAACAAAGGCCAGATTCTCAACTCCCAAAGAGAGTGGAGAATGTTGCTACATCTTGTGTGGGTACTGACTCCAATAATGGTTGCCAATAGGTACTTCAATAAATTGCATTGCAGCCCATCTCTTATCGATGGAATTAAATTTGCAAATAAATAAATATCTACTGCACATATATCTTTGCAAACTTTGATCTACCTAAAATAATACCATATTTTTTAAATATTTTGTCGTAGGTTGGGCTCGTTCCTTCCCCCCCCCCCCCCCCTCATCTTCAACCTATCAATTCACCTGGGGGAAGTGGAGCATTCTTCTGAATCAAAACAACAGCTACTTTAGATCCTCTTCCATGGAGACTTGTCCTGAAGAAAAAAAAAAAAGAACTTTGATTGGCAAATTATGTCAAACTTGTATGTATGTGCCGTTATACAATGTTCCTTGGAAGAATTGAATGATACTTTGATACAGGAGTAGCCTTCCAACTCCAATATAAAACATTATATATTTATATCAAATTAAACGTACACATATCACCGTTATAATTATAGACCAGAGTAATACACAAATTTAATGTTAATATCGGCAATAGTATGAGTCAGGATTCTTTGAATACAGATAAATGAGTTTGAAATTCTTGCCTCCAGTGAACATTCACTGCTAAAACTGACCATTGATTAACTAATCAGGACTAACTGTATTTTTAGGTAAGCATCCTTCAAGCTCAACACAAACAAATGACCCAGTACAAAGAGATATGTAGACTGAACAGATAAGAACAAGAGACCTTTCCCATTTACAAGTGACATATCATAAACCGACAAAATAAAGCTGTTTACGATTCTCTCATTACCTTAAACACGTCATTGATCCATTCTTATGCTATAAAATGAGATATCCTAAATTTCAAGTTTTAACGTAATGTGAGTGAACCACCTAAAATTCTAATTAAATCTTTAGAATAACAAACCTTGCATTCAGAAGCAAGTGAACAACTAAACTTCATATCTTAAAAGGTTGATTTTCATGTATGCAAGAAAGGGTCATCAGTGATGCATTAAAATGTGCATAAATTAGAATCAGCCTTATGAAACAGTGCCTGGGCACATAAACGTGTATCACTAAATGCTAAAAAAAAATTAATTCATACCTGACAACTTCTACCCTTGTAGCGCACTCCATTTGTTTCTCCTTCCACTGTTGTTCATCCCAGTCTAGATCGTAGAAGACAACAACTAAACCTGGAATATCTTCTTGATGTTTTTTCATCCAGCTCGTCTTTAAGATTCCTTTCGGGATGTACCATTCATATGATGTCCTTTGCTGTATGTACCAATGAAAACACACACAAGTTAATCTAATGAAAGCAAAACGTTCTGCTGAGTAGTTCCCCGGGGGGCCACTAACATTGACGAGTGGATACCATGCACGACCAAAAAAACACGTAAAAAGGATGTCTTTTTCAAGATAGGGCACGTTACGTACGTAACGTAATAAGGGTATCAAAAACACTAAAATAATGAAAAAAGGTTATCTATTTTAAAGGGAAAGCTACGTGTTTAGGGTCAAATTTGCGAGGGTATAAAAAATTAAGAATTAAATGTTTTATAAAAGATGTACTTTTTGCCCCAAGCGTCAACACTACCTGTTTAGAGTACGATTTATGCGAGGTGTGGGAGGTGGGGCTGTACTACATGTACTAAACCCAATGATGTATAGGTAAAGGTAAAACCGACGACAGACGTCCGCGACATACAATTGAAATAAACTGTACTTGTTTAGGGGTTCAATTCACGGAATACTTGCCAATAGTATCGTTTTGTTTCCAATACTTATTAAGGGTAGGATTTCACACGCCAATACTTGTTAGTGGGTGCATTTTCAGAATATGGAAAATACGTGTTTAGGGTGCTTTTCGAGACCCCATGGTCGCGCATGGTATCCACTTGTCAATGGAAGTGCCCCCCCCCCCCCCCCGGAGTAGTTCCTGTTTAAGGAATACTAAGTTCACAGCATTTTTTTCATACATGTGTTAGATTAACCCAGCGAGCTCCGGCCCGCGAAGCCAGCCTGAGCTCCCTGGGTTAGTGTTAGATGTGTAGAACATAAATACTGACCTGAGACAAATGATAAAATGATAGTTTCAAAGAATATACTGTATAATAGGAAATTAGGAATACAGAAAAATTATACGTTGGTTATACTTTCAGTATTAAAATTTGAAATTTAAAAAGCAGGTGAGCAAACTATTTACTAAGCAATAAAGAAATTCAATTTTAAAGTTGGATCAATTCAACATCAACACCTCTTCCATGACAATCATACAGTTTACACCAAGAATTTAAAAGAACTCATCAGACAGATCTTTCCAAAAGAGATTTTAATAAAGTATAAACAACAACTTTCTCTCTCTTTAGTACTCAGTTCTACTATACTCTGCTGAAATTTGTATGCTAATAGAATCCTTTTAATAGCTTTTAAAGACATTACTTTCTGTAGAGTAGTCTAAATCATCACTATCACTAAGGTAAAAAAGAAAAAGAGTTACTTAATATTGAAGATGAAAATTAGAACACTATGATACAATGTTGATTCGTAAAGAGTACATCATCCTTCTATTCTTTTTTTTTTTTCAACTGCTCTAAAATGCATGTAGCTATTTGATTATTGTCATTGTGAAACACGCCATCATTTTTAGTATTATTGAATGATTTGCCAAATAATCTGAAAAGTACAATCACAATATCATGCCTTACACATATTCCTGATAGAGATATATATCAGTTAATCAATTTACAAATGATACAAAGTGTACAATTTTAAGTAATTAAAGGCCTATACAATTATTGATGTGATTGAAGTATATTAATCTCAGGCAGTTGGCAATGTTCAATTCATTTATTAAGATCTATTTTCGTACTCATATGCATGGCATTGAGACAAGTGAATTTCCTGCTTTTGAGCTCTGCATAAAGGAAACACATACCTGTATGATGGGGTGTCCAAACTTCGCGCACTTTTCAAAAATATTTATCAGGCTTAAATTTGTTCACAAAATATTCATAATTTATACAAAACCAATTCAAGAAATAGTTACCACATTTACGGCAAGATCGTAAACTGTAAAATCATGGACGAAAATGTAAAGTAGGTCAAGGGGATTCGCCAGTATCGCGATCTCAAAATTCTATTCCGATCGGCGAATGAGCGCTGTGCTGGAAAACCGTTCAGAAAAAGTGTGACCTAACTTCGCGGACCAAAGTTTTTGTGGACATTTAAACAAAAACTCAAGCTCAAAAAATGAAATATTTATATCAGATTGACGGCAAATTGCTATAGAATCGGTTAGTACCACATTTAACTCACATTTTTGATAATTTCTGCTTGCAAAATGGTGATATCGTGATGCTTGTTGAAAATATCAGATTTCTTCAAAACGGGCGCCAACAGTGACAAATTTGCCGATCTTTTGCCAATATTTTCATGAATACTGAACTCATCCTAAAGAAACTTACACCAAAGGGTAATTTTAGGTCGCTTTTCACGTTGATGATGTCAGATTTTAAGAATATTGGCTAGTTTTTTAGATAATGACCGTCCGCGAAGTATGGACACGCGCGAAGTTTGGACTCACTGTCATACTACAAGCAAAGACAATTCCTGTGCATGCGAATCCATACATGTTTTGTCATTTTTCATGTACTTTTGTACAGATTTCTTTCTCACTTTATTCAGGGAAAAAAAAAATTTGGATCACGATTTGAGGGGAGCGAACAGAAAAACGAAGATCCATCGAATTGAGGTAGTTGCTTACTTTCCTCTTTCATTTTTTTGGGGGGGATCCGGGACATATCGATTGATGATGTTCGGCCTAGGGCCATGATTTGTGGTTGCATTTGCCTCTGTTTAACTTTGACTCCGAGTTTGAGTTTAACTTGTTTGAGTGGTCGGATTCAGGTCGGATTCTGGGACTGGGTTACCAAAAAGCGAGTGGGCCTACCTTTGACCGACACTTTGGATATTCATGGTCAGCTGGTAGTGATTTGAAATTCAGTGGTACTCTATCTGGTCTACGGTTGGCGCTAAACGAATCCCAAATTGCTCTGTGAATGGCGTTATACGTCACGTCCAATCCAGTCAGCACAACAAGCCCCAACGGCCTGGAGGTGATCTCCGCCGACAGATTCCCGGGACCGGGAGATGGTCGTCCGATGGGCGACGTAGAACTTGAAGTGGGCTGCACATCTGCAGCGACAGCTGCGGCATCGGGTTCGGTCATTTCTACAAGCCAGTCTAAGGAAACTAAAGTGGAAAAGGGATAAAATCATATGCAAAATTGTGATAAAATATAAACAATTCATCATGAACTTTATACAAATTGAAATAAAGAACAAAAACGAAAAGGTACACACCTACTTTCCTTGATCAGCAAAACAGTCGTCAGTTGACGTCGTAGATGGCGTGTGTGCGTTGTTTATTTACTACTCTGGTTGGATATTATTTTTTGTCATATATTTTGGGGTGGGGCGGGGGTAGGCAACCTCGCCCCTGCTCATTT
Source organism: Lytechinus pictus (assembly GCF_037042905.1). Lineage (NCBI taxonomy): Eukaryota > Metazoa > Echinodermata > Echinoidea > Temnopleuroida > Toxopneustidae > Lytechinus > Lytechinus pictus. The sequence goes on from NC_087246.1 coordinate 18,604,334, forward strand.
AATTATCATTTTATAGGCAGAGGTATTGATTCCTTTTGATCATACAGATTGCTTCGTTGCAAATGAATGTTGTGTATTAATTTCCCCAAATAATACGTTTTTTGTTCATGATTTTTATATCCCAGTTTTTAAACTGTCACTTCTACTCTTAAGGGTATCAAAATTAAAATGCTACAAGGTCTGATAATTAAAAAAAAATGATTATTTAAGCAAGTCCAGACCTTATCTGATTAATAAATAGGTCCCAGATATCCTCCACATCAACATGTCATTATAGTCTCCACCCACTTCGTCCAATTGATCATCCCTTGTCTAATCCTACTTCATTCCAAACCAGTTTGGTCTCATCCCACATATCATATTCGCTCAAAAGTTTGTCTACTCTACGCATTTAGTCCAAATGCCATATAGCCTATCACGATTTTAAATTTTGTCTATTTCCAGTAAGGCTAAGCCCATTCCATCCACTTGATATATTCACGTATTATAATGTGCCAATTAATCATTTAATTTCTTGGATTTAATTACTTTTAAAAACTTTCAGAAAAAATCATCTACCTAAAGGACCAATTCCCAAATAGTGGCATTTTCAACAATTATCAAGACATCACTTTTTATCATTGTCTCCATCTTTGCTTTCTCCTTTAATTTTTATTCATTTCACCAAACCTAAATTACTGCAGGATATTTGCTTATCATATGCAAAAGTATTATGAAATATGATATCACTTCACATTGGTGGCAGCGGTGGGATCAATACACAGCAAAACTGTACATGTGGTGCTTACCAGTGTATAATGAGAACCATACAAGTAATATTACTCCAGTCTGAGGGCAATGTTCAAACAATCAGGGTCCCGTCTTACAAAGACTTGCGATTGATCCGATCAATCACAACTATGGAAAGCCAGCAACGTCAACATGTAAAATACATTTTTGTTCAAAATATTTTCTAGAAATGACTTATATTCATACACTGTTTTCTTGACAATTCAGTGTGCTTCTTTTAGTTTTCAAAGGACATTGATGAAATTTCCCAAAGAAAAAAATTATGACATTGATGGATTTCCATATACTTGAGATTGATTGGATCAATCATAACTCTTTGTAAGACGGGGCCCTGGTGTAGGACTTTAATACCTCAGGGTATGGTCCTCTGGGGACAAGAACAAGTGTCTGTTGTTTCAATCCCACTTTTTTTACAGTGTATACAATAATGATAAGCCCATTAAACTCATGGGGATGTTTAAATGATATGCTGCTAAAGAAATAAGGATAAACAAAAATTTTTAAATATTTTTTTTCAGAAATAAATGGGAAATGGGCAATAGCATTTAACTCAAAGCACAATTTGATGTATACTACAGAGCAAAAAAACCCTGTTCAGATACCATGTCTTATACTTCCATTCAGCATCACCAATCAAACACAATTACTCTTATACGCCATTCATCTCCAAGTTAATATAAACAATCTTTTCCAATGCAACAACACCAAACATTCCCTCAATTTCCTTTTTTTCCTACAGTTAATTTTTTTTTATAGAAAAGTCAAAGGGGAGACGTCACTCAAAACAAAATTAGGTTTCCATAAATGTCTTTATAAAGCAATACATGCTAATTTCCACAAACCATTATTCTCTATTTCTTAGACAAGAATATAAGTAAATAACATTTGCCAAGTAATGACATCATGAAGGCAGCAACTCTAAAAGAAAGAAAAAAACATTACACAATTGCAATAAAATGTAAATTCATGTAGTCATTTCTACATAATATAAAATTTTGAAAAATATCATTTGACCTGTCAAATATTAAAAGACCATAATGGTATACACAAACCATACTCTTGATTGGGTTTTCAAATAATCAAAGATGGCAAAAAAAATGATTTCTTAAAATATATAGGAAATGGAACCAAAATTACTTCATGAAATATTTCTCTAAAAAGTTTTCTAAAACATTTCACAATTAATTCATAAAAACGTGTGATTAACATGAAATTAAAATTACTAAGCCGCATTTGGAGGAGTCATAGATAAAAAGTATCGAAGCTTGAAAACACAGGATTTCCTTATATTCTTTTCAAATTCTGGTTTGTATACTATAAATAATATGAATTTACAAGGAAATATTCATACAGAAATACATAGGTTTCAGATCAACTGAACTCCAAGTATGGGTGAAAATACATTTCCATACTAAATTAATACAAATAATACTTTTAGTTTTTGTACACTTACATCTCTAATGAGAAATACAAAATGAGATAAACCATATAAAACCATATAAACTCAAATTTTATAAATGTTATTGAATTAATCACTAATAATATAAAATATATCAGGATAGTTGAACCTCTATTGCAAAGATAATTCAGCAAATCAACCATAAACTAAACTAAAATTCTGCAGTATGTAGTACACTATTCAGAAAATATTTGTTGCACATAAAGTACTAATTTGTCACCTGAATTTATATTGCATGGATAACAAATGATAGATTAAGATGAACAAAACACATTGTATTATTGTTCAATCACAAAACATATTCTTGCAGAATTAGTCTGAGGTCTGTTTTATGAAATCACAAACAAGACTGCCATAATAAACTATTATTGATAATTAGAACCAATGATTTTGGTGGACTGATCGGGCCATAAAAAAAAGTTAGGGTGGAGCCTTGCGCAAAGTCTTGGAAAAAAGAAAAAGAAGGGTCAACTTTTGGGGGTAATTACAGCTTATTTTTAAAAAGTCAACAAGGCCTATAAAAAATTAACTTATTTTGGCAGTGAAATTGAAATTGTGTAACAAACAAGAAGTACTATGTTGCAATAATCTTTTAATCACACACATCCAACATTGAGAGTTGTTTATATTGTTACTATTATTATCATTATTGATCATTTGAAAAGATAATTTCTCATGAAGACATACCGGTACATATCAAACTTGGCCAAATAAGTAGAAACCTAAATCACACAATTGTTTGAGTAGTTTGAGGTAATTCTGTCTACATTTTTGTAATATTTACATAATATCGATCTAGTCTTCACATATTTCTTCAGTACAATGCAATCCGATACCACTCATTGCGTTTTTCAACCTTAATAAATTTTATCCTTGGAAGCTCAATCTAAATTCTAAAAATCAAATATTGCATGCTCTTGTAACAAAAAAAAGTCAGGCACATCTAATACAATTATTTTCACAGCTACAAACATACATACACATACTGTATAAAAATAAATGCTGGAATATTTTTAAACACTGGAAATAACTTATCAATTCACTTTTAACATACCATTCTAAATGAACAGGCTAAATAAGAACAACAACCTTAGGCTTAGCTTGAATGTGCATCCACTCAAAGAAAAATTATACGATTGACTTTTTTCTTTCAATAAAGTGTGTATGAATTAAAAGGGAATCCAACTACAATTGAAAGCCGTATAAAAAACGAAAATCAAAGGTGTAATTAGAACCCCACCCCCTCCAAACAAAATCTGGCCAAAGATGTAATGAATTTCTAAAAGAATACAAGAAGTGGTAAAATCTATGGCCACACAGGTAATGTAATATGATGGGTAAACTGCCAATTGGTGAACAACCATTTTGTTTATTGCCCATGTGATCTTATCTCAGATGGTCTTACTCTCATCCTCCTTCATCTACAACAAATTCACCAAATAACCTTTCAGTATATTTGCCACTCTATATTCTGTTTACCATTTTGTCTTATCCCAAGTGGGTGTTTCATAAAGCTGTTCGTAAGTTAAGAACGACTTTAAGAATGACTGGTGATCCTTTCTTGTGGTAAATGGTATATTCATTGGCGATGGTTAAGTGCATAAGAAAGGATCACTGGTCGTTCTTAAAGTTGCTCTTAACTTACAAACAGCTTTATGAAACGCCCCCCCCCCCCCACCCCCCGTTTTAGCTTTACCCATATATCACTTGGTTAGTCTATATGGTTAGACAAACTGCTCATTTACCAAATTTTCATTTGAGAAAGTATAAAATAATAAGAAACAAAGTGGAAATTCAACCAACTGGGCATGTGCAAATTAGACTAGTGGGTATTGGACCAAGCGAAATGCAGACTAAATGGCAATAAGCCCAAATTGATGGTAGATCAAATGAAATGAATTAATGACCAAAATATGAAAAAAAAACAAGATCAAGTCTTCACAAAAATCTGGGCCCCATTTCATAAAGAGTTACAACTGTTGAAACTTTGCCATTATGGCAACTACCATGGCAACCTTGATTCTGATTGACGCTGAGCCCCGTTACCATGGTGGTTGCCATAATGGCAACAGTTGCAAGTCCTTTATGAAACAGGCCCCTGAAATTCTTACTCTGCTTTCCGTCACTTATTTCCTCACACCTATTGATGAAATACCCATAAATATTGGCAGAGTATACATGGAATCAAGGCATGTTAATGTAATATTGAGTTGATTATTACATGGACGACCTAGAATTGTTATTTTTGCATTATCACGATGCTCCTTTTCATCACATGGTCATCAACTCCTTCTGTACTGCTATATACAGAATGTCCATTTGAAATATCAGTTACACACTTCTGATCTTTCTGAAGTCGAGTCAGCAGGGCAGTACTCTGAATGTCGCTTTAGCATGTCCAGTCAAAAGAAGTACATCAAGTTCCCCTTGCACCTTCAAAAATAAGCCAACATTATCTACCACGGATTATTGATTAACCTTTATATATCATTGGCATGGCAACACAGTTCTATGGTATCACAAGGAAGTGTTACCCATGGTCCATCTCTATAAGGTCCAGAATTAAATCAGTAAGATAGCTTATTTTTATTACAATACCAATTGGAACCAGCTGGAACCAGCTAAGACTTGTTTTCTAGTTAGGTGGAATGTCTCTTGTCTAATGTCTACATTGTACTTTAAACACAACCTGAGATCATTATGGACGAAAATACAACAATTTTAACCATAATTACACACAAATAAGTGGCAGTCGTCTAGTACTATCCATTCAAATTTATATTGATTTTGTATTTAAGTTCAAAGGGTTGTTTCACATGGCCGTTCAAGTTACTTTATGAATAACTGGACCATGTACTTTTACTAAATGAGATAAACAAATTTCCTTTCTGTTAACAAAGTAAAAGTAGGACTTAATTTCCTATACAACTCCAATCAAGTTTTGACTACTAATAAACTTCATATGCGAATGCCTGTAAATAATAAGAATTCCTTTATTGGCAAACATTAGATTTCAACTCGAGTTGATGTGAATGAAAATGATTGAGAGTTTTGGCTGGCACCCCTAAACATTTCACAAGTAGACTTAGGACCAGCTTTCTGAAAAATGCATCAATAATAAGTTTCAGGAGGGGGGGGGTGTTTCACAAAGCTGTTCTTTAGTTACACATGGCTTTATGACAACTTGAATATACATGTAAAATGCCAAAATAAGAGCCAAATTGTTTATAATTCAACAAAGTTTTGCAATTCATTTAACAATCTCATTGAAACTGCATGCACACTGTAGGCCTACTGACCACCTATGTTAGTAGTAAAGTTGTGAATTAACATCAGTGTCCTTCAACTTTAGCTAATGTGAATGGACTGAAAAGGATAAACCACCTTGGATTCTCAGATTCCATTTACTTTGTATGGCTGCTTTCAACTTTACAGTCAGCTTTAAGATACAGCCCCCAATCATGATTTGCAAAGTTGTGGATCCTGCCACTGAAACATCATTATGACTAGGCAAGACATTAATCTATGTTTGCCATACACAACCCAAGTGGGGGATGTGTACCTGGTAGGTATGCAATGAAATGCTATCATGTATAAATAGCTAGAGCCAGGGTGGTTTCTTTGACTACCAAGGGTATGAACACCATATAAGATACAACTATCATATTCAAGCTCAAAGGGTGAAATGCACCATTTCTGTGCAAAAAGTAAGAAGTAAACACGTTATCCAGACTGGATCTTACAGCATATAATCATCTTTTGTCCCTCTTAGTGTATTAGTGTATAAGCTACGGCAATACTGTACATAATGGCCGTAATATAGATTAGTTATATGTGGATAAATACATGAACTACTCTGGTGAGAGATTACACATAAAACTTCTTGTAATACATGGAATATAATCAATTAGGGGACTGTTTCACAAAGCTGTTCCTAAGTTATGCCTGACCTTACACATGACTGGTGACCCTTTCTTGTGCTAAATGATATATCCATATGCAGCTAACTTAGCTCCTAAGAACATGTTCCAGCTTTGCATAACTTATGAACAGCTTTATGAAATACCACCCTGGGGTAGCCTACCCTGATAATAAGTAAGGAAACAAGTAATATATTAAGTAAAGAAACAGCTTAGCATCTCAAAAATGTACTATATATTTAAAATATTCTCACTAACAAATTGGTCCATTAAATATATAAAAATGATCTTTTTCTGATTCATAGATGCACAATAAATCTAATCAAGTTATGAGTGATCTTTACACTTGTCCATCATCGGCCTGACCCCTATACTATACACCGAGCTGCTAGAATTTTAAATTAACAAATTCTTCGACCTTTTTCCTGTGACCTTGCAATCCCCAAATCAACGCAGATTATCATGATTCATACATGCATACGTAAAGCAAGACTGAAGATATCCCTCAAAGAAGATTCTTCAATTATTGTGAGAAAGAGATATTTTCACAATTGACCTTTGACTTCATGACCCAAAATCGAATGGATCTTTGTCCTTCAGGTATCGCAAAAACAAGGCATTACAATGTACATGTATATAATGACCTCTGCAACCTCACTATTCCCAAAATCTATTCCGATCATTACCGCTCCCAGTCGCATACATTAGCCAAGTTTAATGTTCAATATTTTCTTGCATTAATAACCCCCCAAAATAATCAGATCATTGTCACTCCTGTATGTATACCTGGACTATTAAAGTTTGAAGTTGATCCATAAGATATTCTTTCAGTTATCGCTAGAACGGACGGACGGATGAACTGAAAACATAATACCTTTGGGACCACCTATGGTACGTGGAAGCATACAAATAAAATACATTCAATTTCAGAGTAAAAGAAAGAGTATAACACTTCCAAGACAGGAACAGTGCAAGAGTACTTAGCTGAAGGTGGACAAGATGACCAAAAGTTGACCTTGATTTATTCTTTTAACCTATCAACTACTTATTTCTGTAATACCTACAAGCTTTGTACTGAGATCACCTGGTTCCAGTATGCAACAGGTTAAATGAAAAAGGGGAAATTGCATAAAATTACATGATCTCTCTATCTAAACTCTTTCAGCGATTCCCTATTGCAAGATATGCCATATGAGTTTTCTTTCATGTTCCTTTCCATTATAATTTTGAAATATAGCAAATTAATTTCAAAATTCTAAAAAGATACTTCATTACTCTCACTAATTTGTATCTTATATATTCTCATTTTCTTAAAACCAACTTGATATTAGGGTGAACTTTCCTGTTGAAATAACTTGAAGATCTTGTCTTGATGAAAAGCCATGTAGATTGTTTACTGTCTTTTTTTTTGTTGGTCTGTCTACATCAAAGATCAAAAGGAATTTAAAGAAGAAGGATTCAGTGTTTCCCATGCCTTTCCTTTTGGTCTACAATGTCCTTAAGAAGAAGTGCTAGTTCGGAGTGGTCAACTTCATGGCAAAATTGTTCTCCTGTAAAAAAAGAGAAAGAAAATATATAATGATATGGAATTGAATGGAACAGAACAAAATAAAATGTAGTATAGAATTAGGAGGATGTTTAAATAGAGATGATAATATCACACTTATGGGGCATTGCAAGAAACTTGCAATCAATTGCAGGTCTATTTTCGTTCTCGAAATCAAGCATATGCTGTGCAATCAATTGCAAATTTGCGATTGATTGCTGATTTGTTCCATGAAACACGGAGTGTAATATGATTTCCTACAGTTAAAAGTGATCAATCAATTGTAAAATTGCAACAGAAGTTTGCAATTGATTGCAAATATTTTCTGCAACACCCCCTAAAACATCCTAGAGGTTGTAACACATTACTGCAATGACCAGTTCAAGTGCAAAGGATGCATGGTATTTTAGTCAACAATAAATTTATATGTTGCAATTCACATGTGCATTGGTATTTGCATGCAGCATTTGAGTCACACTCAACACTTTTGTGAAACACACGCCCTATAACTAAAGCTTTGATTGAAAAATATAGGTTGGTATCAAGGAGTGTCTAGGGTAGCACCTAGTCAGAAATGATCAATGACCAGCTCTAAGCCGTTCAAATGCAGGGATTTTAGTAGCTTATAAAAGTTTTCAGTGAACATCACTATCACTGACAAAAGACTTCAAGAAATAGTCACTAAAGAGTTATAAAAAAATAAGATTCAAACCATGATACAAATGGTGTAATAATCTTATAACAATACTGAAATTATATCTCCAAAATTAGATTGACTGCACTTAGCATTCTCTCAAGCTGAAATAACCACATTATTCAATTCAAATATATAGTCAATCAGCTTAAATATAATTCAAGAAAAGAATTATGAAAAGCTTATTTACTCAAAGAATTCCAATTTCCCCCACTATTGGATTATCAATGGGACTTTCCTTTTCACAACTCAGTTTGAGGATGGAAAAGTGAAAGATAGCAACAAAAGTATATCGGATCATACCATTCCATGATAGGCTGTGTAGTGCTTTATCAAGGGAGGGACAATCTGTGTTATATTCACAAGCTCTCTTCATTAGCTCACATAGTGCATCCTCCCCATTGGTATCTGATCAAAATAGAAAGGAAAAATAATATTAATTGAAAATCAACAAATCAAAGCAAAACTGAAATAGAGAATAACTGCTGATATGGTTCCTTGAAAAAAAAACCCAAAGATAAACTGTATTCTCAGAATGTGCATAATCATTTTCAAAGTCATGAATCTATTAAATAAATTACAATTATGGTTTATAACTACGCTCCCTATGTATTATCATCTTTTGCATAATCACACAAGACAAGATTGAACTTGAAGTAAGCAAGACTGTCAATTCCTCAGCGTGAAGTATAATATGGCTCACAGATTTGCAGAATCATTTTCGACATAATGATTTGACTGGCTGAAATAGAAGCATGATTTATGATTATGCTCATAAATTTCTAAATTATCAAGATAATAATAATTGGCATTGACTGTAGATGCCATAGCATGAAATAATACATGGTTCACTGTGTCTAAATTATTATTTTCAAGTAATGATTTTCAAACCGTGATTATGATAGAAGCTTAAATTATAATACTACAGATATGTTTCAGTGAATTTGTAAACTAAATTCACAGTGAAGATTTCACTTGCAAGTCAGGGCATTTTTCTGTTAGAGCGCTGAGTTTGCATTGTTAGTATGCAGTGCTATACCTTTAGCTAACAAGAGTGTCGCTAAGGTGAGCACATAATACGCCCGCCTGTAAAGCGGAAAATTGAGATATCGTTCAAGCAAGAAAAGTGGAAGGTGGCGACTTCACCTTTGACTGTCTGACCTCAATATCAATAGAATTCCTGAGATCTATGCTAGTATCATACAAACCAAATTATATGAGCCTAAAGGTTAAGTTAAACTGAAGTTATCACGTTTACAAGGACTGCAGCAGGGTAAGGTGAAAACATGTCACTGTGACCTTGACCTTTTGACCTCAAATCAATAGGCTTCCTGGGATCCACGCTAGTATCATACACACCAAATTATAAGAGCCTAGGTTAAGTTAAACTGAAGTTATTGCGTTTACAAGGACTGCAGAAGGGTAAGATGAAAATAGGTCACTGTGACCTTGAACTTTGACCTTTTGACCTCAAAATCAATAGGCATCCTGGAATCCATGCTAGTATCATACACACCAAATTATATGAGCCTAGGTTAAGTTCAACTTAAGTTATCGCGTTTACAAGGAAAAGTTAACGGACGGACGGACACCGAGCGTGATACCATAATATAACAAGTGGAACGCCTCTGGCAGTCTCGCCTGCATTACGCAATTTAATATAGCAGCAGTGCTAACTTTGAAAACTACTATAAAATAATCATTCACAAAAACATCATTCATATAATGACATAATACCACGTTCATTGACCATAAATGACATTTGAACGGAGACTTAAGACTGTCAACTACACCCATGTCCACATTTCATTCACTCTATCCATAAACTTTTAAAGTTATGATGGCACTTCAACAATAACCCCAACATGGCCTAAGTTTATTGACCTTAACTGACCTTTGACTTGGTTTTGTGACCTGAAACTCACAGGGGATGTTCAGTGATGCTTGATTACTCTTATACCCCAAGTTTTATGAACTAGATCCATAAACTTTCAGAGTTAGGATGGTAATTCAACAAATACCCCCAACACGGCCAAAGTTCATTGACCTTTAATGACCTTTGACCATGGTCATGTGACCTGAAACTCGTACAGGACGTTCAGTGATACTTGATTACTCTTATGTCCAAGTTTTATGAACTAGATCCATAAACTTTCAGAGTTAGGATGGTAATTTAACATATACCCCCAACACGGCCAAAGTTCATTGACCTTAAATGACCATTGACCATGGTCATGTGACCTGAAACTCGCACAGGATATTCAGTGGTAATTGATTAACCTAATGTCTAAGTTTCATGAACTAAATCCATAAATTTTCAAAGTTATGATGGTAATTCAACAAATACCCCCAACTTGGCCAAAGTTCATTGACCCTAAATGACCTTTGACCTTGGTCATGTGACCTGAAACTCAGGCAGGATGTTCACTAATACTTGATTAACCTTATGTCCAAGTTTCATGGACTAGATCCATAAATTTTCAAAGTTATGATAGTAATTCAACAAATACCCCCAACTTGACCAAAGTTCATTGACCCTAAATGACCTTTGACCTTGGTCATGTGACCTGAAACTCAGGCAGGATGTTCAGTAATACTTGATTAACCTTATGTCCAAGTTTCATGAACTAGGTCCATATACTTTCTAAGTTATGATGTCATTTCAAAAACTTAACCTTAGGTTAAGATTTGATGTTGACGCCGCCGCCGCCGTCGGAAAAGCGGCGCCTATAGTCTCGCTCTGCTATGCAGGCGAGACAAAAATTGTCAGTGCATTAGGCCTGAAATATGTGATTGCATGTGTGTGTTTCTAGAGTCTGTATGTGTGCATGAGAATCCATTCATATTACTGAATAAGAACATGGCAGTAAGATTACACAAACGGGTGAATCTGCATAAGGTGAATCTCTTTGGAACACTGAAATCTGTTTGACTTAGAGCAGATTGAATTACAATTGATGCAAGCTATGCATTTTTAGGTCTCACAAATTGCTTTAGCTTAAGCAATAATTTGACTTTTGGAAGTTCAACATGCAGACTCTCACAAATTGCTTTAGCTTAAGCAATAATTTGACTTTTGGAAGTTCAACATGCAGACTTACCTGTATCATGCACATCTCTAATGCAAGCCTATGAACACAAAGTCTAAAGACCTGTCTGGACCCAAAATTGAAATTGACAAATCCTATACCAATAAGCTACAATAAAGCCTATTTTTCAAACTAACTAGAGTTTTTCTGAAGCAACATGTTCAGCTGACAAGCCGTTAATATTGGTGTGCTTTGTAGCGTATAGGACTTCCACATTTCAGTTTCAGCTTCAATTGGGGTTTTTAAAGGGTAATTTGTGTTCTTGTGTTACTTACGCCCCCTACCCCAAATGGATTCTCTTGGCACCACATATGTCTGTTTGACTTTGGCAAAATTGGATATAGAAGATGATTAGTAATCAACACTTGCTTTGCATACTAAGGTACATTGAATAATACATTACCTTTAGGTGGTACTACACAATGTGCAATAACATTTCTAAGACATCTGAGACCCTCTGAAATCTCTCGGTTCTGTTTCTTAGAAGGCTGTTCTTCTCCTGTTTTGTTGTCTATGGAATGACCTCTGACATAGGAAGTAAAAGAGCATGTGGAAAATTAACTTTGACAAATCAAAAAGAACATCTTTTTATGATGACCGTAACCTGTAAAAACAATTTTCCTTTCTTCAGTATGCAAATTTGGTAGCGTTTCACGTAAGGACTTGTGGAATGTTTAGTCCAGCATAGTCTATTACCAAAATGAAAGCTATGTTTTTGTCAATGTTGTGCTTGTATTGTGATCATAGGGTAATATGTTAAACTATTGAATATTGAATAAATCTCAGCCATGAAAAAAGAGAGCAATTAGCATTGTAGAAAGGCCTTTTGTATATAATAGTCTCCAAATTTTAGTATCTATAATACAAATATTTCTAAAACGTTATAAAGCCCTGGTGCTTATTCAAAGGCACACTACATATCACCACAGCATTAGCTCCAAGGCCTGTTTCCAGCCATTGGTGCATTCAAGACATTAATTACGCCAATTCACCTAATCAGGGTCGAATACAGCACAATGTGGATAAAACTAGGTCAAATATATACATTTCAATATCAATGATAAAGGCTTTGAGTACCTGCTGTGAATTCTTTTCCTGACGATAGGATTGTTAGCCTTAGCAACAGGTTTCAACGTGACTTTCTTTTCAGGTATTCTCATGGCAGTTAGCTGTTCACTGTGGGCCTGTTTAGCATTGTCAAGCATATTCTGAAAAAGAGAAATGAAGATAGTTCACAGATACATTTAATAAAGTTTCAATATGGCAGTGCCAGGGGCTTTTGCTTGTTAGAATATTCCAACACATTAATGCCCAAAGTTCTTAAAAATCAAGATCATCCCTACACAGAGTTGAATTATAATCATTAAAGCATGATTTCATCATAGTTAGAAAAAGTAGTAAATTTATAACATTTTCAATATCTGCTAATTTTGCACAAAATTACTACTACTAAATTGGAAATGATTTCATGAGTTCAAAGCAGGTGAATTTCTTACTAGATTGATAGTAATTCTACCCTATTTATCATGATAGCAGGTAAAAATTTTCGTAAATATTTTTATTTTATTTTTTTTTTATTTATGTTTTTATTGATAAATCTTCAACATACAAATCATTTACATCAAATTCCACTATAAAAGTTACAAAAAAAAAAATCAAAAATCAACCAAAATATATACAAGGGATTGGAATTTTCGTAAATAGTAACTTTACCCTATAATCATGAGAGCAGGTGAATTTCTTCCTACATTGGTAAAGGTAAATTGGTCACAATTTTACCTATCTATATGGATAGAAGGTGAATTTCTTACTCAATTGATAGTAATTTTACCCAACTATCATGAGAGCAGGTGAAATTCTAATTAAAAAGTGGTAGTGATTTCATCCTATCTAACACCATAGCAGGTGAATTTCTTAAAGTGATAATGATTTTACCCTATCTAGCATTATTGCAGGAGAATGCAACTCCGTGTTTGGTGCTGAATTCTCTTTCAGCCAGGGATGTGAGCAGAGTTCTTCAATGTTAAGTCTCTCTGATGGATCAACCTTCAGTAACCTGGCAAGTAAATGAGTAAAATATCATTTCATGAATTACTTTCAATTCATTGATTGATTGATTGATTGAATTTATTTTTTCTTCATTTCAAACAAATTGACAAAGTAAGTAGGAACAAAACACAATATGAATAACAGAAATTCATTTTGTAAAGCTATTCATTTTCATTTGAATAAGATGTATGAGTAAAATGCTCACAAAAGAAACCTGAAACCACGCTATCCGATCCCTTGTAAACAGTAGATCAGATCATTTATACTTCCTGTTAATTAAAATGAATTAATTTCATATTTTTCATGATATCATTGATTTTCTAATTTATGATATTCTATCTTGAGTATTTAGTTTCATAATAAAGGCTTTGGTTTTATGCTTTATCTTTATCATTTTCGCTATCTATAATTGTCATTTTATTTGTCTTCGTGCTATATTTGTTACCAGCATTCCCAGTGCATTGAGTGGTTTGGCGGAGGGACCATTCGGTTACAGTGATTAACTTTACTCTCCTCTTCCCTGGCCGCCAACTGATTGATGCACTGGGCTAACTGCTACCAAATATTGCATTTTTATGATATTCTATGTAATTTTATATAATACTATTTGTTTTTGTAAATTGAATGTGTTTGAAGTGTCAAATAAATAAATAAACCTGTACAAATATACATGTATATATATTTTTGCTAGTGCATGTAAAGATAGATATCTACAACAAAAGTTTAACCCCACCACAAAATGAACATATTTAAAGTGTTCAAGTTCTGCCATTGTGAAGTCGAGTGATAATATATTACATTCAATAAAGATTGTAGGGTTGTTTTCTAAATTCAACACTCAGCATGAAGGAGTGAATTTTATGATGGGGGTTCACAAACTTTTGAGCATAACTGTATTTCTTCTACAATCTACCTTTTGACAACATCTTTAGCCTCATCTGATATAAGTGACCATTCTTCTGTAGGGAATTCATATTGGCCAGCCATGATCTTGTGTCTCATGTCCTTTGAGAGTTGTCTGCTGGGTGTGTCTGGATAGAAAGGTGGATAGCCACACAGCATGATGTAGATTATCACTCCAAGAGACCACATATCACATCCCTAGAAAGTCAATAATAAAAACAAAGTAATGATGACAAGCAGTTGGGAAGAAATAGGAAAGGGAGGAAGAGGAGGCAATGGAGGAAAGGGAGGAATATATTCACTTGGTCTACCAGCACCAGGGGCCCGTTTAATAAAGAGTTGCAACTGTTGTAACTTTGCCATTATGGCAACTACCATGGTAACCTTGATTTTGTTTGGCTGCTGAGCCCTGTTGCCATGGTAGTTGCCTTAATGGCAAAGTTAGAACAGTTGTAACTCTTTATGCAACGGGCAACTGGGCCCGTCGCATAAAAGCATTATTATAGTAACTCTGCCATCCAATGGTATCTTTAATGGAATCCTTGATTTTGATTGGCTGATTACCATGGTAGTTACAATTGGATGGCAGAGTTACTATAATAAAAACCTTTATGCAACAGGGTCTATTTATCAGAAGGTCTAATACCACATGGGTTAAACCAATGTCTACTATCAATCTAGTCTTATTGTTGTTTGGTCTACATATTTACATTACACTTGGTCTAATGGTATTTAGTCTAATTCTCATTTAGTCTAATACCTAGTTAGTCTAATTTACTTTTTCAACATTCATTTGTTACTTTGTCAAAAGAAAATTTGGTTCATGAACAGTTCATCGAACCATACAGACTAGGTGGTGTCAGAATCTACAAGATTCCAACAAAAAGAGTAAAAAAAAGTTAAGCTGCCCAAGTGATTTTTTTTTTGTCTTTGTTGGTATACAACCACTTCTGCAGCATGACTGGAACTAAATCAAGATAAAATCTTTGTAAAAGGTTTTAAACAAATATTTTACCAGAGAGGTCAAGAGTTTGTAACAACAACATAACAATGAGAAGGCACTAAATCTTAACAAATTAAAAAGAATCAATCAATGAAAACAATGGTCGCTGCACTACGGTAAGATTTGAATATTATTATAGTCCACATAATTTACATAATTAACTCTTTACCAAAACTTTACACAGGCTTTAACAATCAAACTACTATACACTGCTGTACCCCAGAATGCAGACAAATTAGTAAATAAAGAAAGCATGATATTTGACAGATTACCTTATCATATGTATATGGTCTTGGCGAGGTTTGGATTAGGTTTTTCTGTTCTCGTCTCTGTCTTTTTTGTGCTTCAAGGACCTGCTCAACAAAAACAGATATTTCTATAATTAAATCACTATACAGTCAGATGATCTGTAAAACATCAGCCATTAAATTTTAATATTTATAGGGGAAGGCCATTCTTCCTTAGGGTACATTTCTACATTACTACAGTTAATATGACACCTAGATAGATCCTTGTCATTTTATTGGTTGTTTGATATCGATCATTCAGGCCATTTTACAATGACGTCACCATCCTTGCAATTTTGGATCCATTCATCGTGCAATTTTGGATCCATACGATTTTGTCCATTGCATGCGCGCACCCAGACTACATACACCACTCGTGTTTGCAGCGCGCATGTTGTACATGTATGTACGCGATAATCAACAGACCAAGCTCGCACTGCATGAGCACATTTTGCATCAAAATTAATAAATTTCATATGAAAAAGAATATATATTTTAGGTGTCATATAAACCAAATAATGAATGCTCTTTTCATTCGTGCAATGGACAGAATACTTCATTTACACCTCGTTGAATGGATCATTCATTTCATATTTCACCTCATGAAGTATTCTGTCCATTGCACTCATTCATCACTTGTATAATATTAATGAGAAAATTAAAAGGGTCCAATAATTCTCCAAAGCCAATGGGAAGGGCATGAAGGCCATTCAAAAGGACAGCCATGTCCATGGCATTCAATGTCATTGGATTAACATAATTCCTTAATTATAAACAGTAAGTTATTGTAAGCATCATATTCACAAATATTCATTGCACTGGTTTCTTACTTTTTTTTCAGTAGAACCTTGGCAGGAAAATATTCAAATCTGTGACTATGCTACCATCTTTATTAGAATAAAAGCAAACTGAATAGAATCATAATGGTTTCATAGTAATCATACGATTCACAACAATTTTAACCGGTTTGTCCTTTACTCCAAAATAAAGGCTTGCAATCATCCAAAATTGCTATATTAGTTTTCCTAAAGTTAATTTGAACATCAGATAAAAAGATAATTTTCATTCACATTTTCAGAAAATAAGCAAAATAAGTGTGATTCCTACCAAAATAGGATCGTTCAGCTACCTTGTCAAAAATCAAAGACACATCGTTCACACAGTAATCCCTCAAGAGCCTTTTCATTACCAATGCTCACATGCCATCACAGAAAAATCCAATAGGGAATACAGTAAAGCCGCTACATGAAGAGATGCCTAGGTCCTTTACAGTTGCATTCCTGATACATTATGTGGCACAGGCTTTTGACAAGGTAACTTATCTTTAATGTCATGGGATTTCCAATGCTCTACAGAGGAAGTTAATAGGGAGTTTTTGCTTTTACTACGGGGAGACTCTCAACAACGCATCGATTCCTTTAAAAATGCAATTGAAATCACAATGGAGAGCTGAGAGGCTTTTATCGAAAGTTGGTGGACTGGGACAGCAGATCTGAGGATGTGCCGCGAAAGATCAATTGCAAATAGGTCGATGTCAATAGTCAAGAGAATCCAATGCTCTTCATTGTGATTTGATTTGAATTTTCAAAGGAATTGGGTGTGTTGTTGAGAGTTTCAGCGTAGTGAAAGCGAAAAGTCTGGAATACCTGAGGTGCCACATAATATGGAGTAAAGTGAGGTGTCATCAATGTTCCGTCATCAACCTTTGCAAATCCAAAGTCTGAAAGCTTGACCGGTGAATCCTACATTTATAAGATGAAAACAATAGCGCATGATGCACAAGTGATTTGATGACAGCGTCCATAATAAGCACAATTTTATGTAAATGTTGGAATAAATACAATTTATATTGACAGTATGTTGATAAGTACATAATGGTAGCCATTAATACAATATAACTCTAACATTTATATGCCTGATAATCTCCAACTCAATTACTTACTATTTTACCAAACATACCACTGATGTAAGAAATCAAATTTAGTTACATTAGGATCTTAAGCAATATCCTATCCATTAAAATTAACAATTATTTTAATCAATGTAACAATTACTTTGTTCTAATGGGAAAAATCTAATAAGAAAAACTAATGAACCATACAAAATAATATTGAAAACAGTGATTTGACTTTCCAACATGTTGCTATTTCAAATCAAGAATCTATACGTCATAGATCCCTAAGATAGATCACTATGATAGATATGTTATCATGAAAGAGGGTAGTGATAATCTCCAATCATTTAGTGCATTTTCTATGAACCACAAAAAGGGATTGCTTTTCTAAAAACTTTATCTTTAATTCGAAGTACTGTACCTCAGAGTTGTCTTTAAGAAGAAGGTTCTCTGGTTTCAAGTCTCTATGAGCAATGTTTAAATTGTGACATCTTAATACAGCCGATGCAATCTAAACAGAAAATAAAAACAAATAAAACATTATTTAAACTGCTTTTCCTCTAACTTTATTGAAAAGAGCCTGGATAAAATTTGTGACAATATCAGGTATTAATTTTTACTTAAAGGTGAAAAGGTGTCAATTTTCATCAAGAATTTGCCGGTATCAAGTTCTATGACCAATCCATGTTATATATTCTCCTCCTTGTGTCATATGAGGCCTGTTTCATAAAGAGTTACAACTGTGGTAACATTGTCAACTACCAAGGAAACATGACCCAGCAGCTAATCACAATCAAGGCTTCAATGTTAGTTCCCATAATGACAAAGTTACCATAGTAGTAATTTCTTATGAAACGGTCCCTGGTTAAGTCATTATGCGCCCCTCCTCCAAAATTTGAAAAATCCAGCAAACGAATGCTTGTGATCCAACTTGATACCAGTACAAGATAACAACATAAGTCCCGGATATGTAGATAATGCATGTTACAGACTGAGGTTTCTTTTGCTTCTGAACACAAAATTTGGTATCATCAAATTTGTACCGGTAATTCATGCTACATTCACCATACGAACGATTTCATACCATTTCTTGCTATGTATAAATATTGTTCATACGGCGATCGTAATGGTATTTGTGACTGTAGCATAACATGTATTTGATATAAAAGGTGAAGGCAGTTCAAGACACAGTGGAAAAATCATCCAGACATAAATCATGTGATGTAAATTCCATTAAACGTCATACCTGTTTGGTCAGAATGACTGCCTGCCTTTCAGTAAATCTTTTCTGCTTGCTGATCCGATCAAACAACTCCCCACCATCCATCAGCTCCATCACGACCAGAAGGCGACTTCTTGGGGCAGGTTCTCCCGGGAACTGGACCTCGTTAGAATAGACCTCGACAATCTTCACAATGTTAGGATGACCACTGCAACGAGAATGAAGGTTGACCTCTGCCCTTGCACTTGGTTTATCGGTGAGAAGCTTGAGAGCGAACCTTTCCTCGCTTATCTTATGTTGGCATGGCCTGACTGGTCCGTTGATCCCTGTACCAAGTTTTTGAGTCCAATCTATTGTGTACTCCTCTAGGATAGAGACAGTCTGTACAAGATGGAGAGCATTGATATTTTGATGTTATTTCATCAAAATCAGATGTAAAATAAGTTATGACATTTTAAAGTTTTGCTTTACTTTTCGCAAAACAACAACTCACCGACATGTAGTTTATGACAGTCAAAGATGTCCCTCACTCACTTTTTCTTGCTGTTTGAATTATACAATATTTCACTTTTTTACAGATTTGACGATAAGGACCAACTTGACTGAAGCATAATATGTTGAAACAATGCAAATTCTACATTTTCAGGAGGAATTAATCATTGTTTCACTTGAAAATGAGGATAAAATAAGAATATTTCATACAATGAAATACAAAACAAATAGTGAGTGGGTGCGGTAATCAGTCTCCTTATTTGCATATCGACAAGAATGTGCATAGAACTATTTTGTGAAATCAAGCGAAAATGTAACTTTTTTATTTTACATCCAATTTTGATGAAATTTTCAGTGTTGTGCTTCTTTGATTTTTTTTCTTTTTATTCAAATCAACTTCCTGTTGGGGTGGACTTGTCCTTTAACTTAAGCTTTGTGCAAAGCACCGGCACTAGTCCTATGGGAGACTTCCGTCTGTGTAGCAGGCGGACTATAAAAAAAATCTGAAAATGTTTAAAAACTCCCACAAAACAGCAGATTTTTCAGTCTAAGATTTGACCAATGGATAAAACTTGTTTAGGAATTAGGGTGGGTTTGTAAAACCATGGATTTCTAGTAGGTCCATGGTAACACCTGTGCCTGTGGTCACGTGTGTCTACAATACATTTAAGTGGCCCTTAGCCTGAGGATAGGGATTGAGCAGACCTGGGGGACCTTGGTCAGCTATCCCCCACACACTTTCAGCGGCATTACCGTGAAATTGGGAACCACCGTTCACTTCGTACAGGCTACAGCAGTGCTGAGTGCTTTATTTAGTCACACGCATGGTTCCCTATTTCCACCTCCATTCACTTTGTACACAAGTGTGTCCGTACAAATCGACAAGTGGTTCCAAAACCAATATTTGGGGCAAAATCATGATATACATGTAGTCTCCAAATCCAAAAATGGAGATTATTAGAATCACACCTACCAGAACAAATGAAAATCACTTTCTTTCTCCAGAACACAGTCCCCAAATCTCGCGCAGCTCTATAACTTGTGAACTGATAACACACACAAATGAAACACACACTGTATACACAGGGTTCTCTCCCTATAATATACTCATGATACCCTCCCCACTCTACGGAAAATCAAGTTTGATTTTCACGGCATTGGGGACAGTATTGCTATACTCGTGGTACAGTCCTCACGATACAGGATACACAGTTCGTTTTGCACGCAGTGGGGACAGTTCCAACAGTATAGCTATACTCATGATACAGTCCGCACGCTATGGGATACACAGTTCATTTTTGCAAACAGTAATACTCATGATACCGTCCCATGAAATCGTGCTCGTTCGCCAATGGGATGGGGAGACTCCCAATGCAATGTGACAAGGAATGATCGAGGAAGAAATAGACTTCCACAAACTTCAGGGGCAGGGATCACCAGGAAAAGTGTGCCCCTTTAAACTAAATCACTGTAGACTCATTCACAACGTTTGGTATAATTATCAACATCATTGTCATTATCATCATTATGATTATTATTATTATCATTACTATTATCATTCTTTATCATTATTATCATTGTTACTTTTTCAATTTCAATTTATTTATTTCCACTTAAAAACAACAAAACAAATCAATATAATACAATATTCAATACATAGGCTATATATCAGTGGGGGAACATAAAAAGCTCAAATTGGCTTATTGTTTATTATTACTAACCTTTATTCTCTATTATTATCATTATTATTATTAACCTTTATTATTATCATCATTTTAGTATTAATGTTATTATCTTTATTATCATTATTATTCTTTATCATCATCATCATCCTTATTACATTATCTTTAGTTGTCATAGGTACTGGTCAACAATGGGGAGATTAAGGGGGTGGGGTACAGGATAATTGTGCCCCCATCCAATACAACCACAGCAGACTAATTCAAAAACAAAATTTCTTAATATTATCATCATCATCATTATAATTATTAACCTTTATTGTTATTATTATTAATATTAAATATTGTTATCATTATTATTAATCTTTATTAGTATTCTTTATTATTATTATCAACATTATTGTTATTATTCTTTATCATCATTATTATCCCCATCATTATCATTATTATCATTACAGTGTACTTTACTTATCATTTCCGTCACATATTTGTATTGTTTCTTTGATATCTTATTCATGTTTTGGGGTTGACTCTTTCCGTGTCATTCTTTATTCATTTTTGCCCCCCCCCCCTTCCCCATTCGTTGTTGGAATCGCTTTCTCCCTCATTTTTGTGTTTTAGCTTTCTTCTTTTCCCCTTCTCTCTTTCCTTCCTTCTCCATTCATTTTTTGTAATTTCCTTCCCTTTCTTTTCTTCTTTGAAGTTTGAATCAACATCTCTTCTTTCTATTTTCCTCATTCTGTTTTCATTTTATCTTTTCTTTCCTTCTTTTGTTTACTTTTCTTTATTGACACCCCTTATCTACTTATTTTTTTTCCCTTTATCTTTCTTAATTCCCCTCCCGTTTCCTCTTCTTTCCCTTTCTCCCTCCCTTTTTCTTGTCCTCTTTCCTTTAATTTGGTTTAGTGGCTTTTCCTGCTAAAATAACATAATAAAGAAAAATAATGATAATAATAATAAAGAATAATAACATTAATAATGAAAATAAAGAATAATAATAAAGATAGTAATAATAATAATAATAATAATGATAATAATAAGGAATAATAATGATAATAAATAATAGCAAATGCTACTACTACTACTACAACTAGATCTAACAATAATTATAATAGTAATGGTAAAAATGAAAATAATAATTAGGATCTTCGATCGCTCAATCACCGTCAGCGCAGTAAAGCCGAGTGTACGAACATGCCAGCGAATTGGCTGGTACGCTCAGCTGTAGCTGACGGCGGTCATACAGTACCAGTCACAATTCTTTGACTACCTGTTTCACCAGAGAGCAAAAGATTCATAGAAGAACCTGGCTGAACCCGATCTGTTTGTCATCAAAATTCGCTATTTTTCAGAAAGGTGGTAAGCTGATTGTAACTGATATTAATCTATCTTTATTATTTCTTCCTTTTTCCCCCATCAAAAAGCAAAATTTAGGAAGCGCCGTGGTGTAGCGGTTCTGACTCTCGCCTTGTAAACAGAGGGCCGTGTGTTGGAATCCCACCATGGCCTAGTGTCCTTTGGCAAGGCGTCAATCCACAATTTGCCACTCTCCACCCAGGTGTTAAATGGGTACCCGGTAGGATGCGAAAGCCTATGTAGTATGCCTAGCAATTGAGTCTTTGAACTCTTGTTGGAATGCTCCCCAGGGAGTGGAGAAGGTGCATACATTGTATGCGGGCATGCAAGGATCCGATGACCGGGGTAATAATATATCTGTAAAGCGCTTAGAGACGTTGTTCCGATGTGTTAAGCGCTATATAAATGCGGAATATTATTATTATTATTAGGAGTAATTGAGTAGGGTGCAAAGCGTACCCTTTCTCCATTAGCATAGACGCTGTAGTTAAAATAATTAAGGCTTTTGTTAAGCGACGGTTGTTCGCCCCACTTTTGAATTACGGTATCGCGTATTATATGTATTACGAGCCCAATTTGGCCGTCATCCGTTTGTGTAAGAGGCCGGAGGATCGAGGAAAAAAAAATCAGGAAATGTGGAAAAACTCCTCCAAAACAGCGGATTTATCACTATCAGTCTAATTCACGAGAAGCAAAGTCAGGCAAAGCCAAGGCTTTGTTGATAAACGTAGACCAAAAGCTTTGGTCTCTGTTATATTCGTTGTTCCGCTAAACTCCGTTGGTTCCACTCACCAATACGAGAAATAAAAAAAATAAAAAATTCCTCAAAACAGACGGCTGCCAGCTATCTAAATAAACGGAGCTTCTCTCTGGACTAGGGACTCCGGGCCGTATTCTGAAAATTGTCTTAAGAGAAATATTCTTGTGTCTTTGGAGTTACAATAAAATCCATATTCTGAAAATTCTTGTGTCTTTTCTTGTAAATTTTCTTGTAACTTTCACTGAGCGTGTATGATGTCAGAGCTATAATGATGTGGAAGTTAAAAACGGCGCCTAAATATCTATGTTTGCAAGATAACATAACGAGATATTATAAAAACGGTATCCTGAAAATTCTCTTATCTTTGCGTTGTTAACTTCCTTGCAAAAATACAAGAAAATTTACAAGAGGTAGGGGGCTATTGTAACTTAATGTTGCATGCGATTTTTCTCGATCTAAAATAATATTTTCTTGCTGCATCCCGCAAGAACATCATGTTTTACTGCAGGAGACATTCCAAAGACATTTTAATACAGAGACGGAATGGTAGACTTTTCAGCAATTAAAAATTGGTGATTGAGATGATGAATCTTTTCAAAGAAAATATGACTCTGACTCTGAGATCAGCCATGTGTATTTTTAGCACAGTGGCGCACATGCATAAGCGTCGGGGGCGCAAGGGAAATACGCCTCATGTCAACAATGCGCTCATAATAATATTCAGAAGAGACACTTCTATTGGTTGGCCTTACTTCCTAATAAGCATTAACATGAATGACAGAATATTGGGCATGTCAGAGATTAGACCAAAAGCTTCAGTCTCTGTATTTTGGTTGTTCCGCTGAACTGCGTTGGCTCACTAGACCAAAAGCTTCAGTCTCTGTATTTTGGTTGTTCCGCTGAACTGCGTTGGCTCACTCACCAATACATAGACTGAAGAGCTTGGAGGCCCGTACGTACAGACAACGTATTTTAGCAGTAACGTTACTAGATCTAACAGCGGAAACCCGATTTTCCGATCGTTTTTTGTACATAAAATGTCACATTATGAAAAAGAAATCACATCCATATTTACGAAAAAATGTTTAAAATTCTGAAATATCGTACCTAAGACCGCAGTTACCGCTAATTCCTTTCAAATGATGATCGAAGCATCGTCATCTTCGATCCTATCGTTGGTCAACGTAAGTTGCCATCTTGGATGACGTCATCATCCTTACAGACGTATTTACCAGTCGCTATATATCGCGAAGCCGCTGCTTTGCGCTTGTAGATGTGCGTGCGTTCGGAACTTGTCGCTCGCATTGATTGGCCAAGATATCGAAAATTTAATCGGAAAGCCTTGATAAAAGCACAACTCATTGACGGCTGCCGTATTTTCCTCTCCGGCAGAAAATTTAAAAAAAGGAATAACACAGGGAATAACTCATCGGTAACGTATATTTTCGATATTTTATAGATTTTACATAGTATCAATAGAAAGATTAGAGTCTAACGAAAATAGTGGGCCTTCGTTCAAGATCATGTCATTTAGAATCTAAAATAAATTAAAATCTGGACAAAACCTGCCCTCCGAATTGTCGACCCAGATTACACATGCAGGCTCGCACTAACACACTACCGTCGGTGAATGGGGATTATAAAAAATTGTTGAATAAATCCCCAGAAACGACGGTTATTCCTGTCTAAAGACTAAACGTTAGTCAGAGATAACAAAAAATAGGGGACGTCCTTACACTAGTTACAGAGATAAGACAATTTTCAGAATATCGATTTAAGACAATTTTAGAATTTAGCGAGCTGTTGTCTTGCTGAGTTACAAGATAAGTTACAAGAAAAGTTAAGACAATTTTCAGAATACCACCCTAGCCTAGGCCTAGCCGCCCTAGGCCTAGTACTAGTAGTACTAGTACTAGATCTATCGCCTTTTTATCGGGAAGTTTGTCGCGCCGCGCGCCGGGCCCTTCCCTCCCATTCTAACGCTGCGGATATCGACAGATGACTGACAGTCACAGTGTCAGTGAAAACTTAATAATGAAGCGATTGATTTGTGACAAACCATGACACCGTATGTATTGTTTTGCGGTCCTACCTTTATCTTTACTGGTTGGCCACTCATGTTTCTTTCGGGATAAAGAGTTCTAACTAGAGCAAAAACAATTTAAATTGATCAATTCACGGACTTTATATTTCGGCACAGACCGACGTCGCAGGAGGTGCACGGCCTTCAACAAATGCGCATGCGTGGTATACCTGGGGAATTTCCCCTTTTCCGATCGATCCCGAGCGCGAGCGTTTCTTTGGCTCTACCCACTGATCTCTCCCGTTCAAAATGTGCAATTTCAGGCTTCGTGATTTATGGATATCGATCTAACCAAAGGCCAGCTAAACAAATATGATCTACTACCAACAAAGAAAATTTAACTTAAATACAGTTTGCAGGAGAAGGATTGTCATTAAGCAGATTGCTTTAAAAAAATGACAACCCCGGAATAAAACTCATTAAATTAATATATTATAAAGCAGAATGGAAATGTTATTTTGTTTATAATATTTTATAATAATGAAGATGATGATAATTATGAATGAGGATCACTAGCGTACCTACGGGGGGGGGGGGGCAGAGGGGGCACTCTGCCCCCCCTGACGAGCCACAACCCATACAAAAGACATATACCTGCCCCCCTGACGAGCTTAAAAGACCTTTTTTGCCCCTCTGACGAGCTTGAAGACCTTTTTTTTTTTTTTTTTTTTTTTTTTTTTTTTTTTTGCTTGTCAAATTTTTTTCTGGTACGAAAACCTTTATTTTTGTATTGAAGACTTTTTTTTTTTTTTTGCTTGTCAATTTTTTTGGCGGCCGATTTTGCCCCCCCCCCCCTGTGGAAAATCCTAGGTACGCCACTGATGAGGATGATGGTGATAATGGTGAAAATTAAGGCCATGAAGGAGATGGAAATGATGATGATGATGATGATGACGATGACACAGAAAACTAACTGTTAAATAATATTCTGATAATAACATGGATTTAACATTTGCCTTGAATGAGTAAAGAGTTGAATTTTTTTATAGACTGGTAGAGAGTTCCATAAATCGGGACCGTGGTGTCTTATAGATGTGCAATGAGCAATTTGGGGTTGGTTAAGTGAAAATTTGAAAAGTTCCATGTAGGGTATGAAGGAATAAATGTGTTCATTAATTGTACAAAATTGTAGGTGGAAGCATATACGTACTTGAACATCAGCAGTAAACTTTGAAGTGAATTTATGTCAAATAATGTAAGAGTCTTTATTTCATGGAATAATGGGTTTGTGTGTGCTAATACTGCGAATCAGTATAGCTTCGAGTAGCTTTTTTATGTAATAAATATATTGTATTAATTTTAGTTTTTGCACAGGAATTGGACCAAGCGCTGGAGAACAACGGCCGTGCCAAAAAAAAAATCGGATTTAGGATGCAAATTTGGCTAATTTAGACATTTTACAGCATTTATACAACGTATAGATGAATCCACCAAATCACAGGTCGTTTGATAATTTAAGTGCTAAATGGGGGAAATGATTGTACAGGCCATGCACCCCCCTCCCGAGATTCTCGCACGGGAAGGGGGGGTCATGTATTTTGGCCGAAAATTCCAAATTTGGGGAGCACCCATAAAACGTCAAGAGCTATATAATACTGCCTAAAGTGCAATCTATCACCTTTGAGTCTTGATGATCTGTTAATGCCTATATTTTCGATGGTTTTGCAACATTAACTACGATGTCTATAATTTTATACGCAATAGTTGCCTAACCATGAAAATCAATATGATGTTCATATTGATATCAATATTGACTTTATTTTACATATTTCGCATAATTATGAACATATGGGATAACTTATAAACTGTAAAGCAGAATTTTATGATTCATCGTGTCAACTTGGGCCTTGGAAAGGTCCAGGAATTCACCAGCGGTGTGCAAGGAATTATCTATAGCATTTGTCACCTGATCAATAAAAGAAAGTATAGCATGTACGGTAGAATGTTTTATTCTAAACCCAAATTGGGAATCGCATAAAATATGACAAAAATGAATATACCAATCTTTCTTGAATTTTGGAAGGGAAGTAAGGAAAAAAATTAGTTGCCGACAATTCGTCTATCACCCTTTTTTAAAGAATATTGGCCAGATTGGGACAACCTTAGCTATGTTTGAGGAACCAAGCCAGTTTCCAGGGATTGGTTGAATATAAATGTGTAAATTCATCGTACTCTGGCGAGCGAAGCCAGCGAGCAAATTTTCTGTATATTTGAAAAATTGAAAGGTGAGCAAAAACATATTTATTTCAAATAGGCCATACGTTTACAAGAGACTAAATTAAGGCTGCAAAATATTACTTGATATTAAATTGTGAATTAAGTCGTCATTTCAAATAATATTCACATGATTATAAGTAAGAGTAAAATAAGGGGTCGTTTATAACAAAATAACGAAACCTCAGAAGAGAGAGAGAAAAAAAAAGAATGATATCACATCAAAACGTATACATGAGGATTAAGCAGTCGATATCAATATGTTCAATGAAAACTCATGTCCTATACTCCTTGGTTAAATGTGGGATGAGAATTCTCAGTGTGATTGCAAATTCACTTGATAAGCCCATTTTTCATGATTTTTGTGATCCCATGGGATTGCAAATTCACTTGATAAGCCCATTTTTCATGATTTTTGTAATCCCATGGGATCGCAAAAATCATGAAAAATGGGCTTATGAAGTGAATTTGCAATCACACTGAGATCAAAATAAATCGAGGAAATAGCATGTTAATGCTATGTAGTACAGTATAATAAACAGTTAAAGATTGAAGAAAGTAAAATATATCTTTTGAAAATTTTTATCAGAGATGATAGGCCTATCTAAACAAAAGCTATATCATTGTAATTACTTACCCTAATATTGTTCTGTTAATGTTTTTAACGTCTCCTATAAATAGATTTTAAAAATAATGGTAAATATACGGGAAATATTACTAACCTATACGTACACATAGCTCATTAACGGGATGAATTTGATTAGTATTATAGTAACTGGACTGGACGAGGCCAATCCAATCATTGAACGCCGGGTTCAATGATTGGATTGGCCTCGTCCAATAAAACCAGGCGCGGATCCAGGGGGCACATGGGGCACGTGCCCCCTTTTGAGAAGCAAAATTAAAAATTTGTAAAAATGCCATGAAAACAGTGGTGTGCCCACTTTTTTTAAATTGAAGACTTTTTTTTTGCTTGTCAATTTTTTTCGGGTACAAAATACCCTTAATTTGTGGTTGAAAACCTTTTTTTTTTTTTTTTTGGGGGGGGGGCTTGACAAAAATTTCCTCCGAAAAATTTGCCCCCCCCCTTTTGGAAAATCCTGGATCCCTGAGAACCACAACATGGTCAAGTTGTATATGTTTTTTTTTTTTTTTTTTTGCTTGTATTGGTAGTATTTGGTATCTATATACTAAAAAACAATCAAACAAAAACAAAAATAATAATAGTAAAGATACGGGAAGTATTAGTGTCTTATAATATTATGTTGTTAAATATTGTAATTTTTCGTTTCATTATTGATGTTACTTTTATTTACAGGTCAGGTATTGATTTAAATTGTTATAATTTGTATTATATTTATATGTATATTTTAGATAAGGTTTAATATATAATTTAGTAATTATATATATTTTGTAAAGCGCATGCATAGAGAGTCTTTTGACTGTTATGTGCTATGTACATTTCAAATATTGTTATTATTATAAGTAGTTCGTGAAAGTCACATTCTGATCTTATATTGAAACAGAAATAGAATATTTCATGTAGATATAAAAAAAACTAAAATGACGTATTATATAGTTTTTTTTTCTTTCTCCATTTTTTCCCTTTTAACTTTTTTACCCCACTTTTTTCTCATTTCAATAGTATTTATGTTATTTAATTTTATCATCTTCTTATGTTTCTTTTCTATTCTTTTTATTTTCCTTTGGTTATTTTTTATTTTCTTTCATGTTTGACCTTTTCCCTTCTCTTTTCTTTTCTTTGCTTTTCTTCTTCTTGCTCTTTTATTTTACTTTCTTTTAACTTCCTTTCTTTTTTTTCTTTTGGCTTTTCTTTTCTTTTCTTGTTTTCCTTTCCTTTTCTTTTCCCTCAGAGACAAGAAACGAAGAAAATAAAATAAAGTTTATTTTTCTTTTCCCCTTCTTTCTAATTATATTCTAACTGCAGCCAAGTTTCAGAGTACACTGTA
The DNA here is from genome assembly GCF_037042905.1 of Lytechinus pictus. NCBI lineage: Eukaryota > Metazoa > Echinodermata > Echinoidea > Temnopleuroida > Toxopneustidae > Lytechinus > Lytechinus pictus. The sequence continues at coordinate 18,633,743 of NC_087246.1, forward strand.
TTCTTGGGTTCACAGTCCCCATCGAGAAAAATCTAGCTGCATATTTCCAGGAAATGAAGGATAGTTGAGGCCCGAGTTGAGGATCTATAATAAATCAGGGTTGTGACTTCCACAGTCATGACCACTGATCGGTGAATACCCAGGGCGGAAATCTCTCCCCCAAAGATAGGGGGCCAGGGGCTAGAAAATTTGTCAAGCAAAAAAAAAAAGGAAAATAATTATCACCCCAAATGTAAGGTCATATCGACAAAAATAAATTTGACAAGAAAAAAAAAAGTTATCACCCTAAAATGTAAGGTCATCTCTCGGGGTCATCTCGTCCAAAATACATGTTTTATTTCGATTTTAAATGATGTATTTCTTTCCATCATACAAGTCCAAAAATAGTAGGGGGACATTTGATATTGTGCCCCCTACTATTTTGAGTAGGGGGGACACGTCCCCTTGTCCCCCCTGAGATTTCCGCGATTTCCGCCCATGGTGAATACTATAGTATTTCTAGTTCAGTGGTCATGACCGACCCACTGTGAAATGATCTCTTTTCACGTCTCTTTTCTTCAAATACGCCCTCTTTTGACCTTGTATTGGTAAATGGAAATCAATTAATATTTGAAAAAATGATACTAAAGTTTTGAAATAAAAATATTTTATCGTCTAGAAACAATTAAAAAAATGTAAAATTATGTATTTATATTTTATCATTTAATAAAATGTATTTAACATAAAATAACAAAATTATTACATCAAATAAATACTAAATAGCCGAACCACTTTCGCTCTAAATTTGAAAAAAAAAAGTTGATCGAAGTTATTAAAGGTAAATTATTGAATTTTTCGTAATTTAAGTTCTTTTCTATGAATTTGATATGGATGGTTAACCCTCATTTTATTCATAATCCATGAGCTCTTACTTAAGATATGTTTTGTTTGAATTTTCCTTTCAGATTTAGCCGACCCGACTCAGCTGCGAGTCCATGGCCATGTCATTTGGAAATTTCTAGCATCACATTACAGTCCCACCAATTGAGACTCGTGTGCGTGCCGGTGACTTTGGTTGGTTTGGTTGACAGTTGATCGTTGAATTAGGCCTAAGTAACGACAGTTACGTTGATGAATTCAGCTCATTCATTCTTCAGTTCACTCACCTCAGGAGGCAGATCACCCTGTTTGGTAAATCAATAATAGAATAATATTTTAATACAAAATAGATTTAGTCAGACTAATGACATGTCATGATACTATTACTATTACTAGCACTCTACTCTCTAGGCGACACCCCAATACTTACCCGTGCTAATAAACTGGGACTCCACTCACGCGCGTTTGGGCCTCCCTAGCTTAGAACTAAGCACTAATATCACCTTAAAAACTAAATCTACAAGGTATGTATAATCTATTTATAACTTTAATAATGTTTAATCGGTACTCACCGGTTCTTTTGTTGCATTTTCAGACCATTTCTCACAATTCTTCGTAAATATTTGCGGCAAATTTTGTCGCCATAGACAGCTTAGCGTCCATCTTTATTGATAAATGGAGCGCCCTTTACGATAGTTGTTAATGCCGCGGATAAATCGTTAGGCATTTTGGCCTGTGTTCTTTCTGTTTTATTTTTTATATTGAAGATTGTGCATTTGTTGAATAGCGCCGTCTACGTCAGGTATGAGATCGAGTGTATAACTATAAATACACTCTTCCAAAATAATTATGATTCCGACCTGGCGCTGTTTAACTTCAATCTCTTTCACCTAAATTAGCGATGAATGCTAGCATTATAAAATATATATTATTAACGTCTGACGAAAAGAATAACCAACCGATCAGCTGACGAGAACGCGAATCACGTGATCTTCATATCAGCTTCGATCGCGAGTCAGAAGAGAAGAGCAGCTGCCCAGAAAATGAGGAAAAAGCCGTGAAAATGTAAGTTCCCCTTCATTTCTTTCATTTTTTGTTGTTGCTAACGATGCATTTACACTATAAAATTATAATTTAAATAAGAGAAAGGAATAGAGCTTGTACTTGTGATATAATTGCCTAAATATCCTGTTCTCAGAGATTTCTAACCAAAAATACTACTGATGTCGCCTATGAGGTCCATACATGTAATGTTGGACCTCATTGGTACTAGGAGTGCATGATAGTACTGATAGGCAGTAGAGGCGCACGGCCAATATGGGAGACTCTCTCCAATAGGGGAGAGAGACAATCTCCCACATTGGAGACTTGCTTTGCAAAAGGACAAAAGAAACAACACCAACAAAAGCATGATTTTTTCCACCCAAAATTTTGTCTCACTGAGGTCAGAAGCCCATTTGTTTTGTGTGTGATTGACAACAAAAATCCTTATCAAAACAAAAGTAGACGGTGAATTTTTAAAGTAGACGGTGAAAAGGGGTAACTTTTCATGAGGAATCTGCTTATTACATTTTTATTTGCCGCCAAGGTAATCCTTTTGCAGCAAATGTAAACAAAGGAAATTGGTCTCCAAAACTGGAGACTGTCTCTGAAATTGGATACCCAAATTCTTTACAAAAGTCTCTGATATTGGAGATAATCTCCCACATTGGAGACAGTCTCCAATATTGGCCGTGCGCCTCTACTGATAGGGTGTCTGGAGAAAAAAAATATTTTTCTTATTTCAAGAAAATATCACATTTTCTTTGTGTATTTGAAGAGAAATGACCTTCAGACTGACAGAAATGTAACATTTTTGAAAAAAATCCAATCATTGGCTGCAAAAAAGAAGAATGAAATTAGGTAAATTTTCAGCATTTCTCTGCCATAGACTGTGTAGGCCCTAGTTAAGAAATGGACACACACAAATCAAAATTTTTAGCTTCCGAGAGCTGTTATAAATTTATTATTAATGCCAAAAACTTGTCCATAAAGAGTCCAATAGGATTTTTTATGCTTTTTCTGATGGTATGATTTTTATAAAGATTTGGAAACCAGATCACAATGAAAAATTGCGACAAAGTGAAAAAAATTGTGCAAAACAGAAATTTCATTTTCCCATAGAAAACGCATGGAGAAATGGCAATCTCAACACACACAAAAATAAGGGTTTGCAATTTATCTCTAAATCCTTATTTAAAATGATCATATAAACTTGTCCTTACTGTCAAAAGAAGCCCCTGAATTTTCTCTTTCCATACATGCCAAACACAAGTTAATCATCAATTCAGATCACATTTTTCTAGTAGCCTGAACTTCCCCGAAAAAATGTGCCATATTTTCCCCTAAATTAGCCTGTTTTATGCTGACACTTTTCAGTGTGGCTTCAGACACCCTACTAATGATAATGTCAAGTTTATGAAAAATGTTTTTCCTTCCGATTCCATTCCAAATCCAACTTCCAAGTTCCAAAGACAAAGTATAACGACACCACAAAAGATAGTCATGCATGGACATGTCATGGTAGTGTGACTGTGACTGTGACTGAGGTTACCTCAAGTTAGACAGGAATAACCGTTGTTTCTGGGGATTTATTCAACAATTTCTGACATTTTACTATAAATTTATAATCCCCATTTACCGGAATGTAATTGGTGAGTGAGCCAACGCAGTTCAGCGGAACAACCGAAATACAGAGACTGAAGCTTTTGTTTTGGTCTAACCTCAAGTGCACTCACAGTCACTCGTACTAACCTCGTACAGGTCAAGGCCGTGCAAGGGACCGTGTTTGACCCTGGATTTCGAATTAGTTGGCAAACATCGCTTCATTGCTGAAGTAGTATTTGCCGAAACTCCTTCTCGCTACGCACCGGGGGTCCGGGGCTCTTTCCAGTAAGTAGCAATACATAAAAAATTATACATATTAATTATTATTATGAAGTAATTTCATTACAAAAAGAGCAAATTTCGCTTACCTCGGCCTAGCAAGTGACTTCGTTTGTCTCTTCTACGGAAATACAAGGAAGCCCGTTGGTGGCGCTGATAAATTTCACAACCTTGATTCAGCTCCTCGGTAATTTTATAACTGTGTCTAAATTCTTTGAATGCGCAATTCTTATGATTAATTTACTAATAATTATGGGCACCAATATTTTGAATACCTTCAAATCATAATTCAAGATTACTATTGGCGATGATAACACTTTTTTTGCAATTTAAAACGATGACTAATAAAAAAAAAATGAAAAAAAAACATATGCCTGGATTGAAACCAGCAGTACAAGCTTTAACGAACGTCAATAATACGGCACTCTACCAAAGTCTATACAATGAAAAGATTGGACACTTCACGGACTTCGCGCAATGCCTTGCGTCGATTTACGTGTAAAATAGTGTAGGTGCCTAGTCTTTCCCTTGTCGTGTCTTTGATATGAATATAAATCGCGCGCCCTCTTCAGGCGAAAATTGATATCCACGCTGACCAATTTTTATCTTCGTGAAATCTTCACTAAAGATCAAGAAAATATACATATTTTTTAAAAGAAACTTCAAGGAGAAGTCACGGAAGGATCTAAATGATTCGGTAAGTGTCGTAGCAGAATGTGAAATACCAGATTATGCGTGATATTTTATGTGGGCAAAAGCCCAGTATATTTTGGATGTGTCTTGTGTTGCGTGCATATGACTGATATTTCTTCGCACGCGAGACGATATGAACACATGGGTGCCTCAAGTGATGTTCGTGCAGGCTCCACTCCACTTCACTACCGCTGCACCCGAACATCAAGGTACAAAACTCGCTCGGATGCTCCGAGTGGCAAAGGTGGGAAAAAATGCATATTTATTGTAAAAATTATACGAAGATAAGGCATAAAAAAGAATGAAAGCTTAATTTCTTACTTTACACCCTAATTTTGCTCCATATCCTTCCTCCGGTTAGCCTCAAAATTGGTGATTTAGAGCCAACATGGAGTTCCTCACACGTATAAATAATTTGTTGCCGATTTCAAAACATCGCATGCGGGAGGGTCCGAGCTCAGACCCTTGCGCATGTAATGTTATGAAATCAGCAGCGGATACTCTGAGTGGCAAAGGTGGGAAAAAATGCATATTGTAAAAATTATACGAAGAAAAGGCATCAAAAAAGAATAAAAGCTTAATTTCTTATCTCATAAATAATGTACAGCTGTATCATATTTTTGAAAACTGTTGAGATATTGTGGTATTGATCGTGGCAAATTAGTGCTGTAGCTCGTTTCCTTCAACTCGGTCCGAACCCGGCTCGTAAATATTATCAGAATCATAGCTTGACCCGGTAGGCCCGGCAACCCAGACCAGCTAAAATTGATTGATGTCCATTGTCCATGCAAAAACAATGTTTTGACCTACATTTACTTGACTCTTATTCTGTGACCAACATCACCTTCTGACCTTGTTCTCAAAAGACGATACAAACCCCCAAAATATTCTATTCATAGTTTATATTATCCAGTAGTAATGTAGAGAGGGGATTGAGATGATACAAGGCCAACTCGCAATCCCTCACATGCTTATCATCAGTGCAGCGATCAACAGCAAGTCTGTGCACCGGTAGTGATTTACTACGAAACATGTGCTTTGAAATGATTTTTTTATGTATGCGTGAAATCGAGAGGCAGATTACAAACCACATCGTTTATTATGTTATCATTCTGGTGACCCAATTTACAAACAGGCTCTCACAGAGATTGTTTCTGTCTACCATAGGGTAGATTTTTTTTTGGAGGGGTGGAGGTGGCAGAAAGTTAATTTCTGAGCGTATTTCATTCTTCATATTTGCTTTGAAGCAGTAGAATATTTTACTCAAACTATTTTTTGTGTGATAGGCCTGCCTATTGATCAATAAGAATAATCTGAAAAAAATTATTCTCTTAGAAAAAAGTGTATTCCCCTTTAATAAAAAAATGAAATAAAATACATTTTTATTTCATATTAAAAATTTGACAATCAAAGTATCAGTCCGATATCATCCTACCCCCATATCATCCATTTAGTCATCTCATCTCTTCATCTCACACATTTTTTTGGGCTTGCTCTTGTACCCCCCCCCCCTTCTCTCTCTCTCTCCCTCTAACTGCACTCTCCTCTTCTCGTCCGTCTCCGTCCACCCTCTTTAATGTCTCCTTTAAATAGGAATTAAAATGTTTTGCACCCAGCTGAGCTATTATTTTTGGATCACCGACTTTGTGGAATACATGTATGTCAACACTACAGGGTTTTTTTTTTTTGGGGGGGGGGGCTTCTATGGTTACCGTTAGCAGAAAAAAATGATAATCTGATGTAAAAGATATCTCAATAAACCGGACAGATTATTTTACCAAAAAAAAGAAAGAAATATTCTGCATACATGTCATCACAATCATATATCAAAAGGAAAACTTCTTGAGTTATGACCATGCCTAATGGACCAACTGGCCTTTACCTGTAAACAAATTGGACATTCTCACCCAGTGAACATTACTCTCAGCCAATCACATGACCAGTCACATGATATCACATGGCAGCTGCACTGTAAGCATGTGCGCCGTTAGCCGGCTAGCTATCGGATATTGTCTCAATCTCTCACACACAAGGCCATGACTCAGGAGGTCCATCATACACATCAATCAAAATCATGATGGGGAAAGAATGAAAATAAGGTAGGGATGCTTGGCCTTTGACCTGTCCCCTCGACCATCACACTAGGTGGACGGATTGCTTGTTAAAAACAGTTTCATGACTTTTATTGCAGTGACAAATGACACCTCAAATATTATAATCCGGGTTCATTTACCGAGTTAGAGGGATTCAAAGTGAAACCGGACCCGTAAAGCTCCGAGCCGGACAATGCCAACTCGGCAGGGCTCAGTCCGGTACGCGCGCGTCCGGTACAGGACTATGGAAATCCAATGACAATACTAATCTCGTTTAGGACCAAGTGTCGGAACTGATTTTCAAATACCTTTCCCCAAAGATACCCGAGACATGGTTCCCTTTTCATTAAAGAGATCCTTAGTAATGGGTCCAATTTTAAAAAGAAAATCCTTCTAGTCATTCCACATCATGCACATGGGTCTCTTACTTAAGTCTTATTTTGACATTCTTCTCAGCCTCAGGCTTTATTTTCTCCCTCATTTTTTCTGAGATGTCTGGATTTGCTTTAAAATTCTCCTTCCTCTTTTAACATTTTGTAATGCTTGCGCACATAGGGCTTGTACATCTCATTGATATTCATAAGCCATGACCACATGAATCTTAATTATATTCAGGTGTAGCATAATTTTTGACACATCGATCAGCTTGAATGGCATATTTCTGACCTTTGCTGTTGAAAACTATCACACAGCTTTTTATTTTGGTTGATTCTGTAATGTATTTCTCAATTTTTGGAATAGCTCTCGGTGACAGTGAGCATTACTTACAATTCAATAAGTGAAGTGCAATTCAGTACCATGTCATCTGCTAGCACATTTAGCACAGAGTATCTATCCAGAAGTTTATGCTTGTGCTAAAAAGCAATAAGGGGTGTACCAATAAAAGGGAAACTTAACTTTCATGATTGTTTGTGAGGAAATTATCCAGTCATTTATCATAAAACTCATGATACTTGTCTCATCAGCATTCCAAAGATACCCAATTTGTGTTTCTATGACCAAGTGTCACTGAACTCCACTGTTAAAAAGGAGGAAAACAGTAGGTGATTCACTTTCACTGTACATTGAATAGACAAGTTGTGCATATGTACCTTTGAAGGATTTTTCTGTCAACATTACTTTAAAAACAAATGGTCATTTTTATGCATTTAAGTTGAAATTACTCAATATATTTGAAGCAAAATGTTCTTTGATGAAAACAAAATCATATTATTGGACATGAAAAGTGGTTGGATTTTTTCATGTCCTTCTTCCTTTAATTTTTCATTGTTTTGTGTCTATTGTGCTAAGCATAACAGTGAATGTGCACCCAGTACATTGTAGCTTTGATGATTTACATAAACAGTTAAATTGCTACTTTTTTACATGAGAGTCCATCAAATTCATATGTTTGCAGGTATTGTACAGTATGGTGTGCTTCTATAAGGGATTGCTCATGAATGATCATTTCCAACAACATCAGGGGTGTGAGAGTTCAGATTTTTATCTGATTTCAAATTTTTTGTTTTGATTTTCAGCTTAATTTCAGCTTATTTTTGGCCTTCCTCTGTACAAAAAGTATGGGAGCTCTTTCTTTTTCAGACTTTTTCAACACTCTTCAGCTTTTTTCAGATCTTTTTATTTGTGACCACTCACACCCCTGAACAACATACAATTTTTACCCTTTTTTAACTCTTCCCTTCATGTTGCAGATATGTAAATAGAGACCATGGCCGAGGAACTGATTTCAACCCCCAGACTAACTGACAATGGGCTTGACAACTGTGTTACTCCAGAGAGTTGGGAGATGCGACCCGAAGCCATTACTCCTGGGAAGCATCTGCAAATTTTGACCCCTAATGACCAGGCAGAGACAATGCCTTGTACCGGTGATGATGGCCGTTCATATTCTTTCAGTGGGTTCATGGAATTTGACATGTATGAAACACCACCGGGGGCACAACTATATAGAGATCAATGTACTGATGACATTTTATGTATGTCTTATCAAGAAATGGATACTCCAAGCAAAGCGGATGTTGCTTCTCCTGAGTCCCGCGCTGGAACACCTGATGAAATGGTCAACTTACCTGAAAACCCTCCACTTCAAGCTGATAATGAAGAAGGCTATTTTGCATACAAGGGTACACAAAATAATACCGAGATTGCATTGACTCGTGGTGAGCCTTCACTTGAAGCTTATGAGGAAGGAGGCTATTCTCCAAGCAGGGATGTCCAGGATAATACTGATATTGCTTTGAATGGTGAAGTTCAAAATTGTGAGTATGAAACTAAAAACAATGCTGAGGAGTTTATCAAGCTTGGGGACAGTGGTTTGCAGAGTTCTCTCAATGAAAATGAAATAGACAGTCAGCAACTTAAACAACATGAAGTTGAGGAATGTATCCTGGAAAGATTAGACCAGCAGAATTATCCTGAACAAGAAGATGAAGTTGGAGAGATAACTCCAATAGCACTGCCTGCAATGAACCACCAAACTTTCAAAAATGAACCTCAGCCATCACCTAAAGTTGATTCACTACATGGCTCATATCTCCTTAACTGTAATTTATCCCCAGCTTTTATCGATACCCAAACAGCAGAAGTATGCCACTCAGAAGAGACAACAGAATATCATACAGAATACCCAAATTGTCTTACTGGAAAAGATACAGAAGATTGCAAGGTTGAATGCCAAGGGGAACCAGAAGTACCACTGAAATCTTCACCTTTTCTTTCAGAGAATGCAATCTCTTCTCTCATTTCGATGGGGGTTCCCCGAGATGCTGATGAGATGGATCAACTTGCAGACTTCCTCAATATGGATGACCCCTTCACTGAACCTGTAGTATCTCTAACTTCAGCTGGTTCATGCACAGTTCAATCAAGTGACATTACTTCTGAAGTAATGAATAGTGTTCCCATGGATGTTGAAAAAATTGTAAGCCCACCGGCACCATCCAAAAGGAAAAAGAGACGAAAGAAAGTTGTTACAGTCACTGAAAGACGGAGATCTGTCAGGATTGCTAGAAGAGAGTCTCTGCTGAATTCACCTGATGTTGGTCTAGCCAAAGGTACTTCTGGGATATTACCAACCTGTGATCAGAAAATTATAAGAGAAAGTGTAATAGGTAATTTCCAGGAAGACCACAAAGATCACGATGAATCACGAGGTGTCATTCATCAGGAAGTGGGGGAGAGCAGCTCTGCATTGAATTATATGGAGATCAACACTTTAGATTCCAGGCCAATGATAGAACCTATCACAGTGACGGAACCTGGAGATGCTAAAGAATTGGGACATTTGAAAATTGATTTACCCATGACTCAAAAGAGGAAGAAAAAAGCCAACAGTGGAAGAAGAAGATCAGTAAGGTTATTGAAACAAGATAAAGACAATGAAGATAACGACATTGAAGCTGTTGCCAAAAAGCCTGTAGGAGACAAGGAAGAAACAAAGTGTGACAGTGTTTTCTTGGCAAATTTTGCTGACTTTGGATTGGGCGATGATTGGATGCCGGGAGAGATGTTTGGTGAAAGCCAGTTTGCCAAGACACCAAGGGATAAATCTTCTAGAAGAAAGTCGGCTCGCTTGAGTGGGGTCCATATTCCACTCTTAGAACTTAAAAGCAAGTCAGAGGTGAAAGTCTATGGAGTAGACCAAGCCTGTTACGCTGATGTCCCTGATGTTTCAATGGGGAATGCACATGTACCAGACCCTGCATTAACTCTCTTATCCACACCTCCTCCCATGATCAGTGTTTCACAGCTGTTTCAGGATTCTGTTGAAAGTAACAATGAAAATATCACAGAGGTTTCTCTTCAGAAACAAGATACAATCAAACCATCAAAAAGGAAGAAGAAGGGATCGTGCTCTAAAAGGAGAAGATCTATACGACTTACCAAGAAGCCAGAGGAAGAGCCAAGATGTGTTACAGATTACAAGCAAGAAAACTGGAACGCGGCGCCCATCAAGAAGGCTGCTACAAATTACAAAAGAAAGGAAATTGCACCTGATGTTTTACGAGAAGTGAAGGTTACAAGCTGTGATAACATCTTCCAGGAGCCATTGACAGAAGGAGAGCTGTTCACCGGTCTGAAACCACATGTGGATGATGTTCCAATGGATTCAGATGATTGCTATGGAGAGTCATCAGAGGTCATGGACTTCCAAAAAGTGGTGGTGAAATCAAATGTGAAAAGAGATACACCTCTCATGGGTAGGAAGAGGGTCTCCAGGATCTCAGAGAAGGACAAAGAAATAGATGATGCCATTGCACAAGAGCAAAGTTGTCCAAAGAAAAGAACTCCCGCTGAGAAACAGGGTGATCCGGAACAAGATCATCAACAGCCACCTGAAGATATTGCTGAAGGGATTGAAGGATCAAGTGACAATAATTTTCGGGTCTCAAATAAGGTTAAATCTTTGTATCTTAAAAAAGGAGCAGCAGGTACGAAGAAGCACAACTTAGAGACAATCTTTGAGAGTCCAAAGAAAAGAGCGACAGGCACTCCTGTGAATCTCCTAGGAAAGAAGAAATTGAAGCGAAGTGTTGTATTCACTGAGACACCATGGTTGGGGAGGACGGGAAGAACAAAGGGCAGGAAAGTTAAAAAGGGAAAACAAGTGAAAAGAGTACTGAGCAGTACAGTAGAGAAGAGCTGGAAGCTTGATTTAAGACTATCTGATCTGAATATCCTATCGATATGAAATATCAAAGAAAATTTAAAAACCATCTAAACTTAATATTGTATTGTTTTCATATATTTGTTATCAACTTATTATTATTAGTATTATTACAATCTCTTTGGAGAATTTTGACTTCCAGAAGGTAAATTATACACATCTTGCATAATCTGTTGTTAGAAATATCTCCAATATAGGTGACTTTTCAATTTTTAGAAGGTTGACTTTTGCAGAGTTGATTGATATTGTTATTATCATCATTATATTTTTTATCATTATTATGAATATTATCATCTTTATTATTTTTCATGTCTAAAATCTATGATTATCTAGGCCTTAGTGAGAATCGATGTTAGAGAGGACCTACATGCAAGCGGGAGTTTTGAACAATGGGAGATAACAAAAGAATTCTCCTTTAAAATTTTCATGTCAATTAATAAGAATGATAAATATCAATAGGCTATTTGGTAGTATTTTTATTAGTATATAAAGAAGTTGTCTAATACAATCATGTGTTTGAGCTACACAAATACTCTGTCCATTGAACCCATTTACATATTCAGGTGACATCAGAGTTGCCAACCCTTACAGAATTTAATGAGATGTGTTCTAATGTACATTCATTGTAAATTTCCCGATTGAATGACTGAGCGAAAACCTTTTAATATGTTTTGTCTCGTAAGAAAACATTTGGTTCAGCCGTTTGGTTATTCACATTGTTATTTCTTATCTGATTAATATTCCGTAATGGTAGGCATCTCTGTGACATGTAGATTTTTTGTCTTTTTTTGATGTAACAATATTTGGGATATCTGTTGCTATTGTTTCTGAAAAAAAAAATATTGGAATGCTTTTGTATGTGTATGTCTTTGCACATTCTGTCTCTATTGGATTTTTAAAAAATCTGAGAATATTTTGATTAATCCACCCACAAGATTATAAATGGTCAAATTTATAGTGATCATGTCACTTATTTTCTTTTATCATTGTAATTTGTAATTACGCATCTACTGGTGTCACAAAAAGAGAAACTTCTCACCATCAGTAGATTGACAACTTTGTTCAATATTGTGCTACACTTGGGTTTGAGAAGTCAAACATCAGGAGATTCATACAAGATGATCAGTAAATCAAAATCCTTTACATGTGGAGAATCAAAATGATGATCATATCAATCGAATTATAATAGAAACATATTCATGTGAATTGTTTTCAGAGGGTGGTTAAAAGATATTGCAGGAATAAGTTACTAATAATTTAATATCTAATAACTTTAGAGAGGTGCCAAGATTTGTATTCCATTACCATGCTCTGTACATCTCATGTATAAAGGTGTAATTTGTTAAGACAGGAAAATTAATTCTCTTTAATACTCTTTATAATTATATTGATTCTCATGTAAATATACATATTACAAAAAGTAAATTCAGCTTAAATCAAAATGGATAACTATCAAAAGAAAAGGATTTGAGCAAAAATTTTCCAAAAATTTATTTATCTGTAAAAATGAAATTGATCCATCAGTTTATGCATGAGTGAGCAGACATTAATGGCAAATTTGCCATTCTATGGATTTTATTATAGGGCAGGTCCAAGCTATTTGACTTGTGACGTACGGGACATTTAGAGACTTTAAAGTTGTGTAACATAAAAAATAAATGCACAACAGAAAATCTTTTATGGATTTTGGAAGGCCAGTTGTGCCCACTTAATTCAGTAAAAAATTAGTAATCTACAATTCCATTAACGATGTAATATTTTAATTAATATGCGCTGTGACGTACGGGACCAGACAAAAGCTGATTAAAAAAAAAAAAAGAGTTTGTCATTAAAACTCTGTGAATTGGAATAAGCTGGAAATCTCTCATTATCATGTTTTCATCGTGTATCTTATCAAGTTTCATTAGCCATGAATGAAATAATAGAACTCATTGTTATTATGTAATAGCTAAAAATATAAACATCCGCGCTGTGACGTACGGGACATTTGTCCATGTGTAAAACGAATGGGGAAAGTGAAATTTCATCAAAATTTACAATTCACTTGATGTAAACTAAAGTAAATTAAGTTTTACATGGATTATCATGATTGATATAGATTTATTTAATAGCATACACTGAAACAGAACATAGCAAACACTTAACAACCTTATGAATATTATGAAAGATGTCTTGCAAATACTTCCATTTGTTAAACGAATGGGGAAAGTAAAATTTCATCAAAATTTATAATTAACTGGATATAAACCAAAGTAAGTAAGTTTGACATGCATTATTATGGTTGATTTATATTTCTATTATAGTATATGATTAAGCAAAACATAAAAAAAACCTTTATGACCTTATAATTATGGAAGATTTAATGAATAACATATGTTAACAAGTATGCTAATATATGCACCCTTGTTATTTAATACAAATCATAACTTTATTATCAGCCTTTTACCAATATTCAACCACTGATATAATATCATTTATCTCAATTTACTTGCTCTTTGCTACTACCGTAATTGGAGAAAAAAAACCTAATTAGCAATACATAGAAATCCTATGTATAAAGTATGGTGTGTCCAGTACGTCACAAAGCTTAATTAGCTGATATAATTAAACATGAAATTAATTCAGTAAATTCACTTTAATTTTTGGATGTATAGTAATATAAATTAGAACTTTCCAAAGTGTGAAGAAAACTGTTCATCTTTTCCTTAATTAGAACCTAAAAAACATATGCTAAATTGTGACGTACGGGACATTGCCTGTTGGACACCAGATAATTAACTTAATTAATTTTCAAAATCATTTTTTTTCTCAAATGTTTGTATTAACTTAGCACTACAAGTCCCCACAGAAATATTTTCAAATATATAATTTGCATTATTTGCAGACCAAAAAATGTGATGTCCCGTACGTCACGCTGATTAATGATTTCTTAGGATCATGACCTTGGCATTCATTAAATTTGTGTTTTCAGAAGAAAAAAATATAGGACAAAAAACTTCAGATTTTAAGCTTTCAAATGACATACAATGTGTAAGATTTAGGCAAAGATATAATTTTGGCTTCAGAAGGGACAATAGCTTGGACCTGCCCTATAGCAGACATTTTCACTTCCAAATTCAGATTATGTTTTAGCATTTCTTGCCATTTATTTCAATGTGTGCTCACTCAATAATGATATGAACAGCTCATTTTTTCACGCGCAAGTGATGGCACACTTTACAATCAAGCCAATTTTTTATTTTTATCTGGATAATAATTCCAAATTTAAGGTGGTGGATGAACATCAGAATTTCCCTAAAAATAACCCATGCAAAATGAAAAAAAAAAGTATCGAGATAGGTGCATCTGAGATGAGCAATGAATGATAAACAACCACAATACTTTTATCACCTGAAAATTATATAGGTATAAAAATCCTAAACTTGCTATTAAACTGACTTTTGGAAAGTGACAAGTGTGCTCCTTCATGCTTATCTTAACAGATCAAATGTATGTATGCATAGTTCTGTAGTTAATAGGTTTAAGGACCTTCTTTTAAAAAAAAAATTACAAGCTAAACTATTTTGATTTATGAGGAACTTACTTCTTCTGTCGTGTTGAAATGATAATGCAAATAGTTTGTTGTGAAAGTCATCCTGAACATTATATGAAAATAAAAAAATATAGTGTTGTATATTTTGTCATAACATAGATTTCAATCTCCTTAAATTTATTTTCATATGAATGAGATTGCAAAAAGTCTGTTGTGAAACATCATACTGAAAGTTCACTTGTAGATTTAAGAAATATATATATTTTATGTTTTGTTACATACTGCTTGTGTGAAAAGAAATGTATTCTGTAGAGCTCATCAAAAAGCAGTAATTGTACAAGTGTATATTCTGTGACAGGTAAGCCACTTTGTGAGACAAGTAAGAATTCATAAAATACTGAAAACATTTTTTACCTCTTAATCAAATGTAAGTGGCCTTCCTGATAAAAATCTTGATGTACATATTCATATGTGGATATCTACAATTCAGCTGATAGTGCAGGATGTACGGGCTAGGGGCATGTTTGGCCTGAACCACCCTTAGTACCCCAGGCAAAAAAGGCAGGTGTTAACCATTGAAAATGTTTTTTCTTTGCATGTCAGATTCTTCAGTATCCAAACAGCAACCTATTTTACCTCCATGGCTGACCATGTTTGTCGAAGAGAACCAAATTTTTGACAAGGCGAACCCCCCGCACAAAAAGCTTGTACTGTATTCACTTCAGCTATAGATTGCATTTACTTTATGAAATGACTTATCCACTGTATTTTCATGATTCATGCTTGTTTTCCTGCCTTCAAGCAGAGATGTTTTTCATAAAGATTAGCATGTCTATACATGGCAATGGCAACCAATACTCTAATTTCAGTAGTAGTCATGTATTTTAATTTGCATGTTACACTTCCATATGCTATAAATACTTGTTTTGACCAATATCTTACTTTTAAAGGGGTACTCCGGGCTCAAAATATTTATGTCTAAATAAATGGAGTAAAATTCACAGAGTAAAATGCTGAAAATTTCATCAAACGTGAATAACAAATAACAAAGTTAAGCAATATTTTTTTTTAAACAGTTACATGAACTTCGTCATAAATATTCATCAAGTACACATCCTCACTTTCCCTTTTCTTATGTTATTACATGAAATCATAATTGTTTTATTTTTCATACATGTGTGAATGATATGAATCCCTTATAATGAAACAAGTAGCAGCAATGAATATCTAATGAGTTAAACCAATCTAATTATTAAAGTTCTACATGTAGGTAGAAAATATTTTCACAAAGCTAATTTCATATACTGTAATAAAATACAAAAGAACAAGTGGGGATATGACATCAGTTTGCTCATTAAATATTCATGAAGACATGCCCAGAACTGTTTCACCAGAATAATGCAAATTATGCCATAGCTTTGATATTCCTTGTCCGATTTCGATCAAATTTTCAGTGTTTTTAGCCTGAAGCATCCCTTTAAAACTAATGTGAATTGCAGTCAACTCTGCCTGATCTAGTTTATATCTGTGTTTTAACAATCTAATTGTTGCAGAGGTGGGGGGGGGGGGGGGCAGATCTAATTGTTGTAACGAGGAGGTAAATCTACATGTGTTTAAACTACAAATCTAAAAATGTAATGCCAGTACCAGTTGTCCCTTTTGCAGTTGCTCAACTTGCACAAAGTAGATCTCTTGGAGTATACCTTTTGTATATTGATTAGGGCAGGCATCTACTGCCTTGTATATAAATGTACATGTATACCAAATAAAAAAAATGTATTTACCATAAAGAAAGTGAAAAGTTTATATTTGTATGCTTAATTTTGTGTGCATTTAGACTTTTTCATTTGTAGATAGAATAGAAGTTGTTTTAAAGCTTTATGATCAAGTTAACTTAGGATTATGGAATTAGAAATTTACTTTGAGTTCATGATCTCCCTCATAACCAGATTTGCTACAAACCTTATTAGATGATATGGAACGCAGTTATACTGTAGAAACTGTAATTCTAGCTCTTGCTTTGTTTTTGCTGGTTTCAAAGGTCCAACATCGGTGCATACACCAGCACATGAAAGTACCAAATTTATGAATTTCAGAATGATTTGATATATTTGAAATATTTGTTTGCTGAATTATTAGCTTTAGAGTTGGCAGATTCAGTAATGAAGTTTATTTCCAAGAGTTCAGATATCATGATCAAGTAGGATAGAAATTAAAGGTAATTTTGAAGTCAATATGTTGGGACCAAAAATTTTATTTGACCTGGGAGAAACTTCACCTGTAAGAGGGAATTAACATTTTACATCTTCTGGGGGGTGTTTCACAAAGATTGAAGTATGACTAAGAGTTGCACTTACATGTAAATGCCTAGTTGCGTGTGTTATTTAAAGCATGACTGCAATGGTCAGATTTTGCTGAGAGAATGCACTCTACTGCGTATTAATCAATAAGATTGCACATTGCTTATCATATTCACTTCAGCATTTAAGTGCGACTCTATACTTAAATCTTTGTGAAACGCCCCCAGGGGGATGTTTCACAAAGATTTAAGTATGACTTAAGTCGCACTTAAATGCCTACGCGTACATGATATGGAACGCGCGATCTTATTGATAGACACGCAGTAGTGCGCATCCTCATGACACTATCTGACCAATGCTGTCAAGCCTTTCATACCGTACGCAACTCGGTATTTAAGTGCAACTCTAATTCATAATTAAATCTTTGTGAAACACCCCCCTGGTCTCAGATTTGCTTCAGCAATCAAGGCAGTTCAAAATATTATTCAAGGTTGTTTCTCCACCAAGAGAGAGAGGGAGAGAGAATAATAGGTAAAAGCGAGGAAGGGAAGACTAACAATGGAGAAAAAGAGAAAGGAATGAAGAGAGAAACTGCAGGACAAAGACATTCACGTATTGGAAAACATACAGAAAAAATGCTGAAATAGATGTTGGCCTATTTTCTAGATTTGAAATTAATTTACAAAGCAATTACTTGGTCACTGAAATTGGAATGAACCAACTTTTTATTAGATTGCAGATATAGTCAAATATTTACCCAAGTTCAGGCAGTTTTTAAGAACACATGCAAAACATCAAATTTCTTTCTAGGTTGAAAAAATTTCTTTTACCTTTTGTCAACTATAATTTTGTTCATACTACATTAATATTTGTATTCTATAGGTACACAAAGTAATATGATTTTATCTGGGTGTTTTTTTTTTCATTTCAAATCTAGCAATTTGGCCAATAAAAAGAACATCCCTTCCATCTTCTCTCCCTCCCTTCATGTGCCCCTCCCTCACTAATCCCATCTCTCTTTTTGTTTTTCACAGATACAACCTTTACCTTATACATTTGGATTTTACCCCTCCCCCACTGTCTTGGAATAGACTTAGATAAAAACAGAAAATATTTGGAAAACATAACTTTTTATGAAGCCTGTATTTTTGATAACCTATCCCCCAAAAAAATAAAATTTCAAAAAATTTGTTAGGATCACTATTCTCACTCCCACACAAGCTCTCCTTCATACCTCACTTTAAGTTGTCAGAATGAAAATGTTGAATCATCCACAAAACCATTCCCTCTCTTTTCTTCCTCACATATTAGCATGCACACATTATCATAATAAAATCAATAACAGGTAAAAGTAATCATTCATAGATGTATGATTTTAATCATGATCAAAACTTCAATAAAAAAAGATATAGTTGACTCTTTAAGACATGAAATTACAGAAAAATATCAAATTTGCGGCTATATGCCCTCACTCTTTAATGTACTGATATCAACTAATCAGGATGGTTTGAAAATAAGAATAGAGTTCAAACCATACAGTGACTAGTTGTTTTTATTTGAATCATTATCCAAAGTTCCTTGCCTTTCACATGACTTTCTTTGTAATACCACTGGAAATTATAGACTACAACACTGATAATTGATTATTCTGACATTCCAATCTCACTAAAATGCAGTGACATTTAATGTGACTAATTCTTTATGAACCTTATGAAAGTTTGAAGTTTTCTATTAATTAGACTTAGAGGTAATGTTTTTGTTTATTTTTCAAAATAAAGCCTTCAAAAAGAGATCATACCATACATTATTGCACCCCTGACACATATCTTGAATCTATCCATTACAAATGGTATCGTTCCACAGAAAATGAAAATCGCCAAAGTCATACCAATACTAAAGAAAGGTGCCTCTGATCATCTTGGTAATTATCGTCCTATTTCTCTTTTGACCTCCCTCTCTAAAATTCTCGAAAAACTAGTATATTCACGTACAATGAAATTTTTAATATATCATAATATCTTATCTAATAATCAATTTGGCTTCAGACAGAAACACTCCACAACTCATGCATTACTTGTTTTCTTAGATAAGATAGCCCATGCCATAGATAACATGTCTCACACTGTTGGAATTTTCCTTGACTTCTCCAAGGCCTTTGATACTATCAATCATAATATTTTACTGCATAAATTATCCCATTATGGGATTCGAGGAAAGGCCTTGGAGTGGTTTGGAAATTATCTTTCCGACAGAAAACAATTCGTTAGTATTAATGGACAGGACTCTTACCCGAGATTAGTATCATGTGGTGTTCCACAAGGTTCCTTATTAGGCCCCCTATTGTTTATTTTGTATATTAATGATTTTCAACATTCATCTGATAATTTGTCGTTTATTCTTTTTGCAGACGATTCTAATATTTTTTTCTCCCACCGTAACCCCACCAGCCTCCTTGAAATCCTGAACGAGGAATTGAAAATGGTCCAAGCCTGGATTAATGCAAATAAGCTATCTTTAAATGTTAACAAAACTCATTATATGTTGTTCAGTAATACTATCAAATCTTTACCCGGTGATATATTGATTGCTAACACAAATTTAACTAAAGTCGATTCCACAAAATTTCTTGGAATTTATATCGATAGCAAACTATCGTGGGAATCACATATTAATTATCTTTGTACATTAACGGCTAGAAACACAGGCATTTTAAACAAACTTAAACATGATCTACCCCAAAAAATTTTATTATCTCTTTACAATACTTTGATTTTGCCCTATCTCAATTACGGTATTCTTGCTTGGGGTAATAGCAATAAAACTCAACTACATAGGTTGTTTGTCATTCAAAAACGTGCGGTTAGAAACATAAACAATGCTGGTTTTCTTTCCCATACAAGTCGTTACTTTCATGGAAATCAACTTCTCAAAATCTCAGACTTATATAGATATAATTTAGGAATTTTTATGTTCCAGCTATCCACAAATGAATTACCAGCCATTGTCACCTTATTATTTGTTAAACGAAATGTAATTCATTCATACGCAACTCGACAAAGTACATTTTATCATTTACCACTGACTCGAACAACCTTTGCTCAGAAAACAATTACTTTCTCAGGACCGAAGTACTGGAACGGACTATCCAAAGACATTTCAGACTCCAATTCATTGTTTATATTCAAACGTAAACTTAAACATACTTTTTTGAATGATTATGCAGTTCAGGCAGCAGTAGATATCTAAACCTTTCAGCAGCTCCATTTTACCTTCATACCTCCCTTTAAAACATTACTTTCTTTCCAGGGCGTGCCACAGATGTGATTAAACCAATTGGTACATAAACTTTTGCTTTTCTTTTACCTTGTTATTTTTAATAGCTATATAGCCTTATGTCTTATCACCTCCTTCCATTGGGGCCTATAACTCACAAGCTCTGCTTTCAACTTAGGCCCCTCCATTTTTCACTGATTTAAATTCTTATTGCGTATAACTTCTGTCTCAATAACGATTTATTTCAACTCAATATAATTATGTTATACTCATGTCAAGCATGTTAATGTCTGTATATGAATAATGGAAATAAACTAAACTGAAACACTTGCAAATTTAGTGTTTGCCTATCAGAAAGTAGCATTCAAAGAATACATCCTGAAAAATGTTCCCTCATTCCATTCTTGAGAAGTGGTTTTGCAGGTATTAGCCTTAACTTAAGCAAAATTTTCCAGGGGCAGATATAGCTGGATTAGACAGCCATTTCGAGGTATAACTTTCCTGATTATATTCTTCATGATAAAACATGAACGGGACAAACACACAAAACAATAAAGATTATTTAAGCAATTGAAGTAATGGCATAACAGATTGTTAACATTTAAGTTTATGAATGTGAAATGAAGTGAGCAACTAACTGAACTAAGTCTTAGACATATCAGTATCCATTTTTTTCTTCTTCTTTTTCTTCTTCCTACCAATCTCCACAGACAAGTCATGAGCATCTGTCTTCTCAGACAGTTCTGAGGATCGTACAATTTCAGCTAGACGGTTCCCTCTTTTCACATCCTCAGTATTATCCTCATGAATTTCACTTATATCAGCATTGTCTGTCCTTGTCCTTTCCACTTTTTCAACATTTCCATGAGAAAATTGGCCATCTCCATGCTCTCCTTGTTTGAATGCAGTCCTAGTTTTATCAGCATGACTATTAATTGTATCCGTCTTCTTCTTTCTCTTTTTCTTCTTTTCTAAATTTGCATGAGAACATTCATCATCTCCATTTTCTGTCTGTTTGGATGCAGTCCCAGTTGTATCATCAGCATGAATTTCATTTGTGTCCATCTTTTTCTTTCCCTTTTTCTTCTTTTTAACATTTGTATCTGAAAAACCACCATCTCCGTGCTCTGTCTGTTTGAATGCAGTCCCATTTTCAATAGGATCATCAGCTATATGGGATTCGGTGTGGTCGCTATCGCTATTCTGTCCTTGATGCTTACGATCATAAGAAGATGATAATGCTGAGAAGCTTAAGACATCGTGTCCAGATACGGCTGCTTCAAGTAATCTCTGTTCCTGAACATCTGAATCACTGCTACAAGAGAAAAGAGAGAGAAATTGTCATTATTTTGATAAGAATAACAATGATGATAATGAAAAATGTTAATAAAATACTGTTATTGCTGGTGAAGACAATGGGACAAAATAAGAAATCTGAAGTGATTAGAAATTTTGGATGTATGAATCTTTCTAACAAAAAGCTTTAAAAGGTAATACATGTATTTACACTGCAGAGAAAGTAAGAGTTTGTCCTCTCACGTTCACAAAATTTATTGACATCACTGAAAGTATAAAACGTATAAAAACAGGAAATAATGGCGACTTCTTGATATGAAAAAAAATAAATCATTGGCTCATGCACTGCATAGTCATGACCTGCATGCAACCATTTCACTGGAATGAAAAATAATTGAAACTAGATGGATCGATGTCTATGCCTCTGCCATTACCAGACGAAGAATGAATTACACATCTGACTTCTGTGATCTTTAACATTGTGACCAGGAAAGGCCCCACAGTAAAAGGGAAGGAGGGCAACCACTCCTTCATTTTTTCCAAGTAGTGAAAAAGAAAGAAAAAAAAATTGAGAAAAAGGAAAAAAAAAAGAAGAGTGTAAAAAGGGAGAGGTCTTGGCTGCACAACTCTAATTACACCTATAATTCAATTGGAAAAATACCCAACCCCACCAAAATATTGTGGTGTCATCCCTACTTGTGACCCTAAAATCCACTCAGATTATTCTCACTCACGTGCATATGTGGGCAAAGTATGACCTCTGTGACTTTTCACCTTTGACCTCAAAATCCAATAAATCAATTGTCATTTCAATATACAAACATGAGCCAAGGTTAACTTGTTTTTTCTTTAATTTTGGACCAAGATATATATGGGTCCATATTTAACAAATATCATCACAGAAGAATTACAAATACAAGGTACATTTGGAACAGTTCTAACATTGTTTGGACTGTTCTGAAGGCAACAGGTAAGGGGTAATTATTCTAATGCCTGTGAAAAATATTTTGTGTTATAAGAAGGAAGTGATATGGATTTATTCTCAAACCATGAACTCTTATTATAACTTATGACTGGTTGCCAGTAAATCTTTGCAATAAGCCAAATATATGACCAGTCACATGCACCCAAAAAACCTTCAGATCCAATGCGTCATCTCATAGTTATCTTTATAGGAAGGAACCCCATTTTTAAATCCCAGGGACTACTTTTGCAACTTTTATTTTGTCAGGAACAATACCCTTCTTGAACGATAATTCATATGTTCTAATGGAATGTAAATCTCATCAATTACATTTCTCAGTCCATCGTTGCACATGTCATCATATACTCTGAGTTTAATTTATATATATTTAATCAAGATCTGGATTTAATGGTGTTGGGGTATTACATTGTCAAGACCTACCGACATTTGCAAAATGATCATTGGAATTGGAGCTAAGGTAAGATTATGGTCAAGTGTATTACTATTTTTCATATCTTATTCAAAACATCATTGATTATTCTCCAAGTATCTTTCGTGTATTATTCAATTAAATTTTAATTTAGAACAGTAAAACTTATTTTTCAGGTTGTAAAAGTGTCTTTAAAATATTTTATTTTGACATATTAAACACTCCAATTAGTGTAATATAAATATATAAATGTAATTGACTCTGATTTCATCAAAGGAATGCATTCAAGAAAGAATTGGCACGAATATTAAAAAATCACTGCATAATGTGTAGAAATATGGGTCTGTCCGGTCGGTTGACCCAAATTCATTCTCCAGTCTACTTTGATTTTCAAAAGTATATTTTCTCACTAATTTGATAGATGAGGGGTATGAATTATCAAATAAACAATAAAGAGGGGAAATAAATCATACCAAAATGGATTTTGAAAAGCCTGTTTTTTAGAGCATAAACCATGATAAAACCTCTAGGAGTAAAAGATTAGAAACAATGAACTGTTATCAAGTCACCTGTCATCATCATTATTGTTGTTTATTTTTTTGGTGTTACGTCCAAGCCTGGGTCTTTTTCTCTTCTTAGGAGGTTCAGGCTCACAGGGGTTGAGATCAGGTGCACAGCACGATGAAGAAAATAACCGTAATGTATCTAGGCAAAATAAAAGAAAACTTGTTAATTTATTACCGCTGACAGGTAGGATTGCGGTTTGGAAAGGGCAGGGCAAGCGCAACTTATTTAGAGGAGAACTGAAGTGGTTTATTTTTAAGTGAAAAAGAATGAATATCATCATTATTAATCTAATCAAGCAATGCTCATTGAGTTATTCCAAAAGGAATAAGAAGAAAAAACTCATGGCTACATCTTAGATACCATAATAGACTGAAAAGAAAGAAGATAAAAATTTAGTTCATGGCTTTTCATAAAGTAGATTTTTACATTTAATAAAAAATGATCTGCTATGTCTCATAAGGGTTTGTAGCATATGTCAGTACAGTGTATTGGATCAATCAAAGTTATTACATTAATAGCAGAGCCAGCGAATAATTTTCCTGGTATCGCATCGCATTGTTCCACATTTTAGAAAAACTGCTATGCATGAAGTCTTTTGTAAAGCATATTTTTACATAGGACAGTACATTACTTAGTTGAGAGCTTTTCTCTTATGACCAAAAATGCTATTAAAATTTGTAGAGCAAAATTATTCCCTGAGAGCTGTAATTTTCAGTACTGCGGCAAGGTTTCCAACTAAAATGAACAGAGAGATGATTCCACATGGTTAATCAATCGAATTAAATCATAGCTTGCAATATAATCTTTTTCATTGAAAATATTCAATCACCCTCTTCACCCTCTTCATTTCTTCTGGATTTATCATCATCAAATATCCTCTCCTTTTTTGACTTGGTCATCTTGAGTTGTCTGTAATTGAAGCAGAATATAAAATAAAGAGAAAGAGGGAATAGAACGAGGAAGAGAGAAAGAGAAAGTGAGAAAACAGGATAAAAGAGAAGGATTAAAGGGGAATCCAACCTTGGCCATAAAATGATGTGTTAGGACGGAGAAAAATAAATTAAACAGAATGGTGAAAGTTTGAAAGAAATCGGAAAAGCAATAAGAAAGTTATAGCTGCTTTAAAATCTAGTAATCTAAATATAACCCAGGTAGTATATTGTTTTATGTCCTCATGGAAGAAAAATATAATTTGAAATAAAACTTTTGGGAAAATTGATATTTTAGCCATAATATGTATTGGAGTACATGGAAGAGTAGTCCTTGCCTTACATCACATATGCGGCCAATTTGAAGTCTCCATGGGTATAGCGATTACCAATATTTACAACTTTTAAAAATTCATAACTTTCTTGTTGTTAGTCCAATATTGTTCAAACTTTCACCTATCAACTTGTCTGATTTTTCTTTTCCTTACAAAAACAAGTTTTTATTTGGGTTGGATTCCCCTTTAATATGAATTGTGTCAAATGTCTAGAAATCTCATATCAAATACCGAGACTTATTAAACAGTACAATCAGATTTAATATGACCCCCCGGAATTAGTGAAGGGAGAGGTCTATTGTTGGCCTTTTGAGCGGGCATCATATATTTCTTTAATTCTTATGAGCACCTGATATTTGAGACTAACATCAGAGAGATAGCAACAGAGAAATGGCGAATGCAAGATGTCACAGAGACTTATGGATTCTGGCAGAGACAGAAGAGCATTAATGAGCAATTCCGGATTAACAAACCAATCAGGATACTTTAGGTAATGCCAATGTGTGATGGTTATGTTGAAGTCTCAACAAATAAAAAAAATATATAATGTACAATGTAGAACATATAGAGAGAAAAAAACCCTCTGTTCTGATTCAGAAAAAAAATATCTGAAAAAAAAAAGTTTAATCAATTTTCCTTTACTCCATTCTGGTCCTTGGTCAGATCAAAGAGTTTCAGAGACACTATCATACAATGCATCCACTGCAAGCTTGATCCACTGCAATGCTCATCAAAGTTCTGGTGTAAAAAGTACTTACTCATCTAAAACACTTGATAATTTCTTGGCCAAATAGCTCCTGAATTCTGGTGTAGTTTTCACACTTTTATAATCCTCTCCAAATTGTTCAGGAGCATCGTGATAAATCATCTCCCTGTAAAATACAAAGAATCCAAAGTGTATATAATCTAACGAAAAGCTTATCAAGTACAGCTGTCAAAGGGAAACAAAAAATATTAATATCAAGACAATAACACTGAAAAAAACACACACATTGTTAGATTCAACACAAAAAGTTGAATTTTTCCATCATTACATTTCATCATTATCATTAGCATGACATATATATGAAATGAACTACTGTCTATAAAACAGCCTAAATTTATAGCAAAAATAATCCAAACAGAAAATTTGTTTGATAAATTTTCTTAATGTTTCTCTTTTTGTGTGTGTGTTCCAAAATCTCTATTCAATGAAGATGTCTGTTGAAATTAATTGGAATATCCAAATCACTATTCACTGGCAGACAAATATAAAATAGTTGAATAAATATTTATTCTATTCACATTGGGGTGAGCTTCAATAATTTGTATAATAAATCTTCTTCCTAGATAATCTCCTGGACACAGTTAATGTAATTCACGTTACCTGACACTTGGTTTCTTGACTTTGGATGTTACAATCTCTCTGGCACTGGTTTTACTTCTTGCCTCGTTTGTCTCAAATATTCTGCCCTGACCTCCATCTAGAGAAAATAAAAATTTGAATTTATATGCTTGCAAACTCATGCAGGACTGTGTGAGTGATTATAAACAAACACAGAGTGCATGACAAAATGATTTGTAGAAAAAGCAGAAAAACTTCACAATAAACTTTAAAGATGAAAAAGCGAGGATTTCCCCATCAATGAAAAGCATGTGTCTCACTCTCATGCGTACAACTAGGCCTAAGTTCAGCTAGTATCATCACCACTTTCAGTTTCACAAGCTTCACCCTAGTTTCTACTTTCTGCATTGGACTTGGACGGACACAATACATTAGGTGTAACTAAGCACTGGCATTATATCTACTGGATGCTGAAATTTTTCTTTTCTCATCTAGATCTGGATCAACACTGCTGGACCAATTTGTGCTGGTGCAGCTAGCTGGCGAGATAGACAGGAATACCGGTGCAGGACACGGATTTAAACGAGTGGGATCACACATAAATTATTACAAATTTGTTATTCGTTTAAAGTCAATTTCGCGAGGAATGTAAATAATAATTTCACAGTGATGGGTGTCATTATATAAGATTTATCACCTCTACTATTATGTTCCCAAACCGCATCCATTAAACGCTGATTTTCACCCTCATCTTCTGAAGATGACGAACTCGCATCACCCACGTGTGCAGACATCTTTGTAAACAAACTCCAGCTGAGCTGAAGGATGGTCCGGAGGAATTTTACAGAGAGCATGCAGCGCAGCATGCAGCAGCGGGCAGTCCAGGGTTGGTGTGGGCGATCGGGCCGTTTATGATATGTCAAGCCCACTGTCAGCACGATAAGCAAAGCTATAAAGTCAGGGGGATCTAGGAAGAGCGGGACGTGGTCTTCACTTCAGTAACGTTATTTCTAGCAGTAACTTGGCAGTGATGTCGGAGTCTAATAGGAGGGTTATTCTTCGTTCGCGTCCAGGTAAAGCCAAGGGTGTCATTGACATTGGGGGATGCGTAAAAAAGTAGCAATTGCTTTGTTTTGCAGCTACTGCCGAATTCATGAGTAAGGATTTTGCTTAAACCAATGAATATGACAATAAACTGAAAAGAGTCCCTTGACTCAAAAGCTGAACGTTGAGTGTAACCATGGTAACTTATAAACCTGTATGGCGGTAATATTTAATCTCCAATTTTAACCCATGAAAATGATAAACAGAAACTGAGGTATTTTGATGTGCATGCACTCTAAAATATGGATAGAATTAGAATAGATTACCTATACTCTACTCCAATACAAAGTGTGTTGCTACCTGTACCTGCTACATACATACAGTTCGACTTTGCAGCGGAGGCTATCTCAAAAGGATACAAAGCGTTCTTTGCTCTTGTCGGGACATCTCCCTTCAGTGCTAGAGTTGGCCAAGCTTTGGTCAACCTTCTGTGTCCCACGCATGCTATATGGCTGCGCTTGCGTGTCTTTCTCCAAGACCATGCTGAATCGCCTCGACAAAGCTCAGGTACATCTTTTCAAACGTATACTAGGGCTTCCAGTATCTGCTGCTGATGAAGGTGTGTACCTCCTGACAGACTTACTGCCCATAAGCCTTCTGGTTATGAAGGAGAAGCTTTTGCTGTTAGGACAGATCCTGAACGTTGCCCCTGACAGAGCAGAACGCAGGCTATTTCTTCATAGCATCTGTGCCAACACCCCTTCTGTTCAACAATGGCGCTCTGTTCTCAGGATGCTAAATCTTCCTTCGCTGAATGAGCTGTTGGCTAAACCTCCAACTTATAGCCTCTGGAAACGCATGGTGGTATTAGCAGTGACTGGAGCATCGGAGTCCAGGCAAAGTGAGGCTCTATCCAAGAAAGTTTCACTCTCATTATGGACCAGAAGACTAAAGCCCAAGGCTATCGACTTGTATCCTGGACATATAGCTAATCCATCCCTGAGACCAGCTATCACCATCAGAGCCCAGATCTCTTGCAAAGTTTACCTAACCCAGGCCAGACTGGTCCGAATTGGAAAGTCTGCTGATGACATCTGTCGACTGTGCTCTGCTAATCGAGAAGATGTTGAACACTTTGTCTCATCATGTCCAGCCACTGCATCTGTGCGCCGTGACCTCATCAACCGCATGAAGTAAAATGACAATACCAGGCAATTTGCAGGCTTCTTTGAGTCAGACCCTCACTGTTTTCTAGAATGTGTTCTCTTTCTTCCCCCTGTGCACCACAGTAATGACACCAAAACCCAGCTCCACACACTTATTTTATATTTCATTCGCAACCTTCACACAACCCGCCAAAAACTCCTCAGCAACTTCACCAGCTCTAACAACTCTTAGGAAGTGTCTACATTTTTCAACTGTTACCAGCGATCTCCGACCTTAACGGAGGAAGGATACAAGAGAGCTAGCTGCTTCCCATGCAGGGGGGTGGGGGGGATAGGCATGATAGGAGAGGAAGAAAACACAGAAACGGGGTGATTTTTGCGGGGTAGGCGTGGAACGCGAATAGAAAGGGGCTTCAGATTAGAATGAATTATGCCGCGGCGTCCGTCTGTCGTCCGTTCACAATTTTGAAATATATGCTTCTTAATTCGTCATTTCAAGTCTGATTTCAATTCTGTTTCCTTTATATGACAGCACTAGGTTGGGATTAAAAACTTCTTCACAGAATTTTGAAACTCATTAAATATGCTAATTTCTGCGCATTTTTCAAAATTCACAAAAAATGTTTCTTCTTTATTTGTCAACCAATTTTGATTTTTTTTTGCTTCCATCTCGTAGAGCTTCATGAGGTTCACCAAGGCAAAGTTCTTCACAGAATTTTGAAATTTTCACTGACAAAGTTTTATGCTAATTTATATGTGAAATTATGCATGTTTTTGAAAATTCAGATAAAATAATGCTTCTTCTTTAACCGATTTCGATTTTTTTTTTAGTAGGAAAGTATATGCTATAATTAATGTGAAATTCATAAATCACAGAAATGCCTCTTTATTTCTTGACCGAATTTCAAAATGCTTCTTCTTTGTCATTTCAAGTCCGATTTCAATTCTGTTTGCTTTATATGATAGCATTTAGGTAGGGGATTTAAAATTTCTACACAGAATTTTGAAGTTTTGAATAGAAAATTATTTATGCTAATCTATGCAAAATTTGTTCATTTGTCACAGAAAATGCCTCTTCATTATTTGTTGACCGATATTGATTTTTTTTTCTTCCATCTGGTAGAGCTACATGAGGGTTATCAAATTTCCACACAGAATTTTGAAATTTTGACTAGAAAATTATGCTAATTCATGCAAAATTTATTCATAATCACACAAAAATGCTTCTACTTTATTTATTGACCAATTTTGATTTTTTTTTCTTCCATCTGGTTGAGCGTCATGAGGGTCACCAAATTTCCACACAGAATTTTGAAATTTTTACTATAAAATTATTTATGCTAATTTATGCAAAATTCATTCATATATCACAAAAATGTTTTTGTCTCCTTCAAAAGTTCAGTTGTTTATCAATGTCAGTTTTGTTTGCTTTATATGAAAGCTCTAGTTGGGGATACAAATTTTCAATACAGAATTTTGAAAATCATTAAATATGCTAATTTATGCATATATTTTTCAAAACTCACAAAAAATACTTATTGACTGATTTTGATTTTTTTTGGTTCCATCTGAGAGCTACATGAGGTTCACCAAGGTTCTACACAGAATTTAGAAATTTTGACTAGAAAATTATTTATGCTATAATTTTATACAAAATTTATTCATAAATCGCAAAAAATGCTCCTATGTCATTTCTTCGATTTCAATTCTGTTTCCTGAATTTATGTCACAATATAAACACTAACTAGTGTCAACTGGGCTGAAATTAAAACTTGTGTTATATTTCTTTGCGAGATGCCGGATGAGCTCCACATCATTGATGTGCTAGTTTACAAAATATTATATATATGAGACGGACTGTATTGCCCTAATACATGTACATGTAGGTCTTACAGGCCATCTCTTTGACTTTTTGAATTATTTCCAGTTCTTTGCCTTTTTCTCTACATTTTTCTTTGAAGGGGACAGTGGTGTGACGGTAACAGAGAATTTTGCAACAGAAGAATGTCCATACCCAACTGACCTTCCAGATGGCCAAATCTTGGTGAAAACTCTATGCTTGTCAGTGGACCCATACATGGTATGAACACTGCTTACTGTGATGGTCAATTATTATTGTTGGAACTTGTATTATGTCGTTTTGATACTTACTCAAATATCTTCAAAATTCTTGTGAGAACCTTTACTTTACAACCGAATTGAAACTACCCCAGCCATTAAAAATCTCATATGTAGTTTGACAATATAACTTTATTCAGAAACTGGGCAGTCCCAAAGGTTGTAGAAGTGAATGTAGGTCTAATCAACTTTAGATGGATATGACAGGTGAAAATCCTATGGAGATATGGTTTTCATATAATTTACAGCTTTAAATTCTTGCTTTCTTGTATTAAAGGTGTCTCTTTTTTGTGGTCTTGCTATTTTGTTTCTAGGTTGTCTTACCATTTCTTCCTTTTTATATGACCTAGATAGTTTATTTGTTGCCTGATATGTTGTTGTCAGTCTTATGTTAACCAGCAGATAACCCATCCTTGATCATAAATACATTTCAGTGAAGAAAACGCTCAAAGTTTTGAAAGAAAAATAAATAAACTTCTACTTCCACTCGCTTTCATTCAGTTTATTTCTTAGATTTAATGCACTTAGTGCGCATTCTTAATGAAATATAACTTGACTCAAATTTGGCAACAATAAACCGTTTATGATCAAAATGTTCTCATTTGAAAAAGTGCAAAAAGGAATGGGTGAACAGTGGAAATTAAGTCATCTGGGCATTAGACTAAATTACAGTTAGATCAAGTGAATATTAGCCAAGTGACAGATGGACCAATTGGTAATTAGACTATATTGATAGAAGACGTTTAGACTTGATGGTGTTTTATAGATAATCTGAGTATGAGACCATCTGCTTGTACACCAAGTGGATACACACCAGAAAAATTGCCCCTGCTCATAAAATATGATTATTGTATCCTCTGCAGAGGAGTCGACTGAATGAGAAGACAAGAGCCGCGTATCTGCTGCCGTGGAAGGTTGGTCATACTGTAGATGGAGGTGGGGTAGCACTGGTTCTGGAGAGCAAGCATGATGATTATAAACCTGGTGACATTGTACAAACTTTCTCCCTACCATGGCAACTGTACAGCCAGGTCAAGGTCGGTCCATACTTTTCAAAGGTAGGCAACCATATTTTACAGTAATGGAAGTATACAAAGAATTAGCACTGTAGACTACTCATACATTTCCTGGATCAATACACAGGATTGCGATATTTCAAGCATTTAGTCAAATATTTGACATCAGAATGATAAAACATTTTCTGTTATTTT
Organism: Lytechinus pictus; assembly: GCF_037042905.1. NCBI lineage: Eukaryota > Metazoa > Echinodermata > Echinoidea > Temnopleuroida > Toxopneustidae > Lytechinus > Lytechinus pictus. Next base: position 18,665,467 of record NC_087246.1, read on the forward strand.
CATATTTCCCAATACTACTGCTGCTGTTACTACTACTATACTTCCGCTACTTCCACTACTACTACTATTACTACTACTACTTCTACTACTACTAATACTACTACTACTACTACTACTACTACTACTACTACTACTACTACTACTACTACTACTACTACTACTACTACTACTACTACTACTACTACTACTACTACTACTACTACTACTACTACTACTGGTACTACTACTACTGGTACTACTCATACTACTACTACTACTACTATAACTACTACTACTACTTCTACTACAACTCTTTTTTTTATTACAGGTAGAGAAAGCTTTGGTTGGAGACCATTACTCCTTAGCCGTTGGAACTGTTGGGATGCCTGGTCTTACTTCCCTGCTTGGAATCAAACATAAAGGTCATTTAGTTCCTGGAACCAATCAAACTATGGTCATCTCAGGGGCTGCTGGAGCATGTGGATCCGTAGCTGGGCAGGTCAGTAGACAGTCCATTTATGTTTCATGATTAAGTATCTCGCGCACAAGAGATATGGTCAAGTGACATTCATGATGATCACTAAACTGCCACTGACCATTGTGGACTGTGCACCTGCTATAAAACCACATCACGGCCGAACAGTAACACCATAGTACACTTAACAAGATATTTCTCAGTTATCATTATTGTTGTTGTTGTGGTAATTGTTATTTTATTGCTATTATTAGTTATTATTATTATTATTGGTCTGTATGATCATGAACATCGCCTTACTTACTTGGTTGGGTATACTTGGTTACTTTGGTTGGGTATACTTGGGTGTAGACACTGGAACCATAGCTTATTTGTCCATCTTTACTGCTCCATCCCATCTCAAGTATGGGTCCATCCTAGCTTTTGTATTATTATTTCTATCATCATTGTTATTGTTATGATGACTGTTATCATTTTGTTTACTATTGATAGTAGTAGTTCTATAATGATTGTTATTATTGTTATTAATACCATTGTTGTGTACAGATAGCAAAGATCCAGGGATGTGGACATGTTATTGGGATCTGTGGTACCGATAAGAAGTGTGAGATGCTAACTGAGCAGTTGGGTTTTGATGTAGCTATTAACTACAAGACTCAGAGTGTGGAAGAGAGTTTGAAGGCTGCCTGCCCTAAAGGGGTAGATATCTACTTTGATAATGTCGGAGGAAACATCAGTGATACAGTTATAATGCAGGTAAAATTGATGTGAGGGTACTGTTCTGGGGTGGTGGGGGCATGATTCTACTGCTATTACAAGATGGACACCAGAAAATCATTTAAAATAGTTGTTTTTCATATGTACATACATCGGGGGTGGAGGGGAGGGCAAAGAAAAGGGACAATTTCTCTTTTGAAAAAGTCACTATCTAAAAGTAACAAAATTCCATATCTTCTTTATTCTAAATGACACATAAGTGTTCAAATTTCATGAAATTTGTAGCATATGTAGAATTATTCTTCCAACAGAGTTTGTTCCTCATAGTTAGGAACATGTAATCATAACAAGAACATTGTTTTCTTGTTTCCTCTCAATGATATTCGTGTATGGGAATTTTCTAAGGTATTGCAAACATTGGCTTTTCCTGTTGACAAATTTCTTGAGGTCCAAGGTATCAACTCTGAGTTTGTGGATGTGCAAGATGAGAAGGTTATTGTACCTTTGTTCCCTAAGTGTGCTCTTCATGTGTGACTTTAACCATCGTTGTTCCAAGAAGCACTCATCATTATTGGGGCTATGAAGTAGATATGTAGAAGCTTCTTATTGGTTAGTGTAACTGCTGTCTGTTAGGGCTGTTCTGACTGTGTCCATATCTGTGACCTCTAAATATCTCCGGCATACTTTGTTGAAGTATGCCATTGAGCAGTTTTAGTTCTGCTTCAAGCATATACGATCAATATGTAATGAGAATAACTCTAGCATTGTTGTGTTGTCAAGGTTTACGAGGTGTGATATTCCTACAGGATCTATTGCTGATTCATCTTGTAGACATATGAACAGTCTGTTCTGATACCTTTTGTGTTTAAAGGATGTCTTTTACCAATGTTTACCGTTGTAAGTACATAGGCATATGCTTTCATCCTAAGATAGAGACAAATCTGCTAAAACCTAGTGAAAGTCTGTGCTAACTGATGAATCTTCGAGCTGCCCTTGTTTGAAAGTTCTGAAGACATGGTGCTTTTCACTAATTTGGATAAACTTATAAGTGGTTCATCCAGGTCTGATCTTGGACATAGCTTGATAACATCACCCATTTTTGGCACTTGAAAAATCATGTAAACTTAGCCATGTTGGAAGCAGAAGCCCTTAGCTCTTCTTCTTTTAGGCACCCTTTACTGTCTGCAAGAGGCATTGTGAACTCTGGACAAAAGCGCATGGAAATTTAAAATATTTTTTTTTAATGATCTAAGGAATCCTAGATGGATGAGAAATCTTAACAGATTTATCCGGTTCTGCATTTTCTTCTACTATTTTGTTTCTGAATGTTGGTTTATAAAATTTTTTTTTTTCCTTTCCTATTCTAAGTAATTATCTACGTTATATAACAAATACTATACCCTTAGTAACTCTAATAAATTTAACAAGCAGAAACCAAATTAAGGACCTGTTACATCCCACTGCTGCCACCATTTCAGTTAAATTAAATGAAAGACAGTTCTCCAGGCAGATTTTAAGTTATGAGTGTGGTGGTTTATTCACATCACCGCCAAGAGGTGGGATGCCAGATACTTGTGCTGTTTACATGTAGCGATATCACAAATCAAAGATACTGATAACTACCGTCGCATTGATCCCCAAATCGCCCAAAGAATGATTTTTAACAAAACCAACAAAGAACAGTAGTCTGATCCACTTTACAACTTCAATTGTTTGAGCTGTCAGGAGATCAGTGCAGATTTTTTGTTTGAAAAATATTGCAACCACAATTGCTTAAAACATATTATGGACCAAATATTGTCTATTCATTGAAATTTCAATGTCAAAAAATATCATCATAAATCCCTCATGTGATATTTTAAAAGACTACTAGAAATTTTTACAATTTTTTGAAAAAATAAAGATATCAATGTGACTTTGTATACATATTAATGGTTGTTCAATTTATTCTTTGCAGATGAACAAAGACAGTCATATTATTCTGTGTGGGCAAATTTCAATGTACAACAATTTGCATCGTGAATATCCGCCTCTGTTAGCAGACGATATAGCACAGAGACTCAAAGATTTCAACATCAAAAGAGAGAGGTTCATAGTCCTGACATATGAACAAGATTTCCCAGAGGCCTTGGTTCAACTAGCAACATGGGTCAAAGAAGGAAAATTAAAGGTATGTGGTTATGTATAAATGTACATGTTGTGAACAAATAAGTAAGTTATAACTTCTTAATTTCACAAAACAGTTATATGCACATCCTGGGGCACATATACGAAGAGTTACTATAATGGCAACTTTCATTTGGCAAGTACCATGGTGACTAATCTCAGCAGCCAATGACAATCAAGGTTTCATTTGGTAGTTACAATAATGGCAAATTACCATAGACTTTATGAAACAGGCTATTGATTGGTATGCAAATGAAAGAAATATTTCAATTTCATCCTCATAATGTGACACGAGTTTGGTTTCTCCCTGAACATGTGGAATTGCCATTCTTTTAACCTTTTGTGATTTAATCAAGAGCATCTTTATTGTCAAATCAGGAAAAAAATCAAATATTCTATAATTCATTCTTCTTGTACATCTGATTTTGATGAAATTCTCATCCTTTTTCTTTGATTTGTTTTTGTTTTTTTCAAATCAGATTCTAAATATGTTACTATAAAAAGCTTAGCAATATTCGTCAGTGTTCTGACATGATATTGTCCCAATCTGGCTCATTTTTTTGGCACCTCTTATCCCACTGTGATTTTGACGCAAAATTGTAAGGTTATCATATGAGTGATGGAATATCAAACGTAAAGCTACTATGACAAGCTGAAGGCTGTGTTCTTATCAAATCATCCAAGGAAAAGAAAAGAATTGGATAATGTTCAAAATATGTCAATTTTCAATTACTTCATTTTCTCTCAATTATTGTCCTGATGTGTAATAAGATCCATCACATATGGGTGTTTGCTTGGAAAGAAGGTGTAGGATAGTGATCGGAAATGCTTTCTAGCCCAGGTCAAAAAACCAGTTAAGGACCAGTTCATCCAACTGGTACTGGTACCAGTTGATTCCAGTTAGCGAACTGGATTCAATATGGAAATTGGAATACTGGAATCAACTGGATTCCAGTTGATTCCAATACTGGAATCAACTGGAATCCAGTTGACAAATTGTAACTGGTACCAGTTGGAAATACCAGTTGGCAACTGGTCCTAACTGGTACCAGTTAGCAACTGGTACCAGTTGACAACTGGTCCTAACTGGTACCAGTTAGGACCAGTTGGAAACATGAGTTGTCAACTGGTGCCAGTTAAAACCAGTTGGAAACACCAATTGTCAACTGGTGCCAGTTAGGACCAGTTGGAAACATGAGGTGTCAACTGGTGCCAGTTAAAACCAGTTGGAAACACCAATTGTCAACTGGTGCCAGTTAGGACCAGTTGGAAACATGAGGTGTCAACTGGTGCCAGTTAAAACCAGTTGGAAACACCAATTGTCAACTGGTGCCAGTTAGGACCAGTTGGAAACATGAGTTGTCAACTGGTGCCAGTTAAAACCAGTTGGAAACACCAGTTGTCAACTGGTGCCAGTTAGAACAAGTTGGAAGCACCAGTTAGGACCATAAATTGTCAAGTGGTACCAGTTAGAAACACCCTGCAATGTATAGCATAAACAAAAATGAATCATGTGGATATGTACATTCCCGATCTTTTACTCTTCTCATATAATCACTCCTTCGTTTTCCTTGCGCACACACACATTAGAATATTGGTACCAACACCCCCCCCCCCTCTCAGGCGGTTATTTCAATTATAAATTATCTTCAATTATCTTTACATTGAATGTCCACTCCTGTTATAACAATGTGCATGGACAAGTGAAATAATTATCCTTGCACATAGGACTGATGAAATGAATCAAGGTAAATTTGTAGCATTGTATTGAAACCTTGTTAATTTCCACATGCACAATATAACAGGATTGGACTGTAAACTTGCTCTGGTAAATCAATCCCTCAGTCTCTTGAAATCTGTACCAAAAAACATCAGAGAATGACAAAAGTCACAAAAAACATCTATATGGTATTTAAACTAGGAATTTAATGAAAGAAAATTATGTTACAAACTGTAACATGCTGCGTATAATTCTTGTATTATGTGTCAACAAAGATCATTAACTTACACAGTAAATATGTAGTCAATCCAATTTTTACATGCTAGCTTGGAGACAAAATTTGAATATAATGCATCTAAGCATTTACCTTCAATAAATAATATGTACTATTTTTAAAGGAATGATAAAGGAGTCTTTTTTTAATTATTATTTATTGAGATCTTGGGGCCCTCACTGGCTCTGAAGAGGAAACGTGAAACAGGTACCTTCCTTTCCTGTAGTGGCACTTGATCTTTGCTGGTAGATGCGATGTATCTGAAGATTAGAAAAAAAAAAACAATGGAATGAAAAATAATAAGTACAGTGAATACCGTAATACAAAATTTCAGTGGTGTAAAATTATATCTGCACATAAAGAAAATACATGGGATAGTGAAACTTCTCTAAGTTCCATATTTCAATAATTCAATTATAAATGATAGACAGCACATCATCATTTTTATTACAACATGTATAGTAAGTTCACATGGTCTTGGGAATACTTCTGAAATTGACATCGCAGAGATGAAATTGCCTCGACCTTATACCTATACATTTATTTTAATAATAAAGACTTAGACTATGTATGTTTGCATATATGTATCTAGGAGTCAATGTTGCACATTATCTGCTAACATCTGATGGGTATTTCATGATTGTCAGTGCCGACTATTTCAGTGAAATCATTGCTTTTGATTGGCTGAGAAGCACTGGCCTCTGACTGTTACTATGGTAACTGTCGGAAAAAGACAACTTGTTAATGCTGACAACTTTCAAAAAGCAGTTCCCAGAACATGTTTAAAAACGCAAGACAAAGCAAAACAAAAAAATGAAATACAAAATTTTATCCGAGGATTAAAGGGATGGTCCGGGCCGAAAATATTTACATCTAAGTAAAATTCACAGAGCAAAATGATGAAAATTTCATCAAAATAGGATAACAAGAAGTTATTGAATTTTAAAGTTTATCAATATTTTGTGAAAACAGTTGTATGCACTTCGTCATGAATATTCATTAGGTGGGCTGATGTCACATCTCCACTTTCCTTTTTTTTATGTTACTAGATGAAATCATAAATGTTTGATTTTTTCATACATGTGTAAATGATGCGTCTCCATTGTAATGAAATAAGTTGCGTCAATAACTAATGCACCTAATCAGTTGTCAATCCAATTGTCAATAGTTCTTGGTTAAAAATATCTTAATAAACCTAATCTCATATAATAAAATACAAAAGGGCAATTGGGATATGACATCATCAGCCAACCTAATGAATATTCATAAAGACATGCCTAGAACTATTTCACCGGAATAATGCAAATCTTTAAAATTCAAAACCTTAATTAGTTATCAAATTTTGATCAAGTTTTCAGCATTTTGCTCTGTGAATTTTACTCTATTTATTGAGATATGTTTCCAGCCTGGACCATCCCTTTAATTCTACTTCTACGGTACCCCCACACATACTGGTAAGTCAGAGGTAAAAAACAACGAGAACCAATTTAATTTCAAAGATAAAAAAATACTTCAGCCTCCAGATTTAAGAAAAAATTCAGGAAATGTTATTTTAGTTCAGACTAATTGTGCACGTTTCATTTCGGAGGTCAATCTGAAATTATACTTCCAGTTCCAAATTCACGCCATTTGGTTATGCAAAAGCATGAATTAAAATTGATGGGCATGGGCCCATGTCACTGACTAGCCTAGAGGACTCCATGAAGATAATTTTATCATTTTTACATTGTATTTTCATCACGGAGCCTAGACAAGCCTCCTATAAGGTTGCTCGTACAACTGTGTAAACAAAGATAGATTTCCCTCGGAAATCCACCTTTCCCATGATTTTTGGGCAAACATTAAATTTCTACATTTTGTAAGCCTTGATACTCTAAATGTGTACAAAGGCTTTAAAAAAAAATTAATTGTAAAATGTACAAATTGGAAATTTTCTTACAAAAAGGATCACTTGCTTGCAGATCTTGTCCTCACTGCCTCTGAAGAGTTCACGTGCGACAGGTACATTCCTTTCCTCTACTGGCACACATTCTTTGCTGGTAGATGCGATGTATCTGAAGAATTTTTTTAAAAAACAATGGAGAGAAAAATAATCAGTACAGTGAACAACAGCGAATAACAAATACGTATATATTACAGTGAATAGCAATACATGTCTACACCTAAGGCGGGCAAGGGTTACTACAGAGTGTTGTAAAATTCCATTTGCACTTTAAGAAAAATACATGGGATTGTGAATCAATTTTTACATTGTATTTTCATCACGGAGCCTAGACAAGCCTCCTATAAGGTTGCTCGTACAACTGTGTAAACAAAGATAGATTTGATTTTTCCTCGGAAATCCACCTTTCCCATAATGATTTTTGGGCAAACATTTAATTTTTACATTTTGTAAGCCTTGATACTCTAAATGTGTACAAAGGCTTTAAAAAAAATTAATTGTGAAATGTACAAATTGGAAATTTTCTTACAAAAAGGATCACTTGCTTGCAGATCTTGTTGTCCTCACTGCCTCTGAAGAGTTCACGTGCGACAGGTACATTCCTTCCCTGTACTGGCACACGTTCTTTGCTGGTAGATGCGATGTATCTGAATAATTTTTTTTAAAAGAATGGAGAGAAAAATAATCAGTACAGTGAACAGTGAATAAAAATACGTCTATATTACAGTGAATAGCAATACATGTCTACACCTAAGGCGGGCAAGGGTTACTACAGAGTGTTGTAAAATTCCATTTGCACATTAAGAAAAATACATGGGATTGTGAATCAATGATTCAACTATAATGATAAACAGCACATCATCATATTTATTAAAAAAATGAGTAAGTTCACTTGGTCTTGGGAATACTTCTGAAATCGATGTCGCAGAGATCAGTCCTTCATGTTTATAACTCCATGGAGCTCAATAAATGGCTCTCCTTATGCCTCCGAATTTACTTTCCTACACACACTCAATTTTATAAAATGCTCAATTGTTGTAGATTGTTATTAAAATTGTAAATGCAACAGCTGTGTAGCTATTAATTAATCTGTGGTGAAACTAGGCTTGGGTCATGTACAAAAATATCGCGCTCCTCAAAAAAAATTATAAGTAGGGTGTCCGAACTCATATTAGGCCTAAAAAAAGTGCTAGAATTTCATATTTTACATCTTTAAAACCATTAAATCACCATCTCTTTTCCATAATTCTCATAATAGAAGATACACAAAGACCCCAAAAGAAAACTTGACATCTGAATTACCTAACTTACAGCCTCCTCATACATGTCATATGGAGGGCAGCAACGAAGTATTCGGATCTCCACTCCTGAGTCCTGGCGGTTCTGAGCTGGGCCTTCTTCTGGAAACTACCGGTACCCCAGGTCATGTTCACTGACTTCATCTCCTCCTCGAGGCTCAGTATGACTCCAGGTGGTTTTGGGTCTCCCTCTCTCCTGAAATACACAGTCAAAAAGTGATAAACAGCTATTCATGAAAAAATCAGACTCTTAAAATGGTGGAAAAAATAATGAATTTCGATTTTCGGCATTTCAAAATCTCATCAAAATCCTCAAATCGTGTGTAAAGTGATTGGTGCGCAGACACGAGGCGCTGGCCACTATCATAATGTTAAATCTGAAATTGAAAATCATAACTGGCCGAGTCTCAGAGTCAGATTTTTTCCAAGACCAAGAAAATCAGTTTCACATTCGATCACATATCTCTCTCATTTACTTATAAGTATAACAATATATGGAACAATATCAACTGAAAGATTTTGTGAAATAAAAAGAAATTCATGTTAAATCTTAACACAAATCGTAAGGTCAATATGATGTATGTGCGCAGACTTGCACCGGCATGGCAGCCACACATCCACGCCCGGCTAGTCGCGGCCGGCAGGCAGCGCTGAGGGGCAGTAACAGGATGTCCTGACGAACTCTAACGTTACAGCTAGCCCCGCAGCTAGCTGCGAGCCGCGCCATTTAACAAACTACGAAAAGAAAATCATAGAAAATTGTTAACTTACCTGTAGAGCCTACTGCGAATGTCTTAGCTTTCAAGTCATTGTCCAAATCTGGTCCGTGTGATTTCAGTGGTTGAATTATTATTAAAACGGCCTTCTTTACCCTTCTTTATCGCACTAGCACTCGATAAAAGTGCGGTACGTGCAAATTAACGGCGCGGCGAAGATGGCTCTTTCAAATTCAAATTATTAGATTGGCGGTTTGCGTTTGGCGGCGCTGGTTAATTTGCATAATTATACGGACGATAGCGATCAGTGGCACTCAGTGCGCATGCGCAGGCCCGCCCGCGCCCGGTGATTGAAGGAAGATCTGCTGAGTCAGGAATAACGAAGGGGGGGGGGGGGGGGGGTCTAAAGCAAGAAAGAAGTTTTAAAATAGAAATACGAACTTCTTAACATACAAATTTCTTCTTGTTTGGTTTTGGTTGGCAACCAGTCAAGAAATCACGATTTTTGCCTCTGCTTTTGGAGCTTTTTTTTTCTTTGAAAGTTTAAGAATGAATTAGCTTAATGTATTTGTTCTTTATTTCTATTTTATTTATTTTCTTTTTATTTGAAAGATAAAGATAGCCTTGCTTAACATGGCAAGGTTGAAAACTAGCAATAAATATGCGCGTTATAAATAGAAAAAAATAGCTATTCTATTCACCTTCAAAAATATTTTTTAAATATCAGTGAGTTAAAAAAAGAAAAATACATTAATTTTTATGTGATTTGTAAAAATAGTGTAAAATAGTCCTCTTTAACTTAAATTAGAAAAAAGGGATTAAATAGGAAGAAATTTTTTTCTCGCAACAAATATCTAGGATAACAATTTTTTTAATGTAAACTAGAAAATTTCACTGAGAATAACATGTTTCGATTTAAGTTATATGGTAATATCGAACCACATACTTTAATGAAACTTTTCAAGGTGGAAATATTAAAATTAACATAAAGAATAATTAAGTTAGTTATTATGTAGATATTTTTTTCCTCTTATCCTCAATCGAGCTGTGTATAGGATGGATAAATGCATGGCATTTATTGTGGTAAAAGGCTGAATTACATGAATTTGTACAGAGCAAAATTTCAGTAAACAAATAAGCAACAAAAAAATAACAAAGTATACTAATGTATAATATTGGAAAGGGGATACAAAAAGAAAAGTATACAGGGAGGGGGGGGGGAGTAATGTCAAAAGCAGGAACGGGCAAAGGTTGGGAGTAGGCTAAATGTATATACCTTTAACATAATGAACATTTTCACATAAATATATATTTAACCAATGTTGAATGAATAACAAGACATGTAGATTAAAGAGTGGATTGTATGAAATAATACTTGCTTTTTTTTAAGAAAAGTAACGCTTTGTTGATGGTAACAATAATAATAGTTATAGGAAACACATTCATGAATGATAATCATAAAGAATTATCTCAAAAGGAATTAAAAACAAAGATAAGAGGACTTTGAAGTAATATGATCTGTACAAAAAAATATAAATATTAATGTAAAGTGGGTTACAGCTATATTGAGCCAGTGACTTGTCGGATAAGAAATTTGAATGATTACTGCAGATATCAACAATTACAAAAATATTTCAAAAGTCAGTTTAAGAGAAGCGACAAATAAAACAACAAAGGTATGAAAACATAGTTCTTATATAATATATATATATATATATATATATATATATAAACTCTGTTGGAAATAAGTACAATGCATTACCACTATGCCTCTAATATACATATATATATATGTATATGTTATATATGTATATAAGGGTTCTTACTAGAATCAACTGGTAAGTCCTATTGGTTCTAACTGGTATCATTTGGTTTGATATTCCAGTATGGTTAATGGGTTTCAAGTGGGTTATGGGTGGCCTATGGGTTCCAACTGGTATAATCTGTTCCAGTTTGGTTTATGGGTTTTAACTGAAATCAGCTGGTAGATATATACTGGTAATGCCTATTGGTTCTAACTGGTATCAATTGGTTTGATATTCCAGTATGGTAAATGGGTTTCAAGTGGGTTATGGGAGGTCTATGGGTTCCAACTGGTAAAATATGTCCCAGTTTAATTGATTTATGGGTTTTAACTGGAATCAACTGGTATAGTATACCAGTAATGTATGTTGATTTTAACTGGTATCAATTGGTTTGATATTCCAGTATGGTTAATGGGTTTCAAGTGGGTTATGGGAGGTCTATGGGTTCCAACTGGTAAAATATGTTCCAGTTTGGTTTATGGGTTTTAACTGGAATCAACTGGTAGTATACCAGTAATGTATGCTGGTTTAACTGGTATCAATTGGTTTGAAATTCCAGTATGGTTAATGGGTTTCAAGTGGGTTATGGGAGGCCTATGGGTTCCAACTGGTATAATCTGCTCCAGTATGGTTTATGGCTTTTAACTGGAATCAGCTGGTATAGATATGCCAGTAATGCCTATATATTGGTTCTAACTGGTATCCATTGGTTTGATATTCCAGTATGGTTAATGGGTTTCAAGTGGGGTTATGGGAGGTCTATGGGTTCCAACTGGAACACTCTGATCCAGTTTGGTTTATGGGTTTTAACTGGAATCAACTGGTAGGTATACCAGTAATGCATGTTGGTTCTAACTGGTATCAATTGGTTTAATGATATACCAGTATGGTTTATGGGTTTAAGGTGGCATTAACTGGTATATACACCCATTGGGTTTCTATGGGTTCCAACTGGCATCAAATGGTCCAGTTTGGCTAATGGGTTTTAAACTGGAATCTATTGGTAGATAAACCAGAAAGGCCTATTGGTTTTAACTGGTATTAACTGGTGTACTAATTTATACCAGTATAGTTAATTGGTTTCAACTGGAATAAACTTGTATGTTTTCAGCATGTCCAGTTGGGACAATGGGTTTCAACTGGAATATACTGGCATGGTGGGAGTTTACCAGTTGTGCCAATTGGTTTCAACTGGTACCAGTTGACTCCAGTTGAAACCAGTTAAAATTTCAACTGGTTTCAACTGGTTTTTTTACCTGGGAGATGCTCTTATAGCAGAGAGTAGTGCAAAGAGGGTGACGCATTGAATGGAATTGCCTGTGAGCCTGACACTTGGAGAGACACTTGAAAATTAGGTCTATGTACCTATCATGATTTTGGCAGGTCACTATTGATGATAATTGCAAGGACTTCGTATTATTTTTGTTTGACAGGTAAAAGAGACTGTGACTGAAGGTCTGGAAAACACAGGAGCAGCGTTTGTTTCCATGATGTCCGGTGGTAATGTAGGAAAACAGATCGTCCATGTTGCAGACCCATAAAGATACATGTCAGTTTGTTAGTTTACCCATTTTCGACTGGAACCAGGTTGTTCTTGTATAATGAGTGTAGGAATTACATAATTCAGTGGGTTGGTTAACGGATCTTAAACAGACCTTGGGCATGGTTCTTCAAGAGTAACAACTACGGTAACTTTGCTTTTATGGTAACTACCATCATATGGTAACATGGCTCATCACCAGCCAAGCACAGTCAAGGGTTCCATGGTAGTTACCATAATGGCAAAGTTACCATCGATGTCCTGGGGTCCGTTGCAGAAAGAGTTGCGTTTAAACGCAAGTCAAAAAATCAATCGCAAGTCAAAAATGCGCGCTGTTGATTGGTTGAAAATCAAGTTGCGCATGATTTTTAGAGTTGCATTTGATTGCAACTCTTTCTGCAACGGGCCCCTGATCAACTTTCTCCTTAAAAGTCAGTCTGTCTTATTCTATCAAATCAAATAAATTACAATTTTGATGACACTCAACTCTGTGATCAAAAGCAATGGAAACCTCTGGAATATAGAGTACCAACATATTCAGAATTAATTTGATTATCTTGTATCATCAAATTGGATAAAAAACATTCCTTAGCTGGATTTTGCAAGTTTCGGGCAAGGAGCAGATAATGACTTGCCCATCTTGATTGTGATTGACTGCTGAGCCCTATAACTATAAAAATATAATCATATATCTTTTTTAAAATATATTTTGGGGGCTATTCTTGTGATTCATTAATGGATATTCTGGGAGTACTTTTCTCTATTTCCAGGGCTACTTTTCAATACAAGCTTTTTTGTGTCTACCAGTTTCCAGTGCTCTTTTTTCTTCAAGTTTGAGAGCTACTCAGTCCCATTGTATAAACAATAATTCACTTGATTCCGGAATCTCAGTTATCTGTAGTAATGTACATCATGATAATAATGTATGATCATTTCTAATGAGTGTCATTTTTTAAAGCAATGTTGCCTAGACTAAATCACTATGCTCATTCTTCTGTTTCCCAATTTCCTAGTGATATGCTGCATTCATCATACCTGATGCAAATGTAATTTGACTATTTTACATATAACTACATACACAGTTTTTTAATTTCATATGATCAAAATTTGTCACTCTGAACAAATCTCTAGAAGACTCACACTCAAGTCAGCCACAGTCAAATGTATACACTTATACAGATTAATGATTATTAAACATCTAGAAATTAGATCTATAGGATAAGTAGATAAACAAATCAGTTTAGATTTAAACTTATGTTTACAGTTAAGTTTTACTGCTAACAAATGCAAGAATGCCTTAAGAATTGCATTGGCCAAAGTTAATTTAAGTGTAAACTGTCAACCTAGGGCTGAGACTTTATTTATTTAACTGAAATTGGTAGGCCCAGCCAACTTGGCTAAGCCAAGGTTAAACATGAAATGAACTTTTATACACCTTCCTGTGTGATTGTTTATGTCCTGCACTTTTAGCATTCAGCTCGCTTGAATTTTCTTTGTGTTGGTAGTGTCAGCTATGGATGACAGAGTCATTAGAAACAATGACCCAATTGTTTAGTTTACTTTTTGGCATCGGTTGGCAGCAGGCAATGCAGTGTATTACTAACGCCCCATTTGCATTTCATGAAGAGTGAAACCAGTCAAGCCCCCATGATCTTACTCTGGACTCTTTGCTGATTTTTTTTATTTCTTTTTTTTTTTAAGGGGGGGGGGGGTTGGCCACTACTAGTACTTACTGGATACACAAAGGAAGCGATCCTATTTCAATAAGTTGCTCACAGATGCATTAATGGATACATGACAGAATCTGTATCACACATGTCTTTTGTCTTTCTCAGATGTCTGCAATTTTGCGATCGTTGTGCACTGATCATCATTTCACAGATATATGATCATTACGCTACTTCTTTTGTACTTCCATTTTCTCTTGCGTGATATTCCATGTGGTTGAGTTCAAATGACATCTTTCTTCAATGGCTGGAGATTGTACATTCTGTAGTTGCTTGTCTTACAGCCCTCTTAATCCCTACTCTGTGTGTTGTACACCTCTTTTTAACCCTTGTCCCCCCTTTTCTCATGATTTGTTAGTTTAGCTTCTAAAATGTGGTGTTTCTTAGACATTCATGTTTAGCCTCAAGGAATATTGCTCCAATATACTTTTTTGGGGTGGGCTTTCTCCTCACATGGGGACTTGCAGCCAGATTTCCTGAGAGACAAGGAGGAAGGGGGGCGAGAGGAAATAGGCATCGCAAAGCAAGCCTTGTCATGCTGATGATTCTCCTTCTCTTGAGACTGCCGGATTGTACTTCTGTATTCGCAGTATTCGTGACATCGGAAGCACAATGGCCTTTGTCCAAAGTTTAAAAGGTATCTCACAAGGCGGTTCATCTTTGCAATTTACGTGGAAGGACGATTCTCGTCTCCAATAGCCTCTAGGATTGGCTGGTTCACTTTACAGCATTTTGCTTCTTCTCTTTAAACAGGAGAACCCATGAACCATCAGGGACCCCTTGCATAAAACTTTTGCCATAAAAACACTCTGGCAAATAAACAAAAACTCTGGCAAACTAAATTATGCCATTGAAAAACTCTGGCAAAAAAATTGCCAGAGTTTTTTATGGCAAAAGTTTTATGCAATGGGGCCCAGGTCTCATGCCCTCACACTTCAGCACAATTGTGTTTAATTTGAAATTGATATTCGACTCATCTTTACTACATGTACATGTACTTGCTAACATCTCACTGCTTTTCATTTTGGTGTCAACATTTCCTTTTACTTCAAAAACATTATTCCAAAAGGGTAGCTGTTGCATCAAGGACATAGGACAGAGCCAGTTTTCAAAGAGTACATCTGAATCATTAGTCTTTATTAGGACTTGTCCACAAGATATATGCACCCATTAGGAACATCCAGTATATAATAATGCATTTTGGTTCTTTTTTACCGCCTTACTGCAAATAGAACATGGGTATTTAACCATTATTAAATATTATGTTAAGACTTGCATGGAATATTGATGTCACTCTACGTAGATACATGTAATGACAAATAACTTTGAATGTAGTGCAATGGAAAATATATGTACAAGAGAGTGCACCATAATAGATGAATGTCATTTCAAATTTGTAATAATTGAAACATATAACTATGTAATCCTTGAGCAATGATTCAATTCAATTTCAATTCAATTTATTTTCATTTTTCAACATAATACAAATAATTACATGATAAATCAATTCAATTCAAATAAAAGCATGAACAAAATTCAACATTGAATAAATAATATACATATTCAATAAGTGATTCAAATATAAATTAACATGTATGTCAAATATAAATCAATATGATCAATATAATTAAATTTAATTAAATCAATATAATCATATATCATGAGAAGAATGGAGGGGTCCACTGAAAAGCAAAGCTTGTAAGATATGAACCCCTCAAAAAATTAGGATAGAAAATATATTGAAATATACGTAAAGGAATACATGAAGATAACGAAAGGGGCAAAAAAAATCTTATATACAGGATTGTGAAATTCAGAGACAAAAAACAATAACACGACACAACACAACACAGGACGGTACATGAGGGTGGACAATAGTACGATGACAACTGCCTAGAATATAGAAAGAAAAATAGAGATAGGGAGAGGGATGCAAAGCTATGTTGCATCCAACAAGATGTCCAACAATTTAAAGTTGGAGCAATTAAAATATATCACAGTAATGATAATAGGGTATAGCACCCCTGTAAATCTAAATTACCTAGATCTAAATAACGATCTCACACAGTACCTACAATTTTATAGATCTAGACTTAGTAAATGCAGATCTGTACAAATACATTTCATTAATGGTAGAAACTTGGTCTGGACCTGGTACTCTCTAGATCTAGATCTATTTCAAGTAGACAACAAATCAACAGAAAATTAAGAGATTTATTAAACAGACCTTTATGGAATAAACAATTAACATCTCCTCTACTAGTCCGTGTGCAAAGTCAATGTTGATTTATAGATCTACATTGAGGTAAGTTTCTTGGCCTAGTTTATTTTGCAGTAGTTTCTAGAAGTCTATTCCTTCAGTTTGTCTAATTCTGCAATGTCCTTTTCGCTTATTATTGTTACCTTTTTTCCTGCTTTATTCCTGGCCATGATTTTCCTGTCTTGCATCCAAACTCTTTCAACATATTTGTGGTTGCTTTTCTTCACTTTCCATAACAACTGGGCTCGCTTCCTTGTCAGATTTTTATTTATGAAGATGAAGGTATCTTTGCCCTTTAGCTTGCTTCTTGCCCTGTAGACTGCATCCCAGGCGTTGCAGTTGGAGAATTTTATGATGATATTCAGTGGCCGTGGATTCTCCTTTCCCTTAGGCTTGGAGTCGGATCATTCCTTCACCCCACCATGGTTCGTCAGGCGATGGGACCTGTTGATGTCGGATGATTTAAGCTTTATCCCGAGATTCTGCTTGCATATTTCAACAATCTTTTCGTCTGTATTCTCATTGGATTCAGGCACACCGCTAAATACCAGGCAGTTTTGTCGCGAGTACTGCTCGGCCTCTTCAGATGTCGATTCCAGGTCTGCTACTCTCCCTTGCAAGGATAGTAAGAAGGATAGGAAAGAATGAGGATGAAGATACATACATGTAGAATAGCTAAGGATCATCTAACCTTCAGCGATAAAACATTTGTACATTACTAGAGGATAGAAGGAGAGAGCACACAGAGGGGGATAGAGGAAGTTTTGGAGAAGAAATATAGCGAGAGAAGAGAGAACATTTCAAAATTTTGATACTTTATAGGAATAACGAGTATAAAAATCCAACGCCTGGAAGATGCAGGGTCTCCACGATCCTAGTCACCGTTTTTTTTTATTTGATAGTACTTGGTAATGGGACTGTTTTTCTGAGTTCGCCGTTGGACGACTTTCCCCGCTGTTGCTCAGAGCTACTCTGCAACGATGCTATAGCCTAATGACATGATCCTCAGTATTAACTGTCTGCATCTCAGCGTTGGCAAGGTATTCTTCCCAAACTCCTTCGCAATGGATACTTATAGTGTCGTCTTCTTTGTCTGAGTCTGGTTCTGTTGGTGGTAGGTCCGGAGCTGCTGCTCTTTCTGGTTGAGTTTCAGGTTCCGGTTCTGGATGAATTTCTTCTTGTGGCTGGAGTTCAATAGGTTGTGGCTGGAGTTTGACTGGTTGTGGCTGGAGTTTGACTGGTTGTGGCTGGAGTTCGACTGGTTGTGGCTGGAGATCGACTGGTTGTGGCTGGAGTTCGACTGGTTGTGGTTGGAGTTCAACTGGTTGTGGCTGGAGTTTGACTGGTTGTGGATGGAGTTCCACTGGTTGAGGATGGAGTTCCAGTGGTTGAGGCTGGAGTTCGACTGGTTGTGGCTGGAGTTTGACTGGTTGTGGCTGGAGTTCCACTGGTTGTGGCTCGAGTTCGACTGGTTGTGGCTCGAGTTCCACTGGTTGAGACTGGAGTTATGGTTGGGGTTCATTTGGGTGTTCTGGTTGATAGGAATTCAGTGGTCAAATAATAGAACGAGATGGCGACAAGCTTGGAATCTTCTTGTGATAAGGAAGGTTAGGTCGGGTAGGTCGTCTAACTAGGTAGTCGGGAGTAGAAGGGCAAGAGGTACCGGAAGTTGAAGGACGATTTCTAGGTTGGGGTGACCTACTCCTATCACGCCTCTTCCGGTGCTTCTTCTCTTTGTGTATACAGATGATCTTCTTGCTTGCATTGCAATAACTCTTATGTGATGATAAGACATATCTCACATATTCAATAATATATCAATGCTTAATACTTCTACAGGAAGTACAACAGGAAGCTATATGTTTACCAATTCCAACTTTCTTAGGAAAGTATTACTCATTCTTCCAGCTAAACTTATGACGCACACACATTTTATGGGTTTCTTATTCACTATTCATGTTCTCACTAAAAGGTCAACTCCCCCAATTACGTACAGGTTGTTTTGGTCAAGCGTCCAAGGTTGACCAACACCTGCTTGGTTGTAAAGAGTATTGACCAGACCAATATAAAAGGGGTTCACATCTGAACCCAAATCAGAAGAATCGAGATTACAGATTGGTTAGAGAATAAAGAATAGCTCTGTTTTACAGAATATAGATTGGAGTTTAGAGCTACAGAAAAGTATACTACATCAGTTTGCAGCATTTACATTATCTTCATCTTCAGAATATAGTCACCATGAGACTTACTCATGTATTTGTCATTATCATCAAGTAATCATCTTTAATTAATAATGCATATATGAACTGTGCGTCCTGCATTGCTTGTCTCATTTAAGTCTGGTTGAAAATAAAAAGTGCAATATCGAGACGGCGACAACACAACATAACTGCAATACCTGCATTTGTGCGGCATGGTTGTTTACTATCTGTAGGTTCTAAGAAACAAGAATAGATCAAGAAGAATAAAATAAATATACCATGTCTAGTAAAAGCAATCAGGGGATCTTCTGTTTCTCAGAGTTATTGTCATTCGTTAATGATATTGTTATAGGTTCTGCGGTACTGTGGTTTTAGGTATTCCAAATTTCAGGTTCAATATCTTCAAAGGGTTTTAATCGATCAAAGTGTACGATTCTAGGTTTACTCTTAGGGGAGAATTATATTCTGTAGGTGACATCGGAGAGTCAGTTCATGATTTTTAAAGGACCTGTCCATTTGGGGAACAGTTTAGGGTTGAGACCTTTCTTTCTACTGTTGTTTCGCAGCCACACAAAGTTTCCTTGTTCTAAAAGTTTTCTGTGTGATCGTTTGTCCTAGTTTCGTTTCTGTCTCCTTAGTTCTATGCTGCCCTGTTCTTGGACTTGTTCTGTAAGTTCTTGGACCTATTCTGTAAGTTCTCTCTCATCGTTCTCTTAGTTCTTCAGTGTAATCATTCTCTGTTTCCTCTGTTGGTTCTTTATACTGTCTACTGGAAGAGTCTCTTCTCTTTCAAACATCATCATGTTAGGCGTTTCTTTTGTTGTTTCGTGAACTGTACTACGGTAAGCAGAAGTCACATTGGGAGATACTTGTCCTAATCTTTCTGATTCTTTTCTGGTTTTAATTTCGTAACGAGGATACTACCTAAGGTGCGATTGAACCTTTCTACCATTCCGTCTGGTTTGGGGTTGTATGCTGTAGTTCTTGTCTTTCGAATTCCAAGAAGTTGGCAAAGCCTCTGGCATATTATAGATTCAAAGTTTTGACCTTGATCTGTATGGATTTCTTCCGGGATACCGTACCTGCAAATTAATTCATCAACTAGTTTCTGACTAACTGTCTCTGCCTTGTTTGGTATGGGGTATGCCTCAACAAACTTTGTGAAATAATCGGCGACTACTAGCTAGTGGTTGGAAGTGGTCCCATTATGTTTAATGCAATTCTTTCCATCGGACCTCCACACTGTCTTTGTTGAAGCCGAGCACGCCTATGTCTTCCACCGGGTTTGTTTTGACTACAAGTTGGACATTTTCTTATGAATGACCTAATATTACTTCGCATTCCTACCCAGTAGAATCTGAGTCTTACTTTACCAAGAGTTTGTTCATGCCGAGATGTCCCGCTGTATTTCATTTGGAAGTACTATATGCCAACTTATTCGTTTGCCATCAGCAGTTTCCCATTTTCGATAGAGAATTCCATCTCATATCACCAATTGATCCCAATATCCTAGCAATACTTTGACTTTGTAAGGTAATCCCGAAGCTTCTTCGCATGATGGTTTTTGTCCAGTGCCTAACAATTCTGTTATGGCCTTAAGACTTGGATCATTTCTTTGTTTTTCCTTTAATTTGTCTATGAAACAGTCATCCAAAAATTGAATGACATTTGCTCTACCATCATTTTCTAGGTAATCACTTCTAATTTCATTAAGTGCTCGCTTTGGTTCTGTTTGTTCAGTACTTATCATTGGTTCTTAAAATTTTGACACTTCTTTTGCCTGTTCTACCATTTCTTCATTACTGCATTGTCTACACGATCTAGATAATGCCTCTGCGTTTGAGTGAACACGTCCCGCATGATGGACGATTTCTAGGTCATATTCTGATATTACTTCCAGCCAGCGGGCTAGCTGTCCTCCTGGCTGTTTGAAATCGGTAAGCAATCTCAACGCACCGTGATCTGTTCTAATCTTAACATGCCTACCATATAGATACTGTCGGAAGTGTTTGAGATAGGTTACGACTGCCAGTAGTTCTCTACGAGTTACGCAATAATTACGTCTGCCTTACTCAGTACTTTACTTCCGTATGCTATCACTCGTTCTTTTCTATCTTGGATTTGCGAAAGAACTCCTATTCCATCTTTACTCGAATCTGTATCGAGAATTAATTCTACATCCGGGTTCAGATATGCTGGGATAGGTTAAGTTGTGAGTCTTTGTTTCAATTCATCAAATGCTGTTTGGCAGACAGGGCTCCATATGAACTGCCCGGCACCACCCTTCTCTGTCAGTTGATGAAGTGGTTTTGCAACCTTTGCAAAACCCTCTACAAAATGTCTGTAATATGATGCAAGTCCCAAGAAACTTCTTACTTCACTCACAGTTTTCGGTGTAGGCTATGTTCTGATAGCCTCTACTTTGTCGCTCTGGGTTGATACACCTTTGTTTGATATGTCATGTCCGAGATATGAAACCTTTGTTCTGAATAGATGGCATTTCGATGCCTTGACTTTAAGGTTGCTTGTCTAAGCCGATTGAATACTTGTCGCAATCTATAGATTTCTTCGGGAATGCTTCTCCCAAAAATAATCAGATCATCTAGATACACGAGCAAGATCTCCCATTGGAGACCTGATAGTACTTTGTCCATTAGTCTTTTGAGAGTGGCAGGGGCATTACATAGCCCAAATGGCATTACATTCCATGCGTACAATCCACCGTTAGCCAAAAATGCAGATTTGGCTTTCACATCTTTGTTCAATCCGACCTGCCAGTATCCGCTGGCAAGGTCTAAGGTAGAAAACCATTTTGCACCTGAAAGTGCATCTAGAGTTTCATCAATACATGGTAAAGGATATGCATCCTTGATTGTTGTCGCATTTAATTGTCGGTTCTATGATTCCCTTATTTAACATCTTAGTTACTTGCTCTTTGATTTCGTCATGTTGTCCTAGTGGGTGTTTTCTAGGTCTTTGCCTGATCGGATGTTGATCACCAGTATCAATGTTGTGCTGTACTAAGTCAGTTATACCTAGGTCACATTGTTCTTGACGAATATGTCTTGAAATTCTGATAGGAGTTCTGAAACGTTCTTATGGTAGTGTTCTGGTAGTTCTTCTGTTTTCCTGATCTCTTTTTTTCCTGTCTTTGCTTTTCCTGTTTCTTCTTGCTGTCTTCTTTCTTCACTATATCATTATCAATCTTGGCAACTTGCTCTAAATAATCTTCTCTCGCTTCTTCAAAACTCTGGCAGTGCTTCACCCTCTTACAGGCATCTTCCTGCCTGGTGGGATATATTCTTCAGGTGGATAGAAGGCTGCCGCAACTTCTTCTGAAACAACCCCAAACTGAACCAGAGGGTTTTGCCGAAATCCTCTTTCTGCTCCTGCTGTTTAACCTGGAATTTCACGACCAAACAGAAGGCTGACCCTCTACTTCATCTACGTCTCCGCATGATCTTGATTGCCAGCAGGGGCTTCCATATCTGCCTGTACAGCAGCATCGGCAAAGCGATGTTGTGGAGGGAGGGAGAGGTCAATATCGACAGAGGGGATCAGTCTGGAATGCACAAGCTGCTCCTTATCTATGGCGTTCGGATCAAGAGGAAATATTCCCGTTTTCCTGAAGCCTGACTTGATGTTATGAATGCTCATTGAAGATCCAAAGGGAATCTTCATGATACAAGGAATCTCTTTCTTCACTTTCCAGAGGGATGATCTTAGTGCTTAGCCCTTTTTTATGAATAGACAAATATGAGCCTTAAGCGACTTGTATACTGCCACATCTAGAGGCTGGCATTGGTGGGTGGCGTGAGGAACAAGTTCCAAGATGATCATTGCTCCTCAATTGCTCGTAAGAGCAATCTTGGATCTTCATGCGAAGCATGTCCATCCAAGAAGAGGAGCACAGGATTTTCCTCTGTCCTATTCTGAGGACAATGCTTGAGGAACATCTTTTCAAACCACCCCAACATCAAATCGCCATCTACAAATCCACTTTCGGACTTTCCGTACAGGCAGCCATCGGGACCTCCTTGGGTGTAGTTTCCGCCTGGAAATGCATCCTTGAAGATGATGAAGGGTGGCATTACTGAACCAGAGGCAGCAACTGTACACAGCATAGAAACGTGTTGATTGCCACTCACTGTGACAGTGTGAGCGTGTTTCTGCCTCTTTGGGATCACAACACGTTGGGTTGACTTGTTCAGATCAATCATGGTCTCATCCATATTGAATATTCTCTTGGGCTTTGTGTGGAGGCCGTATCGATTGTACACACTTCGCAAGAGCTGGAAATACTCCCTGATATTGTCTGCAGTGGATGAAACTACTCTTGACCTGTCCAACTTATCCGCCCGCCTGGTCTTCAACACTTGGTCAGGGTAGGCATCGCGAAACCTTAGCCACCAGTTGTAGCTTGGTTTGCTGGGACCAAACTTGTTCAACCCACATTTCTTGTCCAGAACCCAAGCATAGGACATTACCTGATTGATGGTCAAAGGCACTGCCTTTGCTGCCATGTACCTAATGATAGTTAGCAAATCCCTTTCGATAGCTTCTGAAAGCTTTGTTTCTGCCCCCCACTTCAAAGGAATTCAAAGGAACCTTCCCATGTACCCTGTCCCCCAGTGATCTCCTAGGCACCCTGTGATAATGTGCAGCTGTTGTTTCGTGACATCGTTTTATGCTGCCTCCATCTGTTCTTTAGACCATGCCTGGTATGCTACATCTTTTTGACCTGGCATGATCATTTTTATAATCCCTCCAAACTATAACTTATGTATGAAACCATACATAAAAACTCAATATATAAAGAGTATGAGGAAGATAGGAATTTCTTCATGATCATTTAAAAAAGAATGGACCGTCTTGAATTTAGAATGTATTATATATATTCAATTCTTCTTTTATCTTTAATTTTACAAATCATGCAATTTTATTCACAACAATCAACATTTAATTTCCAAAACTGCATCCATTCACCAAAACATACCAGCATTCACGCCTACAAACATGCGCCAGTCCGCCATTGAGTGACCACTTTTGGGAGCTGGGTTCTACAGTGAGTTGCCAACCCCTAATAATTTTTTAAATCGTATACCCCCATCTTTACAAATGTTACAAGATTTATCAGCATATTTCAAACATCATGCCAGTGAAGAGGGGAGAGGTTCCACCTGTCGCCTGAGCTCCAATACTGCCAGCGACGAGGTACATATTTTACACGTTCTCTCTATCGCTCGTAACTCTTGTTTACGTGCTGGGTTCGGCTTGATCTTGGCAACCATATTAAAGCCACAGCGGCCCTGATATCTTTGCAAGATACAAATTGAAGCCGTGAGAGACCGGTGATCGGCGACTCACCAACGGCGGCGACTCGGCGCGCATGGACGTTACAGTTAAAGAGAAGCCTGTTTTTTCTGTCTCTCAAGGTCTGGCATACCTGAAATGAACATTGGAAAATATATACATTTACAAATACATGTAACTGAATATTCTTGCTCCAAGAATACCACAAACTATCAACAACAATGAATACCCGAAAGAATTTAGAGCTGGGAATAATGGGATACAAACCTGTCACCTTTTCTTCATAAGATAGCCCAACCAACAAGGCTATGACATGACTATTGCAGGAAAGTTATTTGTCAAGCATTTGTTACATAGGATAGATTCTTACCACCAAACCAAGAAGGTTATCTGTTTTTTTGAGGGAATAGATGCAATATGTAGTTACAGATATGACATGAAGTTCTTGATTTTCAAAACCACCTTTTTTAATTCAGGCCTATGTGTTCATGTTTTTTTTTTTATATGCAATATTTTCTTGGGCAGGTAATGGTAGATGGGCACCAATAGGAGTTGCCCTGAGGTATTGGAGACCTCCCTTTGGGTCCATGAGGGTCTCTGCTTGAGCATTCACTGACCAGCACTTTGATATCTTTGTTAATTCCATGCCAAAAGCTGCACGTCTTTGCCCTTAGTTGACAAGGTGTTCTGCTCTCAACTTCTCTAGGATGATCAGTCTCGGTCCCTTGAGTAGTATGCCATCCTCAATCGAGAGCTCATCTTGAAATGGCCAGGACTTGTGAAGTGTCTGACTCATGCTTGTCTCTCATCAGGCCATCCTTGTATAATTGTATCACGAAGAGCTCATAATTCTTGGTCCTCTATTGTTGCCTGTTGAATCTCTTGTCAGCTTTGTGTCTGAGAGCATTACAAAGTTTATCTGGATCTATGCTTCTGGCTTCTTGTCAGGGAGTGGATTGAGTCTCAACATGACATCAGAAAGGAGCATATCCTTGCCTGGTTTGTACTTGATTATCAGGTCATTTTCATGAATCCTTAATCCTAAAAGGACTGGGGGGCATGATGTCCCCCCCCCCCCAAGGCTTCGCAGGATTTTTTTCAAAACACAAAATTATTTTTTTTCATTGGAGTCTCGTGCAACTTTTGAGACCAAATTCGCAACATACGGGTATAGCATCACAATGCCACATGACTTTTACGACACAATGTCAATGAAAATGGCTCATTTTTATACTTTATGTACAAAGTCTATGGAAGATGAAATTCATAAAAAGGTGATTATTTTTCATTCTTATTTGTCTGCTTAATTGATTTAGGGTTTAATTTAGTTTTTAAATGGTCTATAATAATTTCGATTGAAAAAAAAACAATGAAAAACAAAAGATGAAAAACAATGAAATATATAAGAAATTCTAAAAACAAAGAAATACATAAGGGAAAAATTGGCTTTTGCAATTTTTCTTTGTGAAAAGCTTTAAATTAGATTACAAAGATGACATTTGGAAAAAAAAAAATAAAGTGAAAATTGGTGTTATATATGCAAATAATGTTTTTCACAAATTTATTCATAATGAAAAATAAGTTATTTTAAGATTTTTTTTTTCTGGCTTATAGATAATGTGGTAAAGAATGTTTGTGCCTAATTTCAGCATGAACAGCAGCCGAGATCAGAAGGGGGGGGGGCCATCATCCCCCCAGTCCTTTTAGGGTTAAGAGCATTCTCTGCAGCCTTGGCAGTCCAGCTCAAAGATTCTTGAGGTGTATCACTTCCAAGTATTTGTGGTCAGATCTCACTGTAAGGTGTCGTGTTTGAAGAGATCGTGAGCAGTTTCGATCACTACCAAAGTTTTGTCTCTTAGATCGCAGAACAACATCCTGTTCTTGCTATTGACTTTGTTAACATTTGGTAGAGCCTTGGTGTAAGACATCATCTTGTGTCTTAGGGTTGTCAGAACTTTGTTGATATAAACAGATCTTTTGTAGGAGGGAATATCCTTCAGCTTCTTGCAATTAATAATGAGCTCTTCTTTGGTGGAATGGTTAACAAAGCAGTATATCACCGCCCTTGGTCTTCCTCTTTGCCAATCCTGTGTACAGCTGAGATGTCATGCCGGGGAAACCCTAGTCCCGATGTCTGATGCAGTTTTGATAACCTGCTCAGCAAGGTCTTCTCCCTCAATTATGCATATAAAGAGTTTAATTTTCTCTCTTTTCATTCAAATTTACTTTTTGCTGGGGTGGACTTTAAAAAAGGAGGGTGATATAGACAGTCTGCACCCTGTCGGTATCATAAGTATGTATAATGGAGTTTTTAGTATGTTGACACATCAATATGACACACACAAAAAACTCAAGTCTCCTTAATCAGTAGGCCTATAGCTGTGCCAGTTATATCAAGTAATAGGTATGACTATTAAAATGAATATTGTGTTTGAACTGAACTTTTGTAAGATGAATACTTTCATTTCAATACCAAATGAGATAATTATAAAGCCAGCTATGGCTTGTAATTTAAATGTTGTAAAATAGGGGTAAGTTTGCAAGTGTCCTTACTATCTTATAAGTAGGAGCATTTCAAAGTACCATTTTTGTCCTTCTTAACCTTAAAAAGTTAGTTAAATTTCCTAAAATGTCCTTGAAATTTCTACCATGACTTGCAGTAATTTTCATTTCTGTCAACAGTCATATCAACTGATCCCTGTCTGCTGGGGAGTGACTCCATCATGCTCATAAATACACTGCTTTGATTGTTTGATGTCAGTTTTTAGGCATACCAAAGATTGTCTTTGAAAATGGATATTTATGTATTTCTGTAGTCATACATTTTAATGCTATTAATGTTAGTATTTAATTTTTGCAATTAATAATGTTTGATGTGCAGTTTTTAGGCATACCAAATATTGTCTTTGAAATGGATAATTATTTATTTCTGTAATCATATATTATAATGCTATTAATGTTAGTATTTGATTTTTGCAATAATAATGTTTGATGTCAGTTTTTAGGCATACCAAAGACTGTCTTTAAAAATGGATAATTATGTATTTCTGTCATACGTTTTAATGCTATTAGGCATACCAAAGATTTCTTTGAAAATGGATAAATATGTATTTCTGTAATCATATATTTTGGTGCTATTAATGTTAATATTTTATTTTTGCAATGATAATGTTTGATATCAGTTTATAGGCATACCAAAGATTGACTTTGAAAATGGCTGATTATGTATTTTTGTAATTATATTTTTG
This sequence comes from Lytechinus pictus, assembly GCF_037042905.1. Classification (NCBI taxonomy): domain Eukaryota; kingdom Metazoa; phylum Echinodermata; class Echinoidea; order Temnopleuroida; family Toxopneustidae; genus Lytechinus; species Lytechinus pictus. The sequence goes on from NC_087246.1 coordinate 18,692,848, forward strand.
TTAAATTGTAAATGATATTAATGTTAGTATTTAATTTCCGTTTACATTTGTTCTGTATTCAAAATATATTACCTCATTCTGTCTAATATGTGTCACTGCCCTGGGGCCCGTTTCATAAAGGACTTACAACTGTTGTAACTTTGCCATGGCAACCTTGATTCTGATTGGCTGCTGAGCCCTGTTACCATGGTACTTCCCATAATGGAAAAGTTACAACAGTTGCAAGTCCTTTATGAAAAGGGGCCCAGGTTTATATCTCATTCCATTTTATCTATCCATTTCACTTTCTAATAAGGGTTTCACACCAGGGGAGCTATTCATTAACATCTTTAGTCCGACAAGTCAGATATGACATTTTTCCTTGATTTTGATTGGCTGAGATGCACTCACTATGGTAACTGTCAGATAAAACATCCAACCATTCCTTCATGAAACGCCCCCTAAACCTGCCAGCATATGTCGATGTATATAGGATGTGTCAAGCCTTTTTATTTACCCCATTTCCAAGAATTGAATGTTTTGTATCAAGAAATGGGATTAAAGGAGAAAATAGCTTGCCAGATCTATTCTGTTTACATTTAATTTCCATTATGTATGTATGATCCATTTGATTGATGATACATATTTGAATTTATCTGTACAATTTAGTATAATTTATGTGAGTAAAGTTTATGCAACTCTAGATCTAATCATGTGCAGCCATTCATTGTGGTCTCTGTTTTCAATAGTATAGGGCTGTTTGAAATATTAATTTGATCATTAAATCAGGGGACAGTCAGAGGTGAGGATGAATGAGAGAGGGGGAAATAAAGAAAAGGAAAGAGGAGAGATAGAGAGATGTGCGGCTGAAATGATGGAGAAAATAACTGAGACTATCTGAATAAAGAAAAATACTTTACTCCACCCTCTAATAAAGAGAGGACATAATTAACTGATAGAATGTTGAGGGCAAACAGAATTGGTGCTGGCTAGGGGGGATGAGAAACATACATGAGGAAAAATGAAAATATAGTTTTTAAAATGGTTTATCACTTGGATTTTTGTAGTACTTTTTAGGCAACTCGAATTGTCTATAAGAAAGCCAGTCACCCATAAGCGTACAGTGCTAATCAATAAAACGTTACATTTTTTTTTTGGGGGGGGGGGTGTAGGGGATTTCAAGGTTTAATTTAGAAATGTGAGGTAGACTTTTTTTTTATATTGATAGATGGTCTGAAGCCCTCAGATGACACAAACTTCATGCGTGACTGAGTTCCAAAATGATAGAAATGGGCACAATTCAAGCAGCAGTCTGGTTTGAGCACTCGCAATCAAAATGATTGAACTTTGCATACATTGTGCTTGATGTATGTGTCGGTTTTATTCAATTAATTAATTTATCATTTGAGGATAAGTTATGCCTAATAACTATTTTTAAAGTCAGAACAAGACTCGAAGTCCACAAAATAAATAGATAAACCCGTAAAAGTGTCAGCATCATCGTACAAGAAGATTTTTATTTTTCTTCTAATCTTTACTTCTTCTTTATTCTCCCTTATGACGAGGACGGAGAAGAAAAAAGGAAGGAGAAAGAATAAATTTTGCAGAGGTGAAGAAAAAGAAAAGCAAGAATAAAAGGCAAAGAAAACGAGAATGTTATTGAGGAAGAAGAATCGGAGTAAAAGAAAGTGAAGAAATGGAAGAAGAAAATGAAAAGGTGAAGGAAAAACAGAAGGTGATAGGGAAGAAGAATAATTAATACATAGTAAATAAATAAATAAATGGTCATGAAAATATTTTTCAGGATCATCCAATTAAATTTCACTCGGATAGAAACCAACTATTAAGCACAAACGAACACGACATATAATGTCATTAAAGCTTGTTTTAATAAATTATGATGTTCCATTTAACCTACTTGGTTCTAATTATCACTACGAATGTCTCGTCCCAGCATTTTAAGGGTAAATGAATTAAAATTTTAAATAAAGAGCAAAAGAAAGAAAAAATTTGCTACCCATACTGATGACCCTGTATGATCCACCAAGATCCACCAAAATCAAAATTATTGTTTATAATTTACGCTTTAAGGAATTTTTCGACGGTAAACACTCGGTATAAGTGAGAAAGGGGGCCGTCATATACAGGGAAACCCATAAGAAAGCCTACATGAGCAAAACAGAAAAAAGGAAAATTTTGAATGGATTCTTCCAAATGAAATTAATCTAGTAATAACATCTTCATATGAGGAAATAATTATAGCAACATGATGAAAGGATCTCCCCTTGACCGATCAATGAGAGTATTATCGCTCGTCAGGCCTTTGTATTTTTATATACTGTATTTGTTCCGAATAAAGTATCTGAAAACCACATTGTTTTTATTAATTTCCGGGACCTATATACTTATCCTCCCTTCAAAAATTACAGCTATGTAATAATCCCAGTATTTTGCGGACGCGAATGCATTATTACGTCATAAGCAAATTGCGCGCTCCAAGAGACAAGCAAAGGTTTGTTTACATTTTCTTTACACTACTATCAGTGTTCTATTGTGTTACTTGCGGTTAGCATTGGCCTATAGTTCTTTACAGTGTTTCGAAATTTATCTCAATTAAAATGGGATGCATTCGGAGCAAACCGATTCATCGTCAGGATGAAAGCGAGGATGAGTACGTCTTCGATAGCCTTGATGAATCTCCATCTACTGGATGCAAGCTGAGCATCGTCGAAAGTAAATCCACTGAAAACTCCTCTGACGTCAGGGGCCTACCAGAGAAATTGGATATCGGGAATGGTAAGCATATCATACCTCATAATAAATTTTTAAAAATATGGTTAAAACTAGTTCATTTGTTCATAATTTAATGTTTTATACGAACTCAAAAGAACAACTCTAAATTAAGATTGACTAAAAATAACACGGTATAAGGTGTTAACTTACAATATTAATTTCCGGAATCATAAATCTATCTTAGATCCCCAAAGCAATAGTCTTTAAATAATTATTGAATAGCAAAATTGCAATTTGTTGATGGTATGGTTGTTGCATTATCCATTATATAAATCGATTTTCATCAATAAACTTGTTTAATATGCTGTTGTTATTTTCATTGTCGAAAGATGACAAAAAAATCAAATAAAATTACAAGTCGGAAGTATATATAGGTCTATACAAATAAAGTAGAATGACGACAGGTAGCCCATATCCATGGGGAAGTTGGTAAACATTATTGTAAATGTTTTCTTGCTAACTTTTGGTAGTTTATAAATGCTATAATTAGGGGGGGTGAGATAAAACTTTATGGTAATGTTAATAGCGCGGGGAATGGGAAAATAAATGATAAGACGAATGTATTAACAATTGAAGATAATAATGTGAATTCCTTGTATAAATCTTTGATTCATGAATCTGTATGTTTTGTCAACCTTTACTTAAATGGATGCCACTTTTCTATGTTGATTTCTAAAGAGGAGAGAGTTTACCCAGGGCTCTGGGAACGGTTTTTCAATAGGGCACTGGTTTGCTAAAAAGCCAAAAGAAAAAAAGATTTCATTAAAAATTGAAGGCGATTTGGGGTCAAATCTTAACATTATAGCATGTCAATATAATTTCTAGGGGGTGCCACCTATAATATACACAGCAACCCCCCAAAAAAAATGTTTATTCTATGTATCATTTCATTGTCATGATTAATGTACCGTATGTTTATATCATTCAACGCTTTTTATGGAGTATGAAGAACCTTACAAACAACATCGTCATTTGCTGATGTAAGAATACAAATGATTCATTAATCTATTTCATTTTCTGATGAAGATTATCATGTTGCGATCACCCAACGAATCGTTTCCACCTCAAACGACAACGATGAGGAATCTTCTGATGATGTCATGACAGAGAGAGTACAACTCATCAAGGTATGTTACTTCAGTCCAGGGGCCTGTTGCATTAAACTTTTGCCATAAAAAAAATTCTACGCAAATAAGCGAAAATTCTGGCAAATAAATTTATGCCATCGACATTATATTAACATATAAACAAATTCTGGCAAAAAAAATGCCAAGTTTTTTCTTTTATGCAACAGGTCCCAGGGCGGCCGATCCAGAATGTACCAGGGGGTACTTCACCCCCCCCCCCCCAAAAAAAAGAGATAATGATACTGATAATTAAGCAAAATCAACAAAGGATATTATTCCTCACGGGGAACATTTTCCAGTAGTACAATAAGAATAATGATAATAATGATAAAGAATGTTAAGAATATGCCATAACTGTATATATAGAAGACATTCACTTAGATATTTATTAATTTGAAATAAATGGACAAAACGTACAACGCTATTACGCATAGTGATTTTGTGGGGTTAGAATAAAATCTCTAAAGTTTACAATATCGATCTTAACCAAATTAATGATTCTAACTAAAACTCTTCCAAGGGTGCACCTTTCACCAAGAGAATGAAAAGTGCTCTTAATATTTTAGAAAATATTGCGTTGTTGTTATTAGTGGCATTCCCTTTTCTTTCAATAAAAGAAAATCAATCAGTCGCTTTCATTTAACTTTTATACTCATATTGCTTTAAATGATACACGTTTCATTATTCTATTGCCTATTAATTTTACGTATAGTTCCTGCAGCATTTGTGATTTTGTACTTTAAATTCCTATGCCTATTTCTTATCCATAATCAAGACTAAAATTAGTTATTGTATTCTAGCTGACTCTTAAAATCCTGAATAATTTCAATCATTACACAGGATATTGCAGACCTTCAGATGGCTGAGTTGAGATTGGCCAAGAAGAGGTTTTATGAAACCATCATTCAAAGAGATGCCAGGAAAGTAGTTGCGTTACTGAAGAGGCAATCATTCACTGAAGACACACAGACTGATGGAGAGAACGAATCTTCTGCAAAGAAAGTTGCAATCTGGCAATTTGAGGAGGAGGAGCAGAAGAAAGAGGAGGAGGAGACTGAGGAGGAGAAGAAGGAGAAAAGGGAAGAGGAGGAGGAGGAGGTGAAGTGCCATTACGACGACACAGCTGTACCCGAATATAGATATGTTCAGGTTTGTTCTTTAATTATTAATATTTTCCTGGAAGTGATACTAAAAGAGGATAACAACCTCACTGATATACAGACCAACACTTAAGACACTATACTGTGAACTAAAATCAATTTCATTCTTAGGCTTAAACCACAAGTAGATTGAGAAACAACATAATTAGAGAACCAGCAACGCATTTTTATGAATATTGATTTTAATGTATATTATAGATTATTGTAATATTTCTAGAAACTACAACCAATTCGATCTTATATCGCAGGATATCATCGCCTCTCAGATGGAAGAACTGAGAGATGCCCGGGAGAGACTTCATCGATGCGTTATCATGAGAAACGCTATGAGAGTGGCGGAGGAACTGAGGAGACAGTCCACGAGTGATACGGAAGAGGAGGAGGCGGAGAAAGAAGATGAGGAGGAGGTTGAGGATCAGAACGAAGAAAAGGAAGAGGAATCCGACAAGGATGAGGATGATGAGAACGAGGGAGGCGAGGTGGATGACCATGAAGACGAAGAAGGAAAGGAAGAAGAGTCTAACAAAGATAATGAGGATGAGGAGGATGACGATGAAGATGACGGAGGAAAGGAAGAGGAGTCTAACAAAGAGAATGAGGAGGATAACGATGATGACGGAGGAAAGGAAGAAGAGTCCGACAAAGATAATGAGGAGGATAACGATGATGACGGAGGAGGGGAAGAGGAGTCCAACAAAGATAATGAGAAGGATAACGACGATGACGGAGGAAATGAAGAGGAGCCCAACAAAGATAATGAGGAGGATATTGATGATGACGGGGGAAAGGAAGAGGAGTCTGACAAGGAGAATGAAAATGAAAAGGATGACGAGGAATTCGAGGAGGATGAAAATGAAGGAGACGGAGGAAAGGACGAGGAGTCTAACAAAGAGAATGAGGAGGATAACGATGATGACGGAGGAAAGGAAGAGGAGTCCGACAAAGATAATGAGGAGGATAACGGTGATGACAGAGGAAAGGAAGAGGAGTCTGACAAAGATAATGAGGAGGATAACGACGATGACGGAGGAAAGGAAGAGGAGTCCGACAAAGATAATGAGGGGGATAACGATGATGACGGAGGAAAGGAAGAGGAGTCTGACAAGGAGAATGAAAATGAAGAGGATGACGAGGAATTCGAGGGGGAGGAGGATGAAAATGAAGAAGACAGAGGAAAGGACGAGGAGTCTAACAAAGAGAATGAGGATGACGAGGACGAGGAAGACGAGGGGGAGGATGACAATGAAGATGACGACAAGGACGAGAAGGATGCTGAAAATGACGAGATTGATGAGGAAGCGAATCACGAAGTGGAGAAGGAGGAGGGAGAAGAGAATGGAAAGAGCAATGAGGAGGAGAAGGATGACAAGAAAGACGAGAAGGGGCAGGAGTAGGAGCAGTTTCATGATGAAGAAACAGACGGAGACGCAGAAACCGATTTCAGCTATTTTCAGGTTTGTTCTTGATTCGTTCTTCTCAACATTTAGAAACCTGTTTGTGTCTTTTTAGGGTGATAATTTGAGAGCATAAACTCAATAGTATGAACTACAAAATAAAAAGAAATCAGGTGGGCTTTATATAATACCTAATGGATAGGATGTACATACTAATAATAACATTTTTTAATTTCCAGTTCAATTCCACACAAATTATGTTTAACAGAATGAGTTATTCCGTATCCTAAAAGAAGGGACCTTTTGATTTTGAAAAAAAAACTCATTCTAAACCTGAATAGTAAGATCTCAATTAATGCTAAGTTACATCGAGTAGGCCTGTTGATGATCATGATGAAATTTTACATTGATTCGCAGAACATGGTCCAGGCTGAGATAAAGAGAACTGAGAGCTGCCCAGGAGAGAATACACCGGTGTGTTATAAGAAGAGACGTATGGCGGGTAGTGAAGGAACTGAGGGAACTCTCCCTCAGTGATACAGAGGAAGAGAAAGACACGGACAAAGGACATGGACAGTATGAAGGGAAAGATGAAGAGGAGGAGGAAGAAGAAGAGAGGGAACAAGAAGAGGAGGAGGAGGAGATGGACGCCGTCGAATAGACAGAGCAAGTACATAAAGATGAGAAGAACAGGAAAACTGAAAAGAATAGCGGCGTCGAGAAGGTCGATGACGAAGAGAATGATTATGCATGTCAATGGAGATCTCGGAGGAAAAATCGAGTTAAATTGCAAAAAGAATGGCGAGGGGGAGCAGGATGGGCGCCATAATGAATTTTCAGTTAATCCCCATTTCCTAGGTTAGTCGCTTAGTTCTTACAGAATTATGACATTATCTATTAATCGAACGCTGTCGAATAGACAGAGCAAGTAGATGAAGATGAGAAGAACAGGAAAACTGAAAAGAATAGCGGCGTCGAGAAGGTCAATGACGAAGAGAATGATTATGCATGTCAATGGAGATCTCGGAGGAAAAATCGAGTTAAATTGCAAAAAGAATGGCGAGGGGGAGCAGGATGGGCGCCATAATGAATTTTCAGTTAATCCCCATTTCCTAGGTTAGTCGCTTAGTTCTTACAGAATTATGACATTATCTATTAATCGAACTTAAACTTAAAAGGGTAAAGTAAAAAAATTATCTTTTTCTGAAATGAAAATATTGCTCATTCTTTCCTTTCAATTATTTCAATTATAAATTGTAATTATTCAAAACATGTTTAAAAACGGTAGATTTCATTGGAAATAGATAACTGCTTCTTACCATCACCAGATTATGTAACGAAAAAGTAACAGATTACCTTTTACACCTATTTTTTTTGTTTAATCTCATGTTGCAGGATACGATGGAGTTGAAAGAGCTAATAATTGTCAAGCAATATGTTCATCTCTGCGTCATTGCAAGGGATGCGTTGAGAACAGTGGACGAGCTGAGAAGACGACCTTCCACTGGTATGAAGGAGGAAAGGGAGGGAAAGAATGAGGAGGAATGGGGGGTTCATCAACCTTGTAATCTGACAAGTCACATCAGACAACTTTCTCGATTTCGATTGGCTGAAAACTAAAGAACATTGTTCAACTGTTGGACAAACAGACTTTGTCGGATAACACCCTACAAACTCCTTCAATAAACGTTCCATGGGAGAAGAAGAAGAGGGGGGAAAGGGGGATAAGGAGTCAGACGAGAAGAACGACGATGAAGGTGATAACGAGGAGGAAGAAAAGAAGGAGTGACTCGACGAAGCGGATCCGGACGAGAAAAAGGATTATGAAGATGTCGAAGACGAAGGCGATGATGAGGACGTTGACCAGTATTGCAAGGAGGACAAAGAGAAAGAAGGAGAGTACGGAGGTGAAGATAACTAGGGTGGGGAGGAGAAGGACGATAGGACAGTCAAATAGACAACAGTGGATATGGATGGAAAGAAGAGGACTTTTAGAGGACGGATGAGGAGGAAAAGAAAGATGACGAGATGAAGGCAGAAAGGGAGAAAGGAGATGAAGTAGAATTTCAATATGATGATATAGATTAACAACTTTGATATTCAGGTTTGTTCATTATACTCTTTAGTATACTATATGAGTTTTATTTTTTAATCAATTTTTAATGTTTGAATCAATTTTAAGAGTTTATTGATTTATCTGATGTCTGCGAATACATGTTTATTCCCCCTCCCCCACCCGAAACAACTTCCAATGATAGAACATAACCATTCATTGCACTCACTTCAAAATATATACTCAGGTTAAATTGAAAAACAAATACCTTAAATTAAATGCCCGTCATAAACATAATATGTATTTGTAAATCAATGGAAATATTTACCACTATTTTTTTTGTTTTACATGTTTGTTTTTCAAACAGTTAAGAATTTCAGATAGACTTAGGATGACGATCAAATGGCATCATCGTCAAAGATTGATATCATCTTAGAGAAGTAGGAGCCTATTACCATGGCAACAGGACATCTAAAGTCATCCAGGGCAAATACTGCTGATTGCAGTCGACCAACAACAGACGTTCTTCATCTAGTCTGAAGATATCCCTCAAACAAACCACGGATCTATCAACTCGTATATGCCCGCATTTGAATCTTGATTGACCAACCGATGTTGCGAACAGTGAGCCTGGATCATTTTGACCGACCCAAACCATTAAATTGTCTCAGAAGACTTAAAACCATCTCCCGGGAACCATCTTATAGAATCATGATGAACAATAAATCTGAGCAGATGAGGTCCTAAATAAAAGGTTAAGCTAGCCAAAATTAAATGAATCGTTCCTTCTCTCATAAATTCCTATAACAGACCTGAATGTACTGAAGATTGGGTGCCCCATAAAACAAAATTGAATTTCAATTGTAGAAGAGAGTGGGTGAGAGAGAGAGAGGGGAGGTAGGGAGAAGTAGAGAGGTGTAGAATTAATGGGTGAAATAACAATTTTGCGTGATCCAAATAAAATAATTGATTCACCGTCTCGTTTTAGCTTGTAATAGTGATGATTAATTTATGAAATGTGGTGGAGGGCGTCAACACCCCCAAAAATCACTGGAAAACAAGACAAAGGGAGAGTGAAAAATACAGTTTGCAGCCAATGGATTATCTCTTATAGAGATATCTAATCATGGGGGTACTTTTTATGTTACTAGTATACTAAATATCTATAAGATGTAATGTACATGTATCCTATTACTCTTAACTCTTTCTATTTTTCTCTCCCATTTCCCTCATTATTATTATTATTCATTTATTCGGCAAATAATACAAAAATACATTTCAGTATAAACAATGCAAAATAAGCAATATCAACAATTGGAACACCAGGGACAGACAAGGTTAACTGAATTACTGTTGCATGAAGTCTCCTGTCCCAATTCCATTATTTCTCATTTCACCACCTTCTTGTCGATCCCCTTCTCCCCATCATCATCACCCCCCCCCCCATTTTATTGCTTCCCCTTCCTTCTCTTCTACTGTGCCCTCCTTCCTTTTTTTAAATATTTATCTCTTCTATTCTGTACAATATGAAAATTTAAAAATTTGTTCAAATTGTGACGAAATCAAACAAATTCATAAATATATAATTTGATTTTGGGATCATAATCATTATAAATCATGGATATGTAAATAATGAAGCTGAATAATAGCATGGACGAGGTATAGATGAGAAGAAAAAGATAGCAAGAGATTGATGGAAGGAGGGGGATTCGAGGAGAAAGAGAAATGTGAAAGTAGAAGAAGAAAAAAAAGGTATAAAAGAAAAGCAAAATAATGATGATAAAGAAAAATAAAAGTGAATGAAAAATGTGGAAGAATTTGAAGGAAATGATAAAAAGCAAAGATGAAAAAAATAGATGAAAAGAATAAAAAAAAGATATTCGAAAAAAAAAAACATAGCAGCAGTGGAAGAGAAAGACAAAATGGAAGACGGGTTTGCTGTATTATAAAAAATAAGAGTGCATAAACTTTTATTTTGCTTTTAGTTTCTCATAAAAAATATGGACCTCACTGATAAAAGATAATAAAGCAGGCAGTGTAGGAAGCAAAATCAGTCCATCACTTTTCCTTCTTAAATTTTCGTTGGGTTGTTGGTCTATAAACCGTTACACGCTATTATATTACCGAGAAGTAAGTACAACAAAAAAACAATAGGTGTAGAACACTGTCACAGCAAGCGTGATTTATGCAAAGTGATTTTTGCGCCCCCTATTTTTAGCAATACGATGAGTCACACAGAAATTTACCTTACACACAACGCACTAAAATGCAGTATACAAGTCGTATACACGATACCGCATTCTCACCATACACCTGCTACAGAGCATGCGTGATTACCAATTGCGGCCCCGAAGATAGCATGAGGGTTTTCATACCATATAAACCTGCCAGCATGCACCCATGCATTTACCCCGACCAGATCAGACGACAGCGTTCGTGTGTAATGGTTATTGCGCAGTATACTGCATGTAGTACTATGTGATGGACATAAGCCTCTGTTAGGCATTTCTGGCCTGAGCAGTTATGGGTCCTGTATTTTGCAATTCAAAATAGATCTATAACGTACTTGGTTTGCGAGTATCTTTCTATTGATTGCTACAATTTTATGAGGGGTCATTGCTTATTTGAACGACTTTCAGCGAAAGTGGGCGTGTACCAAGGGAACTGAGGGAGGACTGTCGTTACCATCGGAAATTGGTAAGTCAACATCTACCGTAGATAACCCGTCTACGCGTTTGCAAGTATTGCGGTCTATTAGTTATTAGTTGTGTTATTGATTATATTCAATGCTTCTATTAGAAATTTACTGACTAATAGCTATAATACTAGTAGGCTACAAGAGCACTTGCAGATCCAGGGGGGGGGGGGGGCAGATCCGGCCCGTGCCCCCTTTAAACTTAAAGGCATAATCAAAATTTGTAATATAGATATGCCGTTCTAACAGTAACACAAGTGTGCCACCCCCTTTGGAAAATCCTGGATCTGCCCCTGAACAAGAGGTTAAATGCTTGCAGTCTATTAGTTTGACTACTACTGTAGCCTGTGTTATCTCTTATATTAAATGCATCTAATTAGAAATTTACAGAATAATACACAGCTGTAATAGGCTACAACAAGACGTAATGATGAATGCCTGGTTTATTTTCGTCAGTTTTGATGGTATTTGCAAATTTTACAATCAAGCATATTTTCCCTTTTTGCAATAAAGGAAGTGTGTGGGAATACCATCATTTTTACCATGAAAACAGAAAAAAGAATGAAAATCAAGCTAGATTATCCACGCTTCCCCCCAAAAAGAGAATAAACTTAAGATGACATTTATGAAAATGAATGAATATTGGAATATTTAACCCCCCCCCCCCCCCCGATGGTAGGTATCTGCCATCTGCAATGTTTAAAGCTAGGTATAACCATATTTATTATATTTTATGTCATCTCACAATTTTTAGGTTAACCATGTCCAGGCCATAAAAAGTGTTTTTATTTATTTTTTTATACTCTTCCCTTTAGGTTTGTTTACACAGAGATTAGAACAACCCTGCTGCTCTTATCTTCTGTACCCCTACTGGTTAATGGTGGAGTTTGGAGAGCAAAAATTGGTATCATGGAGCAGATGTTGATAAGTTTATCAGGTCATATACGACTCTGGACTTACCTCTCTATGACTGGCTGGCTAACTCTAAACATTTGCCTGACGAACATTAATAAATGGCTTTTCATGAGTTATGGCTACCCGTATCCACTACTTGTCACCGCCCTTCACATGCTCTTCACGGCCGTCTTTGGATTTGTCATCATCCGCTTCACTCCTTTCGGGGCTGCCTATGGGGAAGGCAACGCCCGTTTGAAAGTCGCTCCACATCTCACACCAAAAATCTTCATTCTGAGTGTGGTATCAACTGTCAGTATTGCTTGTGGAAACATCGCCTTAAAACATTTATATGTGTCGTTTGTGAAGATGATTATGGCGATGACACCTCTAGCTACTGTTGTCATATCTAAAGTATTATTTGGAAGAGAGTTTGATCAGTTTATATATTTGTCCATGCTACCTCTGTGCGTTGGATCTTTCCTGTGTACCATTGGTGAGATGAATTTTAGTGTCTTTGGATTCATAGCTGCTTTCACTGCTACTTTATTACGGGCCGGTAGATGTGCACTTCAAGGTAAGATGTGATGCTATTGCTTTATTTTGTAGATTGTAATAGATATTCATATTTATTCAAGGTATAATCAACTGGGTTTTAGTTTACTTTAAGGCTCATGAATATATCCATAGCCCTCAAGAAAAAGAGAATAATTCAAGAATATTCAAGATATGAATTTATTGGTGTGATATACTGTAGATATTGTTGTCCATTTACAGTGCAAGCTCATATAATCATTTTGGATTGCCATGAATATGAATGAAATTTCTGTAATCATTTTTATTTTTTTATTATTGGTATTTTAATAATGATAATGATAATTGCAGTTTATAAGGGAACATACCTATCTTGTAAGAGATGCTTGAGGTGTGAAGTGAAGGGAGGAGGGAGCAAACAAAATAGCAAAGAAACACTTTATATACTCAAATCATTGATAGAAAAAATATTGCTAAGTTTTTAGTGTAATCTTAAATATGATACTATAATCATTAATATTATCATTATTGTGGTAATTATTATCATCCTCAATCCTCATGATCTTCATCATCATTCTTTTCCATGGTGTATACTAGGTGTGTTACTGAAGGATGAGCGAATCGACTCGGTTCGTCTCCTCTACCTTATCTGCATTCCAAGTTTCTTCCAACTGGGCGTGGCTTCTCTCGTCTTCGAAGGAGGTGCACTATGGGATCCCAGGCTGAGTACGAGTATTGAACTGTGGACTCTCATTTTCCTGAGCTGTATATGTGCTGTAGGATATAACATCATGACCTTCCTTGTCACCTATTATACATCACCGGTCACACTACAGGTATGGGAAAGACATGATTTTAGTTTAGCTTTCATTTGTAGCAATGGCATTTATAGAAGTGAAATCGTTTGCAGTTAAGACATGCAAAATAATTGAAAATAAGCACCCCAAAAGAAAAAATGATATATGAATGAATGAATTAATGGATGGATGGATCCGGATGGATGAATGTATAATTGAGTGGATTGATGGATGAATGAATGAGGGAATGAATAATATAGATATATACATGTAGATAGATTAGATAGATAGATAGAAAACAATAAATTTAATATTCAATCAAATATATAAAAAAATAAAACTTATAAATCATGCACTGTATACACAATGTGTTATAATATGGTTATTTTTTTGTCTTCATATTTTTTCTCCCTTATCCCTTCCATGATATTTCATTCTTCCTCTTGCTATATGCCCATCTCATTTACTTCCTACCCTTCATTTTGATTCTTCCCCTAGGTATTGGGAAACATCAGTATTGTGTTGACAGTAGGTCTGTCCCTACTCATATTCCAGAATGAGATCTCTATCCTCAGTGTCGTTGGTATTGCTTGCATTGTTCTTGGAAGTATTATGTACCAGGAGGCAGATGTGGCAAGACAGTTCTTCCATCGCATCATGTAACAATGGCTGTTATCATTTAGTTAGTTAATCAGTGAAACCTGTATATAAGGACCACTCAAGGAAGATAAGTGGTTGTCAGGAACAGGTGATCTTTATGGACTAGTACCTGTAATGCATGCTTCAGTGGAGGATATACTATTCTAGGATATCAAATTTTTTTTTATTTGTCTTTTTAGACAAGTGGTCCTTATTAGATTTACATGTATACAGGTGGTCGTTGGTGCAGGTTTGACTGCCATTACCTCCCACTTACCTGCTTAAAGGGATGCTTAAACCTGAAATTAACATTAATTGAACAAGCAGACAAAAACAAATAAATCAAATTATGAGAATAAATACATTGTAGCAGATCAAAGTTTTGCAAATATTCATGTGAAGTTTCATGCATGACACCGTGAATATGCAATGAATAAGCTCATGAAAAAATCTCTTCATTTTTAATTTAACAAATGAAATTACAATTATTCCGATTAAAAAACAGGTTTGATTCATTTATGAGATATTCATTCACTGAAACTTGTTGTTACAATGGGGATATTATCTACACAATTTGTGAAAACGAAAATATGAAGATCTCACAACAAATTATGAAGGAAAGCAGGGACATCAGCTTAGTGAGTGCATATTATTCATTTCACCAAACTAATGCAAAATACAATATTCCCTAATATTTTAATCTATATAATTTTGATTTTTCCCCAGTGTTTTGCTCATTTAATTTTACTGTAATTGTATTGATTTCCAGCTGGGTTTTCCCTCTTACCGTGCCTAATGAATTGCAGGTTTATGGGATTAAGGTTGTTAATACTTTATCCAGAGAGAGAAATTTAAACCTTGTGAAATCAAATTTTTCACAAAATAACTGAGAATTGTTTTGAAAGATCATAAAAAACATAACTATTTAAGTCAATTTGTGCAATTTAATATACATTATATGAAAAATCAAAAAGAAAGAGTGAATTATATTATTTTCAGGTGTTCTGGGCCCATTTCATAAAGGACTTACAACTGTTGTTACTTTGCTACTATGGCAACAGGGCTCAGCAGCCAATCAAAATTGAGACTTCCATGGTAGTTGCCATAATGGCAAAGTTACAACAGTTGTAACTTTTTATGAAACAGGCCCCAGATCCATGATCCCTCACCTCCATCCCTATCCAAATTATATTTTGTAGTACATTAAGCCCTCCGAAAATAATGTATATATGATTTTGGTTTAACAAGTTAGGTTTTTTTTTTTAATCGTGTTCAACTATATTGAAAATTGTGAATGCCTACCTCAGTCATGTTCATCCTTTTTGGGAGATATAATTTTGAAGTTACCCTATTTTTAATCGTCAGAATGTGCCAAAATAACTCATTCAGGACAAAGGAACAACACTCATTATGTGGTTTGTCCTAATAACTTTATGGTGAAGCCTAAAAATCATGCATCAGGGAAAAGAGTAATAGTGATAAAAAATATGTATGCAAGCTGGGCTCATTCTTACTGCCTCACTATCTTTCTTTCATTACTGACATACTTAAATGAAAATGATTACCTTCGGTAATAAGATCATTAAATTGGCAATGCAATAATATTGTCAAAATCAGGGGGAGGGGTGGTCATGAAACTTGGTAAAATTCTAACATATTAAGACAATCATTCTTTCTTCATTTCTAATACATGAAAGATGTAGCAATGAAAGAAAAATATGAATGCTGCCAATTTGAAGAACAAATGGTAAGGCTCCAAATGTTGCCCTGTCCTAGATGAGTTTAAATGAGAACAGACAGAGAGGAAAATTTGTAGGTACAAGATATGCTCTGGATCAATGCAATGCAAAATGTTACTGTCTTGAAGGACATTTCTCACAATTGGTCATTAATGTGATGTCATCAAAATTGGTATTCTTTCTGTTGAAATATCTGATTTGTACAAGTTTGATGCCAAGAAAGGCTTAAATTTGAATCAATATTGATCTTTTCAATTACAAGATGTAGATTATTTAAATTTCAAGTACCAGCTAAGTAGTTTTTTTGTGTGTGATATACTGTACATCATTTGCCTTTGTTTTATTTGAATGGCTACTATAAATTGCATTGTATTCACTAAATTAGTAAGTTATCATGTGCTATTTGATACATGTAGGGTATCATTTTACTCTAGTATTGCTGGTACAAACATTTTTAAGGTCAAAATATGTTTTGAGAAGATTGATAGTACATGCAAGTATGTGTATCGTCCATGTGTCCAAAGAGAAATTGCATACTATGATACCTTTAATAAAATTATTATTATGTAGGCTATATCTCTTGAGCAAAATACAGCAAAAATTGCTTAAATGTGTGAACAGTTGATGAGTGGTTGTATGAAAATAGTTATATTTAAGGATTTTCAAATGCTAAGAATGAAAACATTCTCAAGTATTTGGTCACCCGAAATTTTCAAAGATCAATATTCTTAAGATTCTGAATGTACACTGTTTTTCCATGCCGTATTTTGTGATTTTGACAGTATACAGGCACGAAAAAATGAATTTTACATTAATTCACAGGAAATATTTTTTATACAAAATAATTGGCAAAATTTATAATACATGTATGCATGCATGTAGATTCAACATCCCCCAAGGCCAATAATCTTGCTTGCTTGCTACAAAATTGGAATAAAAAGGCATCAAAATACGTATAGGAAAGCATAATTTGGTCATTGCCCAGAAAATTGACATGCGTAATTGAAGTACTGATATGAGGTTATAAGTAGCATGCTAGTATTCATTCTTTTTGTTTCTAATATCAGAAGGCCGGGGCATGACAGGGAGAGGGGGTCATCTCTTTGCTTTGATTGTCTTGTCATAAGAAATATATTTTTCATCAATATCACAACACAATTTTGCATATTTCATTAATCTTGATTGTTTATCAAGATGGTTTGGTGGATATTTCTTTCTTGTTCCAGGTGCAATTAAATATTGTTTGTGTAAAACTTGTATAATGATCCTTCCAGTATTAGATTCAGTTTTTATTTACTAAAGCCTAGCGCTCATTAGCTATACAATCTTTGTGCAATCCGATCTTGGAATAGTCCTTGATATGAACATACCAACACATCAAATATAAATGATAAAAGATCCATATTGTGGTCTGAATACTAAAATTCTTGCATTAAAGCAGAATGCTGATTTTAATATTCCTAGCATTACTCAGAACCTCAAAGAAAGATTAATTTATTTGAACTTTTCATATTTGATGCAAAATCTTATGCGTTTTTGGTCACAGTTAGATCGTAGTGTATAGCAGGTTTCTTAGGGCCCATTAAGACGTGAAGCTACAAAGATCAGCAACAATTTCAACAAAGCAACATATTTTGTATAGAGACAGTAGGACACTGTTATGTAACAAAAAATACAGGTCAATCAAATGCCTTATGCAGTTGGCCATCATAATGGAATCATTACATAAAATGTGACTCATGAAAATTTTATGTTACAAATTTGTGATTATGCCTTCTTTCAGAGTTAATATATATCGGGTTGTTGCTTAGCATTTTCGAACCATATCCAAACAAGGCTTTACAGATAACATTAACTATTAATAATTACTTAGTTCCTTTCAGGGCTAAACTACTGATAATATTGATGAAAACTGGTATCAAATTGTCCAGTAATATTCCATCATGGAAAACTAATGACCTAAATTTTGAGAGCAATTCCCTGTGCCAAATCTGTTATTTGTGAATGCTCACTTTGTCTAATCAACCTTTTTACATTGCATCATGGTGTAGTGGTTCTGATTCCCAACTCTCTAAATAGAGGGTCATGGGTTCTAACCCATTGATATTAATAGGTGGATAGAGCTACAATGTGCTCTTTTGAGGCAAAAAAAATACTCCAAGAGGTAAAAAGGTCAGGCGCGCACAAAGTTCCACACTCTTTTCTATTGTGTGTGCGTGGAGTACTTTACACGTTGGTATGGCCCATATACTGTTGTGTACTCGGAGAATTTTTCCTTTGCTTCAAGGTCATGCATGCAGTAGCGGAGAATTAGCTCCATCCAGCTTATGGATATTGGCGTTCTAATCCCACACAGCATGTAAATTTGGTTCCAGGACATTTGCTCCGCTGTAAATTCCACACACTAATGGAATCGCCAACTTCAACCCTGAATTATGCACTATCCCCTACCATAAACCGAACCCTAAACCTAAAATAAAACCCTACTGCAACCCTAACCCTTTTTCTTTATAGACGAAATAAAGCCAGGAGCAAATGTTGTATCATCGTAATGTCTGCCAGCAAGAATTCATTCAACATGTGCCGCACTGAACGTTTGACATTTCTATGTCAGAAAAAATACATCGCTGTCCTATTCTGTGGAATGCTAGTGGAATACCAAAGGCATTAGACAGAATTTAAGTCATAAAACAAAACATAATACAGCATTTTCTGGAAAAGAATGATAAAACAGTTTATTCTTTCATCTTTCTCTCACTTTTTACATATTGACTATTTACAGTGTGTCTGGTGAGCAGGCCCTTTATAGAAATGGCAATAGAGTAGAAACAACTAAATAGATGGGCAACAAATCACCACCTTTGTTGGACATCTGGATCAATTCAATAAAATAAATGTACAATTTACACATCCCAGGTTTCTTTTGCAAAATACCTAAATTTTGACAATAGCAAGTATATTACAAATTAGCATAAACACAAAGCATAACACATGAACTAGCACTACTACAACAAAGTTGAACACAATCTTTGGAAATCACACTTCATGTCCTTTAAAATGTGATCCTCAGTAATGGCAAATAACAGCTTGTAATTATTCAATATCATTTCAATCAGAAAAAAAAGAACGTCTTTGGTTCCTATGAATCTACTGCACTGCAAAGCTAATATTTCATGAGAGATATCTCCCTTTAAAACTGAATACTAACACACGCCAAGTTTATACATTGTATAAACTCTCAAATACATGCAAAAGTCAAGCTCAATTGTCTAATACAAAGACAATCTTTTGCTTTCCCGACAAAAAAAAAAACTTAGGGAAAGAGAGACTAAATTCTTCTGTGCCGTCTTTGCATATAGGTAAGTACAATAAATGTTGGAAGGCTATATCCAAATACAGTTTTTGAGTAAGCATTCAAAATATGTATCGACAATATATTCTTCAAATTGATTCATAAAAAAGATTTCACAATGTGGCCTGTATTCTGAGATATATGTCACATTAGTTAAACACAACTTGATACCAGAATTCAGAAAACAGTCCAGTAATTTGTGTACACATTGGAAATGTTTACTAATCCTGAATACTCTTTCTTTTGTAAAGATAACTCTAAGTGACTCACACATGCAGTAACTCTGACAGCTACTATAAAAGACAACAAGATCACACTCGTGAACACAGATCAACCTACAAACATAGATGTCTACATGACAAATATACACATAACCAAGCAAGATATGCATAATAACAAATTGTGCGATACCTCTATTGCAACCTACTAGAAAAAGGATTTTAAACTGGTAGAATTTGTTAAAATGCTCGTGGGGGGGGGGATCCTACTGTAGTAATAAGTATCACTATATAACCCCTTTATGATTTGATATAAGACCCCCCCTCCCTATAAAAAAAAAGGGCAGAACATTTGTGTGATGCACATATTTATTTCTGTGTGCACAAACACACATAATGTCTTTCATTTCTCATCATTTGGGTGAATGAAAAATGACAGCATGCGCAAATTCTTGGGTGCATTACAATCAACATTTCCAACCACTTAGAGATAGTTTCTCCCTTCAAGTTCAGGCCCAGGGGAGTGCTTCATAAAGCAAAAAGTCAGTGATTTTCTCCAATTTATTTGTTCTGAGCCAATGAGATGCAAGGATTTCAGTAGCTTATAACAGTTGTCAGTGAAAATCACCATTTGGTTCATAAAACACTCCCAAGGACTCATGTTAATTGTCTATAAAAGAACCCGACTCTCAATATCTTTGAAGTATTACTTTCCTTTTATCTACAGTGGTTAGATCATGTGCATTGGACAATATTAGATTTGTGGATGTAATTCATCAGTGCGGGAACTGATGCCTTGAAACAATCTAAGGTGTCGTGTGCATTACATAGAATTACCCATAGTCCCATATATAAATTTCTACACTTTGAACTCAGAACAGATGTACTTATAACAACCATCAGAATGCATTAAGATAGAAAGACTTTCAGGTGAAGCGGTTCATTACAGAGGAGCGATTAAAAGCTATGGTAAGCCCTTATGAATATTCATGAAATGAAAATACCAATGAGGGATGGAAAAGAGGAAGGGGTAGGACAAAAACTTTGCGTAATATGCTCAGTGATAATTATTCCAAGATCATATTTTCTCCATACGATTGAAATAAAATGTGTCTTGGAAATGTGAACGGTCAACAAACCTCCTTTCCTGGGAGAATTGAATAAATGAAACAAAACAAATGGTCAAATATCGACAAATCAATAAAAAAATATTTTACAGCAATATATTGACAATTCCATAAAATATGTACATCCATCTCCAAAACATACTGGATCTTCCAATCTCTGTTTTCTAGGTCGTATGGAAAGATGAAGTGCTCTCTTGAGCAGATAATGAAATGAAATAAGAATGAAGAAAATAGGGAGGTTGGGTGTACAAAATGGTTGATTTCATGGAATTGCCCATATTCTTTCATAAACTCACCGGGAAACACAGCACAATTAAAAAAACCCACATATAACAAGTACATAGAACACAAAACATCATGCATCTTAAGAGTTGTTGGTAAATCCTGCTGAATACTATGTGTGACTAGATCCCTTTATAGTCACTTGGGCTGCTTCTGATATACTCTTAATATTACTTGGGGGTGTTTCACAAAGAGTGAAGTACGACTTAGAGTCACACTTAAATGCCTAATTGCGTGCGGTATAAAAGCCATGACCACAATGATCAGATCATGCTAAGAGGATGCGCACTAAGTACTAAGTATTGATCAGTAAGATTGCGAATTGCAAATCATGTACGTGCGACTCTAAGTCATTGAAACACTCCCATGGTCTATTATCCATTTGGTCTACAATACATTTGGTATAATTGTCAAATAAGTCTAATGCAGAGATGGTCTTATTTTCACTTTGCGTACTCATTATTTTTCCACTTTGCCAAATGAAAATATGGTTCCAAACAGTAGCTCTAATCATGGTGTTGGAGACCAGCAAATATGAGACGAAATGGACATACCTGACTGGAAATGAGAGTAATTGGGCTAAATGGCAATTAGATCAAATAGTTAGTTAGTAGATAAACTGGTTCTAGACCAACTAGGGTAATAAAGATCATGTGGGATGAGAACAAACAGAACATGGAAAAAGCATGTGTAGACCAAATGTCCATTTACCACCTCGATAATATACCAAGTTTCATTTCCATAGCAAAGAGCAAAACACACTTTTCTTCAGCATGGAAATACCCTGTACAGACTTGTAAAACAATGGGTGGAAAGCCAAAATAATGGGTGGAAAAGCAAAAATAAAAGGAAAAAAACATCAAAGTAAAAGAAAGAGTATTCAGTAGAGTCCTAAAAAATAAACATACATTATCATTTTTTGTCATGGTACATGGTCTATCTCGGGAGAATGAGTTTTAACCATTATACAGTTTTATGCACCATCAACATCTCAAATAAGTTTATGAAATACAGTGCATGAATTGAGCTTATGCTTACTCGTATATTTCAAGTTTTCATCCTTTCAAATCCTTACAATATACACAGATATATACAACATTGTGAAAAATAAGATGGATTTTGACACACTTAAATGACTTTTGGTTCAAAATCCATTCTGACATAATTCATTCACAAATACAAAGTACATTACTGTAATTCTTTAACGATCGTTTGTCAAAATTCAATCAAATACATATTTCTCATTGTATGCATATAATTCTCAGCTTTAAACTGAAATGCACCTAATATTCACTAATTTTGATTTGAAACATTACAATGTACAACCACGAATTAGTTCAATGCTACAATGATAAATACATATATCTCCCTTGCGTTATGACTACCATTTCCAAAAATAAGTAACAAGATGAAATCGATATTGCTTTTCAGCTTGAGTAAATACAAATCTTACATGTAAATATGGTCTTTGAAAAATAAATATTTGAAATAGCTTTTCAAAAGCATCACATATTTATGTAATAGTAATGTTTTACTGGATACAGGTGCAGATATAATATTTGCCTGTGGAAATGATGTCATTCAATTTCAGGAATGTGATTAAGTACATCTACCTCACAACAAAATAAACTGATAAAAAAAAATACATCTAACATTCACATTCCCTGACATCAAATATATTTCAATCAAAAGATTACTTTCTTTTGTACAATACCTGCAGAAGTTTACATACAAAGATATTAATAATTGCTGCTGCTAGAAGCACAAATATGCTGAAAAATATTAATGTCATGGCAATTTGACTAAATACTTACACAAAGAACATATCCAATGCAGATTTATCCAAACAAACAAACATGCACTCCTTACTTGATACAAATTTTTCATTGAACACATACCTCTAAAGGTCTTCATTGCATAAAATGTTAACTGTAGCAGTGAAAGGGTTAAAAACTTGGAGTTACTTCTTCAAGTGTTAAAGCTTTCTCAGATCTCCCTTTTCTTCTGTAAGTAACAAAAGTTGAAATATAATCTCATGGAACATTACAAGCTCTGTTAGAACAACCCTGTTACACATCAGGATTAACACACCATCATCAGAACACACACTCCCCGTTTAATATTATCGGGATGTTCTTTACAGTTTTGCTTTTTCAGAATTTTTTTTTCTTTCACACACTGAAAATAATCAAAGAAAGTCCCTGAGTTATCTAAAATTCTCTTTGTTTATTTTAATCTTTGTTTAAAATTAAAAGAGAAGGAAGATCTTTGAAAGAAAGATTTAAAAATGAGAATAAATAGAGGAGAGTTTAACCATTAGATTTGTCATTAGTTTAAATATTACAGCTTGGTATTGGAGCCATCCGTCAATGTCTTCATCTCCATATCCAGCATTCAGATAGCACAACTCGCATAGTCACTTTCTATCAATTACACCAGAGGGATCCATAATATTACTTGCTTTATAGAATGATATGAATATCATGGGCAACACTGTCTCATTCATCCTACTAATAGCAAAGATTAACTCATTTGACACTGCCTTCTGCATCCTAGCTTTAAAAAAGATTCCAGTACTCCACAGGCAACTCCACTGCATTCTGTTTCCACAACCATTTCATTTGCTGGCCTAAACCAATATCATCCAATGTCCTCTTTGCTCATACTCATTGTAGCTGCTAGCATTGCACGTATTTTGGCTCGCAAGTCCTGTGAAAGGTAATGATAACATCTATTTATAATTATTATTATTTAAAACGAAACCAAGAACATATCACACAAATTAATACGCTATCATACAACAAAATAAAAACAACCCACTGGACTGTCATGGTCAATGAAAGTTGACTGAATAACTGTAGTCAATAACAACTTTCTAATACAGATAAGATACATAATGCTCTATTAGGTGTTTCTATTGAGGAAAAGGAAAGGACAAAAGTAAAATATATCGATATACTAAAATAAACCAAACAAAACTAATGAGTGTTCGCTCAACTGCTGATAGTGAAAGAGGAGAGTCTTAAAGAAATATTTCAAAAATCAAACATAATCATTAAAGGTCATCAAATGTAAGATTGTGAGCCTTGGATTAATCTAATGGGGTGTTGCATGAAACTTGTGATCAATTCCAAGTCTATTTTTGGTCCCTAAATCAATTATATGTCTTGCAGTTAATTACAAATTAGTAATTGATTGCTAATCTGCTTCTTGAAACAAGCAATTTAATCTGATTTTCTATAGCTAACGTTGATCTATCAGTTGTAATATTTCAACAGAATATTTGCAATTGATCGCAAATATTTTCTTGCAACACCCCCTAAGAATGCTAAGAAATATGCACTACAGTCACTCAAGCATGATCTGATGGATCAATATAATGTCATTTTCACACAATAATTGTAATTACTCCTTCACTATTTTTTTTATTTAGGATTGATATATACTTACACTGGCACCTCCTTTAGCATCAGTCTTGGTTTCAGATCCACTGGCTTGTTGGGTATTCAGTTGGCTAAAAAAATGAAAAAAAAACAGCCAATTATCAACAATCATTATCATAACTTACAATATTTATTGTTTTTTTTTCATTTGTTGCATTTTATATAAATGTTTTTAAGAACTATATATTATTTTTCCAAGCTTTACAATAGCTGTAAATTATTGTGGGGTACCCATTCTCCTTTCAAGTATGCCAAAGCATCTTAGTTTGCATCCTACAAAGAAAAAAACGATGCTGCTATTTATTGCGTGATCAAGGCATTTATTCACATTATTACCCTGTTGTTTTGTTATGTCATTAAATACTCTTGTTTTACCTGATTGTCTTTGAAGTGGAATCACTGCCTGGTGAGGCCTCTCTTTCTTGGAATGACTCGTATGATGGAGATGATGTAGAACTACAAAACAAATCAAAATTAAATATTTATAATTAAAAACAAAACTGTAATATTTTTTGTATGAATATATTTGGGTCAATCTATTAATGCTAACTAAATTAATCTCATTTTCATACTGAAAACATCAACCCTAATGGCATCTTTTTTTCTGAAAAAAAAGAGAAATCAGAAACACATTGTCGAGCATGATCAAAATACCAACAAACAATGAAATTGATGAATTCCGTCAAGTCCTAATTACCAAACAAATGAGAGCATTTCAATGGCTGAATGGGTGTAATTGGGACAACTCTCTCTTTTCTCCAACACAGAAATCAACTAACATGCCCACTTTGTAAAAAATGTTTTATTCAGAATGAACCTTTTTCTTTTCTGAATACCAATGACAATATGCTATTGTAAATACATTTTGACTACTGCAACAACATAAAAAGAAATTGAGAAAAAAAGTATGAAGGGGGCTCTACAACTACCCACCTAAATTTGAAACTGATCAAAGTAAAATTTCTGTAATATTCCACAAGATTTCAGACATTGTTCCTTGTATTCTGAAAAGTGGGCAAAACTCGCTAAGAAGGTAGATATTATTTAATTCCTGCAGTGACAAGTTTTAGTCAACTTTATTAAATGAAGTAAGAAAATGATTACACAGTGGATTCCTATGGTATAATATCTTTTTTTCAATGAAAAGATGAATCCTAACATTCCATAGAAGTGAGGACAAAGATTCTTGTTAATTCTGAAGGTAAAACTGGGTTTAACTATCAGAATACAACCTCATGCGCTCTTGAGGTCTAACTTCATTTTGTCCACAACCAATACAGACGCCTACAAATTGATCTCATTTTCACTTGGCCTGATAAATAGCTTATTCCATATACTTTGACAGAGGAAATGCAGTCATTAGACCAGTTTCCAGTAAAACATGAGGACAGCCCATCTGAAAATTAAACACAATGATTTTAGACCAGTGCATCACCTTCCCTACTTACCTGGACCTGCCAATTGCTGATGAAGTGCCTGCACTGAATGGAGGAGGAGACTTTCTCTTCATCTTCCGAGGGGAGGGAGACCGAGACCTGGAATGACGCTTTCTTCTCCTCTCCCTACATAATAATAATTTTTTAAAGTTCATTGAAGTAATCATAGAAAATAAAATTGATTCAACATGTATTCTTCTCCAATAAGACTGCTTTATTTCAATAATACCCAACAGTAGAATTTGGACACATTTCTCTAACCTTTCCAATTGCTCTCTGTTGACAGCTGTTTGATAAGATTTGGGCATAGAGGGCGCTTTCCTACTACTTCTGCTCTCAGTATAAGGTGGGCTAGCTGTTCTATCTCTACGACTTGGTCTAACTGGAGGAGACCTCTGTCTGCTTGCCAGGTGGCTTCTATCAGAGTCCTCCCTGTAGTCCCTTTCAGCATCTGAATTAGAGTTTACAAAATTAACATCATAGATAATCAATATGTAAGCATGAGGGGAATTCTAAACAGCAAAGCAGTTAACTAGTCAGGCAGCCATCCTGGCTAGATCCAGTAGATACATGTATGCTAAGGTAGCAACAATCATCCACACTTATGACCCAAGACAGTTTTCTGTGACTGTGAGAATACCTACATTTAAATTGCCTTGTTATCATTGTAAGCATAACACAACCATCATCATTTTCATCACAACAACCACTATCACCACCTCGACTACCATCACAGCAATACCCCCCCCCCCACAAAACACTGTCACTTTTCATGTCTATCACTGATGAGTCCAATAACACAACAACCATCGCTCCCACTAAACACTCAATTATCACACCTACAACCCCAACCACTTCCAGGACAAACTCCACAACTATAGCTCAACTTAAGACTCAAGAATCACATCTACCATTGCAACCACCATCACCACTACAAACTCCAATAACACAACTATTGCCCCCACCAAAGACTCAAATATCACATCACCAACCATCATCATTATCATCATCTCCAACACCATCATACATAAAGATTCCAGTATCAGAACAACAACACCAATCACCAGTCTCAAATACTCCAACCATAAACAATCACCATCACCACTACAAGTACCCTAACAACTACCACCATAATAACCATTTTAAAAGTCTCCAATACAACCGAAACAACCACTGCTATGACATCCATCATCTTTACCTGACATACCACTCTCCTGGGAAGCTGCAGCAGCTGCCTGAGGTCTATCCTTGACTTGACTAAGGAATAGAGCTAGTTTCTTGCGTCTCTCAACCTGTACACTTCTTTCCTGTGAAGCACTGGCAAGTTTCTTCCTAGCAGCCATCGCAAGCCTGTCTTCTAATCGTTGGTGGTTACCTGCCCAAATCAACAAAAATGTTTACCTTAAGTAAATCACAGGCCCTAATGTATACCCCTCACCCCTTTTCAGCAAAATAATCCTATGACAGCTATTTCAGCACTACCATTTTTTTTTTTAAATAAGCTGATTAATTTGATGAAGGTCATACAAAGATAGAGTTTCTATATGAAATTATGCAGGCCATTTAAAAAAACTTATCATTTAAAATAATGTAAAAAATCTGTGAATGTTCTATTAAATTCTATCAAATTGCAGGATTTCAGCAACTTCTTACAGTCGTTTGTAAAGTATTATCACCAACTAAAAATCATTATGAGTAAAAACTCACCTCCCGTTCTCTGATGCTCCCTGCCATATTCCACCATCCCTCTATCATCCATTTCTTCTTGCTCATACTCCTGATAGGGGTACAAAGCATCCCCCTCCCCGGTGCCTTGGACCCCTCCTGGATGGTCATACTGCATCCCACCATACCGCTGCTCACTCTCATCATGGCCCATCATATCTCTGTACTGTACATCCTGTGTTGGCAACTTGCGGACTTGAGGATTGCTTGCTGAGGTAGATTGATTGGAGTCTTCCTGGTCGTCAGAGTCGCTGCTGCTCTCAACAGGGAGGGCGCTCTTCCTCCCTAGTGTTCGTTCTTCGGCTTTCTTTGGCTTGATAGGAAACCTAACAGGCACTGTATCAGGGAGGGAAAAAATTCAAAGCAGGTTTTTTTTTCTACTACTTCACTCGCCCACTTCATGAAGACAAATAAAAATGATTATGGTAACTTCAATGGATACCTTAATTTTGATTGGCTGCTGAGCCCTGTTACCATGGTAATGTTTATAATGGCAAAGTTACCATAATCCCAAGTTCTTTCTGAAATTGGATCCTTATTATGGAAGTTTGTGGTAAACACCATTTATTTAGTCCTGAAAAGGATTGTTTATCTTTCTTGGTTGTTTAATAACTGTTGTTGACATTTGGAATTCCCTTTAGCAGTCCTGCCTACATTCTGCAAAGCAGTGTTGAACTCGTGGTATTGAAATATCAGACATTCTCTTTTACTTATTTTCACTTTGGAATTTAAATCAAAATTCAATAATCAGAGGCCACCAAGGAAAAAGATTGTGGATGTCATGTTGACAAGCCTTAGATTATATTGACTCCTATATGCATACTCGTACAAGCTTAAAGTTAATCCATCACACAGTTCTTGACTTAAGGTAAGAATGAAAATGGGACAGACAAATGAATGACAACTGTCATTGTGCAAGATTGTGTTACCTTTCTTGCAAGATTGTGTTACCTTTCTTAGATTTATCTGCAGCACTCTTTTGGTCTCCGCTACTGCTCTCTGCACCCTGATTGAATTCCTGGATAAACATCTTCTTCTTAGCGAGGTAGTAAGCATTGTAGCTGTGCCATGGCACAAGAAACTCAAAGCGAGGGTCACACTTGGCTCGGACGCTTGCCTCAAACTCGTCCCCATTCTTAGCCACGTATTTGGCCAGCTTGTCAATGACTGGTTGAATGTCAGGAGGGGGTGGGACGATCGGGAGTGGTTGGGGCTCCATTGCACTATGGAGGATGAATAAAAGCAAGGGATAAAAATCAAATTAATGAGTACATGCTGCTCCATAACTGATGCCAATATTATGCAGGTTAATTTACTAAATTAAGAGACTAATTCACTACATTCAAAGGTTTTTGCTATTTCAGTCCAATGTTTCTTTAAATATTCTAAAATTTTGAATTCAAATTGGCCAAAGCAAATTGTGGACTTGAAACTTTGCAATAAACATGAATTTAGCATCCTGCAAGAAAACGTGCATTCCTAAATTAATCCTTTCTCAATTACATCACATGCGTAAAAGGCATAAGCATAATGAGAACATGAAATATGTATGAACCATGGTGCCAAACCTGGGGTTGTTGCACAAAGACTGAAGTGTGACTAACACTTGCACTTAATTCCAGTTGTGTGTGGGAGAAGACACATCACAACATTGGTCCGATATGCTCAGGCATATTAATCGATTGCACATTAAATACCATGAGCATGTTGGCTCTTTTAAGAACGACTTAAAGTCACACTTAATTCTTGGTGAAACAACCCAATATTTTAAAAACCATCTTCTTTGTGAATCCAAGCATGTAACATCCATAAATCTATTTTTAGGGGGGGGGGTGGTAAATTGCTCATATCCAACAAATATTTGTTTTCGCTTGGTGTACATACCTTTCTTCAGAAGCATGTGGAATGGCTAATTCCTGGCTTATGAGAGGAGGCCCCAACATAGCAGTAGGCGGATGAGGATGAGGAATATCATGAGAAGATAAGGCAGGGTGATGATGTGGCATGACTGGGCCAGGTAAGGGTGGCTCGCCGGGCAAGAAACCTGGGGGGGCTAGCTGTCCCATTGGATGACTCATCTGTACGGGACCCCCTATTTTTGGAAAGAAAGAGAGCAAATTAGATTGGCCCACTTTTAATACATTTGAGGTAAACTGATTTTAGCCTGAGCTCATCATTAATCTAAATTTTCCAGTCAACCAAGGTGCCATAAAAAAGTACCTAGTAGGTAGAAACTTCATCAATGCACCTGATGAGGGTTGCCGTGATAATACCTGGTTAATAATATGCAGTGCTTAGAATCATTTGCATTAAAGAGTTAAGAAAATGTTGCATATTATCATTTTAATTATCTTTATTACTATTCATATTCAGCGCTAACAAAAATTTGTATTAACTGCTATATTTATGTTAAATATTATCATCTAAACTAGACACTGACCTGCATTGCTGTGATCCATGGGTGGCGGAGGAGGGGCCAGCATGGGGGGTAGAGCAAAAGGTGCACTGGTGGTGACCGGTTCCCCCTCATAGTATGCCATGAGTTGATGCGGTTGTTGGTGCGGTTCCATCAGGGGGAAGGGTTCCCTATGATGGATACCAAGCTGAGCTGCTGGAATGTTGTCAGGAGGGGGCGCACTAACAGGAGGATGCTAAAATAACAAAAACAAACAAGCAATGAAATTAAACAAAAACTTTTAACCCTCAGATCTGGATCAACCTGCTTTTACAGCTCAGATTTGCATCAGTCTTTAATTTGTTACCAATTTCATAATTTGAAAAAATAAGTCAAGATGGACATGACATGCGATTAACTTAGTGATAAAATCATGATTGGATGAGCTGTCGGAAATTTGCCTTGTTTAAAGACTGATTAGGTTTTAATTAGATTATCTAAAGCAAAGACACTACAAAGGAAACTCCAGAGTGCAAAATGAAATGCTGAGGAAGGGGACCCAAAAGCATTTGGTAGGTATACATTCTCATATCATCAGGTTTGTGTAACACATGGGAGAATGAAAGATGGGGTGAAGGGACAATTTGATGTTTTTACAATTAAAAAAAAAAAAGCGATACAAAATAGAAATCAAAATATTTCTCAAAGATAGCAGAACTTCATGAAGATGTGATTCATAGTGTTAATATGTGAAAAGGAACACAACACAAATAGTAATAATTATGTATGCACTCATCTTCGCTGGCAACTATGTTTTGCCGTCTGGGAATCGCTATTTGATTCATGTCTAACTGCTACTTAATTGCAAATAAATAACAATTTCACACTGTGAGACATTAGTTCTTTCCAGCACAGAGCCTTATGCATTAAAGTTACTATTATGATAACTATGCCATTCAATGGTAACTTTCATAAAGTCCTTGAATTTGATTGGCTGATGAGCATTGTTACCATTGGATTGCAAAGTTACCCTAATAGTAACTTTTATACAATGGGTCCCTGTACTGCTGAAACAGGTGGTTTGGGGTTGGGCAGGGCAACGTTCGTACCATGTACTGCTGACAAGTGTAATTTGGACATACAGTACTGTAATGGGTTGTTTGGACTTGGGCTAGGCAATAACTTTACATACCTGTACTGCTGAGATGGATGGTTTGGGCTTGGGCGGGGCAATAACTTTACGTACCTGTACTGCTGAGATGGATGGTTTGGGTTTGGGCGGGGCAAAGAGACTAGGGTGAAGATAACCACTTCCTTCCAGATCATCATCTTCATCATCACTTTGTAAACTGTTGCTATTACTGCTACGTCTACTGATAATCTCCCCTGTGCAACAAAATACAAAGAAGAAAAAAACCCAGATATGATAATAGCTTTTGAAGCATCAAGACAAGATTTCTATTAATACAGCAACACCCAGTCATACTACATATGGGGTCATATTGTTCTGTTTAAAAAGCAATTTGATATTTTATTGTACACAAGAACTTGCACAGTATACATCAACAACACAATAATGGAGATATGTAAACTACATGTATCTAGGAAATGAAATAAATTTCCTAACCTGGTTGTCATAAAATCTAATGAATTACACCACATCAAAGATAAAAGTAGCCTTTGTTTTTTACCTAAGATGCAAAAATGCATACATGTATTTTCAGATATCTATGTGACCATTGAAGCAATTCTTCCAATGCTTCAATGATTCTGAAGTACAGTGCATTTCTTATTTCCCTTATTCTTATTTCTGAGTTCCCTGATGGGCTCGGAACCCTGGCTTAGCCTATCTCTTGCATATGAAGATTATTTTGATTTCCAGCGTATACATACACATGTACCGTAGTTGATTTTATCATTTTATAATGTTAATAATTCTAAAGAACACTGTACGGTACCAACGTGAACAGTAACACTGATTTAACGGCGCCAAAAATTTAAGAAGAAAGAAAGAAATATTAAAGAGCAAGTTGAATAAAACCTTTAAACATTATTGTAACAGACTAACAGACCAACAGGAAAAGTGATTACTAGGTCTCTGCCTTAACTTCATTCAGGCAAGTGACAAAGAAGTCACCCTCATTCAAAAGTTAGACATTCCCTCAATCGAAATAACCTGACAAATGCCATAGTGAACCATAACAGCTTTACAGTTTAATACACCAAACAACATTTCAAGATTATCAGTACAAAACATAGCATGGCTTCTAGGTTCCAGAGCATTAACACTGGCTGATGAGAATGGATGCTCGTTTCAAGAGTGCGCGTCCACGTTAACATGCTTCTGGTAGCCACATATTATATCTTTGTGTTCAAATGTCAGCTATGATCATTCAACATCTATAATAACATGAACATTTCAATATGCATTTGGTCTGATATCAATGAGGTGATTTCAATTTTAAAGGGATGGTCTGAGCTGAAAATATTTTTATCTAAATAAATAGAGTAAAATTCACAGAGCAAAATGCTGAAGATTTCATCAAAAAGGAAAGTGGGGATGTGATATCAGCCCACCTAATGAATATTCATGATGATGTGCATATATTACTGCTTTCACAAAATATTGATAAACTTTAAAATTCAATAACTTTGTTATTTGTTATCCGATTTTGATCAAATTTTCGGCATTTTGCTTTGTGAATTTTACTCTATTTATTGAGATATAAATATCTCCAGCCTGGACCATCCCTTTAATATTAGTGCCAAATTTGCTACTAAAATATTTTTAATCGTTGCGATATGTAGATGCCTCTGAAAATGGTTTTCCTTTTCTACTAGCAGTAGCATGAATTTAATTCACCCATGACTGTATTTGAAACATCCTCCAACAAGCAATCTCAAAGACGTTGGCAGAGCAATTGCCAATCTAAACAAGCATCAAAACGGGTAGGCTAATGTTTACTTGTAATGCATCCATCTATACACGGTACAACATTGTTGGCTGGTTTCCAGCAATGTAAATAAATACTGACATTGTGTTCAAATTAATTAAAAGTCATTAGATGGGTTCAGATGGAGCAACCGAGCAACCTTACCATTAGCATTAATTATCTTGTGCTCTTGAAAGGTTCTACCAAGTTGGTTCTATCCTTATTGTTTCATGATTTATTTAATTCTTTTTTATTGAAGATTCAGTCCATTCAGCTCTTTAGTTTCCTATATCAAACACTCCCCCAGTTATCCTCTGATGGGAGCTGGCGATCCCTTCAACATTATCAACCCTCCCCATCAAACCTCTGTTTTCTTCCTTCCTTAAGGACAAGTCCAGCCAAACGAAAAGTTGATTGGAATAAAAAGAGAAAAATCCAACAAGCATAACACTGAAAATTTCATCAAAATCGGATGTAAAATAAGAAAGTTATGACATTTTAAAGTTTTGCTTAATTTCACAAAACAGTTAAATGCACATCCTGTCTGGTATGCAAATGAGGACACTATGATGTCATCCACTCACTATTTATTTTGTATTTTATTATATGAAATATTCTAATTTTCTTCTCATTGTCAAGTGATACAATGATTAATTCTTCCATGAATGTGTGGAATTAGCATTGTTTAATACTATATGGTTCAGCCAAGTTGGTCCTTATTGTCAAATCTATAAAAAATGAAATATTGTATAATTCAAACAATAAAAAACAAAAGAAATAGTGAGTGATGGACATCATTGACTGACTCACCTAGTTGTGCATATCACTGTTTCGTGAAAAATAAGCGAAACTTTAAACTGTCATAACTTTCTTATTTTACATCCGATTTTGAATGAAATTTTCAGCACTATGCTAGTTTGATTTTTCTCTATTTATTCAAGTCAGCATTTTACTGGGGTGGACTTGATCTTTAGTAAGCTTGTTTGTCCAGTTCTCATGTGTCAGAGCTTATTGTCCTCACTCTCTTCTCCCAGGCATACTGGTGCAGATTACATAACACGCTCCAGGTCTGTCTGCTTAGCATAAAGTTCTAGCAAATCAATTGATGAGCTGCTAGATTGATTTCTCAGGTTCTTCGAAACCTATTAATTGTATTTATCATCTCCAAAACATACTCTAAACCGGGGGGGGGGGGGGGGGGGGGTAAATGTATGATACATATGTGCTGCAGTCAAGATCCCCATTTTCAGCCTAAATTTACGTTCAAGAGAATCAATGATTTAAAAAGTCATAGAAATTCCTAGTTTTCCCCATTCCAGAGACCCTCAAATTTGGCAGGGTTTCTTGTGGTTTTGCGCTACTGCTGCTAGCGCTAGCTAGCAACATACCACATTTTGGAGATTCCCATTTTTAATGTGGTCAGTTCCAGAGCAGTGCATTTATTTTTTAGCAATCATTCCAGAGAGCCCCATTTTAAGACCGACATTTAGTTCCAGTGCCCCTACATGTATTTTCGACTTTTGTGTGGCACATACATGTACATATAGGTATCATGTTATAATTTGAGTAGCCCCCCCTTTAAGTACCTTTAAACCTTAATTTTCGTACACAACAAAAGAGATGATGATCTCACCTTACATGGAATGGGCCCATTTTATAAATTATTAATGTTAGAAAAAAAAAATTTAAAGGCACGTCCATCTAATTCCTACAGTGGAACGTGAATCGGGCTAATGTACAGAGCAGAAATAAGCGAGCAGCTGTACCGTTGTATGCATGGCTAATTTTTTAAACTATTTTGTCCTTCATGAGGATAATTTCCCTTCGAAGTTCATGTTTTCAGCACATTATCTTTTGAAAATTTCTAATGGCCATGGAACACACATGTGTAGCTTGGAAGATTCAACCTTGACAATTACTCAGATCATTC
This sequence comes from Lytechinus pictus, assembly GCF_037042905.1. Lineage (NCBI taxonomy): Eukaryota > Metazoa > Echinodermata > Echinoidea > Temnopleuroida > Toxopneustidae > Lytechinus > Lytechinus pictus. Next base: position 18,727,493 of record NC_087246.1, read on the forward strand.
ATACTGAACTTTATCTTCAATTGAGAGGTTTTCACATTTTAAGGGAGTTGCAATAAAACATTTGAAATCAATTGCAAATTTCTGTTTAATAGAGAAGTACATCAGCAAACAAATGTAAATTTGTAAAAAATTGAAAGACATAAATCCGGACTCCAGAGGCCCCCAAATGAAATTAATTGTAAGTTTCTTGCAATGCCCCATTAGTGTCAGCTAAAGACGGCCATTTTAGTAAATACAATTTTGCAGATAAATAGGGTTTAATACATAGGGAATAAAATATAAAAAACTGCATTTCTTTATCACACAATATTAAGCACAAATGTGGAGTAACTGATGCTATGCAAAAATGACAAGGATGAAGAGAAAGAAAAGAAAAACACCCCTATGTAGGTTCCTGGAAAGTGATGCACAAAATATTGATAAGGAATAAACAGATTAAAAGATGTTTGGAATGTCATGACCATGACAGTCCAATTTGATTTGTACACATCATCCATGTATTATTGATCCTTTCATACAACATGAGTGCTGTTCAGACATGCTGACTTGGTTGTGAATGAAATAATGAGAGTAAGGGTCTCACATGTATTACTAATTTGGTGGGAGTAAAGGGGCTTTCACAATCGCTCTTTGCGATCATGTGGTCACAATATATGTTGCACACAATCGCAACGGTTGTAAGCAGTCGCACCACCAATTGTGAAAGGGGCTTTACGTACATAGGAGCAATGTAACCGTATGGACAAGGTCAAAGTTGACTAACTCAGAATTAATTACTCAGAGTTAGACACTGTTGAATTTTCTCTGGAGTATCTGCTCGGGCAGACAAGCCACTTGGCCGCTTGGGGGTACATCTGTGACCTACAACCTTAGTTACGACCTTCATGTAGGTAAAACTTAAGGGGGTCAAATCGCAATGTTGCCTTTTGTGCAAGAGTGCCTGCACTCGTGTATAATTTATTCATGATGGTAAGTTGGTAACGCACAAGAAGTAGACCTAATGGAACATCATATTAAAGTATACAATCAGATTTCGCTAGTTTCAGTTTTGTCATTTCGACATGCACGATGCTACACTTCCGGGTTACACCCGACCCTATACAGTGATCCTCCAAAGGAAGAAGTACATAGGTTGGAGTATTTTCCTCCGACATTGTGTGGAAAACCTCGCAGTATTGGAATTTTAATAACTGTGACATAAAATTAGAAAACCTAGTTCTGATTAGAAAATTACATCTGAACAAGGCTATTGCATATCATACAGATAAATGATCCCATGATTGAACCATTGCCAGACAGTGCCCTTGTGAAATTGTAAACATACTTGTATTTGTGTAGAGGAAATTGAAACTGTAAATGTAGGTCATTATCAGTTCACTAGGTTATAGAGACATCAGATTTCATGCAGGTGTATTCATGTACAATATATGAGAGGTGTGTCTCAAATACAAGTACACATCTAAAGCTTTAGTTAATGTTGATGAAGTACATGTACATATAACTAATAATTACATAAGAAAAATCAAACACACAACACCAAAAATGTTATCAAAATTTCTTGTGAAATGATAAAATGATGAGTTTTAAAGGTTTTCTTAGATTAAAAAAATGCCCATACATGTATATTTGCTGATATGCAAGTGAGAGGTCCTGATGCCACAAACTTATTATTCTTTTTTAATTTATCATACACTGTGTACAGAAGCTATTCGCTGATTCAAATTTTCCAAATTTTTTCAAATGCCCATGGATCTCACTGGCCTTAGAGTTTTTTTTTTTTTCATCTCCTTTATTTTGTCCAATTTATGCTGTAATATAGAAATGTACATGTTCCACATTGCATGATGAGTTAAAGTTTTACACTAATAATTGAGGGAACATATTTTATAACATTTGGTATTTACCAACATCTTAATGTAGCACTTCACAGAATAACACAATGGAACAGAAAATCATCCTCTTTGTATATCACAGTCAGAATCCCTGCATCATTAGCCATGCATGAATACTATTGACTGACAATGACTTTGTTATTTCAATTTGCTTTCAAGTGTGACAATCAGTCATTTCTTGAATGTCAACAAAAAGAGGCCACATGTGCTGTGATCATGGTCCAGTTGTAGACACTTATGTGCAAATAATCATAGAATCATTTTCACTTCAAGCGCTTGAAGACGACAGAGAATCACGTTTTAGAACATGTTCAATTAAAGAACAATTCTACATTCATGCAAATATTGATACAATTGCAAATAACTTGAAAATAACATAGGTCAAAGATTTTACCCATGATTTAAAATGACATCATTATGTCCTGCAATGGCCAGTTGAAGATAATTGAACCTATGATGACCTTTTCATGGGGTCATACTGCTTCAGCAAAAATTGTGTGAATTTTTTTTTCCAGAAAAATACAATCTGGTTTGTAACATAAGCAGATATACATGTATTGCAACTCTTTGCACATGGATTGCCGTAAATTTACAGCTATGTTTAATTATGCAGTTGATTGTATCTCTTATAATTGCAAAGCCAAGGAATCACAAATCATGTTTGTTCTATTTGCATGAACACAGAAATACCGTAAACCTCCCTTTCTGCCTTGTAGAACTCAATGGTAATTCATATTCATGTGATCCAAACCAAATGTGGGAGTTGGTGTTATGAACATGCTCTTTTAACAGATTATTGTTAACAATACAAGTACATTGACATGAATCATTAAAAGTTTGCAATTGCTTTTTTAACAAGATGCACTTTGTACATTATGCTTTCATAACAACATGAAAAAGTAAAACAATAGCCAGCACATTTAAAGGAAAATGAAAGGATAGATTTATTATCTGGTCATTAACTGATTACATTTCACTGATTACAATAAAAGTAAAATGAGGCAGAACGGTTTCCTATTTCCCATGATATGCCAAGTCAAAGTTATCAATATTTTGATATTTGAAAAACCCGTGGAGATCGCCATTTTGCTCATACTCCCTATATCTCCGTGGGGGGTTGTGACGTCAGCGACGTACAACTCGGTGTCCGACCTCGGCACTCGCCTTTGATTGCTAGCATAAAATACATGGGCCAGAGTGGTCAGAAAGGGGCACAAAATGCAGCTTTTGCCAAATTCCTGATCCGCAGAAGAGGCCAGAAATCTCTTTAAAAAATGAGTGGCTGCACTAAAGGTGGAGAAATACAACAATTCTTCCAAATTCGCAAGGAATGATGTTCGTAGCGAGCATTTTACCGATTTCTTCGGCCGAGTATTGGGACTCGAAGTCGTGGGCTCTCGGGCCTTCTAACTAAGTTCTATTTCAATACAAACGTCCGATAAGTTTTGTTTTACTTAAAATCGACGGTAACAAATAATAAACGTTAGATACATGTATATTGAAAAATAGCACAATTAACAATTTAACGATATTCAAACGGGATAGACAACCAAACTTCCAACATAACAGTTAACACGATCACTCGGTTCGGGGGCCGGCGGTCGGCACTCAAGGGTTCATTACATACTGCCGCGCACAGAAAAATCAAGCCACAGAAGTCGTGTGTTGTGGACACCAGAAGGAAGATCCCAGCCCGCGCGACCAACTAGATAGAAATCCACTGCCAAACGCAGTTCACGGTGCTGGCTTAGTACTAATACTAACCTCGCAATACGTGTGATGAGTGGGCGGCCGGGGACGGCTGTACTGTCTACTTACAAATTTAGCTTTGTCAAATTTGCCAATTTGGATATCATAAATAAATGTGTAAATATTTTCATCAAAACTCATCAATTTGTGTTTTAAACCATAAAATAATTTGAATAGCTTTTTGATAATATTTTCAAGTGTTTTATGTGTATATTATATTTATTTCTCGTAAAAAAAGTATCTATATTATGCAAACTCGGGGTTGGTTTCAGCCTGTGACTAGCTGCACATGGAAGTTTGTACCGAGAGCAGTTGTACGTCGCTGACGTCACAATTTTGAACGAACCTCGCAACAATGGCGATCTCCATTCAGAGACTTTGAACGTGAAGAAGTCTAACTTTGACGAGGTGGTACTCCACTCTGGGAAATCGGATTTGGGTATAAGTGGATTCATTTTGATTATCATTTACTTATCAATGATATTATGTGGTATTACATTTTGGGTTTCATTCTCCTTTAATTCTCAAATTACTTTTTTAAATGCTTTGGGTTGGTTTTTTTTCTTTGAAAGGGCGAGTTGTTTCAAGTTTGACATCACACATCTTGGTTGCATCCTCATTGGATCTTCATATTAGTGTTCTTGACATTCAGATGCTCTTTCTTTCTTACTGTTTGTACAAATTTTTCAAACGTTCATTGATCTGATTTCTTGTCTTGTCTGTTTTGACAACAAGCTGTATTGTTCCACGGGTTTCATTCTTGTTTAAAACAAAACCAAATGCAACAGAGAAACATTGAATGAGCTCACCTTGTTTTTTCTTGTCCGATTCAGGTGCTTGGAGCATCGTGGGAATGTACATCTTTGATTTAATGGCTGCCATTACATGTTTGTAGTAAGGGTTGAGAAAGTGGTCAAACTGAAGGAAATCAAACTGTGGATTATTTGCCTGTTTGGTCTTGACGATGATTTCCATCTGTGGTCCGTGGTTGAGCACAAACATTGCTGTCTTTTCGATGATAACATGTATCTTCGATGTCATTGGCTGTGTCAAATGAAAAGTTGAAAAAGGGATGCATGATTGTCCTTATCAAATTGGATAGTTTTGAAATGATTGTCAAAATTTAGATAAAGCACCCATTGACAACTGGTCATAATACAATTAAAGTAGACAAGGCAAAAATGGAGAACATAAAATCATCACTTTGAGGGAAAATCATGGAAACTGTTATTTCTCATAGTAATTGGCCTGTGTGTACAATCTACCTGTGTACTATTCAGTGAACAATAGTTTCAAGAGTACTCACAATGTCATGTTTGTCACTACCAGCATTTCTTTTTGTAGTACATAGTCTACTAGTATATGCTATGCTGTCTACTACTTTGGTACCTTTATAAAAATGAGCAATCCTTCAGCAGGTGACTACAAGGATAAAGTTACATTTATTCTACACGCAACCTGCATAGCAAGTTTATTTGCAATGTGAAAATATTTTAAAATAAAATATCTTCAGATATGGCGAGCTATTAGAAATTATTTTTTGTTTACTTCAAGTAGTTCTTAATCATATTTTATTTAATCTTGTCTTCCAAAACATTTTTTTTAAATCAAAATGTAAATTTAAAGCCAAACATAAGTAGTCACATTAAAGAAGAAATTTCAAGAGAAAGTCTTTAAAATAATTTGTCACAGTACATGTATCATCATAGATCAAGCTCTGACATAGTTGATGTAACTGTAAACCAACACAAGCATGTGTGGGTTAATGTATCATTGGTTGGAAATTGGAATAAGAGTAATTTTCCTACCAGAATCATTTTCCTGTGCAAAGTATTAATTCATGCATTTACAAACACTCCAATGTTCACTTTTACTAGATTCTGTTCTTACAAAATATATATTTTGTTGTCAAGAAGGGCAACCACGTAATCATGTTGACAAGGGTGTGTCTCAGTTCATGCCAAAATTCAAGGCATCGGCTATTGACAGAGGGTACACAAGTACAGTTCTTGGAATGGTGAAAGAACATGTAGGTAAACACTCTCTCCGATGAATGGCAAAAAGAGCTTGGTGCTAGCATTAAAATAATATTAATAATGACTAATACGCAACATACAAGCATGTGTAGCGTATAATACAAATGTGTCATTATAAGTCTAAACACTGCATATTATTATCCTGGCTTGATAATCAGAGAGCTCTGCATATAAGGTGCTTTAGCATTTCAAGGGATAAATTCCTACCGGGTACCCACACAGAACATGATTCACAGGTAAAGACTCATACTCATGTTCAACCACATAGACCATAGCTCAATATGAATTCGTAGTTCATACCAACTGGTCCAGGGGTGTATTGTACATGTATGGACATTAAAGCCTAGCCTGGGTGGAGCCTTGAGTGAAGGGTCAATAATGTGGATTATAATCCAGTATCATTATGCTAGTGGCGGAATGTACAAGAACAGAAAATGCAAATCTTACAAAAGTGTAGTAGCCATTGATTTCTTTTTTTCAACAGATGATTTCCTGTTAATCTCAGACATCCACATGTAGCACACTGTCTCAGCATTTTTTTTTAGTTACCAAGGGCTCTTTTAGCACTAAATCTTACAAATTTTGTGAAAGGATATCACAAAGCTGAGGACAAAGATTAAATCCTGAAATTTTCAGCCCAAACCATGCTTTGAAACATTGGGTTCAATAATAGAAAAATAAAAAAAAAACCCTCCAAAACATTCGGGTATTCATTTTGATTGGGGAACTTGTTGAAAATTGATTTTCATGCAAACTTGCAAAATTAATCCTATAAAACACATTTAAAAAGTTAAATTTCCTTATTCCTTTTTTCCTCCTCTCATTGTGCAGTGAATCTAACTCAAAAGGCTTCAAATATTTCCTTTTTCCCCTCTTTCTCCAATTTCTTCTCCAACTTCTTACATCCATGTGCACATACATGTGCATGGGTTGGACTACCCTTTAAACATGTCTGCCACCATATCAATCATGCACATGTAGTCCTACATGTATCAATTTGTATGGTTAAAGGAGGTGTTGCAACCAAGCCTATTCCTTATCTTCCCAAGGGAGATGATGATAGAGGAAAGAAGATGACTTTCCAGTCTGTGATAATGTATGCATATTAACAGAGGATCGCTGCCATCTATCAATGCTCCACTCTCAACACAATCCAAACAAAGGTCTCCCAACCTCTGGTCTTTCTTTGCAATGAGCTATATAAATAGAAAATGTAATCACGCCTTGACATTAGCTTCCCTTGGGAGGTATTTCACATGGATCTAAAAGTCTGACTACAATACGACTTAATTCCCAATTGTGTGATATGGCATTCAAGACATCACTACATTTGTCAGATCATGCTTGTTATTGCTGTACAATATAATCACATATCATTAATCAATGTTACTGCATGTTAAATATCAAAGCATAACTTCTAGTCATACTTAGATCTTTGTGACCCCCCCCCCCACCCACCCTCCTTCGATGAAACTAAAGAGTATGTATGGCTGAAATGTACCCCCATGACGAGCCAAGTCTATCCAAGGTTATTATGTATAGAGTGATACTTTGGATCACAGTCAGATGACCTCAAGACCTTTGTATTGCTCATCATCATAGACATAGTAACATTTCATTTCAGGATCAGATTCTAATGACACAGAAACTCAAAATCAATGTCAGGAAAAATTATGTATGTGCAAGTAACCAGTACCACAACAACCCGTGTTGTCAGAGCTATTAAAGTGTTTTGCCACACGACATGTGTTTCATCAAACTGTAGCAGCATTGAGTTTAATTAATGTTTTGCTTGCTGAAAGTGAGTAATGAGTCAGATAACACAATAGCATTCGCCTTAATTCTAAAAGCTATCTCTCAAAGTCATTGCTCACTGTGCTTACAAATTTGGCTTAGGGCTGGGACTAAAACCCGGGTACCGGGGTCCCGCCCGGAAGCCTCGGGTACCCGGGTAGAAAAATCAATGCCCGATACCCAAAAATTGCTTACCAGTATAACGTACGTGTATTTGATTTGTATTGCGTAGTGTAAGACGTTATTGTAACACATCACAAAAGTACACAAGTCTCATTTTGAATCTCACCAATTACCCTCGAAATATCCATAAACATACAAGTTTTCAAGTGATGTGACTGAGATCGTTCAATCATCGCCATGTTTCTTTTGCAGCATGAGCATACAAAGCGCCAGCCAATCACGTTCGTGTTACCATTTTCAGTTCATCATAAACCGAAAATGGTAACACCATCGTGATTGGCTGGCGCATCCGACGCTCCGAAACCCAGAAATCAATTGACTTTGTGCATGTAGCGATAGATTCTACAAACTCACGAACACGATGTTATATCGACACTTCGTAAGATTTTGACGGAAAAGCAAGAAGTAATCAAAATTTGCTTACTTGTGTGGTATCGGTGAGAAAACAGATCCTCCGAGAATACCTTTCATAATTCTTTTGAAATATAGGAAAGTGGAATTCTAGGTCGATTTTGGTACGAGGTGACAGGGTATTGCAGACTTGTTTCGATGGAATACTGCGTGGGGCATGCACAAGAGGCTTGCACTGCGCATGCTTACTATATTTTCATTCATAAATTGACTGCATCGCGGTGGCTGGATGACGTCACCTATGGGGTTTTTCCACCAGTCATATTTCATGCGACATGATTTTCGGGTACCCGGGTACCTGCCCGAAAATTACCACGGGTACCCGAAGACAAAAATACCCGAAAGTCCCAGGCCTATCCGCGCTACATACATGTACATGTACTACCTACGTCCGTTCCTTTCCGTCATGTTTTCCCTAATTTTGTCAATTTCTGGAACAGATGAAAACGGATGGAGCCACCCCTAGTATTTTGCACGTCCACTGTGTCCTTTACGAATACGTTTTGTGTCTGTCGGCCAGTGGGACCAGGCCCTGATATCCAATTGATCTAACACCAATAACCTGATAGTACATGATTAGATGAACTGTTTATTAATCAAACTTTCATTTGACAAATTAAAAGTACTTAGAAGACAAAGTGAGAATTACACCATCTGGGTATTAGACAAAATGAAAATTAGACTAAATGAGTAGAAGACCAAGTGAAGTGAACACTACACTAATAGTTTAATAGACCAAAATTAATAGTAGACCAAATGGCTTTAGAACATGCAATCTTAAGACTATCTCAGAAGGAGACCAAATGCTAGTATTACCTGTTCCATTCCCGGCGGTAGTTTTAACTGTGGAGGTGCTATGAAAGGTTCCTCCAATTCAGCAGCAGCAGTAGCAGAGCTGTCTTCTTCTTTATATGTGGGTGGGTCAAAGCCATAGGCTACAAGCTTCTTCTCTCTTGCTTCTAATAAATCACACACAAAAAATTGAATTTATAAAACAATCAGTTGAAACAGTATCAGTGACAATTCTTGTCAAGTAAATATACTTGAAACAACCAGATGTGACAAGGTGACCATGCTTGTTGTTTTGTCCATCGATTTTAAAGCAGAATCCCTCTCCATAAAACTGTAAACTTCAAGGAGGCTTCCAAATATTTGTGAATATTGTTCATTACAAAGCTCATTTTATTTCAATCAATTTTTAAATCACTATTTGAATCTCTCGTTATTTCTGATTTTAAACTTTGCGCAATTGATCGTACCTCTTTCATCTTCAGTTGGTTGCATCGGATCATAATCTTCATTACCATAGCCAAATGCCATGGCATTGTAACCTTGGTCAGACGTAATGGCTTCATTCAAACGTTTCAGTTCCTCTTCTGTCAAAACAAAAAGTAAACGAATAAGGTTTAACATCAATAGCTATCAATATTCATATCAATTAAATGTTTTGGCACACAGATATTTTTCACAACATATCATGGCTAGCTTTGGCCACATAATGAGTTATATTGGCTAAGTTGGATGGGCCAAACTTTCCTGTTTACCTATGTTTTCTGAATAGCACCTGGGGAGTATTTTATGAAAGGACTTGTTGGACGTTTTATCCAACAAGGATATTTTATCTAGCAGTTACCATAGTAAAAGAGATATTACTCATCCAATCAAAATAAAGGAAAGTTGTCAGATATGACAACTTGACGGACAGAAATGCTGATGAAACACCCACTGCTGGTCCTACTTTTTTAGATTGAACAATCTTCCCTTCAGTTTTATTTCTTATTTTGATCATCTTTTTCATTTCTTCTCTGTCACTGCAGGCAGATTTTAGCTACCTTTTCACAATATTATAATGGCTCCTGACGATAAAAGTTACATCCTAATACAGGAGAGCCTATAAATTACATCTCGTGATGAAGGCTAAAACAAACATTGCTTCGGTTATTAATTGCCACTTGTTCCCCAAAGGAATGTTATGAAAAGTCAAAACCATCCATTTTACAATACATCTAGATTTGTTTTGCCACTGGGCAGGCATATTTTACACCTGCCTAATAAGAAAAAAAATTCTTGAAAATTATGAGAATGTGTTAAATGCATTCCCATTTGCCTGATCCAGATAAAATTGTTACACACTGTGGCTTATAAGACTAAAAGGTAATCCAATCCTGGTATATCATTGATTTGTGTCAAGAAATCCAACAAGGAAGATGAGTTATAGTTGTTTAAAAAATGCAATAAGCAGTATTTCCATTTTATTATTGGTGTCTTAGTTCTCATGATTTGCTTGCGTGCTAAAATATCCCTGAGACCTAAGAGAAACCAGTGTGAAAGCTCATATAGTTTCAACATACATGTACCTTCTAAATGTACTATGGTGGTTTTCTCATGAGTAGGCCTACTTTGTTGCCAAACTGACAAAATACCAGGGGGCCTGTTTCATACAGGACTTACAATTACAGAAAAATTGCCATTGAGCTACATGTAACTACCATGGTAACAGGATTTAACATCCAAATCAAAATCAAGATTTCCATGTTAGTTGATAAAAGTTACATGTTTATAAAACAGGGTTGAAGGTATTTTTTTCCAGATCTGACAGGTGTGGAAGCACTGAAGAAATGTCACTTGACTCTCTGTTTGCATAGAACTATTTCTATGGGTTCAATAGATTTGGGCTTCTGCAGTGCATGGTACCTCGACGGTAAATGGTTTAGCACGAAACTAGGTAAAGTTCAATGCTCTTTTTCTTAAATATTTCACCACTACTGAATAACGCTCAAATATAGGATAAGGGAGGGGCTGGAGAGGGAAGAAAAGGGGAAGGAAGCGGGAAGGAAACAGGAAGGGGGGCGGAGTATAGAGAAGATGGGGGAGGGAATGAGGAAAAATAGAAGGGAATGGGGAGAGGTGACATGATAAAGGAGAGGACATGACATAGCCTAGAGCATTGATAGTACAGAGAAAAAAGGACAGGGGAGGTAGAGATGGAGAAAGATAGACACCGTTCTCACTACCTTCCTAAAACTAGTTTAGTGGAAACTAGTTTAACATGTAGTAAAAACTGTCGAAGCGATCTTCCAAACCGGTTCAGAAAACCACCTCGTGATGAAGTTTTCAAGATCGCTTTGCCTCGTTAAACTGGTTTTAGCGCGAGGACACAACCGTTCTTCGGGAAGCGATCTTCGCACATTTTGAGCGCGCTACTCCACATGACAGGTGTAGAATGCCTACGCTGCGGTTTCGAATTTCGTGCGAAACGTGTCACCCCACTGAGAGTGTTTCCATAGCAACACGATTGCTTTACGTGAAGTGATTTTGAAAACCACTTTCGTGTGATCAAGTGGGAATGTTTGCAAAGCGATCTTCAAAACTGGTTTCCTGAATCAGTTTCCAGTAAACTAGTTTTAGAAAGCATAATGAAAACGGCCTATAAAAAGAGAGTGGAGAGAGAGAGGCATGAAAGGAAGGGAGGGGTAAGGTGAGGAGTAAGATTTATTACAGGGAAGAGAAGGAAATGGTCAGCAATATAAGAAAGGAGATACGAAAAGAGGGAGGTAGAGATATGGGAGAGGTGTAGAGTAGCTAGGACTCTCTGGGAGGGGTTAGAAAAAGAGTCAAGGGAAAGGGGTGATCATGAGAAGTAAATAGAAAGGCGATGGGAGTTACATAGGTGGATGTAGTAGGATAGGAGAGGGAGAGGTAGAGATAGGAAAGGAGAGGAGAGTGAAAGGAGAGGGAAATGGGAGGTTTAGTGAAGGCAGAAGGCAGAGAAAAGGGAAAGGAATGAGAGGTCGATGGAGAAATGAGACGTAAACAAGTATAAAATGGGAGAGTCATATAATACAAGAGGGAAAGGAGGAGAGTGAAAGGGGGATGTAATGGGTGAAGGGAAGAGAGATAGAAGGGAGAGGTACATGTAGGCAAAGGTGTACAGAAGAAAGATGGGATGAGAGGGTATCAAGATAGGGGCGGGGATAATAGAAGATGGGAGAGAGAGGTTGAGAGTGAAAGAGAAAGTGAGGGGGGTAATTTTTACAGAGAAGGGGAAGGCTAGTGGTTTAGAGGGGCAAGGATATAAAGGGAAAAAAGGTGGGACTTTATAGGGGTAATGTATGGAATACTATGGATACCATACTCATCCATTGCTCCATTATGATATTGGAATGTATGAATATTGCATATGAGGTGTAATCTTCACGAAAAGGTCTCTAGTTTATATACATTATCACAAGACAGGAAAGGGATTTATTTACATTTTTTCATACATGATAAAAGCATGTAGCCATATCCTGTTTCGACAGCTCACATGTGAAAGTACAGTGACAAGTCTGTGTGACCCTGATACATCCTGCTCACCTTCACCTGTTGATGTTGTGTATATTACAGTGCACAAATTCAGCATACAGGTGGCGATGTTTGTGTACAAAATATCCAAACAAACTAGGAACTTACAAGTACATGTAGGGGTGCACACAAATTTCGGACACTTTCTTTAAAAAGTATTTTATTAGTGCAATCTACATGTAGCTTGATTGGCAGCCATTTGAGGCGCTGGAATTTTTTTTGGTAAAAAACAAGAACTGTCCCCAGTTTAAAAAAAAATCCATGGTGTGATAGTGGAGTGTCACACATCACGTTCTCAGTACATGCAATATAAGGCGATTGCACATGCACACGCGCACAACGCAATACATAACAGACATAAGTCTAGGTACAGGTACATTAAGCCTCTATCATGTTTCTATGGAACCATTAGGGTGGTGAATACACATACGCCAAAGGTGGACTGGGGCTGGCGTCAGAGGGGGCTTAATTACAAGTATCATCCACCTTTTTTTAAAGCGGACTGATGCCGGTTCAGACCGAGTCCACCTTTGGATGTGGTTTGAAGCCTGGTGTCATGCCAGCTTCAGTCCTGCAATTGTATCGGGACGGCTTGACCACTGAACGAGAAATAGCAAACAATAGTTATACAATGTAGCTAACGAACCGTGTACATGGTGCAAACAAACAATACAATAAACATGAACAGTCAGGCAAATCGTGTCACATGAATAGGTGACGTGAAGCCGGCTTTATATGTGTAGACACACAGTTGCAGACTTCAGACCATGTGCAACAGGGGAATAATGATCTCGAGGCAGCTTCAATTGCTGGCATGAAGGCGGCTCCAAATCCAGAATCGGAGGCGGCTTTAAACCCAACGCATATCTATCAGGGGCCCTAGATAGAAGCATCAGGTATATGCATTGGACAAGAATAAACATACACATATGGTGTCTCCTGGGAATCACCTTGGACTGTCTCCAGAGTGAGCCTTACACTGTTTACCCTATTGATTTTCGCCACGAGATGACTATATATATAAAATGACAATGGTATAGGGTGGCACAAGGTGTCTACACCACACGCAACAGTAGAAATAGTTTTAAGGATTATTGAAAGAGGATTGTACATAGGTCAGTGTGTTGACTCAGTTGATAGAGCGTCCGTCTCACGACCGGAAGGTTGGGAGTTCAAATCCCGGACGCATCAGACCAAAAAACGTTAAAAGATGGGAGTTGCTGCTACCCTGTTTGGCGTTCAACAATTAAAGGGAAAGAGCCTCGTCGATCTGGCGCTGCACAGCGGCTGCCGGGCCCACAATCAGTTGGGCAAAACAAATTTTCTGTGTAGTTAATTTCTGATGTCTGTTTCGAACAATAAAAAAATACGGACATACGTACATTATTTGATCCTTACATGTACCTCCAAAAATATCTTTAATGTGTTATCCCCCCGCCCTCCCAATATCTGTACTCATCCCACCCCCTAAATATTTGAACAACTTCCCCAACTTTCTCTCAATCATGGTAATAGGCTAGTCTGCAAGCACAGACTCATATGATATTTGACACTTTAACCAATTTACATGTACAGTGTATACAGTACTATACAATGTTTAGAGTGAAGGCTAGACTCCAAACTCTCTGTCTATAGAGGAAGCCTCAGTACATAATGAATCAGGTCTCACTACTTCAGACTCTGCATTGTGCACTATGCAAATTGCGAAAACCAAACGACTGTGCCTTCAGACTAGGCCTAGTTCAATTATGAATGGCAGAGACGCAATTTGTGCAAAGTAACCTTACCTCCACTTCGGATTAGAAACACATAGGCCAACTTCCTAATGCAATTTTGACAATTTTTAAAAGCTAATATAAACAAAATCTGTAAAAATTAGATCGCACTTAATAGACATGCACCATCAAAACAATACATTGTCCCAATGTTTAGGAGTGTGCAATTGAAAACAAGTATTATATGAAAATTCTAAAAAGATACATGTAACTGTTAGCTGTGGTAACACTGAAGTTCATACAGAATCCAATAAAATGACCATCCAAGTGTCAATATTTATGAGCAAAATGTGTGCCAAAGGATTCTGCAAGAAATTACATGTATGTAGACCTACAATAACATGTAGGCCTAACTGCTGAGAAATTAGCAAAACAAGCATGGCATTAGAGCCATTTGTCTGGTCTTTTTCCTTGATTTTATTTCATGATTTCACAAAGTATAGTTAATGTATGGTGGTGTGAACATATTTCGCGCATCACCTTTAATATTTTGCGCACCGTCGCATATCTCAAAAAGCAATGAATGTCTTGAAAATCTGATTAGACCATCAGAAAAAGCGATCTAAAATCACCCAATTTAGTGATTTCCTCTAAGATAAGATCTCTATTTGTGAAAATATTGGCAAAACGACAGCAAGTTTTGTTATCTTTTGCGTCCGTTCCGAGAAAATCCGAACTTCTCAACAAGCATCAGGAAAACACCATTTTGAGAGCAGAGATCATCAAACAAGTAGTAAAATGTGATACCAACCGATTTTATGGCATTTTAACCTCCATCTGATAATCAGTTTGATTTCTGTTCTAAAGTTTGGCAAAATGATCTTACATAAATTAAGATCTTTTTTATGACACTTTTTCAGCCAAGCGCGCACTAATCTATAGAATAGAATTTTAAGATCGCGGTACCAGCGAAAATCTTGACCTACTTTAGAATTCCAACGAGTAAATTGACTCTAGGACTTTGCCTTTCGTTTGGTATTCATGATTATAATCAATTTTGTGTGAACTGTGGTAAATTCTTTATTGAATATCAACTTCATGATAAATTTTGAATGTGCGCAAATTTTGGTCACCCCATCATACAGATCTAAATCTACAAAGCAAAAGTTAACACTGGTTTTATAGGCTTTCTCACTAAATCAGTGTTTACTACAACTACACATACATGTAGGCCTACTTTCATTTATCTTTAAACACAACCCTATTTTTTTTTTTGCATGTAGCACAATGAGTATCCCAGCAGTGAAACAGGCCACGGAATACTTCATGTACCTGGATATGCTCCAGTGAAAAAAAAGCCAAAGCATTAAAAGCCCCCATCCCTCAGCCTCAGTAAGTTGCAACATGGCCCTGTAATATCTTTTTATGGGGCTCAATACATATTTGGTAGAAAAGCAGGAAAAATAGTTGCAACACAAGAAATATTCATATTTCCCCCGGGTGATACGGTATGCCATCTAAATTAGTCTAATCAATGCTAATCATGGAACACAAGTGTGCACATGAAGCCTGGCAGTCTGTGCACATGACAAACTAATTAAAATCTAGCACATCCTCCCATATCTATGTCAGGGATGAGTGAATGTCTTGCAGGCAGGCAGACTGGGCAGGGCTACGATGAAGAGAGGGGCAAAGCAAAAGCTACTGAAATGTCAAGCTGGGTGAACTGGCATAATGAGGAAGACATGTATCATGTCTGAGCAAGGGGTTTTCACCTGTCACTTATAATTCCATCAAACAACCTTTTAAACCGGCTGTGTCATAATAAAAATAACCCCAAAAATAAACAGACACCAATGTAGGAAATACATGAGGGCGAAAGCCAAATTTTGCCCTCACGACAGCCAAAATCGCCCCTAAAAATTGCAAAATGGAATGCTTTGGGCCACCAATCTTTTCTGAAGTTGCCCCAATATTTGCCCAATCAATATTCTACAAGTAGGCTTAGAGGAGGTACATGAGAATGTTTTTACAGCAAAATTGCTCACTGGGAAAAAAGTAGCCCTTGAAATTACAGAAATAGCCCCCAAAATTCAGCCATCACCTCAATGTGGTTAAAAAATAAAAATAAAATGTTCTACCCTGAAAGACACAACAAAATTTTGTTCATTTCTCTTTGATGTGCTATGTATTAAAATTGAATAGTGCACAGTAGTCAAACACAAATTTGCACAGGTCTGGCAGTCTTTGCATACAACAAACTAATAATCTAGCACTGATTATTAAAACAAACTAAATCATTGGGTGGATCAGAAAAAAACCTAAACATCATTTCAAATTAGTTGGGTATTTTGCAAAAGGGCCCTTATTTTTTTTTTACACATGATCTTTAATCACTGATTGCATCTCCAATACAAATAATCTTGTGATATTTCAAATTGGGATAATATTCAGAATCAGAGGTGCAACATTTGGAAACCAGGGAAAGAGGAAACTCACTTGCTAAATTTGCAAGGTGATAGAAACCCAATCAAAGTGTTGATCAAAATGTTTCATATTAAATGAATATCATGAAACATGTTACTGCAAAGTACCTAATTCTCCAATTTAGCAACTTATGGTTTCCTGTATTCCTTAGAGTTTACACACCAAATAATGAAACTTCATAAACTATGATTCATTTTCATTTTTGCTTCTATTCCCAAATAGAGGATAATTGAGCTAAAACATGAAGCGTACAATACCGTATCTAGTAGAAGGCCATCATGTACGCAGCCAGCCACCACACAGACACCACAATGTGTTCTTGCCCCATAGCAAGGATGCTTGCTAGTTGCTACGCTTGATTCTGCTTGTTAGCATAATTATGCCACCACCCGACATATATTTAAGACAGTAATCAATGAAGATGTACATATATCTCCCTCAGACTATTAAGTGTACAATTACAGGAAACAGCCACTTGTGAATGAACCCTACAGCATTGTTTCAATCTCCTCATTATATCTACAATAATATTTTACATTAAGGGGACCAATGTTATTAATAATGTCACATAGTAATTGTTTTTTGCATTTAAGTAATTATTTTCTATTTGCTCCAGTCATGTATTCAACTCCTAATCAGTCAGACTGCAGGTCCCAAAAAAGTGGCTTCTTTCATCCAAGTGATATTCATGACTTGAGATGTTTTGCATATTTAATGAGCTTGATGCGGACCAAAACACCTCTTTTCATTCGGTCATTGCTGCTCTAATTGTGCATCGAATTTCATGAATTTGGTACCATTGTAAAGAAGAAGAATTATTCTTTCAGGTCATGTGTTTGGATTTATTCAAAGATTTTGTAATATAGGTTAAAATTTTGATCTAAAATATGCTACAAAATAAATATTTTCACCTGACAAAAGCTGCTATTTTCACACTTTATTTTTGTTTGAGCCAAAATGATTTTTATATCATGATAAAGCTGAATAAGTATGCTTTAAAATGATATAGGTTTCAAAATAAGAATTGGTTTAATCGGGTCAAGATCACACTTTTCATTTGCCAAGTACATAAAGCAGCTTGAAAACAAGAATACTGCACTCTGATTGGTCAAAAAGACCACACAATGGCAAATTCCAACGGTTCCAGTGCCTGGGTTCGTGGGAAGGTCACACTTCCCATGTGGTAATCTCCTCAAATACCCCGGGCCTGTTGTTCTGTGAACCTTATCCAGCCAATCAGAACTCTGGATTTCATGCAAGTACAAAATTTCAGAAATCTCGTCTTGTACCTTGGTGGGAAAAGTGTGATCTTGACCCGATTAAAAGGTGCCGCATATCAAGAGTGGCATTGTGAGAAAGTACAGAAGTTCAGCTTTATGGTGATATAGATATCATTGAGGCTCAAAATAAAAAGTTTTGCACAATTTGCAAAAGAAAACAGAGGAAGAAAATTCAGTTTTGAGGCACATTTTCAGGCCCGAAATTTACTTATTTAACAAAATATTGTAGACAAAATAAATGACCAATATGAAAGAGTAACTTTTACTCTATCCGATGGTGCAATAATATTTCATTTAACTTGAGGTTAAAACAGGTAAATTCTTATAGAAAGAAAATCTCACGAATCACGAGATTTTGCAAGGAGGAGGATTCAGCCACGAGATGATTTGGATGAATCTGGCCTTTTTGCTCATTAGCATCGGGACCTGCGGTCTGACTGTAATGGAACAATCAATCATTGATTGTGATTCACTGGAAGGCTTCTTCAGTACATGTAAATCTACCAAGAATTAAAATATTTGTATATATTTTGTAACTACATTCAAAAGAAATAGTGTGTGACATAAAAATACTTCATCTGCAAATTCTGCATCCTGCCTAAATTGGGTCTGTTTTGTGAAACTAAGCAAAACTTCAAAATAGAAAAACATTGGGATTGGAGTTCTGAAAAGATTTATAGAAAAAAAGAGAAAGAAAATAGGACTAGATGCAAATCATTCTTGCATTGTTCAATTTCATTAATCAAAGTTCAGATTTATACTATAGACTCTACAAACAAACATTTTCAAGAGTTTTGAACATGAAGACACATACATTTTTAGTGTTAATAATTTGTTTCTAAGTTTTCCTGTTCCCTACATACATTTATTGAAATACTTTATTAATTAAAGATGGGTAAAAAAAATTCCCCAACTTGACTCGGCCCTACCCAGAAGTCACATACATGTACACAATTTTTTTATTATGCAGGGGCTACACACAAATTGTGGGGCTGGCTGTTTTCTACCATTATGAATGTGAAGGTATTACATGTAGAAGAGAAATTATATGGAGTGGGCCAAATAATAATCTCCCTGGATATTAAAGCTCATAATATTTGTTCATCTTTCCCAAATTTGAATAATCAAATTGAAATGAAGTCCAGTCCATACCATGTCTATTTTGTTCCTCCAAGAGGTCTGTATGCAACGCCATATAACGTTCTTCATCGCATATGGCTTCTATGCGTGCTGCCTCTTTGGATAGTTGGTTATCTTCATTCCATGCAGCCTGTTCAAAATCTCTTAGCTCATGTAGATGACCTCTTCCATCATACCTAAATAATAATAAGACAAAACAAATAAACATGGGTTTAATCAATGAAAAGGACCTTCAATATCCAGTGGAGTAAATTTAGCCAAAAAGATATAATAAAAAAATTCATAATCATAAAATACATTACTCATCTCTTCCTCTTTTAATTTTTCTTGTGTTGTCTTTTATTCATCTTTCTTACTGGTCAAGTCCACCTCAGTGAAAAGTTTATTTGAATCAATATAGAGAAAAATCAAACTGAAAATTTCATCAAAATCAGATATAGAATAAACATTTTATGTTTGCTTATTTTTCACAGAACAGGTATGCAAAACTCAGTGATATGCAAATGAGAGGTTCGATGATGTCAATCACTCATTATTTCTTTTGTTTTTATTGTTTGAATTATACATTTATGTCAATCTTTACAGATTTGACAATAAGGAACACCTTGACTGAACCATATAATGTTAAAACAATGGTTATTTTCAGGAAGGAATTAAACCGTGTCACCCAAAATTCCCGGCAGCTGAAAATTCCCAAAACTTTCCATGGAAATTTTCCAAAATTTCCGGAAAGTTTCCAGCCCTTTGCAACCCTAATGACAATGCAGAGAATATTGAAATATCATATAATAAAAAAGAAAATAAATAGTACACGTAAATGTAAGTATCATCGGTCCCCTCCTTTGCATAGCAACCGGATGTTCATCAATCCGTTTTGTGAAATTAAGCAAAACTTTATTAACAATGTCATAACATTCTTATTTTACATCTGATTGTGCTTGTTTGATTTTTCTCTTTTTATTCAAATAAACTTTTTGTTGGGGTGGACTTGCATTTTATTCAACCTTCTCCACTTCCTCCTCCTCCTTCACCTTCTGCTTCTTTTGATCACACAAAAATGGAGAAGCCCATTTAAAATGAACCTGCCATGACCAGCCATGTGTACGTTCGCCCACACCACCTTGGAAATTTATTTTATGACATCAACTCTCGTCTTTGAGACTTGAACAATTAAAAACAAAATCAATAGACCCAATAATTCAATCACGCTATTGCTAGTGGTTCAACAATCCCTGAGCAAACTTGGATAAGCCAATATTGATTTTGATACAAATGCATTTATAAATACACAATGATTTTGCTGACACTGACAGACATCACATTTTCCAAGGCATAGGCCTACACTACAGTATGGATTTATTTCTTGTTACAAATACAAAGAAAGTATAGTGTAACCCCATCTATATGTATGTGTAAATTTAGCTCTAGATGTTGGATTGTGGGGTATATGCCTCTAGATAACAAGTTTTATTAATGGAATTAGGCCAGAAATGGTCCGGTTTTTTTAAATTCAATTTTCCCCATCAAATCATGTTCAAACCTGATGAAAATATCCCATGTGGTTGGTGATTTCTCTAGAAGCTACTAGCTAGGGTAATGGAGGAGTACCATGGACCAACCGACCCATACTTCAGATCATAAACCTTGTCAAAATGAAGCATATTGCGGAAAATTCACCAAAACCAAACATGAAATGAAAAAAAAATACATGTAGGCCAACACAAAACATTTTTGCATATTTTTCTTTTCCCAGAGAGTCCAAAATGGGAGTAAGCTCTAGTTTTGGTAGCTGGACAATTCCACAATAATGGAACCCGTCCTACAGGCTAAATGATTCCCCTGAATCCCCCCCCCCCCAAAAAAAAAAAATGATTCAAATCAAAAGAGAAAAATCAAACAAGCATAATGCTGAAAATTTAATAAAAATTTGATGTAAAATAAAAGTAACAAGACATTTTATAAATTTTGCTCATTTTTCACAAAACAGATTAATACACACTAAACAGAAATATGAAAATGAGAGAGTTGGATAATGTCATTTCTTTTGTATTTAATTATAACTTATATAATATTTCAATTTTTGCAGATGTAAGGGAATTATTTGCCAAATCACAATTACAAAATTGGCAACAGAATATTGTCCGGGGAAAATCAAACTTTGTTGCACATTACATTGACAAAATAAAAATATTTCATACTTCTATAACATACATGTACAAAAGAATTATAATTATAGCAAGTGGGTGATGTCATAGAGGCCGTTCTCATTACGCTTTCTTAAACTAGTTTACTGGAAACCGATTCAGGAAACCAGTTTGGAAGATTGCTTTGCTAGCGTTCCCACTTGATCACACGATAGTGGATTTCAAAATCACTTCAAGTAAAGCGCTCTTGTTGCTATGGAAACGCTCTCATAGGGGTGACATGTTTTCGCGCGAAATTCGAAACCGCAGCATAGGCATTCTACACCTGTCGTGTGGAGTAGCGCGCTCAAAATGTGCGAAGATCGCTTCCCGAAGAACGGTTGTGTTCTCACTTACGCTAAAACCAGTTTAACTAGGCAAAGCGATCTTGAAAACTACATCGCGAGGTGGTTTTCCAAACTGGTTTGCAAGATCGCTTCCAAGACCGCTTCGACCGTTCTCACTACGCGTTAAACTAGTTTCCACAAAACTAGTTTCCAGTAAACTAGTTTTAGGAACGTAGTGAGAACAGCCTCATAGGTTCCCTAAATTGCATACCGACTAGGATGTACCAGGGTCACGTCCCTGGATGTACATACATATTAGCACTGGCATAAGCAGCAAACCTATTGTTCAAGGTTGATGAACTCTTTGTGGCACCCCCACCCCCCACTTGAATAATCTGACTTTGTGTATATAATTTATGCCCATGCATGTTAGGCCTAATATAATGTTAAGCTGTAACTGCTGTACATCTGATTTTGATGAAATCATGGGTGTCGATCCACTCGCACTTTCTATTCATTTAGGGGGGTGGCGCTTTGTATTATTGCATAATATTCCCCCAGATGAATGAAACTTTCTGCGGAATGACACCATTGGAAGAAATGTTCTGCCTGAAGCTTGTTTAATGTTTTCCTTTTATTCAAATAATTTTTTTTTCTTACTTGCCCTTTAATACAAAGCATAAAAAATACTAAAATTGACTTTGCAAGTTTATAAACAATTTGGTAGCTAGCCTAGACACATGGAACTACAAACTAAAATCAAACCCAACTACCGGTAGTCATAAATAAATCTGTACTGTCACAGAACTTCTACGTAGATTCATTCATAGTATATTAAGCACATCCCCAGCTGGCTCAGGCTGACTGCCAAACAAAAGGCCCAGTCTGGCAGAGAAACCCAACCAAACAGGCTGAAGGGAAGATCATCAGCTGATGGAAAATACCACTCATCCTGGAATCTATTGTTACGCTATCATGACAGAGATCTATATACAGTACCTGTGCTCTCTAGTTTATACAATTTTTTTCCACATTTCCGCTCATTTTTGTGTTGTTTGGTACTATGATCATTTGATGAATGCTAAATTTTATTCATTACATGTGCAGATGGGCTGGATATGACTGGAAAAAGAGGTGATAAACATTATGATCTCATACACCTCATCAGAAAAAAAAAATCAAGACAAAAGAACACTATCAGTTTTAACATCATTAGAAATATCTTTTTATAGAGAGAGAGAATATAGAACACAAAATCTGTTTGCAACAAATCAAATGCGATTCAGATTCAGAGGGATGGAGTCTTCTATGATATCCAAAATTATAAGCTATATGACTTAGGTTACATATATATTTAAATATAATGCCACACGTGACTTTATTTATACTTTGAAGACTCCTTTAGGCTTGAGTCCTTTGCTCTGTCTATGTTGAAATACTATGTTCACAACACTATCAATTCAATTTCAAGCGATGAAATCTGTTTTGAAGAGCTGATGAATACACAGTGTGGATACACAGTGCTTCAACTCAGGACTCCCTTCCTTGACAAAGTCATTTGACCTCCCAGATAAATCCTCTGTTCCTTGGGAAAAGGGCACATAAAGTTCATGGCTGAAACATTATCACACTCACATTACCAATGTGTGTGCATGGTTACTTGGTACTGCGCTATCTGTTACTTGACTGTACAGCAGCAGTGAGAGGCTCATGAACAAAGTCACAAAAACTGATACTTTTGGACTGGTTACCCTTTTGGGTAATTACAGAATATGCACGAATAATGTAAATTGTTTACACTCAGTGCCTTAGCCTTTAAAAAAACAAAAATGAGAACGAAATTAAGGTTATTATGATTTTGTTACCATAATTACTACTATCGTTATTTTTATCATTATCATAACAATCATTATCATTGTTATTATAAATCATAATTAACATTATTATTATTGATGTTGTTGTTGTACTTCTTGTTTTTTTATATTATCATTATTATTGGGTAAAAGTAAATCTGCTTCAAATTTTCAACTGCATCAAACTTTTTTATCATACAGTGCAATGCTTATTTTTCAGAACTAGTCTGAGAGAAAAACTCCACTCTTGTCTTTGTTTTTCAGCCACTTCCACTGAAATTTGTTTTTTCATTCCACTGTCTCTTTAATGTTGGATCCTTTTTCGACATCCATACTTGTTGAAAAATGATAATTATTAAATCCACAATCTGTGTCACTGTAAGTTTATAACGCTAACAAAAATTGAGCTTAGCATAACATTAACAATGTGAATGTAAAAACATACTACATGTATACCGTATGTATCGCACAAGCGAACCCATGGCCACCCGACCGACCCAAATGTGTTTACATTTGGTATTATTATGCGAGCCTATAAAAATAGTCGTTTTATCAAAATTTAAATCCATAAGGCATTATAAATATGGTTATAGTCATCACAAATCATATGGGCAAACTGAAGTCTGGCATACTATGACCATGGACCTATTTCGTAATAGGTCCATGCTATGACAATAGAAATCTTGATTAAAATTGAGCACGTAAAGTCTTAACTGACGGCTGGTATGAATCTACTTCAACAATACACAAGATTTTTTTCTTTTATGATAGCTTAGGTAACGGGCCTACTGAGAAAAAACAGCTCTCTGAACGGCCGTGCCTGACCGGCGACTGTTCTCTCCGGCCTCAAAAAACTTGACTTATGAAAAAAATGAAAAAGCCAGAATTCAGGCTTATAGCCCAAACTCTGGCATCCCTGTGTAATGTGTTGTAGGAATTAAGCCTGAGTCATATCGATTATTTTGGAAAAAACCGGTGTTCGACAGCTTTAATTTGATCGAAAATCGATGCATCGAATTTTGAAGGCGGGGAAATCGAGTCATTTTTTTTTTGCTCCGGCCGTCGCGTCGATGCCCTATGCACGCACTGCATGCACTGACCGGGTGAGCGTTGCACAAGCAGATGACGGAGCAAATTTCGTTTGTATTTTCCATCATCACAAAACACAAAAAAGGCTGGGGACCAATGCAGAATTCTTCCCATAATATCTCCAACAATGATATTTGCAGATGACAACATATAAGTTTAAAATGAAACAATATTAAAGACATGAATCACGCAGAGTCGATCCGAATGATTTTCGGTCAACTAGCACTCACAGTCCAGACTCGCACACACCAGCCCCGTCCGCAGCCCCGTACACTCACTCTCCCGAAACGAAAGGCGTTCTTGCCAGTGCCAGCAAACAAGTGCGACCAGCAAAGAGCGCTGTAACTTGCCTGAGATTGTGTAGTTGGCGGGGTAGTTGGATCCAAAATGAGCTCCAAATAAATTGATGGGAATAAATACATAATTTTCTCTGGATGGTCATTTGAATTGGTATTCAATGCTGATATAACGATTGTGAAGAAATATTGTGAAATATGAGTTATGACGATGTTCGAGAATTAATCCTGATAATCCCTCCTTTATTTTAGAGTCAGATACAATAATAAATACGAATGTCTCGGATCGAGCTCTATATTCATATAAATTATTATTGGATGTTAAATAATTACGATTTAATAAGATTTTATGGCAATACTAAAAATAATGACGATGTCAGCGTAGTATGTTATGTTCATATGGAAGAATTAATAGTATTATACTGGCATTATCTTTATTTTTATTCCATCTCTGGACGACGTCTCCGAGCTCCGAGAAAAGAAGCACAATGCGCATGCGCGTTCGATGACGTACGACATATTTTCCATTCATGAAATCAGAGCCAAAAGTTGGGCACAAACTAGCTTCAAATTGATGGGAAAAAAACGCAATTTCTCTGTTTTGTCATGTAAAATGTTATTATATGGTGATATTACGATCTTGAAAAGAGTTTCTGCATGTTGACAATGTTCGAGAATCAATCCTGACATGATAATTATTTTTTTAGACAAGTGCACTCACTCAAGTCGATCGTCATGTGATGTCCGTCATTGAAAATTGATACGAAATACAAACGTTTCACATCAAGCTCTAAATCCATTTAAATGATTATCATATGCAAATTATTGTTAATTATTACGATTAAATCGTGTTCTATGGTCATGATATTAATATTTTCCGGCCATTTTCTGGTTTGATTTAAGCACAGTACTGCGCATGCACGATCGATGGCGACTTCCATTCATGAATTCATCGTGCATAAATTATCTCGGCACGAGCAGACAAGTAAGACTCAAACTATGATCGAAATAAACTTCAAATTAATGGTGAATAGGCATCATAATTACACAATTGGTTTCATTTTGGGGGCAATATAAATCAAGTAAGTAGTAGTCAAGTTGGACATTACTGTTATTTTGATTTTTGATGATTGATTGTGTGAACCAAACGAATCGGCCGGCCGATGTATTTTTTTTTTTTTTCGATTTTGCAAAATCGACTCAGGCTTAGTAGGAATATAGCACTAAATTTCAAATTAAAAGTGGACTGACATATCTCTTCAAACTGAGTTTGCCATGGGAACATGGAAAATATTAAAGATAAATACCAGTTGTACATGTAGTAATGATTTCAAAATGAGTTCGAACAGAATCCAATAAAATGACCACTCAAGTGTTTGTAATGTGCCAAATGGCTCTGGAAAAAATGTGTAATTGCTGAAAAATAAGCAAAATAAGCACGGAATTTCATATGTCGGTATTTTTCCAAACAATATTATTAATACACTGTAGCACAAATGCCTTTTTGTGTTTTAATAGTGATCACCAGAATTATTGGTTGTCAGCCAAGAAATCGTGATTTTACAAAGATAAGCTAAGTTCAATGTACCAGAACAAGATCTATGATAATATGGCGGCATTTAATAGTGATTTAAAAGATTTTCTCATGATATAATTGTTTGCTGCAACTACATGTACTTTCTTTAGTTTCTTATGCCTTTAATTTAAATGAATTCATAAAATTGTAAATTGGTATAAGAATGTCCAAAATACAATTTTGGGAAAAATTCATCACATTTGTGGTCGACTGAATAGCAATGGAGTGGAACACGTATAGCTAGCAGTCTCACAGTCTGTATTGCATGACAGCAGCAGTGCTTTGAAAACAACAACTAAGATGAATAATCAATTATTCACAAAAAAGCCATTCATATCATAAAAGTCATTAAGTTCATTAAAACTAAATGGCTTTTGACTTTATAAGTAAATTAGTTATAAGTCTAACTTCTTGACTAAATCGGAGATGGTGAGCTACTTGTCTGCTAACCATTTCACGAAGTCCTCTTTGCCAAATCAGGGACAACAACCTGACTTAATTATTTATGACACCTCCGACCCTGTCATAACTTCTTTTGTAATGACGTAGTGGTATTGACGGCATTACTACTGGAATCACGTGGGTAGCCTCTGACATGCAAAAGCACCTCAAAATTTGAAAATTATAATCTTACGTAATCAACATTGAAGTTGAAATTACATTGCACAACAATTGGGATACATCATTGAATAATTGTAATGCACAAATTTAAAACTGTTGGTGAAATGCCACAAAATAATTCATTTTGAAAAAGTAAAAGTGAAATAATTGAATCTTTAATATTCTGCCACATCAGGCCATCCATAATTGGACTTGTATTCTTTGTTTTCAGACGCTTATCACCATTTTGATAAATTCTATCTGTAGGCCTACTATATGCATAGAATTTGTCAAATCATGTTTTGGTATCTAAAGATTAAAATAATAAAATGTTACACTATTGTTTGATGATGTTTGGAACTTTGGATTTATTAAGAAAAAGCAATCATTCTTATCATTCTAACGAGAAAACCTGAATGGTTTAATGTAATTCCCAATTCATAACAATAAGTGTAGTTTTATCATAAATTTGCTTTTTGAAAATTATGCAATTTTGTGACTTAAGGCTATGTCTCGTCTAATCTTTCTGCCAAAGGTGATAGTATCAATATCAAGGGATTCTAGTTTATAGAAAGCCTTTCGTGAAACTGGTTTAGTAAGATTGGAGTTAATTCTGTGGTTGGTGGATAAAGATATGACTAACTTGTCCTGGTGTTGAGAAACAGGCCCCAGGGCTTTATCCAAGATTTTAGAATGAAGTGTCTAACTAAATTCTAAAACAGGGTGTCCAAAAAAAATGTGAGAGCGAAGAGTCATCAAGTGGTTAATGGGGCACTGCGTCTGGCAGCTCGCATCATTTTCACTTTCAGAAGACCCCCCCCCCCCCCAATATTTTTGTTTCTTTGTATACTGCTGGCTTGACACCCCCCCCCCCCCCAGTAAAAGCAAGTTGAAATTACAAATTCTCATGATCAATTATTGTTTTCCTTAAATTATTTGATTTTGTTTGATCTCATTATCTTGATTATTGTCAGTTTTAATTTTAAATTGTTAACACTGTATCAATGCTTATTGTGCACAATTTGCTCATAATTAACATGCAATTTAGATTTGTTGATCTATGCAGAAAAATAGGGCAAGCTCCAGCCTGACTCTAGTCTCTTGACTACATTAATATTAATTATTGATAACGTTAACACAAACAGATCCCGGAGGGGCCACTTCCATTGACGAGTGGATACCATGCGCGACCATGGGGTCTCGAAAAGCACCCTAAACACGTATTTTCCATATTCTGAAAATGCACCCCTTAACCACTCATTCAATGAACAAGGTTAATATGATATAACCTTGTTCTCAGTTATAGCTCCATGTGTGGCAAAATAAGGGTGGCAATGTTTGGCTTATTTTCTCTTTTTCTTTGGGACGAATGCTTGATTTTTTTACACTGACAGTTTCCATTACACCCATTCGTCATACAACTTGGCCCTTAAGTAAATTTGATTCTTTAAATTATTTTTTTCTTAATTAAAAATAGAGATTAAAAAATGAAAATTTTCTTGCCATATCACTTTCCACCAATAGAGGGCGTACACAAAAATATGCCCAAAATTCAAGTTTTTGAGCGCTCTAGTGAATACAAAAATTATTCCCAAGTTACATTTGAAAAATAGATTGCAACTGTATGGAAATTAGTAATTTTGGTCACAAAAGTGATATTTTAATGATTTTTTAAAGTGTGTGCTCTGAACAGCATTGGCATGCCATAGTCCTACCTGTAGATTCCCCACAGGCAGGATGGTTGCAGTGAACAAGTGCCCTTACCCTTAACAAGTATTGGCGAGTGAAACCCTACCCTTAAGAAGTATAATAAGTATTGGAAACAAAACGATACTATTGGCAAAGTTGAACCCCTAAACAAGTACAGCGACATTTCAATTGTTCTGTCACGGACGTCGGTCGTTGGTTTTACCTTTTATACCTACAATTGGGTTTAGTAAATAGCCCCACCTCACACACCTTGCGTAAATCGTACTCCTCAGCACGTAGTGCTGACTCTTTGGGGCAAAAAGTACATCCTTTATCAAACATTTTAGTCTTAATTTTTATACCCTCGCAAATTTGACCCTAAACACGTAGCCTTCCTAGCGAAAATAGATACCCTTTTTTCATTATTTTAGTGTTTTAGACACCCTTAAGGCCTTATTACGTTACGTATGTAACGTGCCCTATCTTGAAAAAGACATCCTTTTTCTGTGTTTTTTTTGTCGCGCATGGTATCCACTCGTCAATGTAAGTGCCCCCCCCCCCCTTGGTAACTAACACTTTTAACAGATACTTGGTTGTTAGACTGGAAAAACTAAGTCTAGTAAGAAGAGAAAGAATGAAAGAAAATATTAAACTACATGTACGGTACATGATGTAAGAGTCTAAGACTAAGTAAGAGTAAGACTAAGTAAGACTAAGTATGGCAGTGTATCCTATTGCCGGACACCTTTATTTCAGTGCTTTGAAAATGACAACTAGAGGAAATACAATCAAGAAAAATTCACACTTGCTATTCCAAATATTATGAAAATTATGAATATGATAAAATTATTTTATATTTACCAACCATTTTCTTTGAATCGCACTTGCCGCATACCCCTCCACGAAAAACAATTATTTTCGTGCGCGACAAATTACATCATGATTCCGGACGCGCGCCGGACGGGTAAAGATATCCTTGATTATAATGATGTAAGAACAAATTTTTGTGATTTTTTTTCTTCTTATATCATATCATGAGTAAATTCTAAGTATTATTTGCTTTTTTATATCGAATCTGAGCAGATGTTGGTAATAAATTCGTGTTTTATAACTTATTTTATTTTGTCTTGTTAGCTGCATGTTCCATGGCACTTTCCAATAATAATATGCTCGCGTTCGTATCGTGACGCTCATCAAGTTATATCGATGCGCTGCCGATCGACGGCTCTACTCACGGTAAACCTCGCGCACGGGTACCTTGAGAACTAGCCGTCGACGATCACCCACAATTCACCACACCTCATCATTCGATCGAAGGAGTTGACGAGATTGAAATTGATCGGCAAATCAGGCCCATATTTCCGTTAGAAAATATATCAATTGTTAATACAAAACTATGTTATCTGATATTTTAAGCATTTTCTGTCATTTTTAGAGATAATTAGGTAAAAGTTGGATTTTTCGCCTTGTTTTTGCAATCTTGTTCTATGTATTGCTCTGTGAAATTGAATTGCGAAGTCTTACGGTACGAATTTGTTTTAGAACGCAGTAATATGCTGAAAATATTCTGAAAATGCACCCCTTAACCACTCATTCAATGAACAAGGTTAATATGATATAACCTTGTTCTCAGTTATAGCTCCATGTGTGGCAAAATAAGGGTGGCAATGTTTGGCTTATTTTCTCTTTTTCTTTGGGACGAATGCTTGATTTTTTTACACTGACAGTTTCCATTACACCCATTCGTCATACAACTTGGCCCTTAAGTAAATTTGATTCTTTAAATTATTTTTTTCTTAATTAAAAATAGAGATTAAAAAATGAAAATTTTCTTGCCATATCACTTTCCACCAATAGAGGGCGTACACAAAAATATGCCCAAAATTCAAGTTTTTGAGCGCTCTAGTGAATACAAAAATTATTCCCAAGTTACATTTGAAAAATAGATTGCAACTGTATGGAAATTAGTAATTTTGGTCACAAAAGTGATATTTTAATGATTTTTTAAAGTGTGTGCTCTGAACAGCATTGGCATGCCATAGTCCTACCTGTAGATTCCCCACAGGCAGGATGGTTGCAGTGAACAAGTGCCCTTACCCTTAACAAGTATTGGCGAGTGAAACCCTACCCTTAAGAAGTATAATAAGTATTGGAAACAAAACGATACTATTGGCAAAGTTGAACCCCTAAACAAGTACAGCGACATTTCAATTGTTCTGTCACGGACGTCGGTCGTTGGTTTTACCTTTTATACCTACAATTGGGTTTAGTAAATAGCCCCACCTCACACACCTTGCGTAAATCGTACTCCTCAGCACGTAGTGCTGACTCTTTGGGGCAAAAAGTACATCCTTTATCAAACATTTTAGTCTTAATTTTTATACCCTCGCAAATTTGACCCTAAACACGTAGCCTTCCTAGCGAAAATAGATACCCTTTTTTCATTATTTTAGTGTTTTAGACACCCTTAAGGCCTTATTACGTTACGTATGTAACGTGCCCTATCTTGAAAAAGACATCCTTTTTCTGTGTTTTTTTTGTCGCGCATGGTATCCACTCGTCAATGTAAGTGCCCCCCCCCCCCTTGGTAACTAACACTTTTAACAGATACTTGGTTGTTAGACTGGAAAAACTAAGTCTAGTAAGAAGAGAAAGAATGAAAGAAAATATTAAACTACATGTACGGTACATGATGTAAGAGTCTAAGACTAAGTAAGAGTAAGACTAAGTAAGACTAAGTATGGCAGTGTATCCTATTGCCGGACACCTTTATTTCAGTGCTTTGAAAATGACAACTAGAGGAAATACAATCAAGAAAAATTCACACTTGCTATTCCAAATATTATGAAAATTATGAATATGATAAAATTATTTTATATTTACCAACCATTTTCTTTGAATCGCACTTGCCGCATACCCCTCCACGAAAAACAATTATTTTCGTGCGCGACAAATTACATCATGATTCCGGACGCGCGCCGGACGGGTAAAGATATCCTTGATTATAATGATGTAAGAACAAATTTTTGTGATTTTTTTTCTTCTTATATCATATCATGAGTAAATTCTAAGTATTATTTGCTTTTCTATATCGAATCTGAGCAGATGTTGGTAATAAATTCGTGTTTTATAACTTATTTTATTTTGTCTTGTTAGCTGCATGTTCCATGGCACTTTCCAATAATAATATGCTCGCGTTCGTATCGTGACGCTCATCAAGTTATATCGATGCGCTGCCGATCGACGGCTCTACTCACGGTAAACCTCGCGCACGGGTACCTTGAGAACTAGCCGTCGACGATCACCCACAATTCACCACACCTCATCATTCGATCGAAGGAGTTGACGAGATTGAAATTGATCGGCAAATCAGGCCCATATTTCCGTTAGAAAATATATCAATTGTTAATACAAAACTATGTTATCTGATATTTTAAGCATTTTCTGTCATTTTTAGAGATAATTAGGTAAAAGTTGGATTTTTCGCCTTGTTTTTGCAATCTTGTTCTATGTATTGCTCTGTGAAATTGAATTGCGAAGTCTTACGGTACGAATTTGTTTTAGAACGCAGTAATATGCGCGTCCGGAATCATAATAGTGTCCGGTAATACAATACGTGACTATACTAACCTCGCAATACGTAGCGATGTCACAAAACGCACAGCGGGCGAAAATCATATCTGCCACTGTATAATTGATGCTTTTAAATCCGCTTCAATCGAAGCGATACAAACTTCAAAATTATTTTAGAGCACATATTTATCAAGAATAAATACCTTATTTTCATATCATCCCCATTATTTTGTATTTTGATGATTTTTCCTCAACGAAATTTCGACTTTTTTGACATCGTTTCGACCTTTCGACGATGTTCGCCAATCCGCCATTTTGGATTTGAGGATTGTGGGGTAGCTGTAGATATAGGTTAATTTGGGTATTTTCCGTATTTTTGAGGGAATTATGGGTACCGGAAATGGAAAGAGGAAGATTTTTTACATCGGATATCATAGATTTCTGTGTAATTTTTGTCGGGGAAACCTTTCGAAATCCGACGTAATCTTGAATTATATGCCAGAAATCCTGAAAAAAGTGAGTTTTTATGGAAATATATCTGATATATGGACCCTCAGAAGAAAAACAAAGGCAAAGTGTTGTTCATAAAGTTATATTTAATGCAAAAATGTTGACATTTTTTCATCAAGTTACTGCGCCTTCCTGCGCAAAGCAATTTTATAAGGGCATCACCAAGGGCTATTTTGTAGGAAATCGATCGTCTTAAATGGCATTAACCAGGGGTGGTATTCTGAGATCCATTTTATCTCAGATAAAATAAAATATTTTATCTCCGTTAAAATCAGTGAGATAAAATACCCTTAAAATCTCTCCGAATTAGTATTCTGAGAACAATTTTATCTTCATTTTATCTCTGTAAGACACACCTATTTTTTAATCAATATCCAATTAAAAATGCGCTTTTATAGCTCTCTCATATCACTCAACCAATGAAAATCCATTCCGCCAGGAGGTGTGGCAAAGGGGTGATATTGCGTCAATTTATTGACTTCAAATACGCTTGCAAAATACGCTTGCGCGTCTTTACAGAGATTTCTTTAAAAAAAATGACAATACTCTCATCTTTTTTCGAAGTCTATATCACATCTTTTCAAGCATCATTTCAAAGACAATATTAGTCAAGAAAAGTTTTATGAAATACTTCCTGATTGTACAGGAATAACATTAAGCTATTATTCTCAATAAATATATAATTTTTCTTAATTTTCATGTCAACATTTGTAGTTAATTCACCAAGAAAAAATGATAAAAGCAACGTCGCAGAGATAAAACAGCCCCTACCCTCTTTTAAGTTTATTTTATTTTTTCTTCAAAGTAACATGGGCGCAAGCACATCATCCGCGTTGCATGGCCAGATACGCGATGGGTATGTCTACGCAGGCACTCCTCTGTTGCGTATCATCTGTAGATACGCAAGATAAAATTTATATGCAAGATAAAATTCAAAATTTTATCTGAGAGATAAAATGTCATCTCAGAATACCAATTTCATTTTAAGAGATAAAATAAAATATTTTAAAGATAAAATGACCTCAGAATACCGCCCCTTGTTATTTAGGGCTGTTTTCTGGCCTGTAATTGTTGGTATCAATACTGTCATGAAAAGTTAGACTTATTTTGATTACATTTTATAAAAAAATGAATGTTGTTGAATATTATATTTAAGAAATAAATTTGTTGACATAAAACGTTTTGTAGATGTAATTATTATTTTACCCGTGATGATAATAGAAGGGGCTGACCCTTGATTTTCACCATATATTGTGCGCATGCGCACTACGTTTCGGACCGCTCTATTTTATTTATGGGGATGAATGTTATGCTATAGTGAGAGGGAGTGAGAGAGTGTATGGTAATATCACTTTTCTTTGAGGGATTTTGATAAATAATGCAAAAATGTCAGATTTGTCAAGGTAAACATGGAATACAATGTGTGTTAGTAATTCAAAACATTTCAAGTAGCCTTAGTGAATTTTTATCAGATTAAATGAGGTGATCCCCATTTTTTTAAAGGGGGGGGGGTTGATGACATATTGCACAATATAACATTTCAATACAGAATAGAATTGGGGGCTTTAAATATTTAAAATTGTATTATGTATGAAAATTGTCCAGAAATAAGCCTTCAATCTCAACTTTCTCACTTATGTCTATACTACTATTTCTAATTTTAACACAACACATGCTCAGTCCATTTCTTTACACCCATGCATGCACCAATCACCCTTAAACCTCATTCTAATCTGCTTCTTGGCTTTCACCATTGCTTCCGGTATGCTTCAAAATCATCCTTTGCTGACATCTTGTATGCACATCTCCCACACCATCTTCATCTTGCTTTTACAATGTAATCTCTCTTTTTTTGTCTTGTCTTGGAATTCACAATCTCTATAATTACACATCACAATTTCCACAAAATACTCATTCGCTGTCACCCCTCCTTATTCACAAGCAGTGCTTGCTCCTCAGAAATTAAATCATTCCCATTCTCCAGAGTTAACTGAATTAACTAAAGGTCAAGTACTAGTTTAACAGAAGGAAAATTGGTCAAGATGAGTGTGCCCAATGGTTACATTTTGAGCAAATGGGGGCCTGATCGAATCTTGTAACCGGCTACCCAGAGTGGTTCATCATCAAATACTGATGACGGGGCAATATATGGTACAGCTACAAGCTCCTGGAAGACATGGAGAAAGAAGACTTGGAATTAATAATTTAGAAACATAAACATAAAGATCAAATATTTAAAAATGATAGATGTATGATAGACCTAAGTTAGATCATTAGATGTATCATGTATATGACTGGTAATCTGGTATTACTCCACACACTACATGTATAATATCAATAATCATGCAAATTAAGTACTCATTAAGCAGATATATATGCATAATTAATGAGTACTTAATTTGCATTATTGCTCACTCTTAATTACTAGGAATATCTAAAATTGAGGATATATTGCACAAGATTATTTAGAACTTCTCTGAAATTCATTACAACTTCCACATACCAACAGTAACATCGCATAAATGAATCCTAATTATGCATAACTAAGTTACTAATTTGCATATTAACTCAAACTAATAAAGTAAAATCATGCAAATTTATCATTTTGAGTAAAGCTGGCCTTTGCAAATCATTATAGGGACACAATTTTTTGTTTAACAGCCATTTTATGCAATTTTTAAATGTTCTCCCATAGAATAACATTTGACAGGTACTTTTTCGTATATTCGCATAATTAATTAGGGCTAATTAACATATAACATATAAACGTTAAAAAAACGTAACCTTATTTTGTAGAGGAGATCATACCGATCAAAATGAGGTGCAGCTTGATATGGTTTGCATACATTTTAATTTTTTGTGTGACATCCCTACAATACGTGTGAGTGGACTAAGACTAGAGTAAGATAGAAAAGGATTGAAAGCAAACTAAAAGAAAGAGGGAAAGAAAGAGGGAAAGAATTAAGAAAGAAGACTTCGTTTAATCATGTTAATTGTTTTCCACTGACCTGTCTATCATCAGCCTGTCATCTCCCGACCATGGTATGAGATGACTGCCTCTGTCTATCTCCCTTGCCCGAGCATCGTCGCGAAACAACTTGCATGCATAGCCTTTGACAAACAGGTCATCCAGTTCATCCTGGCGCGACTTCTTCGCCTCCTCCTGTCTCTTTCCTACCGAGAATTTCGGTTTTACCCGTGATTTACTGGTGATGAGGGCCATTTTCACCCATTTTCAGTTCTGTCAAATGATCACAAAAGATCTCATGGTGATTCCACCGTCGCCAGCCATGTAAAGCGGTAAATAGTTGGCAAAATCCGAGTTATTTTGAACGACGTGAAATATCTAATGTGAGAGATTTTCCGCCGCCATTAGGGTCAAGACAATCGAAATAATGCGGCCGGATCAAAGAACGTCGATAACCAAAGATAGCGAACCAAGCAGCGGTCTACTGAGCTGTAGTACGAGTATGGCGTCCGCCTGGGTAGGCCTAGGCCTTTCATCATTCATTGCGATGATACGGGGACATGGGGTATAGGCCTACCATAAGGAGGTTGGTTCTCGAGCGCATGCTCCTAAGTCCTATATGTATAGGCCTTCCCATTTTTTTTTGCTGTGCTACATTTCGCCCACCAAAAAATTTGACAAGCAAAAAAAAGAAATCGCTTTCCAAAGGGGGGGGGGGGCACACTTGTGTTTTTTAAGTGTGCCTCTCAAAGGGGGGGGGGTACGAGCCGGCTGTACCCCCCCGTGGATCCGCCAGTGACCCAAAGTTCATCCGACTACCCAACCGCCCCTCTCCACCCCCCCCCTGCCCCGATGAGGGGCTTACTTTATTACAGAAATCCGATCGATTCGACCATAGGACTATATACAGTATAGGGAGATTTGAAGAGATTTCAGGAATATAACCAAATCCAATCTCACTGAGATCACGATGAACAGGAGATACCTTGTCAGATTTGCTCCCGTCTAAAATGAATAGACTTGACTCGATTCTGCCATCATGAATAGGTGCTATATTACTGATAATTATAATCCGGGATTATAATACTTCTTTTATTGTGGCATGGTCAACTTTTTATGCCAAATTTTATAAATTGGTTTATTTTTGGATGAGTAATCATTCATTGCTGGGATTATTTAATATTGCATTCAAGATATAACATGTACTTGATTTGAGCCTACATATATAGATTTATGTACGTAGTTAGAAATTTGAATAATTCAGCTGTACAGAATCAGATTGTTGCAATATAATAAGCTTCCATCTTGGGGGCATTATTTGGAAATTTAACTCAACATGTTATGCTGATTTCCTTCTGTCTGGTATTAGTTAAATTGTTTGCAGTCATGTGATTGACGGTGATTTATGATTGTTGACGATGACTGTCTTATGTCATTGATTGATTGATTGATTGATTGATTAATATTATTCTATATGATTGATAAAGTAGCACGATATTGGAGACAACTTACCCGCCATTGAACTCGGATAGCTACCCGTGAACCCGATTAATTGATAGAGAGATTTGAGTATGAGTACATGGTTGTATTGTGGATAATCTCCCGCATGGTGGCAGCATTTACCAGGAGTTTTAAGGGGTTTCACGTTACATTACTGATAATTATAATATTTCTTTTATTCTGGCATGAAGAACTGAGAAACTATTTGAAGAAAAAAATCTATCAAGTGTGTATATAAGGTATCTTATAAAAGTAGATTTCTATAAAGTAAAATCCATTAAAACAGAAGGGGGAAATGAATATTATGACAGTCGGATGTAAGGCCATAAATTTATGATTTTTATATTTACATGATAAAAAATATGGAATATTCTAATTTTCCCATTTAAAGTCAGATAGACATGACCTAAATTTTGACATGACCGTCAAGTTGGGCATATGCATTTTTTTGCCCAAAGAGGAAACGTAAGAAGGTGGGCGTATATACATGCAATTGCCTTATAGAGTGGCAAGGTGGCAACCGTCAGATTCTTGACAGTGGCGTAACCACGTTACGTTTTTGGTCAATAGGCCTTTATAAAAAAAAAATCAGCTCGCGCTTCGCGCTCGCATTGTTTAGCTAGACAGGTAAACGTATCATGATTACAAAAATTTGCTTATAATGACCCTTTATTATGACTGAATATCAAAACATTTTAAGCTCGCGCTTCGCGCTCGCATCATTTTGATCAGTGAGATGCATATCCGTTTAATGGCACATTCCTTAAAATGTCTCTATTTGGTCAGTATACCTGGCAATTGAGCGTGCTTCGCGCGTCCACTAGGTGACTCAATTTTTTTGCTGGTGCACTGCCCCCCCCCCCATGACGTGACCCATGGTATGCCACTGATTCTTGAGATACACATTCTCAAGTACAATTTTTAGCAAAACAATGCATAAGATGATCATGATATTACTTTCCAAAATATAAGATATTTCGTACTATATGTTGTATTAACTTTTGTGACCAAATTTGACCTTTGACGACCTTAACTGACCTTTAAATGACATATGCATGGCTTTACTGCCATTAATATATTTACATTCGATTTTTTCATCAGCTTTAATTTCATACCAAACATGATAAGTTCTGTAAAATCATGTTAAAGTAGGTCCATGGTAAAATAGAAAAATCATGATTGAGAGGAATGTGAAAAAATGTGCGTGGCTTATGACGTCAATTAAATAATGCTCAAGTGTGCCAAGGTGGCATCCTTCGGATTCTTGAAGATCGGACATCCTATATACCGCCACTTTAAGAAAAAATGCATATATAACAACTTGACGGTCATGTTGACCTATATACATGTTGTGCTGGACCATTATACGAAACAGAGATACAATCGCAAATGTTGTTCTGATGTCAAATGATCTGCAAAAAGTGTAATTTTAACACAGTCAGAAGAAATAGTGCATGAGGGAGGGACGGTATCGACAGTCTCATTTATTTAGAAGGTTAATAAACTAACATCCAATTGTTATGAACCTTAGCATCATGCTTGAGTTTGATTTTTCCCTGTTTAATTATCTTTTTCTCAGGGTCCACGGTCTTGCCTTTTGAACCTGTTAGTGTATAAAAGAAAAAAATGCAAACGACCCTGGTCATCGTATACATTACTTGGGCACAAAATGAAGAAGGTAAAAAAAAAAGGAAGAAGAAGAAGATGATGAAAAAAAAAACGCATCCCGGACGTATTCTACGGTGAAAAAAAAGAGAAAGAATTTAAAGTCATCCAACTTGGCCTACACAGGGGAAAGGGTACGATGGTACGAAGAGAGAGGAGGGGGGGGGGGGCGGAACTTAAAAGTGAAAGAGTGAAATGACGGGGAAAATTTATCTCATAGTTTTCAATAGCAGCTCAAACTTGAAAGGATCTATGACGTGCATAAATAAATCATAGTTGTAAAAATTATTTATCCATGCAGTTAAGGACGTTCCACAGTTATGTTTGTGCGCATTATGATCTGCGCATAGTTTACACTCTGCGCGCTGACGTCACAATGGATGAAGAGGTGATTAATTAGCTGCGGGTATGAGCTGATTTTTCTCATCTTCTGCACTTTAACTGCAGATCCGATGCGTTATTTCATGAAGCTAAAAAATTGAAGTATTCCATGGGCCATTCAAAATAAAATTCTCTACAATTTCAAAATACTTTTCTCGTAAGAACTGCCAAGAATCACGAATATTACCCCGAGTTTGAATAAATGGTAGAGTGGTTTTGATTTTTACTTCACATAGATACAAAGCATTCGGTGCATTTTTGGTGTTTTAAAAAGCACATTTGCTCTAATAAAAATGCTGATAGTTTAAAAACAAGCACATGAACCCCTATTTTTTAATGTTTGTACCTCTTAGGTATACCTTCCTCTACAACCCTGCAAATTCTGGTAAAAATGACATGGATTTTGAATAAAGTGCAGCATTTATTGTACGTTTGTAGTTTGTTACTGAAATGTTACATTATTTAGATTGGTATTTTGTTATCTTTTACGCCATTTTTATGAACTGACAGTGCTGTTAAACTTATAATTGCTAACAAATAGCACTATAAATAGATTCTCAATTCTAACGATACAATTATTAACTCTATTGCGAAATGTGATGACTTTTTCATGTATTTTGACTGAGTAATAGAGGTTTAAACTCATTGTAGTAATCTTGGGCGGTCTAAAAATGCCAAATTCTTTTGAATGCGCAATTCTTAAGAACATCAATTTGGGTGAACTTTGAAGCTCTATAGCAAAAAATAAAGCACATGGACCTAAGTTAATTTTTGCATATTTCGAATATTAAGGTTCTGAAGTATCTATGTGCAAAGTTTGGTGAAAATGACATGGATTTCACTTTAACTGTGGAACGTCAATGAACAGGCGATTAATTAGCTGTGGTTATGAGCTGATTTTTCTCATCATCTTCATGCTAACTACAGATCCGATGCGTTATTTTATGAAGCTAAAAAACTGGAATTATTCCATGGACCATTTTAAAAAATATGTCTACAATTTTGACATACTTTACTCTGCAATGCTGCCAAGAATCACGATTATGACCCCGAGTTTGAATAAATGGTAGAGTGGTTTTGTTTTTTGTCTTCACATAGATACAAAGCATTTGGCACATTTTTGGTGTTTAGAAAGCACATTTTCTCTAATAAAAATACTGATAGTTTGAAAACGAGCACATGAACCCCTATTTTTTAATGTTTGCACCTCTTATGTATACCTTCCTCTACAACTTTGCAAATTTTGGTGAAAATGACATGGATTTTGAATAAAGTGCAGCATTTTTTGTACTTTTGTAGTTTTTTATTGAAATTTCACATTTTTGAGATTGGGTTTTTGTTATCTCTTACGCCATTTTTAAGAACTGACAGTGCTGTTAGACTTAAAATTGCAAACAAATAGCAGTATAAATAGATTCTCCATTCTAACAATACAACGATTAACTCTCTTGAAAAATTTGATGACTTTTTCATGTATCTTGACTGAGTAATATAGGTTTAAACTCATTGCAGTGATATTGCGAGGTCTAAAAATGCCAAATTCTTTTGAATGCGCAATTCTTAAGAACATCCATTTAGGTGAACTTTGAAGCTCTATAGCAAAAAATCAAGCACATGGACATATGTTAATTTTTGCATATTTCGAATATTCAGGTTTTAAAGTATTTATGTGCAAAGTTTGGTGAAAATGACATGGATTTCACTTTAACTGTGGAACGTCCTTAAGTGCCCTAACAAATAATTACTGCGAGTGCGATCAGCGCGAGAAGATATCTTTGATATATACGTTCTGGCCAGATCGAAAAGGGATCGGTAATAAGGACTGTTTGCACTTACCCATAAAGACGATACATATTTTAACAATCAAATAATGCGTGCGCGAAGCGCGAGCTGAAAATGTTGACATTCGGCGACCTAAAAACTGGACATTCTAAGCACTTTTTGTAACCATGAACAGGATAGGTATATAACTATACAAATTGATGCGAGCGCGAAGAGCGAACGGAAAAAAAAAGAGATTTCAGACCTAAAAACGGGACATTCTAAGCACTTTTCTAATCATGAACAGGATAGGTATTTCAAACAGTGGCAGACTGTGACCCGAAGGAGATTAATGATTGGAGGGGCACTGTATTCTTTGTGAACAATGCTGTGCCCTCCAATGCTTTGTCTCATGGCAGTGGGCAGCCCCCCACCCCCCCCGAAAACTTAATCTTTTTTAACTGCAGATTTTTACAAAATTCACCAAAAGTATGTACAAAATCCATCAATTTCACTTAACAAAATGCAAAAGGGCCTTAATGATTAGCTCGGTCGCTTCGCTCCCTCGCTTTTGATTTTTTTCCAAAAAGTTTACACGTGCTGCCCCTCACCAAAAATTTCTGCATACGGCCATGTTTAAGATAGTGACCTTTTTGAAAGAAAAGGTGCCCTTTTCCCCTGCACGTGTCCCCATTTCAGCTACGCTCCGCCGCACCTGAGATATAGGTCTACTTCCACTAAAAAAAAAGGAAGAGTATGAATTCCTGGAATTTTCCTTCAAATATTGATGGCCCCTGGGTGATGGTCCATGCAAATAGTTCTTTCTGCGGTTTTGTTATTACTATTTCATTATTATCAGTTTCTAGGGGTTTAATTGTGGCGTCGTATATGCTTCTATTTTATTATATTATACTTAAATTGCTCGTGAGGAGCCGCAAAACATATAAGTTCTAGAATCGCATATTAGGCCTAGTTGTAGACTGATATCCATTGTGTCAGAGGAGGTTTTTTTTATAGGTTTTCTGATTTTTTTTCTTTTTTGGGGGTGGGTCTTGTTAAATATGACTAGAATAACAGTTGCACCCAGCTGACCCTATTAACTAGTCAGACTGATTTGTTTTTAAAAGTGTATATAGGACTTACATTTCTACAGAAGGACTGGACACTGATCTCAGTGCAGGAGCACGGCCTTCTGAGGGAGTTTAAGTTGTACTACCATCGAGGTTGTATACACTTGGGAGAGTAGTCCATCTTTGATCTTATAGTTTCTTCGTCGCATCTGTAGTCTATAAGCACAGACTCTGATTGGTTTTAACTTGCCGTGCAGAATTTTTTACTGACTCGAGATCGATCCCTGACCACAATACACCCCGGTCCCCCAGTCAGCCTCTCTGCCCCTGATATGATCTATTTCAAATTTATACCATTTGGAAAAAGCGAGGCACTATAGGCTTCTGCTGGCTTGTACCACATGATTCTAATCCACTTGTGGTATATCAATTAAAATGCAGACTTATACAAATCTGACAAAATAGGATTATTGAAATGTTCTACCAAAATTTTAGTTTATTTGGTAAGGGTCTACATATTTATTTTTCTATTGTAAGTGTCCGCCCCCAAATTTGGCTAACTGCCACTGACAGATCGGCTATAGTGCCTTTTGTGGATTTGATTTGGGAGTCATTTGCACTACCCCAAAATTAAAGTATTTCTGGACTTATGGTAAAAGACCCCCTATTTCAATGATTTTCAGGAATTATTTCCCTCTAGCTCCTATAGCTAGGCTCCATGGGCGAACAGATGGGGAGGGGGGGGGGGGGGTCTTGCATCCCCCAATTTTCACGACCGAGAATAAAAAGAGAAAAGGAAAAGGATAAGGGTAATGATGTCAAAATCTATCACAAAATTTGATTTTTGTAAAAATGGTCAATGATTTTCA
The DNA here is from genome assembly GCF_037042905.1 of Lytechinus pictus. NCBI lineage: Eukaryota > Metazoa > Echinodermata > Echinoidea > Temnopleuroida > Toxopneustidae > Lytechinus > Lytechinus pictus. The sequence continues at coordinate 18,770,394 of NC_087246.1, forward strand.
ATTTCTTATCAATTTCCAGCGATACGCCATATTGATCCCCTCAATTTTTTTGCTCATTATGCCACTGTCTACTGATGTAAAATACACTCATTCCCGGCCATCAGGAACTTGGCACATTAAGTTAACTCAGGGATCCAGATTCCCCCAAATGGAAGATATGGAGCAATTTCTTGGTACCCCTTTTAAGCTGAAAAAGGGCCCCCGAAATATGGGGACATGCCTGAACCATGGTGGTGGGGGGGGGGGGGCGGGGGTCGGCCAAAGGCGGTGGAAGCGGGGGGCCCGGGGGACGGGCGGTCCTGTACCCCCTAAATTTGAGGTGGGGGGACGGACCCCCCTAAAATTTCGGTTGATAACCTTTTTTTTTTTGCTTGTCAATTTTCTTTTCTGCGTCCCCCCTAAATTCAGGTGGACCCCCTAAAATTTTGGTTGATAACCTTTTTTTTGCTTGTCCAATTTTTTACCTGTGTCCATCCCTAAATTTCAGGTGGACCCCCCACCCGGCCCCCCTAAATTTTTTGGCTTCCGCCGCCAATGGGGCCGACATTACACAATTTAGAGTCAAGAATCTAAGCGTATGTGTGTAGGGCCTACATGTGTCGCCTACTTTTAATCATTTCATGAAAATTAATTATTTGATGCATTATTACAATGAAAGGAAAAACTTGGAAATATACTCGCACCTTGACGCACCACCGCACTGCCCCTCCCCCAGACTGAGTTGTATTCTATTGAAAATGATTTGTATATTGTTAGCTCCTCTCTATTATATTTTTCTTCAATCGATGGGGATAGTAAAACAACACATCTCTATCTAATGTGGCAGGCTGGCACGAATACAAACAGTTAGTGGCGACGTCCCCACCGTCCCCAGGGACGATCTAGATCTACATCCGGATAGCTATATAGCAGCTCAAGCTCAAATAAATGCTCAATCGACGTCTGAATCGAAGTCTATAATGCGATACCTATATATCGTGAGGACGTGGCTGTTGAATTTTGTCTTAACGTGACTATTGGCCACAGAATATCTCTTTAAAATGGAACGACTTTATGCATTGCCCTTTTCTGTTTTGGAATGCCCACATTTAAAACTGAAAAAACCATCATGGCTTCATGCACCTTCTGCAATGACAGTTTACTTCGTTGTTTTAGCATCATACTTCTTAGTGACGGGAGGTAAGTGTGAGCCAAGTTAAGTTGTTCAGGCCACGATATGTCGATGAACGATACCCCGGGTCGGTCGGGTATGAACTCCGCAGAGATACACTCAAGCGACGCGATGACGCAGCCGCGGCCGAGCGTCACACTCACAGCTTTTGAACTTTTACTTTCATGCTTTTGTTTTGTTTTTCCCTGCTTGTTAACCCTCACCTCCTGCCTATTAATACTGTATAAACGTTCATACTTATTTCATATGCAGCCAAACTTCGGTATTCGCTGAACGGTACGGTCTGAGACAAGACACACCCAAAGGCCAAACTAAGTAACAAATTCAAATTAAACTTAAAGTAACTGTCATGGTCATGGATGCACGCACGTAACTTAGATCTATGTTGGGGAATCTATACTATAGTATAATTCAGACAGTAGAGTCTGAGAGTCTTACTAAAAATACTAGAAAGATAAATAGCCCCTCTAATCAAGATTGATAAAGTGCTTTTAATATGTTTCAAAGAGCTGCCTAAGAATTATGTGAATAGATCTTAAGTTGGGGATATAAAAAAAAAATGTCAAGACATCATTTAGTGTCTACTTGCATGACTTCATTTAGAAGTACAGAAATAAAATCAAGAAATATGTACTTAGAGGGTCGATATGTATATCAATTCAATTGATATTGATAAGATCAGTAACTCTTAAAACTGAAACTATCAACAGTCAGATTTTAGGAGGGGCTTAAAGTTCAACGATAGTGCTTCACATGTCATTGTTAATGGGGGAAATTATTCAAAGCTTGGGGGCAAAACTGAGAAGGGTCTGTGACTGTAGTTGGTTTTAGTTTTCTAAGGATATTTCACCATTGCCTCATGTATTGTGATTTTTATTTTCTCAACACTTTGCAGGTGTAATCTATGATGTTATTGTTGAGCCTCCAAGTGTGGGATCTACAACAGATGAAAATGGACATCAAAAACCAGTATGTCATCTTGTATCTTTTAAATTGAGCATTAATTGTGATTTAAATGAATTTAGATGAATTTAGATTCTTACTGGTGAGACAATCAATTCTAAAAAGAAAATGGAATTCAAAGATGTGATTTTTTTTAAAAAGAACATTGACAGTAAATTAACAAGGAAGAGTTATAATTATTATCAAAGGGAGTTTGATTATGTCTGAATATGTCTTTTAGCAGGAATCTTGTTAGTGTCTCTTCATACCTATAGGTCACATTTCATCATGGACATGACTTTGGGGGAAATGATGAATGCCAATCTGTAAGACACTCTGCAAGATTCCTAATTCCTACTAAAAGATATGGCCCATACTTTTGAAAAGGCGTCTACTCACATTTTATATAACTTGTTATTTATTAGATTAAAAGAAAACAAAAAGTTTAGTCTTTCTGTCATTTAAGGAAATAATTTCTAAACGTTAAGCCAAATTCTACCTTATTTAATTTCACTTAGCCTAATTCAATTAGAACTTCCCATTTACATTAAATGCAGAAAGTTTCATCATCACAGAAATTTGTAAACTTGAATGTGGCTCAGTGGATAAGTCTCTGTATTTTAACAGGGACGTCTCACGTCCGTGATATAAAGTCCTGCAACACTCAAGTCCTTTAGCTAATTTTTATCTACATTTGCCATTCACCATCCAGGTGTATTAAATGGGTACCTGGTACCTGGTAGGATGGAATTACTTGAATGATCATTGCTCAAGCACCTGATCATTGTAGCCATGCTCAGGCCAGGGTAATAGTACTCGGTACTATATTGTGTAAAGTCAAAGTACGATACGAATGTTGCATATTATCAGGCACGTATCCAGCATCAGATCCTACAAAGCATTTTATGGGCCCGCCCAGTTGTCTGGGGACAATAGTGATTCTATTATGTTTGTGCATGGACCCATACATTTCTTTGTCATAGCTGATGCTGGATATGCTAGTGATCGATTATTATTATTAATTTGTATTCCTGTCCTTTGTAGGTTGCCTTCATGCCATACAGGGTGAATGGACAGTACATCATGGAGGGCTTGGCGTCTAGTTTTCTCTTTACCATCGGAGGGTTAGGCTTTGTCGTTCTCGATAAATCTAACTCAACTGTGATGCCCAAACTCAACCGTTTTCTTCTTCTTCTAGTGGGCTTCATCTGTATCCTCATATCTTTCTTCATGTGTAGAGTATTCATGCGAATGAAGCTTCCGTAAGTATTTTGATTTTAGAAAAATATTTATGGTAGATTTATAGAAATACACTATATAAAATTTTGATGTAAATCCAATCATATTATGATGTTAATATGATTTGAAAAAGAAAATATGGCTAGGTCTGCACTCAGAGTTTGCGGAGTTGTTACGTTTACAAGTCATAGGCCTTAAATTCCGAAAATTTTTAGGGCGAATATTTAAGCATTTAAATATTACAGCACAAATAGAAAAGAAATAAATGAAATAAAAGTGCCCAACAAATCTCCAAGACCAATGGAGGAGCATTACGGCCAGTCCACAGGGCATCTATGGCCATGTCCTTGGGTTTATTCAACCTTGGACCTGGAGTCACCTGGAATGGGTGAACCAATGACTTTTTTTTTTTACTTGAGAGAAAACACTATTCTGAAGTGGTAAAAGGAAGTAACTTTCGAAAAATCCTTTGATTTTGATTTGCTTTTGTTGAGGTTTAAGCCATGCTTCCTTGGTAGTTACCATTAGATGGCAAAGTTCCAATCATATTAACTTTTATGCAGCAGGGCCCGGGACATATTCTTGCAAGTTTCCACTAACATGCAAGCAAACTTATGCCTTGAGTCTCAAGAGTTGGGGGAAAAACAAACATGACATTTGACATTCATTTGACTGGATCTCACATAGTACACTATTTTAATCAAGGTCTTGGTAATTTCATGTCCAATACTTGTATGAAAATGAATATTTTGTCATAGTTTCATGAGTAAATTATCATATCCATTCATTTCCTTATTCCTTGAAGCTTGTACGTACATACAAATGATATGAACTGAAGTTTCAAAGTTGAGGTCAACTAAATTAGCATTCTGCTATCAATTATATTGTTCTCTCTCTTTTTTTTTTTCTGGGGGGGGGATATTTATCTGAATTATTTTCAAAGTCAGCACTGCTTCTATATTGGATTTTCTAATGCAGGTGAGACCTTTTTAATAATAAAATGTTTTGTTGTCCCACAGATATAGGATGACTGTTGGAAGTTCAATATTCACACTGTTAATGAGATTTTCTTTTATCTTTTCTTGTTTTCAGAGGTTATCTTCAAGGGTAGTCATCTCCAATTCTGTAGATCAGCCTGGTTCAGTTTAGAAAATAGAGGAAACTTTGGAGTCAGTCTTAGATTAGATATTTCTTGGATGTCATATATTATATTTCATATTTTTGAAAAATGTTGTCAAATACCGGTTATACTGACAAGGGGTTGTGGGGTAATTTGGAAGTTGAGAAAAATACCAGGCCTGCATTTTGAACCCTGGTTTCACTTAAACGATGATCTAAGTCTGTGCAGGAATTATGAATAGCCAAAAATGTCAACCAAAAATAAATGACATTTGAAAGTTTATATGTACCTATCATAATTTAATGATGAATCATCATTTGCAGGTAGTATTCTTAAGTAAAGTATCTGACGAGCTGATGACTTTTTGCCATGTCTGGCTACACAAAGATGAACCACTACTGATTACTGATAGAAGGTTATTGGTGTAAAATAGTTATAAATACCAATATTCAAAACTGTTTTATTTGTGCCTTATGTCGTTTTTTTCTGTTTCTCAGTTTTCTTGTATTTTCTTCTTTCACTTTGCATTCCCAATATTATATTAATGTATGTTTCTTCTAAATACCATTATAGGTCACATTTCCCACTCCCAAATAAAGGACACTTTGACACAATGGGTTCCTCAGTGTTATCTTTAAAGTGGTAAAACTAATTGTTTCAATATCTATGTTAGTATTGTCAAATTTGAAGGAAAAGTCCACTCTGATACCAACTTGAGGTGATTCATCTCAAAGTTAGATTGACCTTTGCCACATTCTCATTTTGCAACTTCTTGCATATTCTGTAAAGGAATACATACAGACATGTCTTTGTATTTCATGTTGTCTTCAAATGTTGTATTATATATTATAATCTGCTGATTTTGCTTATGTGTAAGTAAGAATATACCTTCACAGGACAAGAATTTTTGCAGTGATGTATTTAGTACACACTAAACAATATGAAAAGATATTTCATGTGACAACATTATTAAAATGGCTCTGGGTAAATCCATGCTCAAAGCTTCTTTACTTTGACTTCTCAAAACCTAGTTCTGATTTACTATATTATCTTCTGACAGCCAAACAGAATTTGTTTGCACTGTTTGTTTCTCTTTTCTTTTGTTTGATTTTTGTCTTCTGTTCATTCTTACATTTGTTCTTTAAAGTGCAAATAGAAGCTTTGTGCATGTCTTTATGCAGCACAATTTTTAATCATGATTTTGTTTTCAATTATTTTGTCCTTTTATTCCAGTTATTCCTTTTGAGGTATTGATGATTGTGAACTAAATATTGTCAGTTACATGTGTGTTTATGAGAAGTTTAATTGGGTATAGATTACTAGTACCCAGTTTGATTTGAAGAAAATGTACATTTAGGCTTAAACTAAATACCCTGTAATTATAGTTATGGGATGGGGCAAAATAGTAAGCATAAATTGTGAGTATTTGGACACATGTTATGATCTGCACTTTATCAATTCTGCAATTGTTTCACTAAAAATGGATAGCTTGACATATTCTTTGTTATCATGTCCATGAGTTTTGTGTGGTAACATCAATAAAACATTTTTCTAATTTACTTTTATGGAACCTTGACAGTCTGGTTTGTTCACATGCAATGTGTATGTGTGTTTTTAGAAGGGGGGGGGGTGGGGGGCTGGTGGAGTGTTGATGTAACCTCTGGGGCCCGTTGCAGAAAGAGTTGCAATCAATCGCAACTCAAAAAATCACGCGCAACTTGATTTTTAACCAATTAATAGCACGCATTTCGGACTTGCGATTGATTTGTTGTTTAAACAGCGCACATTTGGGACTTGCGATTGATTTTTTGTTTAAACGCACCTCTCTGCAATGGGCCCCAGATCTTGTAATTGACTATCTGACCCCCTTGGTAATAAAATCATTTATGAAAAGGCAGAACTACAGAACGTGATTAAACATAATTTTTTAAAATATAAATCTGTCAATTAACTGAATCACCAACTGTTGAATTATTAGACTTGATGTTGAGCAAGAAACATGCAGATTTCAAGTAAATGCCCAACTACACAGGGCATATAAAAAGTGCTACATTTTGTAAAAAGCTGTTAAAATCATATTTTGAAAATATATGTATGATGGAATTTTCCCCTGTATTTTCCACATTTCAGTGCAAGCCTTTTTGAAATCCTGGACAAAAAAGATCAATAGTCATGCATGAATAATAACTGCAAACAAATTACATATACTGATATTTCAAAGGATCTGCATAACACGGAAAACGGTCAATTAATATATATTACTATATACTAGACCCTTAATTAATTCATGATAGATCTTTATCGGAGGCATCATGAGGAAAATGTCAGGGGGGTCATGATCAAAAGATCCCCCATCTTCCCGGGGTGCAGTAAATTAGGGTTTTATTATTTCTGCACAGAGAGAAATAATAGACATGGGTTTTCTGCATAAATTAGCATTTTAAAATACCGTCACAGATTTCTTGGCATCCTATCTAAAACTGACAAGTGACCAACATGAAAAAAAAAGGAAATTCGACAGTCCCCCAATTTCTTTAAGGCACCTTAGAATAAAACAAATGATACTGGTCACTAATGAAATTAAACTGCATGAAAGAGCATAAATGGAGTGAAAGGATTGAGGTGAACTTTTGAAATAGTTGAAAAGGCAACTCTGCCCCCTCCCATCTCCCGTCCATTAACCTTGAGTTCAGAGTGATGCCCATCATTAAAGGGGAAGTTCGCCCTGAAGAAAAGTTAGTTGCTAAAAATTAATAGCGAAAAAACATTGGTGCAGGTTTGAGGAAAATCCATTAAAGATTAAGAAAGTTATTAGAATTTTAAGTTTGGGAGTTTGTGACGTCAGCAGCCGCCCCATAAAATATGAAATGCAGAAATTTCGTTTTTTAATGGTTCGTGGTAACTAATTATTTTCGGAAATGGTTTGTGTATTGATATACTAAAGGTACAGTAAAAACCATTTGAAATTTTCTGAGAATGTGACATTTCATTGATTTTTTTTACCGTGTATATAGGAAATTTGCTTGCATATGCATGACGTCACAAATCAAATAATTAAAATTCTAATAACTTTTTATTCTTTGATGGATTTTTTTCTCAAACTTTCGGCAATACATTTTATTATTTTTTGGTTATTTTCACAATAAACTTTTTGTCAGGGTGACCTTCCCCTTCAATGTACATGTGTCATGCGGGTGTCATTTAGTTCACGATGGAGCGAAAAAATATTTTCGGTTTTTGGAGCCACTGTAGTGTACTTTTTGCGGAATTCGATCTCCTTATTGTCGCAGATAAGAATGGCAGCAACAACGACAATTTTGTTGCGGCAGAGGCCTGCTATTTTATGTGTCGCAGCTCAGAATCTTTTTAGGAATAACCACAGAACACTGGCTTCGAAGTAAGTTCTTTAGAAGCTACATTCTCCTCGTATTGTTCGGTTATGTGGATGTATTTTTGTCAAGTGCGACATTGCCAGCCAATAGTCTTCTTTAGTCCCACTCGTTGTCAAATGTGTACTGTTGACGTGGTGTGATTTATGATGAGTTAATTTTTTTTTCCAAGTTTGGGGTCCCACGAAAAGAAAGTTGACTAAGACTTTTATTATGTGTAAGTGCTTTCAGGCTCTGATCCATGAGAAGAAGAAAGAGGAAAGAATAATGAAAAGAGTGATTTATCCAGGGAAAAGAGAGGGAGAGTAGCCAGTAGGAAAAGCCAAAAAAAAAAAAAAAGCATAGGCAAAAAAAGGGGGGGATTAGAGAGAAAAGGAGGGGGGGGGGTCAAGGGTTAGAGAGAGATGAAGAGAAGGAAAATAATGTGCAATGAGAGGGGAAGGAAAGGAAGAGAAAGAAAAAGAAGGAAATAAACAAAGAAGGGAAAGGGAGAGACAGAGGAATCATTGAGAAAAGGGGAAAGAAATGAAAGGGAGAGGGAGGAAAAGGAAGGTAAAGAGGAGAAAGGATCTCTAACGTTCACTACAGTTAGGGGAAAAAAAGGGAGAGAAAAAAGGGGTAAGACACTCATCCTATGAACGAGGTTATATAGCCAATATAACCTCGTTCTCGGCACTATACCGTAGCATGGACAAAAAAAAAATCGACTATTTTCGTCCCAATCCCTTGCCCCCAAATATCACAACCTTATCGAACTAGATCAAGTGTGATACTTAACATAACTTTATATTAGAAAGATATATTAATTGCGGAAAATCATAAGAAAAAGGAATAAAAACTCACCGATTTTTCCATCTCCAGTGACCGTTACTCCTTTGGTTCGTTCAATGGTGTTTGATCGTGACAAATCGAAAAAGAAAAAAATATCACGAAGCCATAGAGGTTCATCCACCCGGATGGACGAAACACTACTCGTGATGCATTCTGGTGCATGTCTCGATAGCCTCGACAGATTGGCAATTTTGTTTCATCTAGATAAACCATTTTAAAGAATAAAAAAGTCAAAATGGCTATTTTTTTGCTTATCTATAGTGTTTCTAGTATGCATCATTTGTGTGCTTTCCTCTTCCCTTACCATTTCTCTTTCTTTTTTTCTTCCTAGCGTAATTGAGTTTCTTTTAATTTTTTATTTCTTCCTTTTTTCTCAGTCTTTGTTCTTTGTTCTTTTATTCTTTATTTCTTTAGGGGGAACTCTCCCCCCTCCTCAAATTTAAGGGGTATTGTATGTGTCCCCTCCCCTCCGCCGCCTGTGACAATGATTCTAGTGTAAAAAAAATAGTTGAACAAAATATTGAGTGTCAGGTACGTGAGAAAAAGACGAAGACTGGATCATATCACGGAGCTTCCTAATATTATGCTTCACCGGAAACAGGTAGGAGCTCATTTTATCCAGCTCTGTGGTCGCCACTATTCAGTGGGTAGCTTTCTTTTATTCAGCACAAGAGGGCGCATTGACGTACTTACGTAGGAGATTATGGGCCAGACAAGAATAATGAAAAAATTTCCTGATGATTTTACATGATTTTTTAATCAAAGTTACAATCAAGGACGATATTTTACTAATTTGGACATTGGAATCCTGTTTAAGTAGAACCAAAATCTATGTTTGGGTCAGCACAAGAATTGGTAAGTCAGACTCTTTTACTTCGCGCGTTCCTACATAGAAATGACAGTGTTAGCGGCACTGGTCTCAGATCAGTCCCACCCCGTACCTTTCCCTGTATGGTGAATGGTCGGGGTGAACCAGTGGGGTAAGAGAGAGAGAGAGTAAGGCATGTAAGGGAAGGGGAGAGAGAAAAAATACAAAATTTGAAGGGATTGGGAGACAAGAAAAAAAGAAAGGAAAGGGGGAGAGCCAGAGGAAAGATAGAAAAGGAGAAGAGAGAGAGAGAGCAAAGAAAAGAAGGGGAAAGATGGATAAGAGTAGGAAAAGAAGGGAAAGAAAATAAAGGGGAAAGAGAAAGAGAAAAAAGGAGAAAGAGAAGAAAGGGAGAGAGGGGCAAGCTTGGAGAGGGGAATGGAGAGAGGAAAGCAATGGATGAAAATGAGGGGGAGAAAAAATAGAAAGGAAAGAGAGAGGAAAGGTAAAAGGACAAATTATGAGGGTAAGAACGAGGCCATGCCAAAATGGCCCTGTACCCCCTCTTCCATGAGGTGGCGAAGGGGAAAACAGAAATTGAAAAAAAATGAAATGTTTTCTACCGAAACTGCTACCTCCGGTCCTCATGCTGATGCTTGCCCTTTTCATAACAATAAAGAGATAAACACAGAGGATAAAGGAAAATAGAATAAAACAGAGGAAAGAGAGAAGGGAAAGGAAATATAGAGAGAAAGAAAGAAATAAAAGGAAGAAGAAGAGAAAACAGCAAAAGAAATAGAACTTTAGAAGAAAGATCAGGGTTTTTTCAAGAAAATTGTAAATCTAGAAGCGAGCCTAAAAACGTTGCCTCCTCTTGTACCAAATAATAGATTACGAAGGGATTGTCATGATAAGAGTCATGATAAGAGACTGATCTAGGGGCTGAATGGACTGTGACCCCCTATTGGTGATGCAAAAAAGGGAGAATATACATATATTAACAAGATTGTTTCTTGCTTTCTACATTTTGTCTTCTCTTTGCTTTCAGGAAACTACAGACAGTTGGTAAACTAGAAACTCCAAAGCAGCACGGAAAATATATTACAGGACAAGTAAGAATTTCTCATGTTCATGATTGTAAGAAAATTGGAATTTGATGATGCAGAAATGGCAATAGTAAACAAGGTGGTTCATATTGATTTTTGTTCCACAGTTTAAAGGGGTAACAAAATTTAAATGTCACAGATGTTTTTTATTGCGTATGAAACTTGCTTGCTCAACACTTCAACACCAACCAAATGTTGATTTGGCTTGTGCTCCTTATTTCTCAAGTACAATGTATGAAGATCTGATATTCTGTTTTGATTTGAGGTTAGAGCCGAGGTAACGGGTCAAAGATTAAAAGTGATTAGTAAAGACATACCAGTTTCAGACTTGTTCGTATAGGATTAAATTGATTTTTTTCATCATGAAATAAATATGCATATGTCACAATGGAAGATGATTTCATATGAGAGTAATAAAGCAATTTCAATATTTGTTCGGCTCCTCCTCGGAGGACAATTGGGTCAAAGTTCTCCAATGATAGTTTTATAAAATTCAGAGATTTCAAGTTACATTTGCATATATAAATTTCTTATTTTGCATCCATGTGGATGAAATTTTCATTATGCATGTTTGATTTTTCTTGATGTATTTACATCAACTTTTTGTTGGATAGCCTTTAATGCTCACTGCATGCAGTTGCTTTGTGCTGTTTATTGTGCAGACCTCAATCCAACTACATGTATATAAAAGAAATTTTTATTTTGTCTTTGTTTTCCAGTTATTTTTGCATAGAATTTTTGGCTATCGAGGCATCCTACTTTTCCCTTGGTTAGCCAGACTGTATGACAGAGATATATCTGGAAACAAACAAGAAAGGTAAGGGGTCAGTGCCCCATTTTCAATAGCATATTTCAAACCATTACTCATGGAAGTTAGGAGACCTTGTAGTAAACCTAATAAATTTATGATTATGAGGTTTTAAGATAATACTTGCATGATATTTTTGTAATATTCAGGTGTCATTTGTCTTTCAGTTGTGTGATTTTTTTTTGGTCTGAAAGTTGTGAATAAAGACTAAATAATAGACAAATGCCCTACTAGATATGAGTTTACATTGATTTGAAAAATATTAATTGCATATTGATCCGACAATTGTGTCTACAGTGATATTTATCCAAGCGTTTTTTTTTTTTTTTTTTTTTGGGGGGGGCTCCCTGCATAGCATAAGTGAGATATAGGCGCCGATTTTCCAGCGGCGGCAACATTGTAAACATTAAAATCTTAACCAAGGTTAAGTTTTTTATATATGTCATTAATTTGAAAGTATAAGGACCTATTTCATGAAACTTAGACATAAGGGTAGTAAAGTTTTACTGATTATGTGGCATGAGCTATAGGTCACTTGATCAAGGTCAAAGGTCATTTAGGGTCGATGAGGTTTGATCATGTGGTATTAACATCAAAAACCTATTAAACCCGGGTTATGATTTCTAATTTTCAAGAAAATATTGAAATCATAAGTCCCTATTAGTCATAACATTTATGTATAATTGACAAACATCAGTAAATTGGTGAATGCAATTTTCAGGTGACTAGGTGAAGGTCAAAGGTCATTTGCAGAAACTGATATTAACTTTAGAAAACAAATAACCAAAAGTCAAGATTTTCAAAGTAATGTTTATCTAAATCTAAGAAGTCAAAGAAAAGTGCAGTGTAGGCATATTTCGGAACTGAAAGAGGACTTGCTCAACTAAGATTTGATACAAGGATAAACTATGCTAAGGGCTGTAAACTGATTGCACTATCTTTCAAAGTTAGTGTAATGAGAAATCAATCAAATAGCTGCTAATATGGAAAACCTGTAGTGTGTTTCATAATCAATGCCAGAATGTCTGGGGGAAATGAAGTGAGGGCAATATGTACAGACTAACCAACCAGAAGTTGACTGAAGTAGAAAAACATTCATAAAAACATGCTACTGTGTGTTAGTTTGGGTATAACAATCATTAGACCTGTAACAGTCTAGGACTTATGGTGAGTTCAGTCAAATTTGTACTGTCCAAAGGTTTGCATCTGTCTGAGGAACTCACATTACAGACAGATTGTTGTTGTAATAAGCCTTTTCCAAATTCTGTATGGTTCCATTTCCCCATGATTTATGAATTTTATCTCCTTATTTAGTTTTTCAAAAATTTAATATGTAATTTTCATAAATGCATTGTTCTATTAAGCATCATTTATATGTTCAGCAGGCCTACTGAGAAGATAGATGGAATGCCTTTAGATACAAACAAAGAAGTGAAGGGAAAAACACATGTCTACTACCAAGTTCTGATTGATTCAAGAGATTGCCCATTCATCGTGAGTAATTCCACGCTTTAGTGTTAAGATATTGATATATCAACTAGGCTTTTTATGGCCACCCACCTACCTTAAGCATGATTGTTTTTGGGTCACACATCTGTCTTTCCATCCTGTATTTGTTCTTGCTATAACTAGAGAACCATTTTATGGATCAACTCTAGCTTTATTCATGTATGGAAGAGATGATGATCTGATTAGATTTTGGGTCATTTTTTCAAAGGTCAAATAGGTAATTCCATACATTGGAGCACCTCATTCTTGTGATAACTCATGAACTATTTGACCGATGAACTTTAAAACGAAGTCCAAGTATGCATATACATGTAGAAATGACAGTGATCTATCATCTAGTGAGTTTTAACGTTAAATCGTCACAGAGGTCATTATATACTGTATGTGATAACTTAAGAACTGTTTGAGGGTTTTACTTCAAATTTAATCCAAGTAGGCCTATGCATAGGATTTATGAGGATCTCACTAGTTTTGGGGGTCAAATGTCAAATTGGGTCATTAAATAAATAATTATGTGACCAGGCATGGAAAAACCGACCACAAAAAGTCGCAAGAAATTAATTTTCAGTTGAATACCCTCTCAATTTTCATGAAATTTCATTAATATTAATAAAGTGGTATAAGTGGAGCCATCATCTTGCTATCCCAGCATAAGACATTATCCACCTCAGGCTCACGCACTTTGGCTACAGAGAGTGAGATGGTGACTTTACCATATGAAGCAATGTGTGGAACATGGCTTAAATTGATGCAAGGCCATCCAAGGCGGTAACGTTGGATACCTAATTGATTGTCCTCAGTGCCCCTTTCACTGGCCTGGGAGATTTTTTGTGCCCTTTATTAATAAATTTTCTCATTTGTACCGCAATATAAAAATGTGCCCTTTTGAAAAGTGGTCTTGCCCTCGATATACTCCAAAATTCAAGGCCTGGAAACATAAAGTGCATTATTTTTGTTTTGTTTGTCATAAAATTGTATTGATAAGCACCTGAATTAATACAATTCATTACAAAGCCTGACAACAGTATCTCATATGAGATATTTTATGATGACTGAAAATTTCGAAAGAATATAACGACCATTGTTTGATCACTAGCATGTGACTTTATAAGTTATTGATGTACATGTACTATGATGTAATGATTAAAATTACAATAAGCCTTTTCCAAATTTCATTTGCTTTTTACTCTCTTACTAAAAATCTCTTGACAGAGGGCACAAACAGAAGCAGTCACCTTTCTTGGAAACCAAGATAACAACAGATCTCTGTATGCAATACCAGGTGAGAATTATTTGACTCTATCTCGCATTAAGTTTTTTCTATTTTACAGCACAACATATTAATTCAGAAAAATACAAATTTCATAGAAAAACAAATGTTTCCAGGACAAAGGACATGAATTCTGAAAATAAAAATGAAAATCATGAGAAATCAAAGTAAAATCCAATTTAAAAGAACATATCAATGGAAAAACTTGACGTGTTTAGCACATGTTTGCCAAGCTGAATCTGCATACTGCTTTTATTGTATTTATTATACATGTACCAAGAGAGTAAAAAAATAATGAAACTTAAGTTACAAATCTCAAAATTTAAGGAAAATAATATGTCAGTCATTATACATGGCTTGAAAGTGGATCTTCTCCCAAAACATTTGATACCATATTAATGTGGTAAGTTGACAATGAATGATCAAGTTTGACTTTTGCTCTGGTATTGAATCAAAATAAAGTGTCTAGTCACCTCTTGAATGATTTATGATACTTATTTCTCCAAAATACCATATGGTTAGGGTTATCGGTTTGAATACAATTGCCTGTACAGTGAAGTATACAGGTAACTGTAGAAGAGCACCCTTTCGTCACTAATAGTCTCTGTGTATTTGATCTGTTTATTGTCAGGTTTGGACTATGTAGCTCATGAAGATGTCTTACCATATTCATCATCTGGTGAAGCAAGTCCCATCAGTCATGAACTCTTTGATAAATTCTTAGAATTTAATCCTGGCCAAGGTGAGAACATGCATCTCTGCATTTGAATACGACAACATTGATGAAATTTGAATTTGATAAATTGTTATACTGGTTTTGTAATTAATAGAATCATGGAAGAGGGCTCCAGGGAAAAGAGATAACTGTTTTAGGGGTTGGCTGAAAGGAGGCGGTCTTTCACACTTGCCTTCTAAAGTACAGGGTTATTGCATTGTACGACATGGTATTCATTTCATGGATGTATCCTTCATTACTGAAATGAATTAAAATTATGATAATACTAAATTTCCTGTGGTGAGAATGCTTTATATTAACTCTTTGTAAAGTTTTGTTTTTGTGGACATATTTTATGATGTTGCGGGGGGGGGGGGGGAAGGGGGGGGGGGCGGATGTGGCCATTACGTTTAGTCTCATTCATATAAATAGGGTCTTCAGGTGACATGATGATGGAGTATTACAAAACACCTGTGCATTAGACCATTAAACAATGATTTATCAGTTTGATTTGCAAAGTCGTTATTGTTAATTCTCCAAGATGGCTGCTTTTTCAGAACCTCAACAACACTCTTTACAGTATTCAGATATGATGAGCCAACTCATGCATAGTGTAACCATCAAGTCTAAATAAAATAACTGAAGTTGGAGGATAGACATTTATGGCAAATCATTTATTTTTTTTTTAGGGGGGGGGGCGATTGGGAATCATAAAACCAATTCATGGACATTTGATTATGATATCTTAAGCCATGATAGAGTGATGAGTTTACCTGTGTAAAAAAATGGTAGAGAATCTACCTATTTGTTAATCAGTGAAATGTCTTGATTTTCAAAACTATAAAAATACACTTGTGTATTTGTCATCCTACCCTCTCTAGATCCCCACTTCACCCCTAAAGACACCCTGCGTGCATGGCAGGAGAAGAACCATCCCTGGTTGGAGTTATCAGATGTGCATAGAGAGACTACTGATGGCATACGAGTTACTGTCATACCATTCTATATGGGTGCTAGGGTAGGCAATATTTACCATATGGTTTGAATGGCACAGCATCTATCAGACACTATATTAGATTATATATGCAGTTTATTACAGCACTATAATGTCAAGTTTGTTTTAGAAGTGGAAAACTTAATGGAAAGAAACAGTTCAGTAAAGTTATGAATATTTTTCATGCAAAAAAATTGGATTACTATAATAAAGTAAGAAAATCATGAATTAGAATTGCAGGCAAGGAGAATATGAACTTGGCTTGGCATTTTGGCAGTTATGTATTTGATAAAATCTAAATACATGACTGCTCGAGATGGCAAGCCAAGTTCATTCTCTCACATTTACTTCAATGCCACTTTTATTTTTGTATTACAGCAAAGGTTGGACAAAATAAATAGGGGCACAATAATATCCAAGGCCAAAAAGAGGGGCATCAAGGCCATGGCCATATTGGTCTCTGATTAATTCAAGCCTTGAAAAAAAGTTGTCATTTATGAATCTTGACTTTTGTTAATAAATCAAGGAATTTATAAAATGCAAATTTTGAATTCTACTAACAAGTAAGTACTGGTATTATTTCAAAGTTGCAATATATCAAATTCAAATTGGTCAATTTGATCCTATTCCTGTAGGCCTATAGCTTATTGTTGTTTATTTTTTCTTTGTAAAAAATATTAATGAGATTTGATTTTTTTTATTAACTGTAGGTTTCACAAGATTCAAGTGTTTACTGGGTAAGTCAATTATATTAATAATAACATCTTATTCAGCGCTCATGTCTGTCATAAGATATAACACTCCTGATGCTCCACAGTTCATTTGATCCACTATGCCACCTTGCTAGATTACCTGGCATTCATCACAAATTGTTCTTGAACCATTTGGCCCATATTATGAAGTCAGGTTTAACTTATACCACGGTCTAACTCTGCTAAAATTATGGGGAGCCAAAACTTCAAAAATTCTGTTTATACTGTATATTTCTTATGTTTACTATTTTGTTTCCTTTTGCTTTCATAATGAAGAAAAATATTTCAAAATACTTCAGTTATCATTCCCAGACAATTTGGGTTAAATGAGTTAGTAATTTGGATGTGTACTGTTAGGGATTTGCCCCCTGATTGGCTCTCCATAGTTAAACCACAACTTTAAAGTTTAAACCAGGGTTTTAATTTAAATCTGAGTTCAGAATGCGGGCCATAGGCTTTTATGCAAAACACATTTCCACCAGAAACTTCAAGTACTAGAATTCACATTGTGTTTTGATCATTCTTGACTCATTGATATGTAGATTTTGTGGCCTTTTTCATCTCATTTTTTTATTGCTCTGTATCATGAGTTATTGGACTTAACAAACAAATACTGTAATTTTTCTCTTTGAGTTTGATGCATTAAAATTTAAAAAATATCATTTCAGTGGAGGTACTGTATCAGACTTGAGAATCTTGGAGATGAGACAGTACAGCTGAGAGAAAGACACTGGAGAATATTTAGTCTGTCAGGAACATTAGAGACGGTCAGAGGGAGAGGAGTAGTTGGACAGGTAAATGCCTTAATTAATAAGAGTTGACAGAAAGAAAGAGAGAGAGAATAACTATGGCACTTCATCAATAGGGTTAAATCTCATTTTTTTCTTCTAAACATTACTAACTTCTTATATATTCAAAGCTGCCCTAGCAGCCACCTGTATGGAAAGGCAGCAAATTGTGAAAATTAGCCCTAGAAAATCAATATTGATTTTTTGCCTGGTTAAGATTGTTGAATAATTATGATATCCAAAATGAGAGACTTTTACTTCAAAACAAATACAAAAAAAAATGGTTTGAATGATCATTGTTTCATCATTTGATTAAGAATAGCACATTTAATATGTTTAGAGGCTGCTAGAACTTATGATCTAAATGTTCTTGGATAAAGATATGTGAAAGTTGTGGTAAAGATGGTAATAATTACTGTGAGCTATTAAATTCATTAGTGATATTCAAGAAGAATATTATTAGAGAAATTGTCTAATGAAAAGGATTGCTCTTCCAATGCCCTCACATTAAAAAAATATATCAACTAAACCTGTCAGGATGAAACTTTTGATGTATTTCCATGCATGCTTATTTGTGTGCAGTGATTGTGACCCTCGGAAGAAATGAATCAGTTTCAATCATCATTGCTTTTCAGCAAACAAATTCTGAGGCCCGTTTCATTAAACTTGCTATGATAACAAATTTGCAACAATTAAGAGCTGCTAAAGTCCTTCAATCTAATTGGCTAATTGTAAACTTGTTATAGAAATTGTGGATTTGTTATTATCATAAGTCTTTGTGAAATGGGATCCAGAAGTAAACAGCTTTATACAATCACTTGAGATACAATCCCAGCTTCCTCCATTATTAAAAAACAACTCCAGTACTAAATGTTATCGTTGAATATCCTTTTATTTTGAAAGGAACCCATATTATCAAAGGAGCAGCCAGCCTTTCAGTATAGCAGTCATGTTTCATTGCAGGCACCGAGTGGACACATGTGGTATGTAAACCGGGCATTATGTAGCTCATTCCACACAAAGCATGACTAAATGATATTAATAGACCAAACAAAAATGATTGCAATCATATGCATTTACGTACCACCATCTAAGAATATTCCTTTTTACGACATGCACAGTTGTTTTAGAAAGCTTCATATTTGTTAGAAAATGTTGGAGTTTGACTAGCTAGGGTAATTCATAAGGCAAATTGGAAGTTTTGCACACTTTCATATGTAACTGGTGACCATTTTTGGATGCTAAATCAGATTCTCAATCATTTTGATTTCATCAGGAAATGTTTAAATGCCACCTTTGGAGATTGAAATTTTCATTTTTGGCAAGCATCAAGTGGTAAATTCAATGTTTTTTTTCTTCAAAATTTGATTAGGACTATTGAAAATACTCTCACATATGTTAAAATAAGGGGATTTTTTCAGATATATCTCATTTAGCACAAGAAAAGTTTACCAGTCATGTGTTAAACATTGATTTAAAAACATATTTTTGAATAGCCCCCTATTGAACTAACTGAATACAAACCCAGGGTAGAATTCATCGAGGCTGAGGGCTATATAGCCTCATTGATTTTTTAAATATACCCTGTAAAAATATAGTTTGGTTTGATATAAAAGGGAACTTGGAATGAAAAAGGCAGGGGGAAAAATTGCTACTAAAAGAAATGTTATTTATTCCTTGGTGTGGACAGCTCTGTATTTTGATAAAAGACTGGGGGCAGTAATGATTTTGCTATACAAGTAAATGGAAGCCACTTTTTTTTTTAATGATCAGTTATTCTTTTTAAAAAACTTTTTTTTACTTTTAATAAATTATGACAAATTTGCTACTTGGTCATATATGTGTTTGTTGTCTCAAGAGATTCGATTTGGGCAGAGTTACCTGTAGGGGTGGTGCCACCAGGGGCGGGGCAACCCCCCTCCCTTCCCCATGAATTGCTGCCCCTGCTTGTGGATAGGAAGTAAGGTCTGTAATCAAAACTAATCTGCAGACAAACCTAGTGATGAGTTTTAAGTTTCTCTTGCTTGAATTTGTAAATTTAGGGGGACATTCCGCATGGAGAAGAGCGATGGTCAGACCTTTGACTGCAGAATCCCTCCTTTCACATTAGAAAGTAAACAAGATGATCACTCCAGTCCACATAGCTTCTTCTGGTGAAAGGCATCTCAAGGACAGGATGAAGGTCACTTTCCTGAGTTCACCTACCAATGCTCTGTCAGTCAATACTATTCTCCATGTCACTGAAAGAGACAATGGATATCTACAAATGTCCAACAAAACGCATATAGAAGGATTTTTTCCATTCAAAATTTGATAAGGCCCCGGTCTGAATGTAATTCATCCAAGTGGTCAGTGCTTCATCAATTGTAGTAATGAAAGCCTAGGGTAACATAGTAACACTGTCATCAGTGGTAATAAACATGCAAGATCTTTAGTGGGTGTTTCATAAAGCTTTACAAATGACTTAAATAGCAAACAGCAGGAATATCAAATGACACATTTGATGGAAATAATAGCTTTCGTATTCGACATTTTAACAAGTTAGGACTGTAATTGTAAAAAATGTAGCTCACTTAGAAAAAATCCATGTGAAAATAGAAGTGAATCTGCAATTTATTTAGGTGGCGTGATTTAAAATCATGCAAAATTCAAGCATTTTGAATGTTCAGCTTTATGAAACAACACACCTTTAACTTGTTAAGCTGTCCAGTTCAGTTAATTTCAATGGGGGTACTCTTGATAGCAGAGTTTCCACTAACACATTATGTTTTGTCAATTATTTTAGAGAAGAAACATGTCAAATATTCTCTTTTGCTTTCTGATGTCTACTTGTTTAGTACAGTTTTGATCCTGATAATTTTGCTATAAATTATATATTAGACACACTAATGGTGTTAACTTTCTTTTTTACATTGTTTGTAATGGTTGGCCAAATTAAACCCATTGGCCCGTATTGTGAAGTCAGGCTCAAATCAAACTCGGGTCTAAAGTTGCTATTTAACTATGGATAGCCAATTGTGACATAAATCTCATACAGTAGAAGTTCAGTTTACTAGCTCATTTGAGTCTCAAATCATTCTTAACTGTCTGTGGAGGATAGATAGATATCTGTCTTCACCATTTAAGTGTTAGAAAAGAGCACAGTAAACATTAGAAGCATACAATGTAAACAATATTTTTAAATTGTTGGCTTCCCATAAGTTTAGTCCAGGGTTAGACCATGGTCTAAGTTAAACCTGACTTCAGAGTACGGGCCATTGACTACTGGATTCTGCTATCCCCATAGGCTTTACACTTACACAGAGACCTCCGTTTTTCAATTATGTAACAGGTTTACCTGTTGAGTAATAAATTTCTGCAATCCTCATAGGCTTTGTACACAGACCACCGTTTTTTTTTTAATTAGGTAACGGCTTTAACCTGTTAACTACTTAATTCTGCAATCCCCCTAGGTTTTGTACAGGGGCCACCTTTTCTAGTAGGAAATAGGTTAATTATTTAGACATGAATAATGTCAACAGCAGGTAGTATAGTATATTTAATGCAGTGGGTGTAAGCTGCCTTATCAGTTATGCTTGAATTACTTCATTTTTTTTTAAATTCTAGTCCAGCCTGTTATAACAGTCCTATTATAGGCTCTGAAAATTTTCATTTCCATTTTCAAGAGCTCAAAATAAATTGGGAGTCAGTGTTTAAAGTGTCTTCCATTGGTAGCATGTCATATACATATTTATAGCAGATTGATTTTCTTTTTGATATGATGATGAGAATGGATGCTTAAGTTTATTTTGTTTGTTTACAGTGAAATTCATTTTACCCCTATGGCCTATGTATTTTCTTTGGTTCTAATAAGCCTGAATTTAATAATGCAAAAGAAGAAATATTGATATATTTATTACATCTTAATATTTATAAAGAACGGTTGGAATACTTAGCATGTTATGTGTGTCTTCATGCACAGTGCTGTAAACCATGCATGCTTCTCGCTTTTAAAGAAATAGACTTTGATCAAAGTGCATAACACATGTAATTGGTAAATTACCTGAAATAATCTTTTCCTGTGAGTTCCTGCTCAGGTCAGAAGGGTCATTTTACAAAGAAGCAATGACATATTGGCCAAAGTGTGAGCCCTCAACTATCGTTTTGTTCTTGGATTTGTTTTAAAAAAGTTATTTTTAAGTGCTAACATCAGTGCCCATACTATGTAATTATCTCATTGATTAATATGCAATAGAGTGCATCAAATCTGACCAATGAGGAGAGACAATAAACCACATGAAGCTGGGAATTT
Organism: Lytechinus pictus; assembly: GCF_037042905.1. Taxonomy (NCBI): domain Eukaryota; kingdom Metazoa; phylum Echinodermata; class Echinoidea; order Temnopleuroida; family Toxopneustidae; genus Lytechinus; species Lytechinus pictus. The sequence goes on from NC_087246.1 coordinate 18,792,127, forward strand.
AAGAGTGATTTTTAGTCAGACTTCAAAGCTTTGTGAAACAACACACTAGTAGAGTGTGGTTTATTTGTTAAATGAGTTGGACAATTTTAGTAAAAATATGAGCTGCATGACCCTACATGCAATCGAGGCATGTTTATGTTAAGCAAAGGTTAAGCTATTTGGTTAAAACTGATTATGACTTACATCATCAAGTTGATTAATGTTTAGTTGTCAGTCACATTTATAAAATATAGGCTGATTTAGTGGTCAAACTTAAGATGCAAGTATGACTGAACAAAATTAACAATATGGATTTTAATTCATGTATACTGATATATTCTAGATGAAAATGTCTCACAATAAGGTGTATGTGACCTACCACCCCAAAACTGTCACTCAAAATGAATTATGAGATTTTTATTGTGCTTGATAAGGTACATTCTAAGCTTTATAGTTTGTCAAATTTGATCAAATTAAGTAAGAGCTTAAAGAAATAAGGGAAACAAGTTTTAAAGTTCACTCAAGCATGAGATGTGCACACTGTGCCGATCGTAGTGAAACTTCCAGGTAGTCTGAAAAAATAATGGTCAATGAAACTGTTTATCTCCCCTTAACTTTACAACTTCAAACTTTGACGGTATCAAGACGAATAATTATTCTTTCAGATAAGCTACTTTTATAATTTTTACCATATGAAGACCTGGGGTGTTTCACAAAGATTTAAGTATGACTTCGAGTCACACTAGTTGCATGCAGTATAAAAGGAATGACCCCATTCATTGGTCAGATCATGACAAGAGGACGCGCACTTTTGCATATTGATCTATAAGATTGCACGTTACATGTCATGTACATGTTGACATTTAGGTGCGACTCTTAAGTCGTACTTAAATCTTTTTGAAACCCCCCCTCGGGGCCAGTAACACAAACCTGAGCAATCATCATAGAGTATCTTTACGATTGATTGCATTGAACACATTGTACAATCAATCGTGAAAGTCAATCACTATCATTTGTGTTACGGGACCCAAATTACTATTTTGGCTATTTGCAGAGAACCTTCCCCGGTGGCTAAGTGTTGTTGGTTTTGAGGTGGGGGGAGGTCACTATGGCCCGAATTCACAAAGGTGGTTTTGAAAACCCACAGTTGAGTCCATGGTTTATGCAGATTTCCTGTATAAAAATACGCTTAATTTACTGAAAAGTGTCCAATGCTGATGTGCGCTTTTGTCACAGTGTGCCAAATCGACGCCTGTTTCCGTGGTTATCCACGCTATTTTATTCATGAGTCCACTGTTTTTGTCTCGCCTGCATAGCAGAGCGAGACTATAGGCGCCGCTTTTCCGACGGCGGCGGCGGTGGCGGCGGCGTCAACATCAAATCTTAACCTAAGGTTAAGTTTTTTAAATGACATCATAACTTAGAAAGTATATGGACCTAGTTCATGAAACTTGGGCATAAGGTTAATCAAGTATTAGTAAACATCCTGCTCGAGTTTCAGGTCACGTGACCAAGGTCAAAGGTCATTTAGGGTCAATGAACTTTGGTCAAGTTGGGGGTATTTGTTGAATTACTATCATAACTTTGAAAATTAATGGATCTAGTCCATGAAACTTGGACATAAGGTTAATCAAGTATTAGTGAACATCCTGCCTGAGTTTCAGGTCACGTGACCAAGGTCAAAGGTCATTTAGGGTCAATGAACTTTGGCCAAGTTGGGGGTATTTGTTGAATTACCATCATAACTTTGAAAATTTATGGATTTAGTTCATGAAACTTAGACATTAGGTTAATCAAGTACCACTGAATATCCTGTGCGAGTTTCAGGTCACATGACCTGATGACCATGGTCGATGGTCCTTTAAGGTCAATGAACTTTGGCCGTGTTGGGGGTATATGTTAAATTACCATCCTAACTCTGAAAGTTTATGGATCTAGTTCATAAAACTTGGACATAAGAGTAATCAAGCATCACTGAACATACCCTGTGAGTTTCAGGTCACAAAACCAAGTCAAAGGTCAGTTAAGGTAAATAAACTTAGGCCATGTTGGGGTAATTGTTGAAGTGCCATCATAACTTTGAAAGTTTATGGATAGAGTGAATGAAATGTGGACATGGGTGTAGTTGACAGTCTTAAGTCTCTGTTCAAATGTCATTTATGGTCAATGAACGTGGTACTATGTCATTATATGAATGATGTTTTTATTAATGATTATTTTATAGTAGTTTTCAAAGTTAGCACTGCTGCTATATTAAATTGCGTAATGCAGGCGAGACTGCCAGAGGCGTTCCACTTGTTATTCATGAGTCCACTCCTCATACACTGGACTCATGAATAAAATAGCGTATCTTACCATGGTAACAGGCATTAATTTGGCGTTCTGTGACCAAAGCGCGCATCAGCATTGGAAATTTTTATACACGCGCCCGATACACACAAAATTAAGCGTAATTTATACAAGAAATCTGCATAAACCACGGTTTCAACCGTGGGTTTACAAAACCACCTTTGTGAATTCAGGCCTTAGTTAACCCAAAACCATTAAGAAGTAGGATAAACATTTTTTATCACAAAATATCTCTGCACTCTACATAGTCCATGGTGACAATGCATGATTGCATTTTGTGTTATGCTGGTAACACTGATTTTTCTTTCTTGACTTTTTGTATATACAAAGCTTTAGTGCTTTATAGGACACATGAAAATTCTGCCATGTCATTAAGTGGGAATCTTGCAAAGGATCTTTTCTAGGGGTTTTCCCCATCATTTGTGTATGCTGTAATGTAAGGCATTGGCAATGAAAAAAAAAACCTTTTGACTATCCTAAAAGACTAGTGTGCGGGCATAGTCCCTTTGTTTTCGCAATTTGCATAGCACATAATGCAGAGTCTGAAGTAGCGAGACTACACAGCTAGAGCCTGTGGCGTCTAGTCTTCACTCTAGACCTGATATTTGTTAAAGTATCAAATATGAGTATGTGCTTGCAGACTACTAAAAGACATAGCTCTGACTTCTATAGACCACTGAAGGTTCAGGAATTGAAAACTTTTTTGAGGACTGTTTCTTTGAATTGTTAAGTGTGAAATATTAAATTAAATGTTTCATTCATGTTTTTTTTCTTCTGAATCTGAAGTAAAATCTCAAGCAAACTATTCAAGTTTTCCCAAATAGGGGACTGCAAGTTTATGGATTGTTTATGTATTGCACATATTGTGTACAATTTGAATAATTGTATTTAGTGTGTGACAGGAAATTTACTTTTGAACTCATTCATAAAAGTTATTTAATCGATCATTCATGATCATACATATATGTTAAAAACTTTGGCAGTTATTATTCTATTTTCTTGAATATCTATATCATGCTTCCCTTGCTTATATGTTTAGCAAAACAACTACTTCATTATCATTAAGTGTAAATACCCATTTTTGTTATAAGAGTAACTGTAGCAAATCTAAGAGATGTAATGTTTGGTTTATAATGGAAGGGAAGGTAAAGCTTTGTTCCTGTCTTAGGTCAAACTTGAAAAGAGAATCATCACAGAGTTATTGAAAATGTTTATTGAATGGTGACATTCATTATTCCAAAGGATTGAATACTCTGAAAAGTTTATTCTGAAATATGCTAAATGCATGTACCAAGATGTTTGTACATCAAAAAAAAAGAATAGGATTCATTAATCAAAACATTTGTTGCATTGTAATAAAAGTTTATTAATCTAGATAAAAAGAAAATAGAATTTTATTATTCAGAAGGTTACAGTTATTTGAAATTAAGGTTTGATAGTCCATAAACAAAATAAGACTGGAAAATAATCTTCTATGCAAATTTTGAAAATTGTCCAGATGCCCTGGGAATGTAAAGTATCTTACCCAACACAAATAATACCACTTTTGTAAAGTGAATTTATTCACTATGGTTCCAATATCATACTCACTTCTGTTTAGTGGAACAATAATGTTTCAAATTGATATGTCTATCGTTAATGCCTTCTTTATTTGTAAAGTGTTAGTGTAATGTCTTTGATTAATTAATTGATATATTGTAAATAAAATGATGATTAAACCGTATGAATGTGAAATGTTGTTTGTGCAGGGGTGGGCATGGTGAGATAATTCTAGATGAGATATTAAGTGAAGTATATTGGGGAAATTGCAGTCAAACTTTTAATCCAATCTTCCCTTTGACATAATGTTATGGTTTCCTCTTTTTGAGATAGAGAAGACGGGGTAAGTTGTGACACTTTTTGCATTTTGCATGTTAGAATTGAAAAGACCAAAAATATTGTAGAAATAATGCTCAACTTACCCCGCCTTCCCCTATAGGTTGTCCTTTCTTATTAAGTCACTATCGCTTGTGTTTTGCTGTTGTTTTTGTTCATATGATTTTACTTAAAATTTGAGATACAACGTTTTTTCACCCTAGCTGTGTGACCTGTTGACTGACATAGTAATATTGATTTTTTATTTTTTTAATGGGGGGTATTTCTAAGGCTTTTTTAATTCTTATATTTTGTAGCTAGGCTACCGATTTCGATGCTAACACCTTTTTTGGGAATTTCTTGCCTGATTTCATAGAGGTGCTTTCAATTAAGCCATGGTACCTAACTATGGACTGTGCACATTTGTCATAATATTATTGCGTTTAATTCATGCATTATTTTAGCACTCGTTACCAAAAGTATGCATTTACAATTGGACTTTTCTTAGTGCACACAATAGAATAAGTGCAGTCAATGGACACTAAATCTGCATATCCAGGGTTTTGTGCAATGGAAACCACCTTTGTGAATTTGGGCCAGAGAGTCATTCATAAATGAAAAAAAATCTTTCTGGCAATAATTGAAACCTATCTGATGGATTGACTTAGCTCATGAATGCATCAGTGTTGGGCGCACCAGATTATTTGCTGGCAAGCACTGAACCTCCGGCGAGGCTGCTATGGCCTGTTGATCACAACACTACAAATAATTTCCCATAAAAAATGGTTAGAACTATTGAATTACTATTACACGTGTTCTTGAGGAGCACAATCACTGCTATCGGTCATCAAACTTTCTCATTTTCTTTCTCATCTTTTCATGATTTCTTCTTTTTTCTGTTATTTGTCCTTTCTTTCGTTTCTTTCTTTCTTTCTTTCTTTCTTTCTTCCTTCTTTCCTTCCTTCCTTCCTTCCTCCCTTCCTTCCTCTCTCTCAGTGATCTTTTTATATTTATTTATTTATTTATTTACTTATTTATTGTCTTATTTATTTAAATTTATATCTATTTATTTATTTACTTATTCATATTAATGTATTTCATTCATTCATTCATTCGTTTTCTTTCTTTCTTGCTGCCCCCCTCCTCCTTGGTGCTGTCTTTCTCTTTCTTTTGCACCCCCCCCCCCCCATTTTTTTCCTTCTTTTTCTTTTCGAATTTCAAGCTACTGTAGCGTTTCCTTTCGAACGATCGAACGGATTCGACTTTCTCTGATTGATTGTGGTTCGATTTCTTGAGCAAGATAAAGTGTACCTGTACCTGTAAGAAATTGTTAACTATGGGAAAATGGAGGGACTCAAATGCTGTTGGAAATGGTAATTTTTCTTATTCAAGACTGATGTAATGGACTAAGTAATGGTGAAATATTTTTATTTCAGGACAGAACAGTGAACAGAGATTGGGCCGTGGCGCGCGGGGGGCCACCCCGTAGCGTAGTCGGTAGCTCGACTGCCGATTACCTCACCATGTCCGCGGCCGGGCATTGCCATTGCATTGGGCCCGGTTCGACGTTTCATTCTTCTTCTGTCCTGTGGTGTGTTGGCAACCAGTCAAAAATGACTTATTTTGCCACTCACTGCTTTGATTTGGAGCCTTAATTCTTTGAGAGGATGAAAAGCTTCTTTCGACTTTCCTTTTCTTTTAGTTTAAATTTTTACTTTCTTTGTTTTCTTCCTTCTCATTTTCCCCCATTTTTTCTCCCGTTTTGTTTTCTTTTTTGTTAATCTTTCGTTTTTTCTTTGTCGTTTTTTCTTTTCTTTTTTCTACCTCTTTTCTTTTCTTTTTTATTTCCTTTTCTTTTTTTTGTTTTCTTTTATTTTCTTATGCTCTTTCATTTTGTCTCGCCCACCAGAGGTGAAGGCAAGACTTGTTTAGAGATCCAAATGTCGTCCGTCCTTCACAAACCTTACGACACATAACTCCACAACTGTATTAAAGTCACTTTCCAACTAACCCAGGGAGCTCCGGCCCGCGCAGCGGGCAGGAGCTTACCGTGTATTTGACCATACTCACGGGACTAGCGTGTATTATGGTCTAAATATTTCTCCAAATGAATTGTGAAAACAGAAATTATGCACTTACCACGATTATATGGATGAAGGTCTAACGAGTGGCAGTTTCCTGACATCAAGGCACAGACTGGAACTTCAAAAAAACGAAAAGTTCTCTCCTTCTACCCCCGTCTCGATCGGCCATTTTTGTTATGAATCGTAACAAAATGGCTGATCGAGACTGGGGTAGAAGGAGAGAACTTTTCATTTTTTTTAAGTTCCAGTCTGTGCCTCGTTGTCAGGAAACTGCCACTTGTTAGACCTTCATCCATATAATCGTGGTAAGTGCATAATTTCTGTTTTTATTCATTTGGAGAAATATTTAGACCATAAATCACGCTAGTCCCTTGAGTATGGTCAAATACACGGTTAGACAGGAATAACCGTCGTTTCTGGGGATTTATTCAACAATCTCTGACATTTTACTGTAATCCCCATTTACCGACGGTAGGGTGTACGTGTGGGCTCGCATGTGTTCTCATTCCCTCCCTTTTGTCAATTCACAGTCCAAAGTTTGATGTAATTTTACACATCGAATTTACAATCTAAGGATGTATAAACAACAAACTTTTAAAATTTGATATTTTAAAATTTAAATACTTTAAACGATATAGATGAAAAAGGCATGAAAAATATACTTCACCGATGTTTAATTGGGTTGAACACGATAAAAATGGTCAAAATGGCAGCCTAACTATAAAATATTTACAAACGAACGTCAACAATCACGAATGTGATATCGATATTGCTTTCGATATTATACGATCTGCTCCATATGCGAACGAAACCGAAGATAAACGATACTAGTTATACTAGTACTAGTACTAGTTATAATCGCGATATATCGATTCGAGACATTAAGTTAATACGATAATGACGTCATTCAAGATGGCAACTTGCAAGAAAAACCGTCAGGTCAGGTGAAAATGTCTTAGATGACAGATTTCTCAATCATCCAGAGGATTTTTTTCAATAACTCCGGCCCAAGGTATGCAATTACTTAATTTATTTATATTTCCCTGATAATGGAAACCATGAAACTTTCAATTTTGCTTAAAAAACAGTTTTAAATCGCGATCTATAAAACGCTAGTTCACTATACGTTGGCTGTAGGTACGGGGCCCCATCCCCTTCAGTCTATGTATGGTGAGTGGAGCCAACGTAGTTCAGCGGAACAACCAAAATACAGAGACTGAAGCTTTTGGTCTAATACACGGTAAGCTCCTGGGCTCCCGCCCGCACAGCGGGCGGGAGTTCCCTGGGTTACTTTCCAACCAAACTTGGATGGTAGATGGACTTGGGGGACCTGCATGTTATGCTGCAGTCGGAGGTCACATGGTAAGGTCAAAGGTCATTTTCAAGGTCAACGTTCAAGTTTCCATGCAAGACTCTTGTGACACATAACTCTGCAACCGTAAATTACTTATCAACCAAACTTGGATGGTAGATTTACTTAGGGGACCTGCTTGCTATTTTCAGGTCAACGTTAAAGTTTACATGCAAGACTCTCTTATGACACCTAACTCCGCAACCGTAAGTCACTTTTCAACCAAACTTGGATGGTAGATGGACTTGGGGGACCTGCATGTTAGGCTGCAGTCAGAGGTCGTTTTCAGGTCAACGTTAAACTTAAAGTTTACATGCAAGACTCTTATGACACCTAACTCCGCAACCGCAAGTCACTTGTCACCAAAACTTGGATGGTAGATTTACTTAGGGGACCTGTTTGCTATTGTGTTGGGAGGTCACATGGTATGGTCAAAGTTCATTTAAGGTCAAAGTTTACGTGCAAGACTCTTATGACAAGTGTTATTCCATCCCAGTCGATACAATTCGATTGCGTGCCCTCGTAAATCACGATATTTCTAGTTATTTTCATAAGTGGGCGAGACACAAAATCGCTTTTGCCTTGTTTCTTCTTTTCTTGTTCTTGCGCTTTCACCGCTGCTAGGCTAGTGTCATTTTACTGTCTCCCTTTTCTCACAGCCAAAAACACTGGTGGATCCAGAGGGGGCACATCCGGCTGGGTGCCCCCCTTAAATTGAGAGGCACAAGGTACACTGCATAGTAATGCCATTAAAACAGAAGTACTGGTATGCCCCCCCTTTAGGCTTTAATGAAAATGAAGACCTTTTTTTTTTTGTCAAATTCAATTTTGCGTGGATGAATTTTCATTCTTTGGTTGAAGTTTTTCCTCGGCAAAATGTGCCCCCCCCCCCCTTTGGAAAATCATGGATCCGCCATTTCGCACTGGCTGACTGAGCAATGCCTTAACCTTAGCCCTTAGGTCAATAAACAATAATTCAATATGTCTATCGGTTTTGCCAAATATCACAATCGGGAATGGCTGTAATTTGCTCCGATCGCGACGCTATCATTCAAATTCTCAGTCAGACATCAGTTTGTTTGGCTTTGCTGTAATATTGATATGGACTGAAGTTGGTGACCAAAAGATTTGCCTGTGGCAGATCACCCTTTTGTTCGCAAGATTTTGGTCGCTAACTTCAGTCCATATCAAAATTACGAAGACAATTACATCGGTAACATCATTTTTAAACCTGTATCAAGTAGTTAAAAGCAATTGTTGTCATTTTTATCTTGTCATTTTGTTACTATTACTTGAGTATTCGAGTTATCCCAAGTGTCTAATCAGGGTCTGCCGAACATTCGAACGGTGTAAATTTTGCTAATCGATTAGCGATCGGCGGCAAGCCATTTGAACCATTCGATCAATCGATGTTTACTCCCAAGCCTACTGACCGAGTCTAAGAATTTTGAACGATGACGTTGCGTTGAGATCAAGGCCAAAATACAGCCTTTCCCAATCACGATTTTCGGAAAAGCGATGGGGCATATTGACCTTGAAATGTGATTGAGGGACTTGCTATGACATTCACAAACAATATTACTGCTTGGGAAATTTGCTTAAATTCAGCCAGTGGAAACTGCATTAATGCCAAAAATAAATTGTACTTAAAGGGGTAGGCCTACTCCGGCCTGAAAATAATTATATCTAAATAAATAGAGTAAAATTCAACAAGCCAAAATGCTGAAAATATCATCTAAGACAATCTTAAGACATTTTAGAATAATAAATATTGCAGAAAATCTTAACATGTCAAATTTCGGGCAGGTTACTCTAAATCATTTAGTAAATCACTCAATTTTAAAATATACGTGTAGCAATATTTAGTGAAATGGGTATAGACCTATATGTTGTCATGAATATTCTTTAGTAAGCTGATGATGTCATGTCCCACTTTCCATTTTCCTATTTTACATGTATTACAGTACATGAAAACATAAGTATTCCTTATTTTCATCCATGTGGGTTTGGTATGTCTCCCTTGAAATATTTTGTGTTGCAGCAGTGAATATCTAATGCAATAAATATTACATTATCAATTGAATTTGTCTAATTCTTGGAGGAAAAAATTGGACAAACATAATTTCACATAATAAAATACAAAAGAACAAGTAGGGATAGGACATCATCAGTTTGCACATTGAATATTTATGAAGACATGCATAGAACTGTTTCACCAAAAAATGCATATCTTTAAAATATAACTTTTTCTTTGTTTATATTCCTTGTCTGATTTGTTGTGTCAGAAACGTTGTGATTCCATAGGCATGTACACTGAAAAAAGGGTTATTTTTCTGCTTTTCAGATTCTGAATTCGATTTTTTTAAAATTTAATTTGCAAAAAAAAAAAAAAATTCAGTGCTCAAATGGATGGAAACCTACAACTCTTCACTAGATTTTTTTGTGATCTCTTTTCTCATCTCTTATTGGGCCTAAATTGCTATGTCGGGGAAACCTGTTACACATAATCTGAATGCATATAATTTGAAAGCTGTGCCAAATAAGCAGCAAATAAAATATGGTGAAAAGCAGGGAAAAAATCATCCACTTTTTCTGTGTACAACTCTATGGAATCACACCGCTTCTAACACAACATGACGTCACGGTCTCGAGGCCGGTGAAAGCATTTAGGAGAAATCCATTTTCGAAGTCTGATAATTGGAGCTATTAAGCAAAATACTCTGCTGTATAGCGGTGAAAATGCATAAAGCCTGCATTCCTGTATTAAGTAGTTTTTTAGCTTTCGATTGGTACGGTATATGATTTGTCAATTTCATTTTTGGGTCCGGTTTGGGTCTTTAATACCAGGCATCTTTAAGATACTCGAGTTATGAGCAACTAGTTTTCTCAATATTTCTACCTCAGGTGATGGTTTGTGTATATTCCAGTGCTACACTTCCTTACTGCTACACTTCCTTACTGCTACACTACACAAACCATCAGGGTCAATCAATAAAAATTGACACATTGATTCACAAAGGGGGGATTTTTTTGGGTCTAGTTAAATAATTGATGCTAAACATGAACTTGCCAGGAACCTGTAAGATGTACTCTCGTAATCTGCAACTGTTTCACTCCTTGTCCACATTTCTATCAGTCTCAAAATCTGTGATTTAAAGCCAATGCCAAATGTCTTTGCACATTATAAATTCACAGGCAATTAAGAAACATCGCTAGAATGTGTGGCCGGCGGCTGCGGCGATACTTGCGATTGCGGGAGCAATATTTTCATAACTTATACCTTCTTTATTATTTTGCCTTAGACGATCTGAGCAGTTCCCAGCCTCACAAGAAGCACAAGAAACATAAACACAAGAAGCACAAGAAGCATCGCGAGTCTGCAAGTGGAGGTCAAAGTTCAGATACAGGGCAAAGTGAACTTGTAGAAGCAACCGATTCATTGACTGGCAAACCTCAGCTAAAACTCAAGATCAAAATTGGTGGCCAGACATTGAGGACAAAGAGGTACAGACTTTCTGTGAATATTTTTCACATTTAACACTAATTCTCCTAAAGGCATGGTACAAGAAACTCTACATGTATTTGTAATCTGGCACAGATTTCAGTCATGAATTTTCAATCCATTGCAAATTTTGATTAAAAAATACATTTGATTAATAGCATACTTTTTGCAAGAAGCAGACGAGCAATAGATCTCAAATTTCTTGCAAGAATGAGGGAAGCCTACGAATGCATTTATCTATTTAAATTATGTGTACATATTGGAGAACTCCAAGTGATTAAACTGCTAATAGAAATGATCCTATTTTAAAATTTCTCTTCAGTTTTGATAAGATAAGCGTGACTGCATCATCAGATGAACCGAGTGAGGATGAAGACAGATTGCATGGTGATAGCAGTAATGACACATGGAGGGGTAAGTCCATCCTCATCCCGGGGGCTGTTTCATATAAAAAGCTCTTCATAAAGTTATCCACAACTTTATGAATAACTGGAATATGCAAGTGAATTGTGTGAGTCAATCATATAAGCTCAAGTTGAAGTCTACAAATGTTCATTGACAACTTTACTTTCTGGGTATAGACTCTTTTACCTCTATATGAAATTGTTTGAAATAAAGTCATCGTTCGTGATAATATTTCATTAACTTATTTGAGCTCACATTTCGGCACTTTCTATTATTCTCATGCATAAAGTCATGCATAACTTTGCAAACAACTTTCAAGATGGAAGACCCCTGAGTTTTATCCTAATGATAGCAAATATCCATACCAGGAGGTGGGGTCTGTTTCATAAAGCTACAAACTTAAACATAAAGTTACAAATTGCTTTAGACATGACTGGTGACCTGTTCTAGTGCCAAAAGATTGCTATTAAACTATACACTTCAGAGCAGGTTCTAGCCATTCATAAAGTCAGGCGTAATTTACAAACAGTTTTATAAGCACCACATAGGTGGGTAAAAAAAGAAGAAGATGTTTCTTTAAATAGAATCAAACGTCAAACAAAACTCTAACATTGATATCTTGAAGAATTAGATGGTGATTCAGAGCTGCCAAGTAGTACGATTTTTCCGTATTTAGTACGTTTTTTTTTTTACAAAATCAAAATTTATTGAGAAAAATCATCTCTATATGTCTCTATTTCATAAAACGTACACAAATATTGTTATTAGATCAATGTAATTTCAGGTATCTTGTTTTTTTTTTCAATCATTTTGTAAAACCAGGGTGAGATATACACAAGTTTCAATGTTTTTTTTTTTTCATCTGCAAGAGCAGTGCACATTTTAGCTTGCATGCAGCTTGAGCGCCGTGATGGGCGAGTGCGCCAAGCATTTTATTATGAAATACACTTTTTGGGGGAAAAATACAAAATATTTATCTCACATGGTAAAAATGCTGATTTTTTTGTCAAAATACTGATTTTGGGGGATAAGAATACTGAAAATGCAAAATACAACTTGGCAGCTCTGGTAATTGCATCATTCAGTAATATTTTGGTGTAGTATGTTTCTGTGAGCACTCTGATAACAAAAAATCTATTTTGCGAATGATCAGTGACAGTGATTTTGTATTCTTATGGAAATCACAGGTGAAAACAAAACTGAAACTTCAAATTTCTTGAAGTAAAATCACAAAATCATTTCCAAAACTGCACTGGGAATGATCCAATCTGTTTTTTTTTGGGGTCTTATTAAGGCCCCATTTCACCAAGAGTTGCAATTGATCTGATCAATCTCAAATAGGAATGTCCATAAATTTCATAATTTTTCATATAGCAATTTTACACAACATTCCTTTGTAAATGAGAATCGGCATACTGGTTTGTCAATAATGCGTGTATGTGCACATCATATCTAGAAAACACTTGGAGCAGACATACTGTATGCATTATAAATGATTGGGTTGCAAGCTTTCCATATTAGATATCGGTTGGATCAATCACAACTTAACACGGGGCCCAGTTTCCTTTCAATGCAATAGATGTTTCAGCTAGTCCTGAGTATTCACAGGTTTTTCCTAACCCAGTTTGAGTGCCTTGTTTAGTGATCATGCAAACTGTTACATTTTGGCACAAGTATTTCACTGGTGTTTGTCAAAATTTCTCTTTACTTCATGGAGAGTTTTCTTTTCCATGATATTTTTTGATATAGAAAAAGGAGACTGTCGAGCCAAACTAGACTTTTTTTCAGCCCTTCATTTATTTTGTATGGTGGACATACCTTTATTTTAATTCTAATAATTTAAATCTCCTTTAATGTAAAGTTTGTATATTGCCCTATCATTTATTTATCAATTTTACTTTATAGGAGCTACCCCAAGTCCCGTATCTCAAGGTAGCAGTAAATCAATATCTAAGCTTTCTAAAGAAGAAGCAGAAGAAGAGGCGTGGTTAGATGCTCTAGAGGCTGGCAAGTTAGACGAGTATGGGGAGATACCAAAACCCAAAGATGAATCTCTCCTTACTGCTAGACAGGTAATGCATATCTGCCAACTGTCCCTATTTAGGAATAGCCCCAAATTTTGTGAATGAGAGAGCCACTTTAACCAGTGTGTCCCCATTGGCAAAAATCTGTCAATACTCATGTGTAGGACTTTCGGCTCTGTACCTAATAGCCTCTGTTTTCCTATTTGTCTCAATTAGGGGGGGTTAAGGTTGGCACTACAAGAGCATATGGGTGTTTGCTAAAACCATTTGATCTGAAATAATTTTAGTGTGATTTCTAGATTGGCAATTTTAATCTTGGCGAAACCATTTTGGTCCATGTTTATTTTGTATTACCGGTACTTGCCCCTGGTCTAATGATGTTAGACCATGTGGGTTTAGACAAAGTGTTAATTAGACCAAGAAATTATAAACAGAGAGAAAGTGTAACGTGTATATGTTTTATGTGATTGTTTGCTCATGAATATTGTGACTCAGTCCTCATAAAATTTCAGCCGGATTGTTATCTATTTAAGGTATGGAATTTATCTCAGAAGCCAGATCGACAGTCCCAAGTTTTAAATCACAAAATATCCTAATGTGAAAATTTAGTCTTTCAAGTTAATTTCTAATTTATACTTCACAGATACCTTGAGTTTTAACCTTTCAACCAAATAATCTCTTTGTTTACTGTTTTGTTTGTATATAATATTAAAGCTGATTTTTTTTTGTCTGTCTGTCCTCATGAAAATTGCAAAAGCTGATCATTGTAATTGTCTTTCATTATTTATAAAAGTTAAAAGAAGTTGCCTCATTTACTATTTATTTTTTTGTGACATCATCACTTCGGTGCTCTATTATCATAGTAGCTTGTCATTCAAGTAAAATCCCATAGAAACCTATTACTTGTTTAGCAGGGTTATAGTTGGTTAGAGAGTTACCATTAATGGTACATACATATGTTTTATGTAGCTGGAGACTGGTGAAGAGGGGGGGGGGATTAGAAAAGTTCAAGTCTGACTTGACGTCAAGTCTGACTTGACGTCAAGTTTAAGCGCAAACATGCACATGATATTGAATGATTAATCACATATAGGTCTTTTAGTGGTCCATTAAAAGCACGACTTATATTTTGTTGCATCATTTGCCTGTGCAGTATTAGAGCATGTTGTACAATCTGCTGAAATCTAATGATTTCCCCCATAGGCTTGTCTACAAAACTAGCTTTGCAATATCTTGCCATATGGCAGGGTCTTATGAGTAAAAATTATTATACTAAAGATAATAATGATTATATTGCATGGATATTCTTCATGGGATACCATAAATATTTCACTCCTTATGACTGATATCCTACGCAACCTTAATTTGTGCTATAGTATGTAAATCATGAAATATTTCTGGTACCCCATTCTGAGCCATCCAATATAACATGATGATAAGCAGAAGTGAGCATCCTATATGCTAGATCTAAACAATGCGATATCTATGCCACAAGCAACTGTGAATTCAACTGTGCTTTTTCGTCAGACTTGGATCTTTGTGCGCCCATCTGATTGTTGGTTTCCATTTTGTTTTGTAGAAATCCCTTTTGAAGAGAATGGCAGCAGAGGAAGATGACTTGATACCATCGCCCTTTTTTGGCGCTCAGGGCAAGATTCCAGAGATGACCGAGGAAATGATCGAGAAGAAAGCTCAAAAAGCTCAGAGGAGGAGAGTACAAGAAAGGCGTAAACAGGAAGAGAGCAAGGTACGCATGTAAAAATCAAGGTCAAGAGATGGGATTGCTTAAAGCTACTCAAATTCTTGGATGTGTCTTCCACAAACTTTTTCCTGCAGATAATGCAATTTTCCACATTCAGACAATTAGATTCAATAATCATCATAATTATCATGCTACATTTGTACTAGAGAAGCAAACAAATGACTGAAATGTTTAAATATCATCTGTATAATAACCAGTGTCACTAGTTGCGATAACAAAAGCAAATTAAAAAAAATACCCAAATAAAAATTGACAGTATTCCCTCAGAATTCTTTCAGGGTTGTAATTGTAAATATCTCAACACAATTTTGGCCACAGGAAATTTTTGTTTTCAAAAGGGCCCATTCTAGATGGTTTTCTTACTTTTATTTATCAAATGTAGTACCAATGGATATTGATTGCTTTATGTTGAGCAAGTCTTGTGCAACCCATTTAATTCCCCAAAACTGTTTTTGTCTCACCTGCATAGCAGAGTGAGACTATAGGCGCCGCTTTTCCGACGGCGGCGGCGGCGGCGACGGCGGCGGCAGCGGCGGCGTCAACACCAAATCTTAACCTGAGGTTAAGTTTTTGAAATGACAGCATAACTTAGAAAGTATATGGACCTAGTTCATGAAACTTGGCCATAAGGTTAATCAAGTATTACTGAACATCCTGCCTGAGTTTCATGTCACATGACCAAGGTCAAAGGTCATTTAGGGTCAATGAACTTAGACCATGTTGGGGGAATCAACATCAAAATCTTAACCTAAGGTTAAGTTTTTGAAATGTCATCATAACTTAGAAAATATATGGACCTAGTTCATGAAACTTATACATAAGGTTAATCAAGTATCACTAAACATCCTGCATGAGTTTCACATCACATGATCAAGGTCAAAGGTCATTTAGGGTCAATGAACTTTGGCCGAATTGGGGGTATCTGTTGAATTACCATCATAACTTTGAAAGTTTATGGATCTGATTCATGAAACTTGGACATAATAGTAATCAAGTATTACTGAACATCCTGTGCAAGTTTCAGGTCACATGATCAAGGTCAAAGGTCATTTAGGGTCAATGAACTTTGGCCACGTTGGGGGTATTTGTTGAATTGCCATCATATCTCTATAAGTGTATTGGTCTAGTTCATAAAACGTGGAAATAAGAGTAACCAAGTATCACTGAACATCCTGTGCGAGTTTCAGGTCACATGATCAAGGTCAAAGGTCATTTAGGGTCAATGAACTTTGGCCACGTTGGGGGTATTTGTTGAATTGCCATCATATCTCTATAAGTGTATTGGTCTAGTTCATAAAACGTGGAAATAAGAGTAACCAAGTATCACTGAACATCTTGTGCGAGTTATAGTAGTTTTCAAAATCAGCACTGCTGCTATATTGAATCGCGTGATGCAGGTGAGACGGCCAGAGGCATTCCACTTGTTATTGTTTGAAACTTCAATATTTACAATTGAGCCAGACTATGTACTATATTCACATAGATTGACCCAGGAATGTCAATGTCTTGATTCATAACTCTCTACAAATTACTTCAAAAAAGTTGCCCGTTCCTAAGGATGACCAATATAATCTGCATGTGTTTGATTTTATTTGGATTTTTCATATTACTGTACTTCATTTAAAAGTCGTAATACAGTTGCCATTTATGTTTCTGCATATTCCTGTTAGTAAAGGATCATTGACCCTCCCTCCTTCCATTTCTGCTTTAACATCACATCGTTCCATGCAAGCCTTGCGGGTTAGTTGCAGGCAATCACCTGCAACAAAGTTTTGAGCATGTTCAAAACTTTTCTGCGTGCAAATCAGACTTGCATGCACTTCTGATAGTGTCAATGTGGGTGACATGCGGGCAGCAAAAATTATTACCCGCAAGGCTTGGATGGAACGATGAGACAGGTACTTTAACCATCCTCCTCGTTCAGACAAACTTTATTGCGTTCCTTCTTTACCATATCTTTTCCATATATTCTTTTTACTTCCTTTTCCTCTAATGCCATCCACTCTCAGCTGCCATTTTCTCTTCACAGGTTCGTCTTTCCTCCTCATTTTCCATCCATCTCAAACCACCACCCCTCCACAACAGCATTTTCTTCCAAGTCGAACCTTCCCATGAGCTCACTTGTGTAATTCTATCAGATATTTTAAAACCATAATTTTTTTGTATCATTGCTCTCTATGCTCTCATCAAGATTCCTTCTTGAGGTACAGAATTCATACAAATGTGGAATCAAGCCTTTATATATAATTTTTTTATTACAGAAACAAACAATAGAGAAACTGCTCAAGAAACAGGATGCTAAATTAAAGGCTGCTAAGGTAAGAAGATATATGAAAAGAAATTACTTTGAACTAAATAAATATGGCATGGACAGGCTTGTGCATTTCAAACAGGAGACCTTATCACCTAATAATACATGATATATTGTTACAAATGAGAATGCCTTCTGCAAAGTTTTGCCTCTGTTCTTTTGGAATGAAATTAGGTGAATTATGGTCTTTAAAAGAATTTTTGTTTTTGTTAATGTTTATAATGGGTGTTTGTCACTTGGTCCAATGATGTGACATGTTGGATTACCTAAGGTACATACGACAGAGCTGCAGGAATGACACATTATACAGTAGCAGTTCCAATATAACCTTCACACGCTTTGTTGTTACCTAAAACTAAAAGAAAACAAGTATTGACGCTTAAATATATGATTGGGGGGGGCAGGAAATTTCTTTTATTTTTTACTTTGCGTCATGTGTGGTAAATGCTTTAAATTTCTGTAATCTTTTTTTTCGTCTCATTAGCTGCTTCTGTTAATTTTTTTAGAATATCATGTTAAAATCTCCACTCATGCAATATTCCTTTTATCTTTAGGCTAAACTGAAGCGAAACCTGGAAGTTCCTCACATACGATACTGTGACAATAGCACTGGTATATCACTCTCTTATCCAGCTGGCTATGAATTTCCTCTACCAACAACTCAACCTCTGTAAGTAATCCATTGTCATTGATCTTATACATTATGTAGCCTATAATCCAAGCCTTTAGCTTGTATTCAAGCATGTGTGAACAGGCCTCAAGTCTTGTTGAAGGTAATCTCCCTTTCAAAAATACATGTCTTGGTATTCTTTACATTTTATTTTTAGATTGTTCTTATATATTCTTTCTTTGTAGGACAATAAAACCCATCACAAAATGTGGAGTCAGTGGATGTCTCAATGGCAAAAAGTATTCTTGCTCAAAGACTGGTGTTCCTCTCTGCAGCCTAGAATGCTACAGGAAGAATCAAACATTACTATGCGCAACGTGATAGTCTCCAGTCTGTAAGTGTCTTTGAAAATGGACTTGTGGATATTTCATTGATATGAGGAAAGCCGTCTTTCTCGTCAGTCTGACACGAAGATGGGAGACTACTGTGCTGCCCCAATGTGAGAAAAGTTTATATTACAGTGGCACCTCAAAATCGTTGTTGACTTTACATCTCAAGAAGTGACAGTGTACACAAACAATTGTGAAGTAACATGAAAATCAATTGACAGATGAACATTAACGTATTCAAAAGATTCTTGTGAAAAGGTGGTGTTTTATGTGATAGGCAGGATTGTGGAACATGAAAGTGAGAGATGGACACATGGTACCATCATGTCAGGAAGAATACCTGGGAAAAAGAGTCCATAAATGCAGCCGTCATCTTAATATTAGCTGGCAGTAAGTACAGTGATCAACTTCTACACCTAGTGTACCACAAGGAAGCATCTTAGGAACATGAAGTATTAATTTGCACACAGATATAGTAGAAACTTATTACAAAGGTATAAGATACTGCACTCTCACTAAACTTTCAGAATTGATACAGTCATTATTTTCTATCAGCCTTATGTAAAGACAAACATTTGAAAAGTGAAGATTATGCATTGCTGAAAACAAGTCACAAAGTACAAATATGAATATTTATTATTACATGTTCTGAAGAAAATGTCTTTAAAAACTTATCCTGAATCACTGAAAGTTAGTATCAGTATTCTAGAAAAATCTAAAAAAACACAAAATAATATAAAGATGTCCGTATTTTACAATCAAAATGTAAAAAGAAAGAGAATTAACACCACAGCACTTGTTTTTAGGTTTGTTTAGTTCAGTTACTCAAATACTGATTCACTTAGTGTTTTGGTCTTAAATTGATGTACAGATTTAATCATACTATTTAGTGTCAAATCTGGAATCTTATATATTATCTATCTCTGAAAACAGGTTTTTGTTTGTTCTGAGAATCAGTCACTGTGACTCTCCGTTACCAGGTTCATAATATTGAATTATCGTAACAGAGCTAATAATATTATTTTTCTGAGAAAATTGTCATGCCATGCTGTATATCAATAACTCATGAAAATAAGAACAAAGTGAATGTGAATGGGGGCCTATGTAATCCTTTATCCCATTCTGATATCGGGCCAAGCATTTATATTGATTGTCATCTTGATTTTTACTTTTATAATAGAGTGCAAAAGGTTTTTCAAAATTGCAAATAAGAGAAGCGATAACGCAAATAGAAAATTGTCGAAAAAGGTAAAATTATAGTACATTTGACCTATTTTCAAAATATTGATCAGACAGATGAGGACCAACTTATGCTACAAATATGATAATTATTGTAGAACTGGCAACACTGCTATGATTTTAGTACACATGAATAGATTATTTCAACATTTTTTAGAATGACCAATATGTTGCTATTCTATGTTCTTTCACTGGAAGTGAGTTAAGTAGCATCATGCACCAACCTAGTAAACTTAGGAATGGAAGGGGGGGTAATAATAATAATAATAATAATAAAACATTGCTTATATAGCGCATATAACGATGATAAAATCATGTCTCTATGCGCTTAAAAAGAAGAATAGAAAGAATGGAGAAGAAAGAAGAGCCTGTTCACAGAGGAGCAAATATATA
Source organism: Lytechinus pictus (assembly GCF_037042905.1). Taxonomy (NCBI): domain Eukaryota; kingdom Metazoa; phylum Echinodermata; class Echinoidea; order Temnopleuroida; family Toxopneustidae; genus Lytechinus; species Lytechinus pictus. The sequence continues at coordinate 18,812,379 of NC_087246.1, forward strand.
ATCAATTAATAGGTACATGTATATCTTATTTTACAAAAAGGAATGTCTTCAAAAGGGACTTAAAGGATTCTACATTATTAGCTTGTTTAACAATATCAGGTAAGTTATTCCAAAGTTCAGCAGAGGACATTTTGAATGAACGAGCACCGTAGAATTGAGTGTTAATTTTGGGAACTACAAGGAGAGATTTGTTGTTTGACCTTAATTTTCTTTGGGGTATATACTGTTCAATGAGTTCTTTGAGATAGAGTGACGATTGACCTTGTAAGCATTGATAGGTTAGGAGTAATATCTTGTATTCAATACGGGATTTTACAGGAAGCCAGTGTAATTCTTTTAGTATAGGTGTTATGTGTTTGCTGCGCCTCGTTCTTGTTATGAGTCTCGCTGCCGAATTTTGGATCCTTTGAAGTTTATGAATTTGATTATCAGGGAGGCGATACAAAATGCTATTACAAAAATCAATGCGTGATATTACAAGAGCGTGAACCAGTTTCTTTGTGGCTTCTGTTGTTAGAAACTTGCGAATTTTCCCAATGTTATACAAGGCAAATGAACTAGCTTTACATACATTGTTTATTTGAGTTTTCATACTAAGGTTTCTATCCAGTTGTACACCAAGATTTCTTGCAGTTTCTACACATTCAACATAGGTATTATCAAATTCTATTCCTTCTATCTGTCTACTATTTCTAAATTTACTAGTGAGATGAAGCACTGCAGTTTTATTACAATTAAGTTTCAGTCCATTATCAGTTGACCAAATAATCACATCTCGGACACACCTCTGAAGTCTGGTAGTGGCATCTTGCTGCTCACTGTTTTTTAGGACTATGTACATTTGCGTATCATCAGCATACATCATGCAGCTTATCTTATGGTGAGTGATGACATCCTGAAGAGGAGCAGCATATAAATTAAAGGCCAAAGGTCCGACAACTGAGCCTTGAGGCACTCCATGACTGGTATAGCAGGTACGTGAATTTGATTCTCCAATCAAAACAGAATGTCTCCTATTTTGGAAATAAGATTGAAACCACCTCAAAGCATCTTCACAAATTCCGTAGCGTGTCTGGAGACGGGAGAATAAAGTCTCGTGGTGAATGGTGTCAAACGCCGATGAATAATCTAACAGTAGCAACACCGCTTCATCCCCTCTATCAAGAGCTATTAATATATCATTTACTACTCGAAGAACTGCAGTCTCACAACTGTGGAAGGGCCTATATGCAGACTGCATTCTAGCATATAAGTTATTTTCTGCCAAATAATCTTGTATCTGTAAGTTCACCATCCGCTCAATGATCTTCCCAAGAAACTGGATATGAGCAACAGGCCTAAAATTCTGTAGATCATCAGTATCTAACTTGCCTCCTTTAAATGTTGGAACAATATTTGCATGTTTTAGGACACATAGGTAATAAATACATTCCTCGTGCAATTATCAGGTTTTCCCAATTAACACTTTGGTTTTAGTTAAAATTTGTAAAGCAGTAGAGCTTTATTTCATACAACATACATGCAAACATGTAAATGAACCACTTCATTGTCAAGTGAGAAAGATACAAATATTCTAGTTCAGCATCCGTTGAACAAATACATCATATATTTGTCTTGATGTCAACATTTGTAAATAAAATCAAATCAACAAATAAAAATTAGTGTTTGTGTCTTCACTGTCTACCCTTCATAGCAGATATTAAAGGATATTAGTTTATTTTCTGTTCTCCATGGCTACCTCAACTCCCCAAACTGCAAATGTTGCAGCTATCTTACGAATATAATAATTTTGATGGTACATTTGTATTTGGGTCAGTTAATAAACAAGCTGTCAAGCAGTTTGCTTCATATTTTTGAATGATTATTTTGTGGCTATTTTGCTGATAGACCCCAGATGGAATACCCAAATATTTCAGCAAGCAAACTTGTAAACTGCAAACACTCTCACTATAAAGTAGTAGTGGCAGAAGTAGTAGTAGTAGTAGTAGTAGTAGTAGCAGTAGTAGCAGCAGCAGTAGTAGAAACAGTAGTAGTAGTAGTAATAGTAGTCTTTGCATACATTTCAGTTAGTATACTTTGTGCCGCTATTGTTGTTTGAAGGTTATTCATGCCAATCTTGTCTCCAATCTTCCTCTGGTCTGAGATGACGTCGATAGAAACTGATTGTCTTCTGCCACGATTTCACCAGAGCCCTTGCATGAAGAGCTGGGTCACCACCCCAATTTACCAGCTTGGCTGTTAGGGTAAAATAATTTTAAAAAATTGATTGCCATCCTGGCTTTACTGCGGCAGTATGGCCATGATGGCAAGTCATAATAACCTTTATTTCTTGATAAAACGCTTCATACCCTAGAAAAACAGAATATCCCAGAGTAAACACGTTGCCATTATTTATTTTAAGAAATATAAATGAATGTTAAAAAGGCTTTCTATATATCAGTCAAATGATGAGTAATATGGGATATTGATTTCTGTGTGATTTTGAAGATTCAAACAAATGCATTAAAGGAAGGATACAAAGAGAGATTGGGAGAGAGAGACCGAGAGAGACAGACAGAAATAGTTCAGAGGGGGAGAGATGAGGAGGAGGGGGTTGTATTGAAACAACCTCTATATAAATTTAAAACTGGCGACAGAGATAAGAGGGTAAATCTAGAAAATGGCATGCTGAGACATTTTACCTTTACATAAAAATTATGTAAGTGCATTTACCTCTATCAATATTCGGCATATCAACTTTAGATTGACGACAGAGAGGGAAGTAGGGTGAATCTAGAAGATGGCCAGCTCCTTCAAAGTAATGTGTTTCCAGAAGATTGCTTTTTCCTGCACTATGAATACGAGATGCAACCTGTTCGGGGAAAAAGATACTTTTACACACTAGTTGGGACCAGCGCTTCAAGGGCGTAGAGGGGCAACTACCCTCTATCATTTTTCACGTAGCCGGGAAGAAGGGAGAATAATACGAAAATGGAAAAAAAAAAGTTTTTTGTTTGGTTTTGTTAAAGAGAGGTGTGGGTCGTGTAATGCAATATTGCACATGTCATTCCAGTGTGAAAAATATGAAAAAAAAACGTCACCATAATACACCTTGCTTCCATTAAAGAAAACAAAAATTGTCCCGCCTGAGTTGGAATTATGTGAAATGCAGATAGCTTCTAAGTTTTCTTGAAAAGTCAGGGTATCCTTTAGGAATTTTATGCCACATGGGTATATTAAATAAATCGTCTTTTCATGCAGATAAACTTTTTAAAATGTATTAAAGGAAAGTAGAGGAAATTCCCGGGTATCGTGCTCATGTTCCAGTCGTTTATTATGGGCATAGAATAAATTAGAAGAAGAAAGCAACATACCCTTGCTAGACACTTTTCTGAAGCACATTGTTGATCATCACCACTAACCAATAACATTGTTGGTATCGATATGTCTTCTACCTGATTAGAAAAAAATAAAATAAGTTCACGTTTGACTCGCACTCAGTATTTGAGAAAGAATTCGCAAATCAATAACAAGTTTGATGCTTCATCTAATCGATAATTGATTGATGAATATCGTCAAGGTCAAGGGATTTTCCAAAAGGGGGGGCATATTTTGCCCGAGGAAAAATTTGACAAGCCCCCCCCCCAAGTCCTCACTTTCAATAGGGGCACACTTGTGTTTTAACCGCATTTTTACATTACAGATTTTAATTGTGCCTCTCAAAGGGGGGGGGGGGGGGCACAGAGAGAGAGAGACGAGCCAGCTGTGCCCCCCCCCCCCCCGATGGATCCGCCAGTGATCGCATGGATAATAAATATCTGATAGTTCCGGCACTGTTCAGTACTTTATTTATAAAGTTGAATAACTTACTGGTGGAATACAGTCTGCTCTGTAATCTATATGATGAACCTTGTGATTGAAATCAAACTCGAACCACTCCTCACCATCATCTCTTTTTGTTATGCGGGTGTATGACCCAGGAGGTCTAGAAATGATTCATATCAATAAGTCATTCATATTAATCCGTTTTCATTGAAAATTAAGCTTTGATCCAATTCTAAAGGTCAAGTCTACCCCAGAAAAAAAAATGCTGATTTGAATAAATAGAGAATAATCGAACTAGCATAACACTGACAATTTTATCAAAATCGGATATAAAATAGGAAAGTTATGACATTTAAAACTTTCGCTTATTTTTCACAAAACAGTGATATGCACAACTCAGTGACAGGCAAATGAGACAGACGATGACGTCCTTCACTAATATTCCTTTATTCTGTTTTTTATTGTTTGAATTATATAATTTATCATTTTTTACAGATTCGACAATAGGACCAACTTGACTGATCCATATAGGATTAAACAATGCTAATTTCTTATTTTCAGGGAAGAATTAATCTATGTTTCCTTGGACAATGAGAAGAAAATTAGAATATTTCATATTTCAGATAACAAAATGAATAGTGAGTTGATGACGTCATCAGTCTCTCATTTGCATACCGACCATAGATGTGCATATATTTGTTAAATTAAGTGAAACTTTAAAATGTAATAACTTTCTTATTTTACGTCCGATTTTGATAAATTTTTTTCAGTGTTATGCTTGTTTGATTTTCTCTTTTTATCAAAATCAACTTTTTGATGAAGTGGACTTGTCATTTAACAATGATGTACATAATTATGCAACAAAACTGTAATCATTTCAACATTATAAATATTTGTACATTTTTTAAAACTCCATTTAAATTTGTTTAGGTCGACGCTTGTAGTTCCTCTGGTTGTGGGTTGTAAATGGACAAACATAGAATGATAGATAATTGCATTTGAGGATGAATAGATAGATCAACCAATAGAAACGATTAAATGAGTAAACGAATCAATGAAATGAAAGAATGAATTAATAAATTATTAGTTGTTGAGGGCGTTTATCATTTGACTTCCGACAGAGGTATATTTTTTGCTCTCAAACTATAATCATGGTTTTACACCATAAAAATGTCCTCCTTTCGGAGAATTGCCATTTAATGTAATAATGACAGTAATAAGGATGGTGACGATAATTTATCAATTATGTTAATGAAAAGACTTTTTGCCCGGGGGGGGGGGCAGTCATATATATTGCTGTAAACCTGCGTGACTAAAAAACGCGTTTAAAGGGGTGTTTTTTTTCAGTTTGGAAAACGTGTTTAGGGTATAGTGTTTTTCCCTCCAAGCTTTTTCCCCGGGGCTTTTTCTTCCACGTTTCTGAAAAGTGTTCGGGTTCTTACCGATTGAGCGGGTATAACCCTCAACTGCAATGGGGGGGGGGGGATGCAATACCCATGATGAATATTTAAGCTTAAAGTAGACAAACTTGTTTAGGGGTCATATTCTAGTAATAACTAGTTTAGGGGCCGAAATGTGTAAATGAAGACCGCGAAAAACTTGTTTAGGTGGTTATTTTTCACACAGAAAAACTCGTTAGAGGGTGTTTGCAAATAATTTGGTCACGCATGTGTACAGCAATACATTTGACTGCCCCCCCCCCCCCCGGGACTTTTTATGCCCCAAAAGTTAAAAAGTAACTCTTGGTATCTAAATAGGCATGTGGATCAGAGATTTTGTCTTTTTCGTACCGATTGTCTCATTTTCCATTCATTTCATTCTTGCGTTTTACTTCGAAAAGCTTCGAAAGTCAAAAAGCTTCAGCGAAACGCTAGCTTCATGGATATTTTTAACATGTTTAATGTTTTAGTGAGAATAAAACAATGAATGGGCAAAACTGACGGAACAAAACCTGTCGAGTGAACAAATGAAAGCGGGCAATATGCTACGAAGAATGCGAGCAAGTGCACCAGACGGAGTTTATAATTTTGATATGAAGAAACCCATGGGCGGAAATCCCAGGGGGGACGTGTCCCCCCTACTCAAAATAGTAGGGGGGCACAATATCAAATGTCCCCCCTACTCAAAATAGTAGGGGGGGGGCACAATATCAAATGTCCCCCTACTATTTGTGGTCTTTTATGATGGTAAGAAATACATCATTCAAAATCGAAATAAAACATGTATTTTAGGACGAGATATGACCTTACTTTTGGGATAACTTTTTCTTTTTTTTTGCTTGTCAAATTTATTTTCGTCGAAATGATCTTACATTTTGGGTGATAACTTTTTTTTGTTTGTTTTTTTTTGCTTGTCAAATTTTCCAGCCCCTTGTCCCCCTACCTTTTGGGAGAGATTTCCGCCCCTGAAGAAACCTAATTGTTTTAAAACAAGATGACACACTTACCCTGCCGGTTCAATTATATTCCCATCGATAGTCTCAAGACCGACGTGCGTGGCAAGAAAGTCAACACATCTTTGGACACCCAAACACTGGATTGGAAGGTCAGGGATTCGAGACACTGCGTTCAAGGCCAGTGTTCCACCGTAACAAGTACCATTTAATCCAATTCGATTCTCGTCTATATCTGGATGTGTTCTGGCAAACTCTATAATATCCTATATCAAAGATTAAGACAGACATAAGATAATGAACTAATATTATTACATTCCCCGTATTTGAGACAGATAACAAGTTGTTGCAGGACTTCAAAAAAAAAAAAAAAAAAAATCCACCTTCAGCTCTCTCCACGACTGAATGTTTTTCATTGAGATGTCCCCATGCAAACGCTACATGAATTTTTGATCGATGCAGCCAAATTTCATACAATAAGTTAAAACTTGTACTGTTCTCACAACAAACGGTTCTAAGAGGATGCCAACGGACAGAAACATTTTTTTTTTGGGGGGGGAGGCGTTAAAAACTATTTATGAGAGTCGGGAAATATTGTGCTATTGTGTTTTATTTATAATAAAAACAAGATTGAAGTTTTCATGTTTTTTCCAACAAAATTAATTTGATATCCACAAATTTTGACGATCATATCCAGTCTTTAATTATCAAGTGAATGACAAAAGTCGTTATATATTACAGTTAAAAGATTTCATTTTATTATATTCCTAATATACCACACTCTCTCACTTATTTCTTATTTCTGTATTACCACAACTGCTTAATTACATTTTCCTGATAAGTGTTGATAAAAGAACTTACTATCAATAATCGGCAATTCAAGTAGGCATTACCATGCTTCTGGAGGTCGTCCTTTAGTGACTGGAAGTAATCGAACTCAAACACTCCAAAACCATGTGAGGCAAGGAGAGGGAATCTATCACGAGCAAAGGTTGGTCCTAATCCAGGCATCTCGATGACAAGAGGTACAGGGGAGGACTGGTTAGCTGGATTGATTGTTAGATGAATAAATTGATTTGAGTTGACCGATTGATTGTTGGTCATTTGATGAATAATTGTTCGATTGATTGAGTGAGTGAGTGAGTGATCGATCCATTGGTACTTGATAGATTGATTGGTTATTTGAATTGATAGCTTAAGTAAATTCATTGATTGTATATTGTTTCATCCATTGGTTGATTGATTGATTTGATGACTGATTAGAGTGAGTGAGTGATCTATCGATCGATTGGTCTTTTGGTTGGATCATTTGATTTCTGATTTGCATGCTTGATGGTTTAGTCGATTGTTGTATTCCATGATTGATTAATACATGCATTGATTTATCGAATGATAAGTCTTTTATTGATTCAATAAATTATACCAATGTAATGGACAACATATACCTTTCTTCGGCAAGTAAAGTGTCCCCATGGCCCCGCCACATTCAACGAAACTATGCTCGACGTACGGAGCAACAAAGTGTCTTTCAACAATGACAGAGTCCAACTCTTCTTGCTGGATACTGTTGCTTTTGCCACTGTCTATATCATACATTGAGATTGTATAGACCAAAGGATTGGTTGGTTTGAATATATATATTCTTGGGTACTTGGCAGCATGCACAGGTAATGACTGAACTCTTGAAAGTAATCCCATTGGCTCTATTCCTGCGTATGTGCCTCCTTCCGAAGGGTCGTCATTAACTGTATAAAATTAAAGAATATAAGGCCTGCTATGATGACGACCATTTCATGTTTTTATCAGGGGCGGATCCGGGATTTCCCAAGACGGGGGGGGGGGGGGCACATTTTCCCGAGGAAAAAATTGACAAGCAAAAAAAAAGAAAAGGTTTTCATCAAAAAGATAAGGACATTTCGTCCACGAAAAAAATTGACAAGCAAAAAAAAAGTCTTCACTTTAAAAAAAAAAAGGGGGCACACTTCTCTTTTAACGGCATTTTACATTACTTAACAAATATCAATTGTACCTCTCAAAAGGGGAGTTGGGCACGGACCGGCTTTAATTGCCCCCCTGGATCCGCCAGTGGTTTTTATGACAATATCATAAGTACCATGGGCCGTGTAGTTTTGTGAGATTTGGGGTCCCAAGGGGAAGGGGAGGACGAGGTATCCCTCTCCCATATAGGCCGTGCCATGCAAAACTGGAATCTCGAGAGGGTGGGCGGGGCACCCGCGGCCTCGGTGGTTCACCTCGCCATGCAATTACTTCTTATGCGAGTTATTTTTATCATCAACATCTTTGATGTTTTAAAAGTAACTTTTATAGATCAATGTTACTCATCAATTAAAGTATAGTTTGGAAGAATAATAGTCCCTTATATTGTGATCATCAATAGATCAAGAAATATTTCAGATACAAGATTTTGTACATCTCCATTTTCTCTAGTCACAATCGCAACAGAATTCGGGGGCTGTAGTTCAAATATGAATATATTTCTTCAAGACTATCGGAAATTTGGAGTTATAAGAGTATAATAATTATTTTTTTCACGTTGATTCGGTCGTTTGCAGTGTATTTACCAAGTATTACGATTCCGGATTAAAGTTTTTATAAGAATGTAAAACACACGTCTTTAGTTTCAACCAGGGGCGACATTCGTACCTGATATTTCCCCTTTCTCGTTCGCCGTATACTGAGCATGAGCTTCGAACTCAAATCTCCCACATTCAGTGGAAACTGTTGAACGTAATTCCACCGTTTGCCCGGCTGCTAGCCCATTAGCCCTTATATCCAGACATTCATCTGATAATCCAATACGAGGGCACACATGAAGCTTTGAAGAAGACAATATAATTTGATTACAACTGAAATGTCGCGTTAGTTGTTTTACTTTGTGAATCCGTAAATCGCATAATAATTTTCTCCCAATGTTCATGATATTCCTGAAATGCATGACTGTCTCTTTCTTGTATGATGGCGAAGTATTAATCCTGATATATCCTAACTTGAATATTCAGGTTGCATGACATGCTACTGAATACATGTATAAGCTTGTCAACAAAATAGAATTGCTATCATAATAAAAATATATAGCTGTAGACTTTGGACTTTGATAGGAAATTCATGAACTCCTAATAAAATGGATATATAGGTATACAGATTATATTCGCCAAAATTCCGTTTGGAAGTGTACTCGTGTTGAAAGCATAATATTTGTCCTTTTACTGAAGGGTTGAGGGGAAACGGCAAAGCCCTTGACAGAATTAATGACTGTACTTACAAGGGAGGGGCGGGGGTGATTTTCAAGTAAGGATTGCGATTTGATTGGTCGATTGATTAGATTGACATGTGGATCCAGCGTCCTGTGTCATAAAACTTCTTGAAAATTAATAAGTCTAATCCAATCAAAATGAACTGAATGACTAAGGAAATAACAAACAAAAGAAAGCACCCACAGAAAACCTCGCTTATTTCATAAATCCGTGATATAGGCATAAAATTATGAAAATCATGGGCGGTTCGTAGACATTTCTATTAATACTCTAATTTCATCCCATTTCCCATTCCCCCTTTTGTTGTCTTCGCTACTTGACAAATTATAGGGAGGGGCGATCAAAGGAGACTCGCCCCTATTTAGTGTTTTCTTTAAATCTGTCAATATTTTGATTTGATTTGATTCATTTTTTCTTCTGCATTCATAACAATGATATACAATACAATTTTCATTGCGTAACAAGCATAATATATCAGTAATTGATTTTGGTATTAATCATAAAGAAAAAATACAAAATAAAAAAGTCATTCTAAACAAATATGATCTACTACCAACAAAGAAAATTTAACATTTACAGTTTGCAGGAGAAGGATTGTCATTACAAGCAGATTGCTTAAAAAAATAACAACCCCGGATATTGATCCTATGATGATGAGCTTTGACTTTTTTTCTTAGCCTAGATAGCATGCAGCGGCGTACCTGCATGGCAAACTTCGTCAGGAGGGACAAACCGTTTCCGACAACTGAAAAAAAGGAAAACGTCAAAGGTCACCATCTTTGAAACACATTCCAATAAAATTAATGATAAATTTATGATAAATCGATGGTCATCAAAATTCTAGGGGGGGGGGGGGGGCACCACGCCCTTAAATACGCTATGTGTGATCCATTATCAGAAAATGTGTAAAGACAGTAAAGTGATATATTTAGTGACGTATCTTACTCGATCGATAACTGTACTACTTTACATACAAGCCAACAATTTTAATCTGATTATGCACATTGGTAAACAAAGTTATCTATTAATCTTATCTGTAAGTTAACAAAATCTTATCTGTAAATAAACGGAGTTTATCAGAATTTATTGCCGGACAAAAATATCAACCACTAGGTCTTTTTAGCAGTTTTCAAGACCAAGATATTTTGGAGACCAAGTTAACGCGAGAAAAAAATCTAACATCGTTTTAGAAAAAGGGGCATCTGCCCACTTGATAATTTAAACTCTTTCAAGGCAAAAATCCCAGCTGTTTCATCGTCGAACAGTGCGAGCCTTCGACACACCCACCCGTTCGACCAATCAGAGCAATCGATGAAAAATCAGTATAAGTTGCAAGTCTTTTTTTTTCATTATTGGAAAACAAAAAAACTTTAACATAAAATGTAAGTCGTGGTTTAATTCAACAATATGTTGGGAACTAAAAAATATTTGTCGCAATTTTTTAATATATGATTTAGAATGCTAGAACTCTTACAAATCAATATTTAGTGCTAAATCTGAACACTCCCGGTGTGTAAAATAGACTACACACTCAACTCATTGCAAAACAGGACTTGTGACGTCACCAGTGCCAATTGATTGCGCGGGTCTAGACTATTGTAAACATGGTCCATTATCGTGCTCACGTCGATTTTTTCCACTGCTGGGATATCCCATCATCTGTTTTTCATTCGTACCAAGATCGCGTCCGGGATCGCATCTCAATAGCAAAGGCGTCGTTTAGTCAACATATTATCAGTCATGTCAGTGGCAGTGATCTAACAAACATAGAGTTTACAATACAAAAAATTGGTAGGATGTGTTAATCACGATTGACGGAGTTACGGAGCCGGCGCCGGAGGATTTTGAGTAACTTAGAACCCGAGCGGAATTATTATTTTCTAACTACAGTACCTGTGCGGTACCGGTGGATCAGTCTTGAAAAAGTACTAATAACCTCGCATGCTTGTGTGAGTGCACTGTACCGGCAAACCAGTATCACTATCAGTAAATTAACGGCTCGATCTTCCCAAAATGGCGTATCGACTAGCCATTCTCTCAAGAGCAAGAAACGGTCTCCTCTTCATCAACAAAAATCGTGTGCAATTAAATGTAGAACTAGAAGGTCATCGTGTGTTGTGCAATGGAATGGGAGTGAGATTCAAAACTGCTGCAGCAGCAGCGACAAAGCCTCAGAATGTTCAGAGTCAGACTAATAATCACAATGTGGAAGTTGTGGACCAAGTCCAAGATCATGAAGATGCTGGAAGTAAAAGATTGTCTCCTGCGCCTGAAACCAGAACGGGCATGACGGGTTTAGATCTGTCATTTTCACAACCTGAAATTGCATACAGCAGCAAGACAACTCTGGAATTATTACGATCAATCATGGTTCTCAAACTTTGTCAGTTTGACTTTCTTGTTAAATACAATAAACAGGTAGGTATACTAGGTAGGGTCTAAATTCTATCTAAGGGCATAAACGCGTCACATGGATTTGGTTTGATATAGAATCTAGTTGATTCTGGGACAGGGTTGGTGCCACCTATTTCAACATAATTCTAAATTACAGAGAAACTGACAAGATGAAGGTTAAAGAAAAGGGATTCTGTCTGTTAATCTCTTTGATGCTGAATCAGTTGACATGAAAATTGTCATGAAATTCAATAATAAATTAAGTGAATTTATTGTAAAGTAATTGAATGTAATTAAAAGTATTTGACAGTAATTGAAGTCAATTACATTTTTTATTTCAAAATACAATTACAATTACTTTCCCTTTCAAACCTAATACAATTATTTCAAAAATGTAATTAATTACGTAATTGATCATCAATTTAACTGAGCCCTACCCTGTTCTGGACTCTAGGCATGAATTTAGTCAATTCCCTGTTTGTCATATCTTCATAGGTCTGTTATAAAGATCAATCTGGATTGGTCATGTTATATTCTTTTATGAATGTAACTAATTTCTTGTTGCATTTCATTTTTGGGTTGAATAACTACATCTTGTTTGCTTGGAACTGGGAGATTGGGATAGAGGTAGGGGCTTGATTGACTACATTTTAATATGTATCTTGCTGTTTCACTAGTATCAGGCCTACTTGAAAATTGCATTTATGACCAGATAAACTGGTTGTGCTGCTTGACTATGTTGATAGGCAGTACCCATGTAACATGTAGAGTGGCAAACAGGTGACAAATTATAAAATAAATTGAAGCATAATTTGATATATTGCTGTAGGCCTACATGTGATCATTAACACTGTAGAAAAGAAATTCAATTTAAGAATATTTCAATTTTTACAGTTACTGGATTTCTCCAGGAAGATTCTTGGAAAGCGTTTATTTGAAGCATTGATGAAGGCAACCTTCTACGGCCATTTTGTAGCGGGGGAAGATCAGCCATCGATCAAACCAAAAGTTGAACGTTTGAATCGCTATGGGGTAGGAGCCATCTTGGATTACAGCGTCGAAGAAGATATCCCTCACAATCAGGCTGTAGATGCAGAGATGGAGTAAGTGTGCCAAAAGATCATCTGTCATCATCATCAGTCATCAATATCATCATCATCATCATCATCATCATCACCGCCACCACCACCACCATTATCACTATTATCATCACTATCATTATGACTTATAAGGATAGTAGCTGTAATCTTCTTTATCATCATCATCATCCTCATCGTCATCATCGTCATCAACATTATTATCATCTTTATCATAATCCTCTTCATCATAGTGTAGGTGCAGCTATCATTACCATACATGCAGACCTGCATACATGTCTTAGCATTTATATTTGTCATAATTATCATTATAATTTGGTGTCATCATTATCATCCTAATCCCTATTCCTGTCATCATTATCACCACCATAATATCATCAGCATTTTGACCTCATTTTCATCATGAACTTCATTATTATTACCATTTGTATTTTTCTTCTTCCTCCTCTTTTTACCACTACCACTACCACCGCCACAACCACCACAATATTACTGTTTATTGAATATTGTAACCATTTTGGGTCCTAATTTTCTTGATCTATATTCAGTTAATCTGTATGTATTTTACCTAATTTTGACCCAAGGAATAAATATTAATTGGGAATAGTGAGTAATGTGACTAGGCTTTACTTGTACATGTAGCTTGTAGTTATAATACGATATTGACACAAAACATTTAGACCTCCATCCCTATGTATTATATACCGATGAATTACTTTTATAGAATAAACAAAATTAAAGGAATTGTGAATGTTTGAAACATTGTACCATCATTGATCAATTTGATCATTAATGTTTTGTTACTTTGTATTTTTTTGTAGATCCTGCATTTCAGAAGCTGATCACGACGAGAAAGGTAGATTGGAAATTGATTTATGTTATCTTAAATGCAAATAGTCACCCATTCTTGTATGTAGGCTACATGATACAGGAGTTTTTCAATGATTGTATTAATGAGTGAATGGGACATAGATAGTTGGTCATTTGTTATTTTGTTCTTAAAAGCTTTCTTAATACAAGTTCAAAAAGAAAAGCTGCCTCTCTCAAAAGACACATTGGCCTCCTGTCAAAATTTAAGTAGCTTTAAAATGAAACTATAAAATAGTTTTGGTACATTGAAGCTTGTATAAAGATTTGGTAAATGTTTAATATGTGATTTATATGTACCGTATTAGTTTCATTTTGATTTTCCAGAGTGGACTCGTGACCTTTAATTTTTAAACATTCTTAATGAAAATTTCAATTTTACATTTGAAATTATTTAGCACCCTCTCTGGATTTTTTTATTTTTATTAAAAAAAAAAAAGGCAATTTAAACTTCAATATTTTACGGATTTAGTGATTGCGTATATTAGTAAGATACAAACAGATTCTTCTATGACATTTTCATTCCAATCTGTGCTTGAAGTAATTGTTTTTTTGTACTTTATAAAAGAAGAAATACACACTGAATTTTACAGTACATGTACTTTGATTGCCATCAGTTGCCCAATAAAAATTGATTTACTCGTCAAATTACAAAATATATCCATTAAAATTTAAATAGGGCTACATTTTATTTCATATTGCCCATTACATTTAGGACTTACATTTGTAATAAATTTGAATAGTGAATAACACTTTTTTTTTTTTTTTGTTGGGGGGGGGGGGGGGGCAACAGTTCATATACCCTTCCATATATTCCATGTATAAAGATCGAGGGAAAATTAGATGTAGGACGGTAGGGCCTAATTTACTGTTTTACTGCTTAGAAATGTTCATTTTAGATTACAATATCTATATATTTGGGTATTGAACCAAATAGTAAATTATATTACAGGGTTTTATTGCAGCTTTCAGGGTGCTGTGAGAGTATCATGAGTACATGTATGTGTCATAGTTTGGACATCTGTTTTAGCTCATGGTTTGAACTACATGTACCTCAAACCATGGAGAATAGCTCCATGCTCCAAACCTACAAACAGTACAGTAGGCCTATGTATGTGGATCTGACTCTGCAAAAACTATTATGCAATGTGCTTAAACAAAGATTTGATGGCATTATTCATGTATGTAACATCCATCCACCCACGATTGCTTTCCCTTGCATTGATTACATAACAGGAGTGCTTCTATTCTATTCTGTTCTGTTCTATGTCAACCAAATTGACTGAAACGTTGACTGAGATTGCTTCACTTTTGGAAATGTTGAAGAAAAAAAATCCTTGAAAAAAAATCATCATTCTATTTTATCACACCCTATTTAGTGGACCAAAGCGGTGATTGAGAGCAGATTCACTTTTACACATTTGTTTAGAAATAAATGGTTGTATTTTTCTTTCTCTTACAAAACAAAATAAACTGACTTTTGCCTTTGAAGTAAAGGATGATTAAAATTAGATTTCTTGTTTTGTGTTGCATTGAGCCACATACATATTAAGTACAACTCCTAGATGTTTTTCACGTAAATTCAACAATCAAATACTTATTTCTGTACATGAGGGTTCATTCTCATTGTTTTTCTTCTCTTTAATTTTGAAATAAATTTAAATGGCATCCTTGCATAATTAATATGTTCATCTGTTGTTCTTTCCATGGGGGTGGGTGCTGGGGCATTACCCTTCAACCCCCATTTGTTCAAAATTTTATTTTTAATGGTATATTTACATTTCCTCCCTACTCAAAGTGTTTATTTTGCTCCATATATTATGTTATTAATTTATTTTAATAGTGGAATAAATTGATGGTCAATATTGGCCTCTCATTTTATGTCACACCTTTGATCAAGGAATTTATTGCTGCCTACTAGTGTCTATTGCTTTACTTCGAGCTAAATAGGTTTTATATTGTCTTAAAAAATGTTATCTTTGCTAGTCAGTTCACGAGGGTTCAAACTATAACTATTACTCACATAAAGCCTGAAGCCCAGACCTGATGTTGTACTCTCAGCAGCCTAGACTTGGGTAGATGTTTTTTTTTCTTCAAAATAGACCAATACGTAAAAAGACAGAAATTACAAGAAAAGGGTACTGGATACTATGGTACGACTTGAACTGGAAGTTTAATAGGGAAATTTTATTATGAAATATTGGCTTTGATTTGACATTTTAATAGCTTATTTATCATTATTAGTTAAATCTACACTTATTTGGGACCACATTTATTCAGAAATTTGACTCAGATAAGGGTAGGCCTACATGTACGTTTCTTGTTTATATCCTGTTAATGTTCTTGTGAATAACAAAAACTTGACACCTCACAATCCCCAATTTAATATTAAAAAAAGGCATAAATGCATAATCATTATGGCTGGAAAGTGTATCTTCTCCCAAATAATTTAATACCATATTTATGTGGTACATAGTCTTCACGCTTGGATAATCAGTACAGGCGCGTAGCCAGTGGGGGCGGTGGCCCCCCCAAAACGTCCCCTAAAAGAAAAAAAGAAGGGAAAAAAGAGAGGAGAAAAGGAAAAGGGAAGGGAGGAAAGGGAAGAAAGGTAGCTTTGTGTTTTTTTTCTTTTTATTCTTTTTTTTTTCTCAAAAGAGAAACTCCTTCACTCTTGCTCTAAATTTATATATGAATTTTGCTTCCGCGCTGTGCGTAGTTAAATGACAATACTGAAGTTCTCCATTGTTTTCCAACCCTGTTTTTCCACCTAAGCTATATGTGTTTCTTGCCAGTTAAAGTTCAAATGTATACATTAGGGCATGGAATTAGAGTAAGGTTAGGCCGAAGTATGTGAAGTTATCTTTTTTTTTAATTGATCGCGCAACTTCTGGTCGGGTTGGCTCCGGGCGGGTAAAATCTTTATATCAATTTCTGCCGTCACCTCCATAAAGTCAACTTCTCCCGCTTTTCAGCTCAATACTAAACAATCATAATTTTGGGGCAAACAGGTTCCTAATTTTAAAAGAGGAAGGTATAAAATTTGTGTCGTACTAAATAAAAAAGTACAATATTTTTTATCAAATTCTATTAAACTTCATGTCATTTCCCTGCACATTCATCTCCTGTCCTGTTTTGCGCCCTCAGTTTGAAATTTTGATCCCTTTTGAAAACAAGGTTCAAAATCACAATATAGTCAACTGAATTGGAGCTGATATAGGTAGTAGAGACAAGAGAGACGGCTCCTTTTCATTTTAATTTATGAAACACCAAAAGCTTCGCGCGCTCTGTAAGTGTTGGCACACTTCGCGTGCATTTACCGCCCCCTCCAAAATGAAATCCTGGCTATGCGGTTGAATCAGTAGGTATTCTTTGCAGTGAATTGGATAATCGGGTATTATTTGCACTATTAATGAACCCCAGATGCCAATGATGTCATAATCCTACATGAGTTTGTCAACATATTTGCAAATACCTTTTCAGTGAAATTAACTGAGAATTTATTACTAAAATGTGTTTAAACAGTTATGTAAATTACCGAAAAAAGTGATTTGAATTGAAATGGATTTAATGCAACCCTTGTAGGATAATGACTTCATTGACATAGCTGGATTCATTCAATGCAGTTATGCCTCACTTTGGCGTAAATGAAAATTTACATCACTGCAAAGAATACCTACTGATTATCCAAGCGTTTATACATACCACATAGATATCAAATTATTAGAGAAAACATACTCTTTCAGGCCACATATAATAATTATGTGTTCATGACATACTTTTTCCTTAAATTAGGGATTTGTGAGATGTCGGGTGTTTTTGACTCACACAGTATAGGCCTATAATGTTAGACATTTATAGCCACAATACTGTACAATTAAACATCACATAGAAAAAAATGAGATGACTTTATAAATGATAAAAACAGAGAATAACCTTTAGTTAAATAAAAGATCATTAGGTTCACACCAAGTTTCCAACAACCAAGCAGTTAATTTTGAATAAAAAGGAAAAAATCACAAAAGCACAACACTGACCTATAATTTTATTGAAATCAAAAGAAGATAAGAATGCTATCATGTATGATAAAACTTTAAGCTTATTTGCACAAAATAGTGATAAAAGTTGTCATGCAAATGAGAGAGCCAATGATATCACACACAGGATTATTTTGATTTTTTCCTTCTAATAACAGTAATGGAGAATGTAGAATCCTTGATATGGATAATGTGTTATCAATCATTATGATTTGTTGTGATCAGATCACAATTGTGCTCATCACCCGATCTATGAAATTGAAATTTGAAAATCGTTATTTTATTTGATATGATATTGCAGGCTTGGATATTGTGAGTGTTCGATATCATCAACTCCCTACATACTGACCGGGATGTGCATTGACCTAAGTTTGAATTAGAAAACATCAATATTTTTTTACGTGTACATCTGATTTTGATAACAAATTTTGTACCACATATATATATGCTTGTCTCATTTTTCTCTATTCAATCAAATCAGTTAGTTTAGGGGTGAACTTGGCCTTTAAATTGAAAAAAAAAGAAGGAAGATTAGATGGTAAATATATAAGGTTTTGCCTTTCTCTGCTGCCAGTGCAAAAGCTACATATAATAACCACCTCACATTTGATGATTAGTGAACTGCAAGTACAGTGCTGTCATTATGTTGGGTCAATGATTTCCACGCTCTACATTCTTGCTGGTGCTACATGTCCCCACCATCCCCATGTCCAAATAGAATCACTGAGATTTTTATTCATTACACAATTGTGATCCATGCCAGCAGATCTGATGAGAATATTTGTTCAAGCAGTGGGGCACTTCAGTTATAACAAATTCCCACTGCTAGAAAAGGATTGGTGACGTACATGTACAGTAATGCTGCAGTCGCATTTCCCCTATTGCAGCTGTATGGCGAGTCAAAAACAGCCGTTCTATTCATTTTTGTCTCACCTGCATAGCAGAGTGAGACTATAGGCGCCGCTTTTCCGACGGCGACGGCGGCGTCAACACCAAATCTTAACCTGAGGTTAAGTTTTTGAAATGACAGCATAACTTAGAAAGTATATGGACCTAGTTCATGAAACTTGGCCATAAGGTTAATCAAGTATTACTGAACATCCTGCCTGAGTTTCATGTCACATGACCAAGGTCAAAGGTCATTTAGGGTCAATGAACTTAGACCATGTTGGGGGAATCAACATCAAAATCTTAACCTAAGGTTAAGTTTTTGAAATGTCATCATAACTTAGAAAATATATGGACCTAGTTCATGAAACTTATACATAAGGTTAATCAAGTATCACTGAACATCCTGCATGAGTTTCACATCACATGACCAAGGTCAAAGGTCATTTAGGGTCAATGAACTTTGGCCGAATTGGGGGTATCTGTTGAATTACCATCATAACTTTGAAAGTTTATGGATCTGATTCATGAAACTTGGACATAATAGTAATCAAGTATTACTGAACATCCTGTGCAAGTTTCAGGTCACATGATCAAGGTCAAAGGTCATTTAGGGTCAATGAACTTTGGCCAAATTGGGGTATTTGTTGAATTACAGCCATAAATTTGAAAGTGTGTTGGTCTAGTTCATAAAACTTGGACATAATAGTAATCAAGTATCACTGAACATCCTGTGCAAGTTTCAGGTCACATGATCAAGGTCAAAGGTCATTTAGGGTCAATGAACTTTGGCCAAATTGGGGTATTTGTTGAATTACAGCCATAAATTTGAAAGTGTGTTGGTCTAGTTCATAAAACTTGGACATAATAGTAATCAAGTATCACTGAACATCCTGTGCGAGTTTCAGGTCACATGATCAAGATCAAAGGTCATGTAAGGTCAAAGAACTTTGGCCACGTTGGGGGTATTTGTTGAATTGCCATCATATCTCTATAAGTGTATTGGTCTAGTTCATAAAACGTGGAAATAAGAGTAACCAAGTATCACTGAACATCTTGTGCGAGTTATAGTAGTTTTCAAAATCAGCACTGCTGCTATATTGAATCGCGTGATGCAGGTGAGACGGCCAGAGGCATTCCACTTGTTATTCAAGCCACCTATATAATGTTGCTGGTAAAAAAATGTTAACAGCTGTTTTCGACTTGCCGTACGGCTGCCATAGGGGAAATGTGACTGCGCCATAGCATGGACCTACTAGGTCCATGGCCATAACTATCTGTTATACTGTTGTTTGAGGTTTGATTCATAGTCCAGTGCTGGATGAATCGTTCAAACTGAAAAACATCAAGCATTTTGCTTTGTACATGACCAGTATAATTTTTCTCCGTTTTTATTGAGAGGTGATCTGCTAATACATGTAGTAGACTCAGGGTGGTAGCGGGCTGGGACAGGCCCTCTTTACTTTAGTGCAGATTCTCGGCGGGGCTTGACCTTTCCATGTAGGATTCGTACCCCACTCGTAGATGTTTTAGGAACTTAGCCCCACTGGTTCTTGATTGAAAAAAACAATATCTAATTGTAAATTATCAAAATGATTATTTATTTTCTTGTGTAAATAGGAAACCTGAACACAAGATAGACAATTCCTTTAATGAATAATTGATTGAATGTGCATATTTACTCAAGATAGATAGTGTGAGATATCACTACCATTAAGCAGGGCTCCACACTAACCCCTTGTTCTACTGGTCCAACCTGTTCATGTCAGACCAGTAGATTCCCAGCTTTTCCATTTTTTTACTGGGTCAGAACCTAAAATTTACTGGTCCCCCAAAGAAAGAAAAACATAAAAAAAGAGTTTATTATGCTATCTTTTATTGCCCCCCCCCACAAAAACGTGGATACAAACAAACAGTACACACACACTCACACATAATTCATGAGAGCCATGTTTTAAAATGCCAGACCCATTTTACACAAAAAAAATCAGTTTGATATATACATGTATATATTTTTTATTTATATTTCTGAAAAGTTACTGGCCTGACAGCAATTGTTACTGGTCTGGGGACCATTGCCAGTGTCGCGCGCTGCAATAAGGTGGACACCGTGCATGTATTGAAAAAAAAAGGGGCTGTTTTTCTTAGCTGGACGATGTATGCGCTCACAGTGAAAAAGGGTATTAGTTGAAAAATCAGGAAAAATTGTATTCTTTTCCACCCTAATCATGAAAATGAAACATTTGAGGCAGTATTTAGGGTAGGGGAAATATGACAAAATCCTTGTACTCTGAGATCGGAGGATGATAAACTTGTTTAAGGATTTATTTTTTAATCCTTCGGTCAGTGTTGTAATGACAGTATAGGTTAAGCAAGGATGTTCAACACATACCTCCATGGGCTATGTATTATGCCCGGGGGGGGGGGGGGTGGTCACTTCCATTTACGAGTGGATACCATGCGCGACCATGGGGTTTTGAAAAGCCCCTTAAACAAGCATTTTCCATGTTCTGAAAATGCACACCTTAACAAGTATTGATGGGTGAAACCCTACCCTTAACAAGTATTGGAAACAAGCGGTACCCTGGAAAGTATTCCCCGAATTGACCCCCTAAACAAGTACAACGATATCTTAATTGTGTCACGGACGTGATCACGGACGTTGGCTTTACCTTTACTTTCATTGAATTAAGTACCACGTACACCACACACCTCGCTCAACTCGGACCCTAAACACGTAGTGTTGGGGCAGAAAGTACGACATCCTTTATAATTTTAGTCTTTTTATACCCTCGCAAATTGGACCGTAAACACAGTTTTCCGAGCGAAATAAATATCCTTTTTTCAATATTTTAGTGTTTTTGACACACCTAAGTTGTAACATGCCCTATCTTGGAAAAGAGATCCTTTTTACATGTTTTTTTTGGTCACGCAAGGTATCCACTCGTCAATGGAAGTGCTCCCCTGGGTTATTATGTAAAGTATGCAGTGCCGACTGGTGCAGTATGCCTACATTGAATTAAAATCATGGTTATCTATCTCTAATGCATTCAAGCAATTTTTTTAAACCATGGGTCTGCACAATGCCACAATCCCCTTTCAAATCACACCCTTTTCATTATTTCAAGTTGTGTTTTTAAATTACCCCCCCCCCCAAAAAAAAAAATCCCTCGATTGCAACCATAGTTTGTCGTTGAAAAGCACGTTCAGAGGTTGAAAAATAGTGCTGATTGAACAGGGCTTATTTTGTTGACTGGGAATCTATTTCATGCAACATTAACCTTTTCATTTAAAGTAGTAAATGTGCAATGCATTGATCATATAAAGCTATTCATTCAGCACAGTTGATTGAATCTCTCTTGAAAGTATTCTGAAGTTCCTTTTGAAATTTGATTGTTACTAATGTAATATGATCCCCTGTATAATTTGTTACAAAACTTTTCAGGTTTTTTGTTCAATGAGAGTTCTATAAAAGGGATTTATCTGTCTGTGGCAACACATGCAATAGAAAACTATTTCTTCATTTTGATTAGATAACTTGTATGATACTTATAGGTCAACTTTTTTTGAGGGGCAAATGGGCTGTGAAGCACCCATTCAGCATTTTCTGTTATATAAAAATGAATTCATTTTTGTGTAAGATTACCTAGACCAGTACTTTTTCTCATGGATAACAATTTGATAGCTCTGTATCCAACCAGTTTGCATGCAAAGGGTTATTATTATTATCTAACAGCTTGCAAAATACTTAAATTTGAATTTGAAAAAAAGAAAATAAAGGGAATTTCCCAATACACGAAATTCAGTGCATATGCCAAGAAGATAATGGTACTGGATGGTACAGTTTGTTATGTACAGGAAGTTTTTTGGGTTGGTAATCAGCCAACAAAAGAAGGGAAAATGCACAGATTCTAATTTGATCTAAACTCAAAAAAAGTTCGGAAGTCTGACTTTGATCGATAATCACTCCTCGGTTTTAGTAAATATTAATGTGTGATTGATACCAATGAATACCGTAGATCATTTAATTCTCTTTAAAATGATACCTTACATGATATGATTATGGTACACATGGAGGTGCAGTGCCTTGAAATGTGGGGTAAGGTCAAAATTCAAAAGTTGCAAAATGACACAATATTGAAAGTCAATGTTCTTTTTTTTACCGTGATAAGTGAGTTTCTCAGCGGTTTCTTTTGTTTTCATGCACCTTTAACATCAACATTTACATGGAATCAAACACACCTCTGCACAAGCAAACACATAACAAACAAATAAACATGCATGGGTATTTCAAACCAGACTCAAACCATGTTATCTCACAGAACCATCACTACATAAACCACAACAAAACATCTAAAATGAAGAAGCAGTGGCTTGATTTGAATGGATTATCATTTTTATTGACACAGACAAAAGAATCATGTTCTTGATTGACTTTTCAGGTTTTTTGTTCAATGAGAGTTATATAAAAGGGATTTATCTGTCTGTGGCAATACATGCAATAGAAAACTATTTCTTCATTTTGATTAGATAACTTGTATGATACTTATAGGTCAACTTTTTTTGAGGGGCAAATGGGCTGTGAAGCACCCATTCAGCACTTGCCTTGGGTTTGAATGCCCTGCGCAGTCCTTACGATCCCCAATGAAAAACTTAGGCCTTCCATTTAAGGGGCAGTTCATGCTAACCATATTTGAGAAAAGGAGAAAAATTAGAGAACATTATTAGTGAAGGTTTTGCAAATTTGTCAAAGAGTAACAGAGCTCATTTAAAATTTTGATTTGTGATGTCACAGACAAGCTGCTCCTTCACATGACGTGTGATATAAGTCCCTCATAATGTCATTTTTTAGAGAAATTGAAAGTGATTGTGTTATCAGACGTATCATACATGAATCATACATTGGTATCATACCCCTTCTACATGAACAAAATTTAAACATGGAATTTATATTATTATACGGCGAAGCTGCTCCCATATGATCATGTCACACACATTAAAAACTTCAAATACTAGTATCTCTTATTCTTTGATGAATTTTTTATCAAATTTCACCAATGTTTTTCTGACTTTTTTTCTGCATTGATTTAACTTTAAAGCCAACTTAAAGGACAAGTCCACCCCAACAAAAAGTTTATTTGGATAAAAAGAGAAACATCCAACAAGCTGAAAATTTCATCAAAATCGGATGTCAAATAAGAAAGTTATGACATTTTAACTAGTTTTGCTTAATTAATTCCACAAAATCATCATTGTCTTATGAAACAAAGTTTTATTCCTCCCTTAAGTTTTGTGTAATATCCATTCTTTTATCATTTTGTAATTCAGTCAAGTTGGTCATTATTGTCAAATCTATAAAAATTTAAATATTATATCATTCAGACAATAAAAAACAAAAGAAATAGTGAAAGACATCATCAACTCTTTCATATACACTGAGTTGTGAATATAAAGTGTTGAGTACAAAATAAGCAAAACTTTCAAAGTGTCAGGCTTGCATGTGACGTAAAACATAATACTTAGGCCTATACATATAATTTATGCTAATCTTTGTCTGATTTTTCTGCTTGCCTCAATCAAGTTGGCATCAGGGTGAACTTTACCTTTAAATGTTGACAGGAAGAAATTATCTGGTATAGTTAACATTTTATTTAAAGAGTGGGGACAGTGTACAGTGTACCCACTCTCTATTAAATGTAGTTGTAATGGGAAAAATTTGTGTTTGGGTTACTCAATATGCAATATTGCTATTAGAGCAATTGTCACCATAACATCATGAAATCTTTGAATATAGAAATTAATGTTTTTTATGTTTGTAATTTATTTGTAATCAGATGATGCTAAACATCTCAAGCAGTTCATGGCCCATCCAGAGTTTGGTGATCGTCGCGAAGGAGTCTCTAGTGCCAGAACCTATTTCTATACTGATGAGAGGAAATGTGACGATAACTTAGAAACATTGATGGAGTGTATTCGTGTTGCTGGTGAGTTACTGTAGGCTGTTCAACTAAATTCAAGATAATGAATTGTTGGAAGTCTTTTTGTATTCACCTTGACAATATTGGCATTTCTTTACATCACTGCATTTAAACATTAGAAACAAGAAGAGATTGACAAAGAATGTTTCGATGTTAGAAGTTTGTCATTTATGAAAGTAAGCATTTATTTTTATGTTTTTCATCAGATTGCTGATCGAAGGATTTGATTGATTATATAAGCCACTGAATAAAACATCCTAATGTTATATAAAAATGAATTCATTTTTGTGTAAGATTACCTAGACCAGTACTTTTTCTCATGGATAACAATTTGATAGCTCTGTATCTAACCAGTTTGCATGCAAAGGGTTATTATTATTATCTGACAGCTTGCAAAATACTTAAATTTTAATTTGAAAAAAAGAAAATAAAGGGAATTTCCCAATACACGAAATTCAGTGCATATGCCAAGAAGATAATGGTACTGGATGGTACAGTTTGTTATGTACAGGAAGTTTTGTGCAGTGCCTTGACATGTGGGGTAAGGTCAAAATTCAAAAGTTGCAAAATGACACAATATTGAAGGTCACTGTTCTTTTTTTTTTACCGTGATAAGTGAGTTTCTCAGCGGTTTCTTTTGTTTTCATGCACCTTTAACATCAACATTTACATGGAATCAAACACACCTCTGCACAAGCAAACACATAACAAACATGCGTGGGTATTTCAATTTTCAAACCATGACTCAAACCATGTTATCTCACAGAACCATCACTACATAAACCACAACAAAACATCTAAAATGAAGAAGCAGTGGCTTGATTTGAATGGATTATCATTTTTATTGACACAGACAAAAGAATCATGTTCTTTATTTACCCTTGATGACCATTTCTGCTCGTTTTGCAGCTTTTCAATTTAGACCTCATCCAACACTTTAATTCTGCTCTTTTCTTGATGGCATGATCAACCATGGTATCATTTTAAAGAGAATTAAATGATCTTTTGAATGATATCAAATGTGCATTGTGGAAAATTGGGAGTTGGGAGAAATTAATGGCCAAACTCAGATTTCCAAACTTTTTTTTGAGGGGTTTATTATCTACATGTAATATATTTGTAAAATAGGATGGTAAAGGCTATTATTTACAGAAATTGATATGGGCAAGTCATGGGTTTTGTAATTTGATCCCACACCCTACTCCCTCAAAAAAAAAGGAAAAAGGGAAAAGATGGAGAACAAGGGGAAAAAATGACCCTGCATTTATTCTATTTCTTAGTGCAGGGATTGTTTTTAGTAAAACCTGTACATGTATGTCCTTTCAAAAGACTACATGTCAAAAACAAAAACAAAAAACCAGTAAGGTGAGATATGTACTGTAAAAAACGTAATTAGGAAGTTTTTCATGAGTGACATCACACATCTTGTTCACAGTGCCAATGGATCTCATTAATGTTTAATAGTGTTCTCAGCATTCAGATGCTCATATTTCTTATTATTCATTCAATTTTCTTCAAGCTTCCATTGATCCGCTTCTTTATTTTTATGTTCTGAAATACAATCCAACTTGTTCCAATGGTTTCATTTTCCTTTAATTCTGTAAAATACTGAGTTTTTATGATTTTATTGTAATTTGTATTTGCAGGTGCCACCTCAGATGATGGTTTTTGTGCAGTGAAACTGACAGCATTAGGAAGACCACAAATCTTGGTAAGCATCGATCTGCTTTCATTTGGATTTTGATACCATTTACACTGGAACAGGTGTCGCCCATCATCCAACACGGAGTCAAGTTTTGTTATACATGTATCTATTCAAACATTGATAAGATCAGATGACCACTGTTTTTTTTTTACTCTATCTATATGATCCTTGTATACCCCCTATACAATCATATGGAAAAAAAAATAAAGAGATCACCATTATCAGGGTCAAAGGACAATCATGAAGATAAATTGATTTTTGCTACAACTTCAAATCAATTATTCATGTACTATATGAGAGTGATGATGTGATTAGGAGTTCTGAAAATATTGACAATTTAACGATATATTTGAGATCAAGTGATGGTGGAGGCATGTATATTTAATCCATCTAGATTTCTTCGACAATGATCAGACCTCTGGCTCTATTGAGACACGGAGCAGGAACTGAACTTTCCAGGGGCCCGTTTCATAAAGAGTTACAACTGTTGTAACTTTGCCATTATGGCAACTACCATGGCAACAGGGCTCAGCAGCCAATCAAAATCAAGGTTGCCATGGTAGTTGTCATAATGGCATAGTTACAACAGTTGTAACTCTTTATGAAACGGGCCCCAGATGTATGA
Source organism: Lytechinus pictus (assembly GCF_037042905.1). Lineage (NCBI taxonomy): Eukaryota > Metazoa > Echinodermata > Echinoidea > Temnopleuroida > Toxopneustidae > Lytechinus > Lytechinus pictus. Next base: position 18,839,441 of record NC_087246.1, read on the forward strand.
ATTTTAGGTCAAGATTATTAAAAATTGCATTTAATCGCATGTATTTCATTTCAAAATTAAAGTTTTATTATTCTAAAAGTCCTGGGGCCGTTTCATAAAGGCAAAGCTCTTCGTATAAAGATGAGAGTGGCCGGTGATGCTTTCCTACACGCTAAATCATTGCCAATGAACATTTTGGTGTATACCATTTATCATAAAAAAGGATCACCAGTCGATCTTAACGTCGCTCTTCACTTACGCTTACTGCTTTATGAAACACCCTCCTTGGCCCCGCCCATTTCATAAAAAGTTGATATGATAGTAACTCTTGCTGGAATGTCAGCTACCATGACAACAGTGAAAATTCTGCTTCTTGATTGGCTCTTCCCATGAAAGGTGACACTCCAGCGAGAGTTGCTATCATAGTATATTCACTTTTAAATGGAAAGAATGTAGCTTTCTTAATTTATACATTTCTTCACATGTGTCATCTATCCAGTTAAACTTGTCCGAGGTGATAGTCCGTACTCGTCAGGTGTTTCTTAGGATGTCTGGTCAAGAAGAGAACCCGACTGTAGACCTCATGTCTCATCGCTTGACCGAGGACCAGTTCACACATGAATTAGAAACCATGGGTATAACATCTAGGGATGAATCAGGTGTGTGGTTTACCTGGATCGATGACGATAAAGACGGGTAAGTCTGAAAGGGACAAGTTGGTCCACTTACTTCCATAGGAGACATTGGCCCGTATTCTGAAGTCCGGTTTAACTTAGACCATGGTCTAAGTCTGTGCTAAATTTATAGGGAGCCAAACATTCTAACATTCTGTTTATATTGTATATTTCTCATATTTACTATTTTGTTTCCTTTTGCTTTCATAATGATGAAAAATACTTCAGTTATCATTCCCGGACAGTTTGGGTGTCATTATGAGTTAATAAATTGGATGTGTACTGTTAAGGATGTGTGCCCCATTTGGCTCTCCATAGTTAAACCACAACTTTAAACCAGGGCTTAATTTAAACCCGAGTTCAGAATACGGGCCATAGTATCTAGAGCTGTGGGTTAAAATGCATTGGGTATCACCTTAATTCTTTATTTGGCAAGGCGATGGGAATGGGGAAAATTGTTCATTGACACATGAACGTTTTACTTTCTTTGACATTCTTTATCAATGTCTAGTTAATTCTGATACATAGTCATGCCCTGTAAAACAAACAATGCAGCGATGAAAGAAAATTACCAATGTTGCTAATTTTCAGAACATAGGCAGATCAAATAGGGCTTCCAATGTGTTATATTCCCAATATATTAGAAGTACTGTAGGTTACAGCAGTTACATGTAGATTTCTTGATACTGTAACATGCTATCAGACAGTATTCATTGAAATCGTCCACCCATTTGAGCTCTTTATCATTGTAAATTTACACACAAAGAACAGACATGGCACTTGATTTCATGCTTGAATTCATAACAATAATGGTCTTTCTTAGAAACCCTCTATCATGAAATATGTGTGGTACCTGGATCAAGATATGTCTGCAAATCTCCTAAATGAAAATAGAAGGTGCAGTGTAAAGATAGAGATGATGATGATAATGATACTAATGAAAATATTGGTGATGACATGGTGATAATAATGACGATACAATGTCTAATTATGACCCATGAAGATAGTTTATGAAACAGCTTCTCACATTCTCTGTAACATTGAAGAGTCATCAGACAGGTCCCCCAAAAGATTTTTTTTCAATCAGTCATATGATGAGACAGCTAGTAATAGTATTAGTATTTTAGATTTGACTTTTGTGCTTTCTTCTACATGAATGCTTATTTTCGCCGTGTCATGGTTGCCAATGTTTTCTCTTAGTGCATTTTTTCTGGTACAAATATGCATTATGTGCCTATATTTAGTCATTTTGTGCTTGAGGTTTTCATAGGAAATGATCAATCAGTCATTTAATGATGAGACAGCCTTAGCTATAGAAATAGGATCGGTTGACCTTGGATGCAAGCTCCAAGTTTGCTGATATCATCAAACTAACTACTGAACAGGCCAATTTTCTGGCATCCAGATAATTTTATTTTTTGTTTTGGGAAGATTTTTATATTACAGTACAAATTGGAATTTAAGTAAAAAAGGGCACAACAAATCACCAGACTAATGAATGAGGGGCATCGAGGCCAGTCAGAAGGGCATCCAAAACCATGGCCTTCGATGGCCTTGAATTAATTTAACCCCTGCAAAAACCTTAGAGATACACAGGGTACACGTTTTCTTGACCACAGTGATAACATATATTCCATATTTGAAAACAATTGAATTTCATTAATATTTAGAAAACAAATGTGCACACTTGTATTTAAATTCAATGAAGATTTGTTTTCATAATAACTGACTGGTCAACCTTTTGTGTGGCCTATCATTGACTATGTGTTATAAATAACTAGTCTTAAAAATATTCTCTTTGTGATGACCATCAGTAATAATGAGAATGAATCAGTCTATAATTTTGTTCACATACAGAGAAAGTAAAAAGTTTTTGAGAAGAAAGTACTTGTTATGCTACTTTGCAACATGAGTATTGTGGTATGAATGTATTGAGTGGTGAATTAATAGTATATTATCATTCAAGAAGGGCCTACAGTATTTTACAAGACTACTTAGCCCAGAATGTTGCATTATCCTGGCCAGATGTCAGTAGTTGAGGAATTGAGATGGTGCTATTAACACTTTTGGTGTGCTTCTCTTTTAATAAATAGCTTTTTATTCAGGAATAGTAACACACACTGCACTGGAAATATATATTTTTTGTCATTCTAATACATTTTTCTCTTTCTGGTCATATTCCATGGGGGTAATTGATAGCATAGGAAAAAGACAAACTGCAGAGGTATCTAAAGGAGACATTGACCTGTGAAGCATTATTATTGTAAGTCACTTAAGGAGATGTTAATACTTGTCACTGATTGGTTGTAATTGATTGCTTTCTTTCAGGTGGATTGATCTTTTGGATTGGGAATGTCTTGTGCAACCAGATCTCAAGCTCTCAAAGATCCTCAAAGCTCCAAGGATAGAGGTTAGATCTCAGCGTTATTTTATATATTGGGATTTAGGTATAATTTGTGTTGAATCCAGTCTGTCCTTTAAAATTTATGAGGTTAATTTTACATGTATGTCGTCTTAAAGGTCAAGTCCACCCCAGGAAAATGCTGACTTGAATAAATAGAGAAAAATCAAACTAGCATAGTGCTGAAAATTTCATCAAAATCGGATGTAAAATAAGAAAGTTATGACATTTTAAAGTTTCGCTTATTTTTCACAAAACAGTGATATGCACAACTAGTTGAGTCAGTTGATGATGTCCATCACTCACTATTTCTTTTGTTTTTTATTGTTTTAATTATACAATATTTCATTTTTTATAGATTTGACAATAAGTACCGACTTGACTGAACCATATAGTGTTAAACAATGCTAATTCCACATGTTCAGGGAGGAATTAATCGTTTTTCACTTGACAATGAGGACATAATTAGAATATTTCATATTTCATATAATAAAATACAAAAGAAATAGTGAGTGGATGACGTCATAGTCTCCTCATTTGCATACCAGCCAGGATGTGCATATAACTGTTTTGTGAAATTAAGCGAAACTTTGAAATGTCATAACTTTCTTATTTTACATCCGATTTTGATGAAATTTTCAGTGTTATGCTTGTTGGATTTTTCTCTTTTTATTCAAATAAACTTTTTGTTGCGGTGGACTTGTCCTTTAAGGATTAAGAGTATCTTTAATGTGGAATTTGACTTCTCCTATCTTAGAATTCACCTTTGAAGTGCATATGATCTGGAAATTAGACCAAGTGTTAATCTTTCATTACAGGGTGACAAGTTGGAACTGCTTCAGTTTATTCTGACAGAGGAGGAGGAACAACAAACCAAGCGTATGTTACAGAGGGTCAATGAACTAGCCAAGGTAAAGTGTATTGTTCTTTATACAAACATAAAGTGCCCCCCCCCCAAAAGAGTAAAAAATTGTTTTGTTGATGCTGTGCTTATGGCATTGACTATTGAGAGACTATTGGAGATGTCAGATGACAATGCCAGTTTATGTTTTTTAGTTGTCCAGTGCACTATTTTGATAATTTAATTTAATGAATAAAATTTATCATGTGCTTTATGTTTCTAGCTGATTAGTATACATTAACGATAGTTGTGTAATATGTTTCATTCTTCAGTGTGCGAGAGATAAGAATGTTCGTGTGATGGTGGATGCAGAGCAGACATACTTCCAGCCAGCTATCAGTAGACTTACCATAGAAATGATGAGAAAGTTTAATCGTGAGAAGCCTGTCATCTACAACACATATCAGTGCTATCTCAGGGTAAGTCTTCCAATTCATATCAACTTTATTTAGAATGTGTTTAGTCTCATGAAAGGTTATATTGATGTCGCTCCTAACTCCTGTACATTCATGTTTTATCATGTGACCTGAAAAAAGGGACTCACTGCCAAAAAATATTTATGATCCCAAAAACAATTTCTAAAGGTGCATTGATTGTAAGCAACACTTCCAAATCTTTAAAGGTAATTAATAACCTTTAATCATGGTAAGTTTGCCATTAAATACATTTAAAACCATGGTAACGGGGCTTGGCAGCAGATCAAAATGAAGGTTTCCATGACGTAGTTACTGTAATCGTCAGTTAAATTGTATGAAACGTTTCCAAGAATTTATTGATATCTTCAACTTCTCCGTGAATCCAACAGCATGCCTATAATTGCCTGAAAGCCGACATGGAACTTGCCCGTAGGGAAGGGTTCCACTTCGGTGCCAAGCTGGTCAGAGGAGCCTACATGGACCAGGAACGCAAACGCGCTGAGGACATAGGCTATGACGACCCCATCAATCCGACCTACGAAGCTACCAATGAGAGCTACCATAGATGTCTAGACATGGCACTGGATACTATAAAGACACGGGGTCAGACAAACATCATGGTGGCATCACACAACCAGGATACAGTGAGGCATGCCGTACAAAGGTATGATGCCATTTCCCCCTCTTCCCCATTCGGATGGTTAAACCATACACATTTGCTTTTTCCAGATTCTAAGATATATTCCCTTTAAAAGTGGGTTAAGATTCAAAGTTTTATTCATACTTGTGAAACATATATTTTTATTTTATTATTTTGATGGCATTCATTTATTGGATTTAAATCTGCATTTGAAATATTTCACGTTTATTGGAGCTGAGTCTGCATATGAAATATTTCAATTTTCCTCATTAAATTGTAGAACTTGGATGTTATCCTCTGTAATTATGTGTTGTAAACTATTGTTAATCAGTGAAGATTTTCCTTATTGTCAAATATCTACAAAATGTAAAAATAAAACAAGAAATAGTGAGTGTGTGACATCATCAGCCCTCTTATTTGCATATCACTCACACTGTGCATCTACATGCAACTGTTTTGTGAAGATTTATAAGCAAACTTTAAAATGCCGTTATTGTATTTTTCATTTGATGTTGAAATTTTCATTGCTTTGATTTCTATGAAGTTCATTCAAGTAAACTTATTGAGGTAGACTGGACCATTAACCATATGAGATGATTTGTGAAATATACATAGAATTACTCAATGTCAGTTTGTCTTGAAACACGATTCCACTTGAGGTAATGGACAACACCTGTTTTTGAGTAAACATGGTAGTGGTATACCGTACTATCAAGTTGCCCTTGAAAGCTGATATACTTGGTGTAAAAACAAACATCAAATTGGTGTCCTAGTGTAACTCGTATCATAGAGTGATATATTTTATTCTGAGTTTCAAAAGATGTTTTCATATTTTAATTTCAGGATGGAGGAGCTTGGTATTGGTCCTAAGGATAGATTAGTCTACTTCGGTCAGCTCTTAGGAATGTGTGATCAAGTTTCTTTTCCTCTTGGTAAGCAGTCCTACAGTTCTAATATTAGGGGGTGCTTCAAGAAATTATTTACAATCAATTTCATATAATAATACAGTAATTATTAATGGCAAACCATTAACAAGCAAGTGGCAAATTGGATCTCTCTGTTGGATGAAGGAGATCAATAATTGATTGCTAATTTGCTGGTTCGTGATCGATTGCAAATCTTAATTCCAAATACAGTGGTGCTAAAAAGTTAGAGAATTCCACCAGAAAATGAACATATTTAAAAGAGGTCAAGTTCTGCCATGTTTTAGATATTCAATTGTGAAGTCGGGTGATAAAATACTACATTCAATAAAGTTTGTTTCTATGAGCTTGCCCGACATTGTAGTGTTGTTACATTCGACACTCAGCATGAAGGAGTGCATTTTGTGGTGGGGTTCACTAACTTTCTAGCACTATTGTATATGATTGAAAAACAAACTTTTACAATTGCGAGGAGCTCAAGCAAAGTAAATCTCTCTGCTGCTAGAAGTAGACCAGAAATCAATTTAAATGATATTTGTAATCGATTGCAAATGCATAATGAGTAGAATGATTCTTATTATAGCAAGCATCTCTATTACATGAAGCAGACCAGTAATCAGTTGCAGATTTATGATAGATTTTTCAGACCTAACTTTATTGATTGATCGCAAGTTTCTGGAATGACCCTGTATGGGTTTTTATGTAACCAAATTTGGATATGTGAATATTTATTAACAGAAAGTGAGATTCATTTTACAGAACTTAATTGTTTCATAATAGCCCAAATTACAAAGCAATTAATGTAAAGAAAAAATGCAATGCTTTATATTTGAAATATGGTAAAGCATTTTGAAAAATGCCCTTTGAGAGAATGTTAAAGATTATTTTGAATATGAATCTACTGTTGTTTATTTATCTGATGCAAAAAAGGGTACAGAGCTCTGTGGACATAAAACCTTGCCACTGTGACCTTTGCCATTGAATGATTAAATAATTGAATTGAATTGAATTGAATGTATTTATTGTCCTGTGTAGGAAATTCATTTCACATCGGGTTTACAAAATTACAAATACATATGCACATAGACAGAATGAAATAGACTTACAATACCGTGGGATTACATACACAAACAAAATGCCGTATACGTTATTTCAAATATAATAGAAAAAAGTACAATTGCATATGTATAAATTGATTAATTATTCAAATATTAATTGGTTTGTGATTCCATCTCCAGCCCGAATACGTAGGGGGGGGGGGGGGTGGAACGAGTTTTGCGAGACAGTAAATTAAAGGTGAGTATTAAAAGGGGCGGGGTTCACAGTAAGCTAAGTGCAATTCCCCATTCTATCTGACAACTGTACTATTAAACACATGTTGAGAATTGGGGACGAATGACTGCCTAAAACGTACTCTGTTAGTACGGGAGACACAGAGGCGTACACCAGACCTATTGAAGTTATAATAGCAGTGTAGAGGGTGAGATGGATCTTTTAAGATAGCCTCAACTTTAGCCAGTAATCTCTCGTAAATAATGAATTAAAAACTGAAAAAAAAAGATGTATTAAAGTGATATCCAGAATCAAAGAAAATATTAATATAATTTGTTTTTGAGATAACATAAAAACCTTTTAATGGATAAACTTCAGACTTTGCTTGTGAATAAAATATCAAGTTTTGTACCCTTGTTGCGTTGCAACTATTTGCATATGTATGATATTACTTGCAGGTAAGATGGGGTATGCAGTTTACAAGTACGTACCGTATGGTCCTGTGGATGATGTTCTACCATATCTATCCCGTAGAGCGCAGGAGAACAGCGGGTTGCTCAAAGGTGTTACTCAAGAACGGAAGCTTATGAGGCAGGAATTGACAAGGAGAATCACAACGGGACAGTTGTTCCATAAACCTTGATTGTCAAAAGTCTTTCCCTAGGATACAGTCATAGTGATAAATTCTTCATTTGCTTTCTGTCTCTATTATTAAGAGCCTCATCGTGTACATTTCCATTCTGATGTGATATGGTATTGTGCCCTCTGAATGTTTCCTTTAGATTATAATCTGTATGTCATGTGTTTTATTTATTTCATATTTAAAATCATGTGCTTCTAACAGATCATTTTATTGTTGTGCAACGTCTACCCAGTGTGTTTTATGTGAGCCTGTGGAAGCTGAAAGTTGATTTTTTTTACCTTCGCTCAAGTACCATCCAAAATGATCCATTGTACAGCTTATCAAAATTGCTGGTAACTACACCTGTGAAAGGATATTCACTTTGTTTCTTCCTGATGTCACACGTGGCTTATCAGCAAATTTTATTGCATTTGGGAATTCTGTTCCCATTCCCAAACATTTGATTTCTTTACAAACAATTAATTTTTAGGGTTAATAAACGCCATTATGCCAACTCCCTCAATCAATGTAAGACCTTGCTAAAGACCCACTTTTTTAATGTCTAGATATTCCACTCTGTCTATCAGTTGTGGGAAGGTCTCTCTTGAGGTGCACATCTTTATTTTGTTTCATTTTCTGTTTTTGTTTATTAAGATCACATTTTTATTTTTACAACTCCGGTAGTTAGTTAAAAGACAGAAAATAGAGTGCTTAGAGACATCCGTACTAAGCGCCTTACAAATATTATTATCATTATTATTTATTTTCATGAATAACTCAACTTCTTAGGGCGTATAATGGCATGAAATTTGAATTCATTGAAATAAAAGTCTTTTAAACTTGGCTTTACCTCAGAATGATTTATTCACCTTAACTTCCACTTGTTATATAGATCGATCACTTAAGTTTTGTACCACTGCTCCAGTGAAATACTCTGTTTTTTAAAGGGCTCACAAACATTTGAAGGATGCCAATGTACAAAAACAGCAAAGTCCAAGATTTACATTTTAGGTGGCAATAGTGTGCAAAGCATGCACTTAAAGCCCAGCACACACTATGCAACGTGATTGCACTAATATCCAACTGCAACAAAATTGCTAAGTGTGCGACAACCTGCAACGTGCTGCAACTGTGATTCGATTTGTTGCAGAAGTATCGCAGATCAAATCTCAGACATTTGGCATGTAAAATCATTCTACAATTCTGCGATTTTGATAGTTTGAGCCAATCAGATTTGCCCTAAATGACGACATCACAACCAATTTGCTGTGCTGATGCAGCGCAGATAGTGTGTAAAATAGGTGGTGCCATGGAGATGTAGTGCGTTGCAGCAGTTGCAATGTGTGTGCTGGCCTGCAATGCGATTGCACCGAGATGCGATTGGCATGAAGAGCACAATATAATTGGAAACATACAATGTTTTCTGCTTATCATTAACCAAGCACAGAGTTTGACATCTACATTTGTTTCACTATATTGGATAGAATGATCATTTTTGTTTTCTTCTTTTTACTATTCAAGATCTTCTTGAAAAAATTCTCTAAACTTTTTGTACTTTGAAAAATAGAATTGGTTTTCTCTTTGAGTATATCATATTATAAAGGTTGATTGTCCATTCATGATGAATAAAGCTGCTTGATATTCATTCACTTAATAACAGTTTATTAAGGACCGAGTGATAATGTTGACATTTTCCAGCTGTTTATTCATGTGAAAATTGTAACCCCAACTTTTTTTTTTTTACTACGCATCACTTATTAAGAACAGAAGCATGTTTTACCTGAAATGATACAAGGCTCTTTTCATGGCTGACATTCTTGGAAATATGGCTTATTTATTCAGTTTTATATTTATTTTGTGAACATATTCACTTCACAGACAGCTAAAAGTAGTTTAGTAATGGTGGCATATATTAAAAGCATCATGCTAATCTTTACATTTTTTTCTTCCAATTCTGAATGTATATAAAAAATATTTTTTGTTTCAAAATTTTCAAGTGTCACCTTGTCTTTTGCTTATAGTGAGCATATACACATAGGTTGAGCCACCTTCTGGCCAGCCTCAGTCCACGTATCGACGTATGTGTATCTTGGCCTTTAATAGGAAACTTCTATAAAGTATATACCTGTCAATATAGTGTTAGGATCCATCCTTCACCTTTCGATCTCAGCTTCCCAAATATATGTCACTTATTAATGACAATTATCAGTAAGTTCTGATTACAGATTGTCAATTCCTTTACTGACAAATGCTCTACAATGTGAATACACTTTTGTGATCTACTTTCTACTACCTCTTGTTTGAAAATGTGCCTTTCAGCATTAATTTTCAAATAGATTTGTTTCAACACCAATGGCTTTGTGTTATCATCATGTGTGCTGTATATCATAGCCGATAACATTAGTATGTAGCAATAAGAACACTCTTTGGTAGAGAAATAAAATTGAATATGAATAATGTATGAGGAATGGAATTGTGTCAGTTGTAAAACAAATATTGTTATTGTGGTTAGCTTTTATATATCAATGGACATAGAACTGCTTTGAATTTTTTGTATATAATTTATTTCCCCAGGAAACAAAAAAAAAATGATGTGTCTAATTTGTTAAAGAAAAGTATTCTGTGATCATAAATGAATATGTATTTTCTGATACTGATATTGTTTGTATGTACATGTATTAATGTAGTTCTCATATAAGTGTAAAGGCTGTTTCATATTTATTTCTTTTAGTGTGTTCAGAAGTACTCTATCATACAGAGAGGTTGATTTTTGTAGGTTTTGATTTATTGTTATCATTTTTCCATTATCACTCTTTTATGGTGTATATATATATATATATATCTCATTTTCCTTCATCATTGTTTTGAATATTTTTATCATTTTAGAAAAGTAAATATTGATAGAATTCTGTTGAATTACAAATGTTATTCTCATCACAAGTTCTTCCACCAGTAATACTTCATGTATGATGTATATACAAATGACCTAACATTTGTTCCTGGGACTATAGCTCTTAATTCTGGTAAGAGGTATGAATGGTACTCATTGCGGATAGGCAAGCAATATACTGTAATACATTCTTTTATCAAGTGCAAAGCCCGAAACCCTAAAGTTTTGATTTTCATTGACAAACTTGGTCTAATTTAGGACCTAAATTCTATGCAGAAGCGTTTTAGCAGACTCAGATACAACTGAGCATTTTGTGGGTATGAAGACTTGAAAAATACATGGAATTAATTAAAAATTTGGTCTGACAATTGATACCAACTTGAACGACATTTGAAATTGAAATAGTCCTAGACATGTTGCCACCTGCAAAGTGAGCACTGATTCTATTGAGAAGCATGATCTGGGGCATGTTACGCAAGCAGTTACATTCAAATTCATGGTTCCATTTAAATGCAACTTGATTTTTAACCAATTAGAATCATGCATTTGTGACTTGTGTTTGATTTTTTATATGCCCGCCCGGTGACGGGTCGGGACGTATTGTATCATGCTCGGTGTCCGTCCGTTAACTTTTCCTTGTAAACGTGATAACTTCAGTTTAACTTAAACTAGGCTCATAGTATTTTGTGTGTATGATACTAGCTTGGATCCCAGGAATTCTATTGATTTTGAGGTCTGAAGGTCAAAGGTGAAGTTGCTACCTTCCACTTTTCTTGCTTGACCAATAACTACATTTTCTGTGTTACAGGCGGGCGTATTATGTGCTCGCCTTAGCTACCCTCTTGTTTTTTTTATTTGCGTATAAATGGAGATCTTTCTTTAAAAACTTACCCATGAATATGAGTGATCTAGTGCATCTTTCAAGAAACACTGAACATCAGCAGCTGGAACACAAGTACATTGACTGCTGCTAGGTCAGACAAGGTTTGATGCTTGTCCATCCCATGCAGTCTGTGTTCAAATCAATGAGATACAACCAAACTGGTGCACAGGACTAAACATCTCCAAGCAATCCACAAGTGCATTTAACCCGACAACATTGTGAAAACAATCACTGTCAGTTATACCAGGTGCTATGAAATATATAGCGAATATTTACACAGTGAGGGGTAGGAATCTTGAACATGGGTTTGGTTTTAAAATAAATTGAACTTGAAGTAGTATTTAGTTTACTGGTCAAAGGCGAGCCAACAAGCTAGATGTGGAATACACATTCAGGTTTGTATGGTGAATTGATCATGGCACTATGTGATATACTATGTCATTAAAAAAAACCATGGGATGGAGGAACTTACGAGTGGTTTGTTTAATAGTTACTTTCTTTATCATTGTGTAATATGACAAATACCAAAGTGTCAGTGTACTCTGAATGCTAATACAAGTGTGTGTATATATAACTAAATTATATGAAAAATATCCAACGTCTTTGTTGTAAAACTATACATATACCATTTTGTTTGACGTGTGTTCATAATCATGTGCAAGAATTGATTCACTGTATATTGAAAACTCATTGCTGATAGATGTCTTGCTTTGTACAATTGATCTGTTTTTATGGTATGCCTTGAGTGTAAACCAAAGGCAACATTGGAGTATTTTGAAGGGGGGGGGGGGTGATGTGAGGTCGAGAAAAACTTATGGTGATGTGATATTTTTCTCTGTTGAAAAGTCAATGTACTGTATAGTTCTTTGATCACAACCCAACTCTCTTTTTCCAATACTCCTCCCTTTTTCCTTACTTTTTGTCACTTGAGAGCTATAATAGAGAGGGCTTTGACCCCCCAAGTGGTGACCCCAATGTAAATGAAAAAAAAAGACCACTAGCCCACAATTAAAATTTAATAGGCAATAACAAAAATAACAAAAAAAGTTCTTCGTATTACATGTATTACTCTGAGTTTAGCACGAACTAAGAATACCTGTGGTTGCAGATTTTTTTTGGGGGGGTGGGGGAGATTTGCAAAAACTTTGCTTACTTGACAATGAACAATTCTTTTTATGGTAATAAAACAAGATTTTCAACAAGGAAATGTTTCACAACCTTTTATGCCAGAACTGCAATTTTCTTTTTTTACATGTCAAGCTTTGCTCACTTTGCAGCTCAGTGAGATACCCCTATCTGAATATTGGATTGATAAAAGTTAACTCATCCATTGTCAAATCAGAGTTATCTGGTCCCAAAGTTAAAATTCACCAAACATGAGAGCACAGGCCTAAATTACTAGTTCATGTATACAGAACAGAAACTATGCAAAATCAGGTACAGCATTACTACCCTTCAAATGACAATAATGGCATACACTTTTGTAGGTTTTTTTCTGGAATGTGGTCAATTTTAGGCGCCAATTTTAAATCAATTAGCATTAGTTCCAGCTGATCAGTGAATGCATTGGCATGATTGGCAAATTCAGATTTTGTTGCTCAGGTATTTAATACCCATTTTCATTTTGTGCTATTTTCCCCCAAGTGTAACATTTCAATTGCTTTATGGGCATTTTGACGGATTGAAGTAGAAAAGTTTTTTTTTAAACCACCAAGGTATCATTGAAAAAAATTGCCTGTCCCCTGTAGTGATATATTTTTTCTGTAAGAATTCAATTACTGAAGTCTGGAAAGAAGCATTTTCTATTACTTTGGTATCATACAAATTTTATTGTCATGTAGTAAGTAATATTAACATTCATGTGCTATTTGAAATTATTATACATGTGCAGTACTATAGTTGTGTCCTAAACTTTAAGTTTTATTTTTCTATTATGTGTATTCAAGGTAATCATTAAGAATTGATGGTGTTTTAACTTTTCAAATATATTGTTTAGCAACATTATGTTAAGTGTGTACTAACTATACCTAGTAAGTATTATGTTCATATACACATACTTCATCTGTTTTGTATATAGGTAGAAATGTTAAGATACAAATAATTAAGTTGTTGAACATGTATTTCAATATATTCACTTGAATAAAGTGCATCATGTAGTATTTTAGTGTGAAACACCTATTTCAATTACACATTTAATTGATCACTGGACAATGAATTCACTCGGCAATGCAACCATTTTCTCCGATGTTATTTAATGGCCTCATATACAATTGAACAATTTGAACTTTTTAAATGTAATTTTAATTTCAATGACTTCATGCCTAAACAGGCCACTTATTAGCTAGACATGGTAATTGAGGGAGGAATTTATTTTACAGGGTAATCAAGACATTTTAGTTTCAATAAAGAGATGTATATTGGTGTAAAAATTGCTCATTTCTTTTTTTGTAAAATGAAGTATGTAGCAGAGTTGAGGCTGTGAGAGGTTGGGGTTAATATATGAAAGGAGGGGCAGTCTGCCAGGGATGTCAAGAAGGAGTTTAAGAATGCATGGATGAGAGACCCATAGATCAATACATGATCTCAATGCAAAACTGATACTGAGGCCCCATATGAAAACAACAAAGACTTTAGACTACATGATGAAAATGTTGCATTAAAAAGACCCAGACCAGACCAAAAAGTGATATTGACAAGTCATATATACCAATCTAAAGTTTCTAAACTACTACACAGCAATGCAAGCTTCTTTTTTGCAGCTTACCAGCCGAGTACTTTGCTATAATAATTATAATTATCAGGCTATGAAAATAGGCCTTTTTGTGCTTTTCATTGGCCTAATTAAGACTATAACGTCATGTTCTGTCAGGAGCGTTAAAGATTCTGTTTGTACACAGGATAATTGATTGACTTTTCTTCTTTTTATACTTTGCATTTGATTTTCTTCACTTCTATCACATAGAGATATCATAAACATCTTTTCCTGCAAGCTGAAATTGATGAAATCTACAGCGTTGGACTAGTTATTGCCTTATTTTATTTCCTGCTTATTTGGCCAAGCTTTCTAATTCTAATTCTATCTGCATCCAGATTATGTGTAAAACAACAAAACCTGACCATAACAGAGAAATGACAAAAGAACCTAGTGAAGAGTTGTAGGTTTCCATCCACTTGAGCCCTGAATAATTGTTAAGGCCACCGCACCTTACGACTGTTCGCGATCCGATTTTGGAACAAATCGCATTTTGCTCATTTTCTAAAAATGTGAATGGAACATTGTGTTTGAGGTTAAAATCAATTGAAAGAATACTAATATAACTATTTTGAAAGATTGCAAGCCTTTATTCTGGAGTAAAGGCCAAACTAGTTTCAAATCGTAGCCAATCGTACGACTGCTATGACGTCATTACGACTAGATATTAAATTCGCTTTTATTCTAAGAAGGATGATAGCATAGTCACAGATTTGAATATAGGTATTCGTACAATGATTTAGAACATTACACAGTAAGATATTCCATGTCTCGATATTAGCATCAAATTCTACTACATTTTATTCTGAAATCTGGTCGCAGACCAATCGTAAGGTGTGCGGTCGCCTTTAGTGCCACATTCCATTGCAAATTGAAAACAAAAATTGAATTCATAATCTGGAAAAACAAAGATAACTTTTCTACATACAAACCTATGAAATCACAACCCTTCTGAAAGAGTGTGATATCACATAGTTTGGGCTGTTACGAAGCTTAATAAAGCCTGTTAATGTGAGTTTTTCTTAAGCAGAATACTGTCAAGCAGTAAATATGCATAAAAATTTGAGTAGATTGAGGAAGGATTCTGATAATATAATATAAAGAGAGAGCAGTATGATTTAAGTAATTTTAAGGGGTACTCTGGGCCAAAAATTTTCTTTATTCCGGTGAAACAGTTCTATGCATGTCTTCATGAATATTCAATGAGCAAACTGATGTCATATCCCCACTTGTTCTTTTGTATTTTATTACATGAAATTGTTTATTCAAATTATGTCCTCCAAGAAAGAAAAATATTGGATTGACAACTGATTTACTGCATTAGATATTCATTGCTCCAACATGTTCCATCATAAGGGAGACATATCATACACACATAATTATGATACCATATAATAAAATAAGAAAAAGAAAGTGAGGACATTTGTTATTAGATTTTGATGATATTTTAAGCATTTTGCTCAGTGAATTTTACTCTTATTTATAGATATGATTATTTTCAGCCTAGAGTACCCCTTAAGATATAGTAATATATCTAAAATAAAATCATACATCACATCTTTTCTTTGCATTACCGATATTACAAATTGTTTAATTTCTATTTCGAGAACAGACCTACAAAATACAATGAAATATAACAAAAATGACATGATAGGGGACCTACATGAACTGGAAATCATGGCTCTTATAATTTAGGTCCCCTGGAATGAATAAATATACAAGTATTCCTTAAAATTTGTATAAACATTTCTACATATAAAATATATAAAAGAACATGTGTTGACATTCAACTATGGAGGATACACGAGTACACAAGAAGAAGGTAACAGCATTACGATCTCTGAATATGTCCTTAGAATATTACATTATAATCTTAGAGGGAGCAAATGATAAAGAAGACAGACAGATCAAGATATGACAAGCAATGAGTGAGTGGGAAAGAGAAAGATGAAGATGGATGTTCTAATGTAGTGAGTTCTCACTTTTTGTCAAATTAAAATGTCCAGATATTCATTATTTGTAGACTTTGTATCAAAAAAACATCTGGCAATTCATATTACAGGTACAAAAGTGATTCAAGATTACAATAATGTAAGTTTTGTAATACATTGGTATCTGTTCAGAAATCTGAATCACAAAGCACAATGGTTTCTTCTGGAATATATATGTAGTACAGTTCTATTTCACGGTAGCTGATAGTCTCCATCTCACCCCCAATGATGTTGTCTTTATACTACTATTAACACTTCTTCCAACAGACTTTTACTTTATTGTATCAACTAAACCTCCAAAGTCATGAGTTGAATATCGCATGATCTTGCAAGCATATCATATTCAAAATGGACTACTTATGATACATTTAATCGTGTTAGGTTAAATATTAGATTACTGTTACTCGATGGTTTTATGCCATTGATCATGATGCTTCTCTTTTCTGTCTTACTTCTCACTGTCACCTTTGTTTTCTTCAAATTGATTCTCTTAGTAGAGCTGCTCATCATCCAGACCATTTGGGTGGTGTTTCATAAAGCTCTTCATAAGTTATGCTTGACTTAACAAATGATTCATGACTTTTTTTATTATGTCTCCCATCAGCTACATTCAAAATCTGATCTTAACAGTTTGAAATGTTATTTTTAATAACTACTTGAATGGAACCTTCAACATTTTTCTAAGTTTAACAAGGGTTATAGGAAATTTACTCCCACTGTTTTAAGACTGGATGAATTTTAGACATCTCCTTTAGCACAAGAAGTGGTCATAAAACATACATAAAGTCGGGCATAACTATATGAACAGCTTTCTGAAACAGCCCTTTTACCTGCCAACCATTAACAACCAAGAAAATGGAACAAATAGGTAGACAGAGGCTTAAAATAGGGACATTTCAGTTTCCTATACATAAGTACAGAGAACAAAGTGGCTTTTTCTTTCACCAAGAATGGGGACGGATCTTAATAAATAGGAACTGAATGGGGACAAATGAATTATCTTTGGATGCAATAATGAAATCGACCACAAAGTTCATCTTTTCTTCTACAATTGCCATAGATTCTCTATTTCTGTCATCACATGGGCTGAAACAATGTAGTCAAATAGCTATTTGACTTTACACTGTACTTCAACTTGGTGTCATACACATTTAATCTACCTAACTGTTATTTAGTCTAATACCCAGATGGAGTAATTTCAAGTTTGTCTACTTATCATTTTTTGCACTGTCAAATGAAAATTGGTTCATTACCTCTTCATCTAAACCATACTGCATGAGTGGTGTTTATAAGACCAAGTAGATGTAAGACAAAATGGGTCAGATGCATAAAAAGTAGCAATTGCTTCAAAGCATGACAAGTAATTGCTAGCCTAAGCAAAAGATCATGCCTCAGCAATTAGACTGTGGGATGGTCGCTAAAATTGTGACTTTCTGTGGGGCGGCAAATGAAACCACGGTTCTTGGACATGATAATATGTAAAATATTATGTTTGGATACATGCATAATGTTGCCATCGATAAATTTTGCTCGTGAACTCAAAATTAAAGTAATAATATGCGAAATTGTACCATTGATTTGACTGGAAATTCCGCCATTTATCCCGTGTGTTAAGGACTTCCGTGAACGCGTGCAAGCGTTTACAATGCATGTAACCTTGTCCGCGTTTATTCACTTTTTATTCGCTGTATATGCGATACGTTGTATGCAGAATCAAGATGTCGTCGTGTTCGTCAGGTTCCGACACCGAAAATGACGATTTAACGGATTTACCACCAACAAATGTATGTTGAATGCATGTCTTACCCAAGGAGAGAGGGCCAGCAATTTGCTTCCAAGTAAAAAGCTGGGATAAATTAATGCATTGGTGTAAATTACCCGACACGTCGGAATCAAAAGTAGCTATACGTGCAGCGGAGAAATTGCGCTTGCAGACCAACCAGCAAGAATCTTGCCCAGAGCCAGGTCAAGCATCCTACCATCGCGCTTGTTACCAACACTTTTGCCACGTTGGGAAGCTTGCCAGAGCTGAAAAGAAGCAGCAAAAACGGAGAGCTGAACCTGAAGGTTGGTTCAATTATAATCGAAATTCAAATCAACTTATCAATATCAAGTTGTGTTACCTAGCTAGATAAGTACCGTAGACGTAAAGAACTACGGCTCTATGCACGTCTTTGTTTACAAATGAACAGGCCTAGGCCTATGACAATTTTAATATCTCATCTGAACAAATTATATTTCATCAATTTGTGTTTAATATTCTAAAGAACCTTTAACAAGAAAAAAAACACAAAACTCACTTATAATATATCCAGATCTAGATTACACCTCCAAAAATCCCGCCGTGTTTTTTTGAACACCTCTGATTTTGCCTCCCCAATCACCCAGAAGGAAGAACCAGTTAGACCAGTTCAAAAATTTTACTGGTTTCCAGTAAATTTTTACTGGTACCAGTAAAATTATACTGGTCCCAGTAAAAGAAATTACTGGTTTCCAGTTTGTTAATGGTATGTGATCCCATGGATTCCTGAAATTCTCCTGGACCAGTTCTCAAGACCAGTTAAACCAGTTTACAATAACTGGTCTCCAGTTTTATTCCCAGTAAAACCAGTTTTCAACTGGAAACCAGTTTACAAATCTCGGGACCAGTTCTCAAGACCAGTTAAACCAGTTGACAATAACTGGTCTCCAGTTACATTCCCAGTAAAACCAATTCTCAACTGGAAACCAGTTCAAATCTGCAGCTCATACACCAATATGATACTGGTTTGTACCAGTTACACCAGTATATTAATTCCAATTACACCAGTATATTATTGGTCTATATCCCAGTTACACCAGTATAATACTGGGTTATTCCAGCAACACCAGTATATTACTGGGCGATATCCTAGGTACACCAGTATAATACTGGTATACTCCAGTAACCAGTTACACTATTTGGTCAATGGGCTATTCTATTACATAATGTGTAACAATTGAATTGAACATTGATACATGAGGTGTAACTCAGCTCTTAGGTTTAATAACAAGTCTAGTTATTTTTTGTTTTGTCTTCAGAAAATGCAATGTTCGCATTTTCCTATTGTACAGTATTGTAATTTCTTCAATTAATTGGATAATTTTTGTCATTTCATGTTCCTGAATCCATAAGAGGCTTATTGAACAAAGAAAATTAAAAAAAATGGGATGAAAAGCTAAGGTATTATGTAGGTTTGCCTAGAATTTTTTTGACAAACAGTAAAAACATTTAACAAAAAGTAATTAGTTTACTCCAATTTAATTGATTCTGTCAGATCAGTGATAAAACCAAATATAAAAAGTACAATATATCGAACAATAAAAAACAAACATACATAAGTGTGCAGGCACTAGTAATTCGAGCAGTAAACACAGACAAGGATTAATAATATACAAGTAAAGTTAAGACATGTATTATCAGCAGCATATTGCACACACATAGAGAATGCACTGAATACAAGTACCCTGTTCAGTCAAAATAGACATGCACGTGGCTGCAATTATTCCATCAAGTAATTTCTTTATTTCCACAATGTGATTGACCCCCCCCCCTCCCCCGTTGTGAATAGACTGACTCGCACGTTTAAATCTTGTAAAAAATTCTATGGACTTGATTCTGGAGCTATTTGCTACACAACCTAAATTAATTATAAAAAAGTTGGTATGTGGGACAGAGGAATTGGTAGTCTGTCCATTGATGAGCTCTAATATACAATCATCATTAAATTTGGCACAAACATTGCCTTTCTCCAAAATATTGCCAATCATAATTTTCTAGGCATTTCAAAATGTATTTTGATTTCATAATGCCATATAAACTTTTTTTTCCAACCACATACATACATGTACAGGTATGACCACATTATTTACATATTGATAATACTTGCAACTTGAAAATGATCACCTGCTCAACAGAACTGAGCAATTTAAGCCAGGGAATATACCATATATATTTTCGAATGTAATAAAAGAAACCTCAATATGCCTCATTCGCAAATCACTAGTAGGCTGACATATAATAATTCCTTTCATCATGATATCCTTATAAACTTTCTTTTCAATGTGTTCAAACTGGTTGTTATGATAGCAGCTCATTTTTGCCAAAGAGCAAGAAAAAAAAATCTTGCAAATCAGCTACAATACTCCTTAAATTTATTAGACAATGACATGTACAAAGAAGCAAGGACTAATACTTCTCAGGTTTTATTAGCATTTCTGCTGTAAGAAAAAATCTTTGAACTATGTTCTGTAAAATCCTACATAAACTAAAGTGGAGCAGTCACACAAAAATGAGGAGCAAGCTAGCCCAGTTTGGAAGATTCTGCAAAACCAGAAACTTGTGCATGACCTGTGTAATGATACCTCTGTACCCTTGTAACTGCTGCTTTATACGCCAGTTAAAAGATTCAAAAGGAAAACAAGAGTGAGTCCACAAAGGACCCCACATACTAACACTTTTTGGCAAATGTAATAAAGAATGTACATTAAACGTCATGGCTGCAGATCCATACAAGATCTGCATCCTGCCAACAAAAGAAACCATAAGCATATCACTTCTGTTGAGCTCTTCAGGAGATATAGATTTTTGAAGTAGTAAAAATGACACTTGAACAAGAATTACCCAATGATTCATATATATATCTGGCAAAATCCCACTCAGGCATGGCAAGCTATAAAAAAGCAACCACATGTACCACTCTGTGGCCTTCCAAAATTTCCTATCCGATATTATTCGGGGGGCCCTTGCAACAAAACTAGGGGGTTTAATTGACTTTACACGGTCATTTAACACAGATAATATTCTAGGAGACCCAATATAATAAGGCAAGCCTGCAGAAGAAAACCACAATTCAGCTATTTGTCTGACAACACCCAAAAGCAAGCAGTGCATAAAGTCTGCCGGAAAACCCCATGATATAGGAAAATATTCCAGATTTATGAAAGCACTAGGACCTTTAACACCTCTTACATTCCTACCTTCTTGTCTAGCTTGGATCATGTCCTCTAACATATCACTATCCTTCCTATCTTCATAATCGCATACATCAATAGGATATTTAACAGTTCGATCAACAAGTTTGCCCAGATGAAAACACAAGCCACATCCAAAATAACCATTAAACCTCACTGTATTCTGCATGGATGCGCGGGCAGGAGCATCAACACAACAGCACAGAGCAAACAATTTGTTTGTACTAATCTATCCTCTTGACTCCACAATACTCCTTCAGTAGAAAGTAATTTTGCTTCATCAACAAATTTATTTAGAAACATTTCCATTTTTGGCTCTGTTTTACCAAACCAAACTCCAGCAAGTATTTAATTTTGCATCCTCATCTTTGGGGGTAGCTCATTGATCATAAGGTAGATGGGCCAAAGAGAATATTTAGAAGATTTAAATACAGGTAGGCCATCTGAATTTATTATATATGACAAATTGTGATTGTTGTTCAGTGGTTTACCTTCTGCTGACATTTCTTTATAAAAACTTCCATCATAAATGTCTTCAATGTTTCCAGGTGTCCTTTGTCGAGTGTGCCTGTAGGAGAGATTTCTTGCAATATCTTTCTTTTCTAGTAGTGTGCGAATTTGACTGGTCAAATCAGCAGTGATAAAAAAATTACTTTGAGTTAAATCCCGAACAAAACAATCTTCATTACAAGTCGGACAAGGTAAAATGGGGTCATTATCTGGCTGAAATAATTGAACATAACTAAAACAGAACGAACAATAAAAATGAAAGCTAAGTTGTAGACTTTCCTTTCCAAAAATCTTTTTCAGAATTCCTTTGGTGGAACTGAAGATGATTCGATCAAAAATGGCATTGAACAATTCAAACAGATGGAGTAGGGCTACAGATGACAAGCAGTGACGCAGAGCAAACGAAAGAATCATGAGAAGTGCTTCTGATTTTGACGTCTGTAAACCATGGAAAAGGGGCACATTCGCATTCTCTTCCAGCAAATCAGCAAATCCATTATTTTGACCAATTTCTTCATCACTTTCTTCATCTGAGGATGAATCAGTCTCTACTTCTTCAGAATCTGAGAAAATAAGCATAACATAGGGACATTAGCATCCAGATTAAGGAAAGACACAAAAAACACCACTTGACATAGAACAAATTACCTCAATGCAGACAGATAAAGATGTTTTCCATAAATATTGCAATTAAGTTTTCAACAGAAGCAAAATGAACATGTAGTTGAATTTGTACAAGCCTTTAAAGTATTTACATCAATCAAATACAATATAGAAAAAATTCTTGTACAGACACTAGCAAGGCATTCACTGGCAACAAGTGATATTCCATTTAGATTGAGTAACAATTAAGCTCTACATTAAAAATAAATCAAAACTCTCATTACTGTAATTTCACCATGATTTTGAGTGATATCTATAGAAGAGTTTTTTATGGGACTACAAGGGTTGAGTATGGGCTTGTTGGCATTGCCATGAACTAGAATTGTGTCCCATAATCCATTTGGAATACCATTGGGAGGACCATGAAGATGCATGTTTTGCATTAGTACCAAATTGGGTTGAGGGACCATAGCATACCTACTACTTCAAGTGTCATCAAATTCCTAACTTGTAATGAAATCTATTAAAAGGTCCAAAAATTTTAAACATGTAAGATAAATATGTACAACTGTTAAAATACATTTTGAAGGTGCCCCTGTATTCTTTACTTGAAGACCTGTATGGCCGTTTGAATCACTTTTCTATTGCTTTGCGGTGGCCTGATTTTTTTACATGAAAAAAAAATTCACATGCAGAAACTGGACTTTACCTGATGTACATGTAATGCCGGGATCTTCAATCTCTTGTGTACCATCGTAGTTTGCTGCAACTTCATGCTCATCACTATCCCGTTCATCTGGCTGCTGTTCAGTATTGGAGATCACTTCATCTTCTGAAGAAGGGTCATAACTAGATTCATCTGCAAATAGGAATATTTTTCAAAATGAAATTTTATTATTTTAATATAAGGTCTAAAGTTCGAAACTGAATCAAAATTAGTTACAAGTCTGGGTGGGAGTTAGGATCTGGTATCGGGTCAAAATGTCCACAACCCTATGGCAAGAATTCAGCTCAGTACAGTCTGAGTAATGGGACCTATTGCACTCTTTCCAGGGGCCATATTTCCTGTCTCCCATGTATGATGCGCTTTATGTGGGATATTTATGAAATCTGTAGTGAATAGATGAAATTTGTTAGCTCGCTTTCTAATAAATTTTTATACAATTTCATGACAGATATCACATTTTTTAAAAAACAATGATTGTTAACTTTAATGGACAAATAAAATTATTGCAGGTAATTTGTTGAAAATGTGTGGTGCATCAATTCATAATAAACAGGTAACACAAAAGACGGTTCTTTTGACTCCGCTACACCTACCCGAATAGGATTGTCCATAGCTATATATAGCATAGTGACTCACCTGAGCTAAGGACCTAAGGTACCGAATCGCGTGCAAAGTGAATAGGTGCACACACATGATGGGGCACCATTTTTTTTCCAATCTGAAAATGACCTTATTAACCCATCAATCTAGTCTCCCATAGAGTGCACAATTCGCATTAGCTATTTTGGATTCGGCGGTGAATTAATGCTTGGGGTACCGGTACCAAGGACCAGCTTCAAATCACCAATTTTGAGACGTTTACAAGAAAGGGCAAGGCCGAGGACTGACTCCGTGTCCGATAGTAAGTTTAGTCACTGAAGAGTACGCTCAATGTCTTTTTTGTCATGATACATTGCCTTTTTTACCATAAAGACTAAAATGCCACACTTTGTCACTGGTTTTTGAGAGATATTTTTTGTTCCCCGATGGTTCAGATAGCCAGGAGGCTCCTGGAGATTAATGTCATATCAGGGCCAGGGTCAGGGACGCAGATGACATTGCTTGATGTTCATTAGACCAAAAGCTCTGTTATTTTGGTTGTTCAGCTGAACTCCGTTGGCTTCACTCACCAAATACAGAGACCGAAGTTCTAGCGCGATCTGTACAGGGGACTCAATGGCCATATGTTTATGTACTATAAGTTCGGATAAAACAGGAAGTGAAGTTGTGCAACAGCCAAGGTAAGTCACTGTTTTTGTTCTTTTTAACTTGATTTTCCCTGTTTTTTGGCTATTAATGCCAAAAGGGAATATTGATTTACATTTCAGTCGAGTTAATTTTCAAAAATTTTATTCATTAAAGACAAAAATTGAAGAGCCCCGACGGGGGGATTTTGCATTGTAAGTCCCCTAATGGTGGCTGCACGATAGCTAGCCGTCTGTGTACGAGGAGAAATTAAAAAAATAAAAAAAAGTTTAAAAACTCCTCGAAACAGCTGTCTAGATGTTCATATATGATTGTGGGCATTTACGGAATGACAAGACAAGTGTATTGATAGTAAAAGTGAAATATATCCCCCACCAACGCCACGGTTAGCTATAAAATATAAATTGCAACTGTAAACGAGTCAAGACTCAACTCTCACATCAGACTCAAGTCAAGTTAGGTCATCAAATTTAGTGAAGTCATCAATTTCTCTGCCTTAACTGCCCTAAGGCGGGCTTTGTTTGGCACTTATTTTAACTGTGTTAAACTCGACTACAGTCTACTTTAAATCTATAAATGTATAAGTTAACGTTACATGTACCGTATCTAGTTAATTTTGACTTTGAGAACTCACCTCGCATGTCTGATTCTGATCCTGAGTCGACAGTGCCTTTCCGTTGTCGCTTGCCGATTGCTAGTGCTACGCCTATGTCACGTCGATCTTCTCCTCCGCCGCCCGCCGGGGCCCTTGGCCTCTCGTCCCGGAGCCTCCACTGTGTGGTGCGTGGTATTGATGTATCACTTGCACATTCCGGCTCAAGGTATTGCTTATACTTTCGTTTGTTTGGCATGGTGGATGGAAGAATCAGCAGGTAAAATGGGAATATGATATCTCCCGATTGAATTAGGGAATCACTAGTTCAGTACCGAAATAAAATCAATACGCCACACACAACAAACGGTCCTGCCAAATCCAAAACGTCAAAATTTCAGCGCCAAGATGAATGTATTTGAATCGCATTTGAATCGTACGTGCATATTCGCAACCGGATACATTACGTAATTCTGTTCTAACCTCTAACAAAAAAGTTCTAATTATATTTTAAAAATCTACCTATTTTCACAAGATTTGAGCGTCAATTTAAAAAAATATATATTATTACCATGACAAAAAATACATGTTTCTTAATTAAAAAAAAAAATTATTTAATAAAATGTAGACCGACGTTTAATATTCTATATTGGTGATCGGAACTTCTGCTGCAGTCAGCGATTTTTTTTTTAGTTCGTCTCGCAATTTGATGTTACGATTTGCAAAGAAATAATAAGAAACTAAATATGTATATATAAATTAAAATTCTGATAAATATCAAAATTTAAAATTTTTATAAGGCAATAAATATTATTTATTGTATTCGTTTATATCTATAATTTTTATTTTTATATTTTTAGCGTATTCCGTATCGTCAAAAAAACGATCGAGCCTCTTTCAACCAAATTTGCGCCTTTATTCAAAATCGTTCAAGCATCCATCGAGTGATACGTACGTCTACGAATTGCCAATTTTCCGATTTTTTGGGGGCCTGTTTCCACGTTTTTCATCCGTGATTTGTAGATTTTCTATTCCATTTATTTGTGTTAATGCTGTGTAAATATCGTCATGAAGACGTCAAAGAAGAGCGGCACTACTTCTAAAGTTAGTGCTACCTGTACTAGAAGCAGCAGCAGCATCAGTACTGCAACCGTTCGACCGAAGGCAAAGGCACCACCGACGATGGCCAAATACTCGTTCGCTTACGTGCGGTACTTGGATGACAACAAGCTGAAGATCGTCCCACGAAGTGATATCAAAAGATTTGATGCAGAAACTCACCACACAGAAAAGACATATATGATCAAATGGACGGATGAGGATGCTGACGACAGCGATGTTGAGATGGAGGGAGACATGGGAGAGGATGACAATGAGCCGCAGTATTTCAAGGCCCAAATATTGAAACTATCACATGAGTATGCATGTAGCCCTGCCCCACTCAGGGTTCATTTCAAAATTCTATTCTGCCTGTGGAATCTATATGGTATGGTATGCCAATCTGCTGTACACAGCACACACTTTAAAAAAATTATTAAAATATCATTTTTGTGACCCAAAATACTAGTTTCCATACAGTTGCAATTTATTTTTCATTAGTAACTTGGGAGTAATTTTTGTATTCACCAGAGACAGTGCTCGAAAACTTGAATTTTGGGCATGATTTTGTGTACGCCCTCTTGGTGAAAAATGATATGGCAAGAGACAATTGTATAATTTGTAGTTTTTCAATCTCTATTTTTAATTAAGAAAAAATAATTTAAAGTTCTATCATATTTACTTGAGCCGAGTTATTGAATAGCTGTAATGTAACCTGACAGTGTCAGAAAATCAAGCATTTGTCCCAAACTCCAAAGAAAAAGAGAAAATAAGCCAAACATTGCCAACCTTATTTCACCACACGGGGAGGAGTACCAGAGAACAAGGTTATAATTATATCAGGCCTTGTTCATACATGTAGAAATGAGTGTATCTAATGTAGATTTACTATGTATTTATTGCCTAGATATTTGTCACAGTGCATGTGCACTCTACACAAGCACTGCTTAATTACAGAGTTGCTACCTCCTGTATTTTTAATTTTTTGAAATTGTACTAATAATAGTATTAAGACTTATCATTGGAAAATAAATGTTGAAATTAAATTGAAGTCTGGGGCCCATCTTACAAAGAGTTGTGATCGATCCAATCAAATATGGCAAGCCAGCAACATCAACATCTAAAATGATGTGTAGAATCTATTCATACATGTACATTAAATGTTTTCCTGACAAAAATTAAGTACAGTGTATACTTCTCTTTGTTTTCAAAGGACTTGAGCAAATTTCATAGAGGAAAAAAATATGACATTGATGGAATTCTATATTGAGATTGATTGGATCAATCATTACTCTTTGTAAGACGGGACCCTGGTCTCTTGTCAAAGTTAAACTTGGCAAGTTAGCTTGAGAATAGAGTAGAAGTGACTCTCAGATGAGTGGAGCTAGGAGGAGGTTTAAGTCATTCACCAATGTGCTTAATCACCATGGAGCCAGCCAGCCAGGGCTTCCATTGCATTCCCCCACACACACCATGACACGTACGAGGGCGGCAATTATCATGAGCAGTGCCCGATAAGAAATACTTGCATTTGCCAATAAATTTGAATCTCACCTCAATGCTAAATCCTGCTTCAACTCATCTTGCGCACTGGATATTTAATCCCACAACCGCCGAGTCCAATCAATTCAAGCAAGAAAATTGAGCAAACCTGCATGCAAATTCAAATTGCATTTTCATATCAGTTTCATTAAAAATACCGTTATGTGAAAATCATGAAATAAATTGAATTTAAAACATTTCAGGTTTTTGATGATATCATTTACAAACTTCAGTATGTTGCTATTTTCAATCAGTTCACCCACTTCACCAGATCTGACAATCAAACTAGATCCAGATGGAAATCATCAGGATCCAATGTACATTGTATTCAACCGTACGTGTACGGACTAGGCACTAATTACACACCTGAATTTATTTGCAGATTCTATGGAGGCTTTGGAAAAGTGTATCAGAGAAGGGACATGAGTGGTGTTTAGGAAGCGGCGCCTCCTTGACACTAGTGTTGAGCAAACTTCAGATGAAGAAGGTGTTACAGCAGTTTGCCCCGCAAAAAGATCATTAGACTTTGCTCAAGTAAAAAAGGTAACAAGTAATACATGTACTTAAGACATCTATGCATTACATTCTAATTAACCCACTTGAAATAATTAAGAAACAAATCATCTAGTTATATTAAGCCATATAGTTTGGAAAAAGATTAATGTAGTTCAGATGGATTTGACTTAACTTTAAATAGGCAAGATGAGAAATATATATCTTGTGCATTTAAAGATAATTGGGGAGACTGATATGCCAGTCTTTAAATGATCAAAGCTCTTGAAGACTTAAGGACGTTCCACAGTTACATGTATGTTTGTGCGCATCATGATCTGCATATATTTTACACTCTGCGCGCTGACGTCACTGTGGATGAACAGGTGATTATTGATTAATTAGCTGCGGGTATGAGCTGATTTTTCTCATCATCTGCACTATAACTGCAGATCCGGTGCATTATTTCATGAAGCTAAAAAACTGGAATTATTCCATGGACCATTTTTCAAAATATCTCTACAATTTCAAAATACTTTACTCTGCAGAGCTGCCAAATATCAGGAATATGACGAGTTTGAATAAATGGTATCGAGAGTGTTTTTTTAATTTTTTTTCTTCACAGAGATACAACGCATTTGGCGCATTTTTTGTGTTTTAAAAAGCACATTTGCTCTAATAAAAATGATGATAGTTTGAAAACAAGCACATGAACCCCTATGTTTTAATTTGTGCTCCTCTTATGTATACCTTCCTCTACAACTTTGAAAATTACATGGATTTTGAGTACAGTGCAGCATTTATTACCGGTATTTAAATTTCACATTTTTGAGATTGAGTTTTTGTTATCTTTTACGGCATTTTTAAGAACTGACAGTGCTGTTAGACTTAAAATTGCAAACAAATAGCACTATAAATAGATTGTCTTTCTAACGATATACTTATTAACTCTCTTGCGAAATTTGATGACTTTTTCATGTATTTTGACTGAGTAATGGGTTCACACTCATTGCAGTGATCTTGCGAGGTCTAAAAATGCCAAATTCTTTTGAATGCGCAATTCTTAAGAACATCCATTTGGGTGAACTTTGAAGCTCTATAGCAAAAAATCATGCACATGGACCTATGTTAATTTTTGCATATTTCGAATATTCAGGTTCTTAAGTATCTATGTGCAAAGTTTGGTGAAAATGACATGGATTTCACTTTAACTGTTTAACATCCTTAAAGGGGAATCCAGCCTTGGTCGTAAAATGTTGTGATGGAAGTATGGAACGTATGAAAATAAAGTAGAATGGTGAAAGTTTGAAATAAATTGGACAAGCAATTCAAAATTAATGGCTGCTTTAAAATTTAGAAACCTAAGATTATGTAGATTTCAAATTGGCAACTTGGAAAGTAAATTATGACAAGGGTGTGTGGATTTGTCCAAAGTACCCATTCCCCTGGGGCAGCAATCTAAATGTAACCCAGGTAGTTTTTTTCATTGCTTTAATGTGCAGAAAAAACAGGCTGAACAGCAAGTAGCATCCCAAAATAAGGAGATTAGCTCCATCATGGAGAAATTGGTTGCTAATAAGAAGCCGCTGGTCTTACCTCAAACGGCAAGTGGCACCAAAGGCAAAGCTACCGGTACTCAACAGGCAGCGGAACTGGAGGCGCTAAAGACAAAGTTGAAGGCCAAAACAAAGGAGAATGTGGAGCTCAGAGAAAGAGTCAAGAAGTTGACTGAACTAAACATGAGACTCCAAAATGAGATCCTTGATGTATTTGGTAAGGCTTTTGTTTTTGAAGCATTTTTCACTTTTAAAGGGATTGTTTCACTTTGTTCTGATTTATGTTTTATTAGAGATGTAAATCAAAGTTTGAAAATGGATGAGGACTGGTGTCAATAACCACAGTAAACAACCGCGTAGCCAGGATTTCATTTTGGAGGGGGCGGTAAATGCACGCGAAGCGTGCCAACGCTTACAGAGCTCGCTCCCAAGGGGGTGGGTGCAGGGAGGGGGAAGCGCGAAGCTTTTGGTGTTTCATAAATTAAAATGAAAAGGAGTCGTCTCTCTTGTCTCTAGTATCTATATCAGCTCCAATTCAGTTGACTATATTGTGATTTTGAACCTGGTTTTCATGAACCTTGTTTTCAAAAAAGATTGTGAACGCACAAAAAAGGAATACAATGGAGGAAATTAAAATGATAATAACCCCGCGCGAAGTGCGGAAGCTAAAGCGTTTTATCAATTTTTTGCCATGAAAAGGGTCCCGAGAAAAGGATATTCTCAAACATATATTGAATACTTCCCTTGGAAAGATCAGATTTGATTACAAACAATTTAGCGACAGTGCATATCTTTAACTCGCAAAACAGAGGAGAAGAAGTGTATATGCCAGGAGGAAGATATTCCTCCCCGCGCAGAGCAACGAAACTCTGAAATTTCAAAGGGCGGATGTTTTATCAAAATAATGCAGATACTGTATCTCCAATACCCCATCGGCTCTAATTCAATTAATTTTCTAAGATTATTGAACTTCATTATAAGGAAAATAGTGTGCAAAAAGTTGAAACTTCTGTGATTTATTGAAATTATATAAAAAGGATGCCTAATTTCTTTGACTTATCCTGAAGCGCTTTATTTTGAATTATAAAGAAACTTAAGAGTCATTCAAAATTTCAAACTGAGGGTGAAAAACAGGACAGGAGATGAATGTACAGGGAAATGACATGAAGTTGAATAGAATTTGATAAAAAATATTGTACTTTTTTATTTAATACCCTTATACGATACGAATTTTATACCTTCCTCTTTTTGGATTAGGAACCTGTTTGCCCCAAAAATTATGGTTGTTTAGTAATGAGCTGAAAAGCGGGAGAAGTTGACTTTATGGAGGTGACGGCAGAAATTGATATAAAGATTTTACCCGCCCGGAGCCGACCCGACCAGAAGTTGCGCGATCAATTGAAAAAAAAGATAACTTCATATACTTCGGCCTAACCTTACTCTAATTCCATGCCCTAATGTATACATTTGAACTTTAACTGGCAATAAACACATATAGCTGAGGTAGAAAAACAGGGTTAGAGAAAGGGTGGGGGAAACAATGGAGATCTTCAATATTTTCATTTAACCGCGTGCAGCGCGGAAGCAAAATTCATAATCATAAATTTAGAGCAAGAGTGAAGTTTCTCTTTCTCTTTTGAGAAAAAAAAAGAATAAAAAGAAAAAAAAAACACAAAGCTACCTTTCTTCCCTTTCCTCCCTTCCCTTTTCCTTTTCTCCTCTCTTTTTTCCCTTCTTTTTTTTCTTTTTGAGGACGTTTTGGGGGGGGCGATCGCCCCCACCGCCCCCCCCCCCCCTGGCTACGCGCCTGACAGTAAAGAGCATACTGGGAATGCTGGTAAGCTAAATGCATCTCAGAGATGTCTACCAAAAATCAGGCTTGTAAATCACTATCAGTGTAAATTCATCCTTTTCATTGTAAATTCTGGTGTGTTTCAGATGTACAGCATGGATCATGCCATCAAGTATGAGATTCTTATTGTCACCGAATATCTTCCATTTTCCATCAATTAATGGTGCAGTAACGAAGTGGCAAATATTCATGAGTTGTCGCCCCTCTCTTCCTTTTCTAGCAAAACAGTCAAGGATGTTGGTATCTGGTCCATCTACCTCCACGCCCATCCTACACTCAGCTGCCCCTTCAGCAGACTCGGCTGCCCCTTCAACTACCCCTACCCCAACTGCTACCCCGACTGCTACCCCGTCTGCTACCCCGGCTTTGATCCAGGAAAACATGGCAGAACCAACTCAGCCTTCATCCGAAGAGAATCTCTTCATTCCAGTAGATGGAAAAGTAAGTTTAAATGGTGTAGACAAATCAAATCTGCTGTTAAGATATGTATTTGGTAATTGGGAGATACATGTAGGCTTATGATTTTCGGTGTTAACCCTAATTCTCCTGGGGGCATAATGGCCCCCCCCCCCCCCTCGACAATTTTGGCAATATATCTGCTGCGCAAAATTTTTTGACCTCGCCGATCACTGACTTTTTACTTTCAAGTCTCGCGCAAATTTTGAGACCAAATTTGTGACGCAACATTGTGTAAATGCATGTCAGACCCAAAATTGCTCATAAACGTGATTTCATGTTTATGATCAGAATTAAGTCTGGAACGATTTCCATAAAAAAACAATTAAAAAACGAAGAAATTAAAAAAACAATCAAATACATAAGAAATCGGTCTTGGTACTAGAATTTTTTTCATTCACAATTGTTAGGAATTCTATAAAGAATATCACCAAAAAAATAGCATTCTAGGAGCTTTATTTAGTGAATCAGAGCAAAAAGTATGATTTCATGAATAAATTAGCATTATTAATTCATATAAAATAAAAATATATGAATTCAGTGAAATTTACCAATGCAACTGCGTAGATTACGTCATTCTCTACAATCATGCAAATTTTCGTTGTGATCGCGCAATCCGCGGCTGAGATCTTAAGGGGAGGGGCCATAATGACCCCCTCGGGAATGACAAGAATCAATATACCCCGGGAGATTTAGGGTTAAACCTATCTCTTTTGAAATTTATGCACATACAATGAAGAATTTGCTTTCAGTTGATCTGTCAGAAAATGAGAGTGTAACACTGGCACATTTATGTAATACCAATTCAAGAAGATAATTGTGGATGTGAATTAATGATGACATCTTGGTAACTCTTCTTTTTTGCTAACTTTTTTATAAGGTTTCCCTCGGAGAGAATGTCTCGCTGACAGGTCAGCAGTGGGAGTTATTGGCCCGCCAACGATCTCATTCGATGTTTGTAAAGACGTTGGCGATCATGATTTGGGGATCTGGAGTCCTTAAAGATCGAAGCGTTCATGGCCGCAAAAATCCCCGAAATAAGGAGGCGCAGGTGAAGGCACCCCTGACTCCTGTTAAGTTGCAAGCAGTGAGAGGTGAGATTCATAACAAATTCAGATAGACTCCGCATAAGTCAACCTTCCATAAGATGAATAGTAGTACTATTTGTGTGGCGTCACCTGTGCCTAGGAATAATCACGTTACTCAAAACATTATCTTACATCAGAACATGCAAATACGAAATATATTATTAAATCTTCTCAGTTGAATTTCATTTTAGTTTAACAGATTTCTATGATCCCCAAAAATTTGACTGAGCAGAGTCAAATCTCAATAACCCAAGCCAAATTAAGTTTTTGAAATGTCATCATATTCATAACTTAAGAAGTATATGGACCTAGTTCATGAAACTTAAACATAAGGGTAACCAAGTATCACTGATCATCCTGCGTGCATTTCAGGTCACATGATCAAGGTCAAAGGTCATTTAGGGTCAATGAACTTAGAATATCCTCAAGATTTTTTTTTTTTCTTTTCATCATAAATTTAATTTTTTATTTGTTTTCTTGTGTTTTTATTTCCAGTGTAGATGCATGTACTCTAAATGGTCTCTAATGTATTCATTTGTACTTTGTCAGGTTCTACAAAGTGATGAACCCCAGAGGGCCCAGATACATAGAATTCATGGAATACCTCTTGACCAGCTGGCATCGCTGTTAACAAAGTTTGTCAAGCCTTCTGCTATCACTGAAGCTGTTGATATTACCAAGCTTGAATTGGAGGAGAGCATTCATAAAGATAATGAGGAAATTCAGATTGGATATGAGTGTAAAATTTTTCTTCGTGACAATAAAGATAGATTGGACTTGCCAGCATTTTACACCAGTGTTAAGAGCTTTCTCATTTCTTCTTCTACATACATGCTGCACAAATACCCTTATAATGATGATGTGCTTGTTAATGCAGAAATACTGGATATTTCCAAAAGGGCTGACAGAAAGTTTAAGTCTGTAGAATACTCCATTGACAGGTACCTCCTGAAAAGATGGATATAGTGCAGACAGAGTTTAACCTCTACCAAATTGATGAGGGAGTTTCTGCTATCAGTGAAGAAAGTGAGAGAATTGATGTGAAGTGGCATAAAATTAGCCAACTGAAAGATCAGAAAGGTTGCTATAAATATGCTATCCTTTCATCAGTGATGAAAGCTGTGTTAGTGATCTTTCATAGTAACAGTGACTGTGAAAGAATTTTCTCTGTAGTTGAACAAAACAAAACGAGCTTGTCTTGGTACTGCTACTCTTGGAGCTCTCCTTTGCCACAAGATGGCAATGCAGAGCAGAGGGAGAGAGTGTAGCACATCAAGCTACCCAAGTGATATTCTCAGGAGTGCAAAACGTGCAACATACCTTGCACATTCATCTAAGTCATCATAAGTATGTAAGTTTGCAAGAAAACATTGATGAAAATATAGTTTTTGTGTTAATTAGAACCCACAATCATGTTCTCAATATCTTCAAACCCTGTACCTTCAGGGGTGTTGCTATCAGGAGTGCATGCTGGGGCACTGCTGTTGGTCCACCAAAAGGGACTGCAAAATGTTTCTCTTTCAAATTTCCAAATGGCTTGAAGTTGAAAGGAATTATGGATGGCCATTAGAGACATAAAATAACCCTACAGGTGTGTTTATATATGTATAGAGTGTAATTCTGGTATCATTTAAAGCCTCCAAATCCAATGTCCTCCAGAATGCCATTTTCCTTTCGATCCACCCCTTGAAAACCCCGTCAGAGACGCTGCCCCTGGACCCCCGTCCAAGGGTGTTCCTATTTCAAATTTTCAAATGTTGGCAGGTATGTTATCACCCCAAATTTAAGGTCATTTCGACGAAAGTAAATTTGACAAGCAAAAAAAAAGGTTATCATCCCATCTCGTCCTAAAATACATGTTTTAATTAGATTTTGAATGATGTATTTCTTACCATCATAAAAGACCACAAATAGTAGGGGGGACATTTAATATTGTGTCCCCCCTACTATTTTGAGTAGGGGGGACATGTCCCCCCTGGGATTTCCGCCCATGGCTGCAAGTCAATCGCAAACTTCTATGGCTGATCAGTCTCTGCTGCACGAATAGCTATTTTTATTCCTTAGTCCCAGGTAGTACACCAGTGAATGCAGCAAAGGCTTAAATTTATTCTAGCTCTTTACTTGTAAGAAATATATTGGCCCTCTCTCCTTGGGTAAGACGTGCATGTATCATATATTTGCTGGTGGTATAACGTCATTTTCGCTGTCGAAACACGACAAAGACGACGACGACATCTTATCCCCCATCGTTGATTCTATATATAACGTATAGCATATACAGCAAATTAAAAAAATAACGCGAACGAGGAAGTCCTTAACACACGGGGTGAATGACGGAATTTCCAGTCGAATCAATGGTACGATTTCACATATTATTATTTTAATTTTGACTTCAGGAGCAGAATTTAGCGATGGCAACATGTTGCATGTATTCACACATAATATTTTACATAATATCATGTCCAAGAACCATGGTTGCATTTGCCGCCCCACGGAAATGAAAAACTAGAGACATTTTTCTTGCCCATCCCACAGTCTAAATTGCTTTATTTTGTATGCATAACAACTTGCTTGTGCTGAAAACCTGTTCTTACCTTCAGAAAGCAATTGCTAGCGGTTTTAACAATAATGACGTCACGAACACGACTCACAGAACAAATGCTGGACTCGAATGCAAAGATGTGGCATGCGAAATACTGCTTCTCTCATGTAACATCTTTTCCTTAGACGTGGTGTCAAACTATTCCTTTAACTTATTTCTTCTTAATAAATTTATATACATGTAGTTTGCATTCAGTTTACATATTCATGTAGACTACTGTACACCTTGGGGTTCTCTCTAAGGTGTATAAACTGATTATAAAACGTGAACACGTGATCAAGCAAAAGCTCAAGCTGCTCCGACGGAGCTTGAAAAAACCCAAGCAAATGCACAAGCAAAATGTTCGCTTTATGCATACACTTTTAAGCAATAGCTTAATCATCAAGCAAATGCTACCAGACATTTAAAAATTGCTTGAGCTAACTAGCAAAAGCATTTGCTCGCTCATTTTTATGCAAGCAAAAGAAATTGCTACTTCTGATCTGACCCAATATGTAGATCCTAAATGAAATTAAACGAGATGGGAAGGGCTTAATGGCAATTAGACCAAATGGTTAGCACATTTAAATGAACTGTTTGAAGAAGAAGAAGGATTAGATCATGCGGGAGGAGACCAAACAGGTGTAGACCAATCAGCAATTTACCCATAGATACTGAAGAGTAGTTAGCTCCCTGATGTGTTCCCTTTTCAAATGATGACAGGTCCAGAGATACTATACTAGAGAGAGTTTGTCCTGAAAATTTGAAGAACATTTGATATGGTTGAGCAACATATGTATATATATTAGCATATTTTTACAGAAGTATTTTTCATCAATTTTATTTGAGAAACTATGCGATAGGATGCTTCATCAAATATTTCAGAGGAAAGCAACATTTTTTGTTACATTAAGGCATCAAATAGATACTGGATGGATCTTCAACTGCAATTATGCAGTAAAAAATTATGCCCGTCTCCACCATTGCTAGAAAAAAATATTTTGCACATCTAATTTATGCAATTTGTAAATCAAAACATTTGTGACCTTTGACCTTGTGCTCCCTAAATCTTATCAGATCATTTGCTCACTGTCTTACTATTCGTGTCATTCTAACTATATAAGCCTGCCTGAACTATTAGGCTGGCCTAGTATTTAACCCTGCCTAACTATTTAGGCTGGCCTTAATGATCTTAAAGGGAAAGAGGTATAAAAAACATTTTCACAATCATCACAATATCAAACAAACTTCCTTACTTACCAGAAGACCAATGTTTAGTTCTATTGATGAGGCAGAAGGTTACACTATGTGAAGAGAGCTTTGCGCGCCTTTTCTTTCATTGATACATCATCCGTCTTCATTTCAAACTCTGTTGCGTAGATGGTTTCAACATAGTTACCAATAACATCACTGACTTCATTAGTGATATCAAGAATGATGTCTTCCACCACGTCATCAGCAATCCTGCAAAGAAAATAACACACAATAAACAATTTATCATATTTTACAAAGGCCCTTTAATTTCTTACATTTATTGCCACTTGTGATAGAGAGCAACAGGTGATTGGTATCATCATATCATTTAGAAGTTATCCCAACTTGCATCACTATATATCTATACTGAAGGTAAAAAAGTAAACCTTCCTTTTCTTTTTATAGATATTTTATATGTGGAATAAAAAGGGGGAGAACACTTTGCTTTCAGGTAATTAGACACATCCTTAGTTACTTACATGCTGTCTTTCTTCAGCTGTTCTTTGCAAGGAAAACTGGTTCTTGTGGAAATGATGTTACCTTCTCCAATCACCTTCTCCAATTATAATAATTTGTTAGTATTATCAATGTCTTTAGATCAACGTTCTCGCTACCACGCGTCACGGTTGGCGGGCGCCGACTACCCTAAAAATTTTCAGGGCAAATCCGCCAACCGTGAACTTCCCCAACAACTTTAAAACAGGCCTAGATCTACACAAAAAACTGAATAATATATTTGAAAAAAAAACAATTTGCTTTTCAGATTCTAAAATAATCTTGTCGATTATTTCATCCACGATTTCTTCCCGGGATTTCTTTGACTCATGCACTCAGAGCATGGACCTACTACGATCGACCTCGACTCGAGGCCCAATCTCTTTTGTAGGAAGCGCGAAGATGTTTACCTCGCATTTGCCATGTTTGCGTATCGCATTGCTCACATTATTTGTGAAATTGTAGTAAATACGCTCAAAAAATAAAGTGAGAGAGGGGTACCGTGGGTTACTGGGTTGGGCAATGTAATTTAGATGTTACGAATTTCAGTTGATATTGTCTCTTATTTTATCAAAAGTAAAGTGTGTCAAAAATAATATCAAAATTCGATCGAAATTTAATTTCATCTAGTCCCAGCCTTAGCTACATCTACGTGAATTCATTGAATGCTTTTCTGATGTACTGCCATAGAGCGAATTCAGAAAATTATTCAATGATCACATTAATAATGACAAAGCCATAGGAATGGATTGATATAATGTCCAACTCATTTACTTACAGCAAAATGATTTATTCACATTTATATTCAGATTTTACTCCATAATTTCCAAAGTCTTGATCTCTACATCGATCTTTTGAAAGTGTTGATAAATTTCGCGATGGTGTGTCTACCAAGTTCCAAGTTGTGTGTCACTGCAGCTGCACTCGTGCTCGCCACGGCCACACACAAATCGCACATGGCATCAAAATCCTTGATCCGGGGATCCGAGTCTTCCAAAATTTGTATGTTTTTTTTATTTTCAGATATTCATTGAATCTGTTATAATTTTCATAAGTAATAATTTTCATTAATATTATTCACACTTTTTATCATAATACGACTCATTTTTGTATGTGAGTTATACGTATAGTGTTTTTTCATTTGTATTGTTCTTTATTACTCTTTGCCTGCCAATTAAATAATGAACCTGAGAAATGTTTTTAGTCATCACAGTGAATACTTTATGAATTTGTTGTACAATTGCTTAACAGCTACGATTTAAAATAAAATATTATTTGAAATCAATTTGTGTAAAGGAGAAAGAGAGAATAATGGGGGGGGGGTGGTCGTACATGGGCATTGTAAATGAAAACGATGGGATGTTTGTGACTTTGTGGGGGAGGGGGTTGGCGAAAATATAGAAGTCAATAATCGGAGCAAATGAAATTAATAATCATTTATGGATGTGTCGTCTACTGTGATTGTGGCTGCATAATCTTTATGGCGATTGGAAAATCCACCTTGGGTCGGGAGGGGTACGTGATTCAATAGATTTCGATAGAAGTACAAATTCAACAAAGTGGAATTGACAATTCATTCACAGATATTAATTTCAAGTACGAATTATTGAAGTTGATATGGGTGAACGTTTTAGAGGATATGTATTTCGTTTATTCACGCCCACATGAGTTGCTAGTATAATTTGATTATCGTTGGAGGAATTTTTCAATTTCACTTATGTCTTTAAATGTTTTATATCGGAATTTTGTTTTATAAAGAGTTATCTTTACAACGTCGTTAGCCTGATTACTGCGAGTGGATATTTATGAAATGAGTTAGAATGTGAACGAGACGCCCCAAAGCCGATGGCACGTGATCGAATCAGTATTCACTTTCTGGGTTGAGCCAATCATTTTGCTTGTAAACGGGTTTCCCCGATTTCCCGCCCTTGGAATGTGTGCCACGCAAGTGCGTGACCTGTTAACCTGTTGTTTGAGTGCAAATCAGCTGATTTCGTGACCTCAAATATTCTTAATGTAGTTTACGCTGGATGGGGGCTGTAAAATAAAGAAGATCTTTCTGACTCATTTTTTCTTCATTTTTAATAATCTGTTCGTGAATTTCTGTAACTTAAAACTACACCTATAGTTATATTGTGATGCAATTTATTGAATCACGTACCTCGATCTTCCCACTCATGCTGCAAGAAAACATTTTAAAATTTTAAAATCGCCAAAATATACATGTAAAGAAAATAATTCAGCCGTCATCATCAGTAGTATAGTATAGACGTCTGTAAATATGTATTCGCTTCGAATATTGACTTCTTCACCAATCCCACACACACGATCTCAACACCCCCTATCATTGTCCACGCCACGACCCCTCCCCCTTTCGCTCTCTCCCTTCGACCATCCTCCAACCCCCCCCCCCCCTCTTCCTCTCTCTTTCACACACGCTGTAATTGTAGGCCTACATAGTGTATTATGTAAAAATAGAAATCTGCTTTCCTGTCAATTAAGCTATACTTTCAAAACATTTTAAAATCGCAATTAATTATGATAAGAACAAAATCGTAATATTATATGAATGACTAAAAATATTTCTCACGCTCGTGATGAGCACATTCATTATTGCATAGGTGAGTAAAGAACAATACAAATGAACATAGCAATAATTGATAGTGATGAACGAATCTTGATTGGATATTATTAGTATAAACATCAACAGAAATCTTATGAGAGCAATAAAGTGAGTATCTTAAAAAAACACAAAAAACATGCAAATAATATATAAGTTGCCTTGGGGACCCCGTCTCATGAATACCGATGCCCATTATTTGGAAGCCTCAGAAAAAACTTCCGAGGCTTCCAAATAAAGTCGGAACAATCTTTGGATTAAGTAAGGGCGTGGCGCGGCGCAAGCTCAAAGGGCTACGCATGCGGTCCGTAGATGTAGTCGGTCATTGACATAAGCAACACGCATTCACAAAATTAATTGCACTTTCTAAGGATGTAGCGATCTAGACATTGGAAAGTATGGAGTAAATTTATCAATGTCATCGATGTCAATAAATCTATAAACTGTAAGTATAAAATGAGATTGACTTTATTCCTTTGCCCTTTTTAAAATTGAAGTTATCAGTAATTCATTCTGCTTCAATCGCAATTCGCGCAACTGTTACGGCTGTGTGGCCGGAGAATCATTAAATGGACATAAAATGTGGTGCATTTAGCAGCAATCTAAGCTCGTCGATATTGATATTTTCGATAGCTAACTCGCTTCGCGCGGGAGGGGGGACACCCCCCTCCCGATGCCGCTGTGCGGCTTGCGTCGCTTTGCGCCGCCAAGCGTCAGAATGAACCTGGCGAGAACGTTGCTTTAGATATATTCACTTAAATGCATTTAACATTGAAGACTTAAAAGGTCTTGTTGAAATAAAATCCTGAACTTTATTGTGTGTTGTACTTGGTATAATTCATATAGATCAAATAACACCTCAGCTGGGGGGGAAGAAAAAAAAATCAAATTTGTGCAGACAATTTCAAGGTAAAAATCATTTAATTATATGATGTTAGGACGTGTTCCCTGATCATTTTCATTTTTTAAAGAACCATAATTTACAATGATTTTCAGGTGCAACTTTCAGGGCTTCATTTTTACAACACTTACACAATTAGCAAGTAAAGTTTTTAAGATTGAAGGAAGTGTCAAATAGTGCAGAGCAGGAGTTACCAATCTGCAAAAAATACTTACTTTTCAACCAGCTTCCACGGATCAAACGTGCCATAATTGAAATGGGAGGTGAGCTTTAGATGTGTTTCAAATGCCTCTCTACCCTCATGCACCCCTGTCACCATACTGCCTGGGGCTGATACTGGGATTCCATCACCTTCCCTATGGCTACCATGAATCCTTTCCGAGGCTTGCTCTGTTTCCTGGCCATTCGGGATTGAGTTACCATTGATAGGTTGCCCAGTTGGTTCTAGATAGATAGAATCGTTGGAAGGCTGTACCATCCTCAATTCCTCTTCATGGACAGGGTTGTGTAACCCAGACAGACGATCAAAGCCATTACTTCTATTCTGGTTGCCAGAGTGTTGAGTATTGGTGAATACGATACTGTGTTGCAGAGGGGCACTATTCAACCTTTAGCAGAAAAAGAAAATTCATGAAAGTGAAATCTTTTTCTTTTGCCAGATGATATTTCTATATTTCCCTTCTAAAGAAATAAAATTTTGCTTATGATTAATGATTTTAAAGAAATTCATTTATTTAAATTTTTTTTATGTAATTGCAATATGCATCAAATTTAAACTTAGATAAATCTAGATATTGTAATATGTCTTATATCTTTTTAATTCTCTCTTGAATAAATCTTTAGATATTGCATATTTGAATTCTCATTTGATCAAATCTTGGAAGTTATTGAAATGACTGACAGCTAGCTACAGTTGAGGCCAAAAGATTACATACACCCATGGAATTCAGTGACATTTGTTCGTTTGCCAAACATCGTAAAATTTACTATACCTTCAGAAATATAAATACTGCCATGACGAATTTGGTATCAAATGAAAGAGCATATTAAGCTCTTTCACATGATTGGGATTTCATTGGGATTAAAGTATATTTCAGGTGGAATTTTCTTTGAAGAAAAAAAAAGTAATATTCATGCCAAATGTATTCTATTGTTATTATATTTTCAAACATCATTTCATAGAAATATAAAAATGTCAAATCTATGATTTATATTACATTTTCTATCATATGTCACCACTGAATAAAAACAGTGTAATCTAAAATGTTTGTGTTGAGAAGTAACTAGCACAAATATGAAATGATTTTGTCAAGTTTTTATTTTTACTTTGTCTAAAATATGAAGAATTTTTTGGGGAAAAAATGACACCTAAATATTTTTCAGCTCCTGATGACAAAGCAATATTATGAAGGGGCATGACATACGAATTTGTTTGATATCAAATTCGTCATGATAGCACGAATACTTTATAAGATACAGTAAATTTTATGATGTTTGGCAAGTGTCAACTTTTCTTTGACTTTCCTGGGTGTATGTAAACTTCTGGCCTCGACTGTATATCTTGAATTTCCTACTGTCTAATTCCTCTTTCTAAGCAGCATCAACTGCAAGCTGAGGGATAAACATTTTTCTTGTCCACAGATGGGAGCAGTCACCATTAAGCCTGAGTCGAATCGATTTTAAAATCGGTGTTCCATCGATGTCATCGAACACCGGTGCAGATTTTGCAAAATCGGTGCATCGAAAAAAAAAAAATAATTACGTCGGCCGGCCGATTCGTTTGGTTCACACAATCAAACATCAAAATATCAGTAATGTCTAATTTGACTACTACTTACTTGATTTCTATTGCCCCCAAAATGAAACCGATTGTGTAATTATGATGCCTATTTACCATTAATTTGAAGTTTATTTCGGTCATAGTTCGAGTCTTACTCGTCTGCTCGTGCCGAGATAATTTATGCACGATGAATTCATGAATGGAAGTCATGGCCATCGATCGTGCATGCGCAGTACTGTTCTTTAATCAAACCAGAAAATGGCCGGAAATTTACGCGATCAACGTAAAATAAATCTTGCTTTCATGAACAATATTTATATCATGACCACAGAACATTATTTAATCGTAATATTTTACAATAATTTACACTAATTTACATATGATAATCATTAATATGAATTTAGAGCTTGATGTGAAACATTTGTATTTCGTTTCAATTTTCAATGGCGGACATCTCATGACGATCGACTTGAGTCGAGTGAGTGCACTTGTCTAGAAAAAATAATTATCACGTCAGGATTGATTCTCGAACATTGTCTACATGCAAAAACTCTTTTCAAAATCGTAATATCACCATATAATAACATTTTACATGACAAAACAGAGAAAATTGCGCTTGATATTTTTCCCATCAATTTGAAGCTAGTTTGTGCCCAACTTTGGGCTCTGATTTCATGAATGGAAAATATGTCATACGTCATCGAATTAACACGCATGCGCATTGTGCTTCTTTTCTCGGAGCTCGGAGGAGACGTCCAGAGATGGAATAACAATAGAAATAATGCCAGTATTAATTCTTCCATATGAACATAACATACTTTGCTGACATCGTCAATATTCTTAGTATGACCATAAAATCTTGTTAAATCGTAATAATTGATGTGAATTTAGGGCTCGATTCGAAACATTCGTATTTATTTCGATCGCATGCTCAATTGTGTCCAACAAAATGGGTTGTCAGTATCAGGATTAATTCTCGAACATCATCATAACTCATATTCCACAATCTTTCCTCACAATCATTATATCAGCATTGACTAGCAAT
Organism: Lytechinus pictus; assembly: GCF_037042905.1. Lineage (NCBI taxonomy): Eukaryota > Metazoa > Echinodermata > Echinoidea > Temnopleuroida > Toxopneustidae > Lytechinus > Lytechinus pictus. The sequence continues at coordinate 18,883,214 of NC_087246.1, forward strand.
TCAAATGACCACCCAGAGAAAATTACGTATTTATTCTCATAAATTTATTTGGAACTCATTTTGCATCCAACTACACAATTTCAGGCAAGTTACAGCGCTCTCCGTTGGTTGCACTTGTGTGCTGGCGCTGACAAGCACGCCTGTCGTTTCGGGAGAGTGAGTGTACGGGGCTGCGGACGGGACTGGTGAATGCGAGTCTGGACTGCGAATGCTAGTTGACCGAAAATCATTCGGATCGACTCTGCGTGATTCATGTCTTTATTATTGTTTCATTTTAAACTTCTATATTGTCATCTGCAAATATCATTGTTGAAGATATTTTGGGAAGAATTCTGCATTGGTCCCCGGCCTTTTTTTGTGTTCTGTGATCATGGAAAATACAAACTAACTTTGCTCTGTCATCTGCTTGTGCAACGCTCACCCGGCCATCGCCAGCACGTACCGTCAGTGCGTAGTGCATGCATAGCGCATCGACGCTAAAAAAAAGACTAAATTTCCCCACCTTCAATATTCGATGCATCGATGTCCGATCGAATTAAAGCTGTCGAACACCGGTTTTCAAAAAAATCGATATGACTCAGGCTTAGTCACCATCCGGCCGACAAGTAATTGTATCCAGTCGTTGTTCTAATATGATGAAGAGGTGAAAAGGGTCATCAGTGCGCTACTGGAAATCACAACAATCAAAGAAAATTCAACTGGCAGGAACATATTTGACTGCTAAAGCTCATACAATGGTCTACTCCATGGAAAAATGCAATCTGCTTCAGTGCTGACAATGCACTTTTTAAAAAATAACAGAATCCAAAATTTGTATTTTTTTGTACATGCCACTTGCTACATTTGGCAGCGGAGAAGAGCTGCCAAGTATGGAATTTGATCCTCAATTACCACTCCTCCCCCCACACCAACTTATGGGGTTTAAAAAAGTCTTATTGAGATAAATCACCTTTCCATTCGCTGGGCATCGTCAAGTAGGGATCCCATTGTATTGATTTCATTTAACCTGGACTCATGACCTTCATTTGACTTTGAAACTTGCGGGTCATGGTACTTGACTTGCTTCCACCGTTGTCGTATTCTTTCTTCTTCCATCTGAAAAAATGACACCAAGTAGAAAAACAGCACAATAACAATGACAGCAAATCATGAAATTACAAAGTCAGTGAAGTAGAAAGCTGTGGATGAAAGAGCCACTGAGTTCAATTTTTTAGCATACTGCAATTCAAAAGTCGAAATGTAAATTTCCACAACTCAAAATTTAGAAGTGTGCAATGATGGCTATATGGCTATGTTGCCCTCGGCATTCAAGTGTTGCCATGAGGTATAATAAATGACCTTTTATTCCATGAAATTCTCAATTCAAAATATGCCACTTGACCCTGCAAGGACACTCTTTATTTAAACATATAAAAGAAAGAAACTGGTGATACACTCTTAAAAATTTATAGGTTTGTTGATTACCCAAAGATGTGTGCATGTAATCCATACTACAATGATTTGATTGTTGACCTGTTTAAAAGAGAAAACACTGACCACTGACAACAACAAGTCAGAGGTATTATAATATACCAAAATACACTCACTCAAAACCCAAAATTTCAAAGTAGAAGGCTTAGAAGCACTTGTGGTTGAGAGTAAATGGCCCTCACCTTTTTCTTCCCACAAATGTTAACATGTTAAGATTTTTTTTCTAAATAGAATTGTGGCTTTTTAATTTCTATTCTCATGCTGATGACATAATTATAAAAATTTGCCAGCAGCAAATAATATTCAACACCTACTGCTAATTCAATTGGAACCAGGTGGTCCATGTTTAGGCCTGTAGCAAGTAGCAAATTAAGAAGCAAACAGGTTAATCGCACCTCGTGGTGATAGACAAGTCAAAAGTGTAACAACTAACAATGAACATAATTTGTCATTTTCAGTCTGTTAGCATTAGATGGTTCTTACCTCCATGTATTCCAGTTCTTGCATGAGATTCTCAAAAGTTGGGGTAGTGTCTGCTATCTGGTTCTGCCCTGGTATCATTGTATCATGATTCAGCCTCTCAAACTCCTGCACTACATCTTCTAAGACATCATCTACTAAGAGCGTCAAGACTTTGTCCTTCATATCCTAAAAATAATTGCAAAGGACTACAAAGTTATATAAAATCAAATTTTTGAAATTGTTAAAATCTGACATGTATGGAAAGTTGGGAGTTCAACGTTATTTATAATGACTTTGTGAGTTTGGTCTCACATAATGAACAGAATTTAAAAGAAGGAAAGGCATGAAATGCTTTGTTGGCTTAACTCGGCACCTGACCAGGATCAAGAATCCTGGGGTTAAAGAGTTAAAACATTTCTGAAAAAGAAAAGCAAGCAAGCAAAGGTTTCCACTTATATCGATTCTTAAGTCAGTCATCTAGAGACTCCCATTCATCATATAATGATTCTAAGTTCTTTTCCATGAAAAAAAGAGAGAAAATTGGCATCCAGTATGTCCAACACAAAGAGTATTAAACATTAGATTGAAAAAAGGCAGACTTTGATGGGAGAGCGTACAAATGACACAATGCTTTTCATTTGTAATATATAAATATGCATGGAAAGCTGGGATTCCCCACCTCACCATCATGCACATATATCATGAATGAAAGGCATTGGGTTTCGTGCATGTGTGCTCTCTCGACAACAGAAATGATCTCGCCATTTTCAATTTGCTTTTTGAATTGGACATACAGGATGCTTATTTGTCATTTTTCTTCATGGAAAAGAACTTGGAATCACAAATTGGATGAAGGGAGCCTCTAGATGATTCACTAAAAAATCCATGTTTATAAGTCGAAACATTCTCTTTGATTTCTTTTCTTTTTGGAAATTTTGTAATTTTTTACCCCAGTGATTCTTGACCCTGGTCATGAGCATGAGCTCTGCCCTGGTGGAGCACCCTGAGGTATTTGGGGCTGCTCTGTACTTTGCATAAATATTTACCGTATGTTGAGTTGCGGATTCTATAGAAGGTGGAAAGCACGAGTCTTGGGTACTTGTTGGTTCACAAGATTTCATCCTTGATCTATTTCCGCTGGCTTCACTCTCAGCACTTGATTTGTAGGTATGAGATGCACTCCCTTCCTGTTTTAGCCTCATCACAGCAATTTCCTCACCCATGTGTCCTATAGACTGGCTATGATGTTCCTCTTTGTGCTGTGACACCTGTTCTCCAATATCATCGATTCTTGTCCTGCCTGATTTATCATCCAGAGATTCCTTGGAGTAAAATAAATCATTAATGCCACGTGAGGGAGCCCTAACGTGCTTAGAAAGCCTCATCCTCATTTCCTCATCTCTGTCACCTGAAGAATCACTGTGATATTCCTGTTCTTGTTGCAACCTCCTCTCTTCATAATCACTGGTCATTTCAGTACCTTGAGACTCCATGTTGGAAGCTACATGTAAATCACTATCACCATGTGAGGGAGCCCTGACATGCTTTGATAACCGAACCTTGTGAAAGCTTTGAGGGGATCCCGGCGGTGCCCACGATGGTTTAACCTCTCCTTTCGATGATGTCCTTGAACTTTCCCTTCTAACCACATCTCCTGCAGGTATGGCCTTGGAGGTTGATGACTTGGTGGGCTTAGTGAAGTGCATGGACCTGTCTACTGGTTCATGTAACTCCTTGTTATGATGCTGTTTTGGAAAATTTTGTTGAATAGACAATGAGTAAATACACTAAAACTACCATAAAATTTTAAACTGTGAATAAATGGAAATAAGATTTTTACATTAATCTAAAGTAAGTTATTTTTGTTATTCAAAGCCCAACTTCCTATGCTAACTGCCTATGCCAGTGTAAATGAATAAACTAGAAATATGACTTGAGCTCGCCCCCCCCCCCCCCCGGTATGTTATCAATGCAATTGTAAATGAATATAATGTACTGAAAATGATTACTCACCCTTGCTCTTACAGACATTGGAAGGATAACACTACTGCTTTGAATATGTTTTCTTTCCTTCCTCTGTTGTCTTGATTTCATGATCTCAGGCCTTTCAACACGATTTGGTTTGGCTCTCATTAAAGACTCTAATCCCGCTCTTAGCATTGCTGTTCTATCTGGATAGCTTTTCACATCTACAGATTCAGTACCTATTCAATACAAATTAATAAAACTTGTATTAGAATACAAAAATTTGTAATTTATATTAAATAACACACATCAGGGATTAAATTAATCCAAGGCCACTGATGCCATGGTCTTGGATATTTTTTTGCCTTTTTAATGCTTTTTTTCTCATTTTTGATGTTATATACTGTAGTAATGTGCCAAAACAAATATAGGGCTAGCCATAAAGATATCAAAAGTTAAGGCAAGACATATGATGTACCCAAACGGATGATATCTTATGAACCCACAGTTACTACTCCAGTGGGTGACCCATGGCATAAGAAGTCAGTGCAAGTGTTACACTCCTTAAAAAACTTGAAATTCATTCTGTAAACAAGAAGTCTCATGCCAAACTAATTTAGAGATTTTTAGAGATAGACTAATTATGGAACCTCATCGACAAACTCATCTACATTGTAAATCCATAGTAAGTATTTAAGTAAAATCTCCACCCCTTATGTTAAGCCTGACCACTACTGAATTGACAAAAATTTAATAAGGCCACTGTCTTTTTCAACCCTATTCGGCCACCCCGGGTCTTTATAGGGAGATCATGATTTATCTGCGACCTTTAACCCCCAAAATAATCAGAGAGTACGCATAACTCAAATTTACAGTAGATGAATTAAATATCAATAATAATAATATGTTCCATTTGTATAGCACAGCTGCTATAAATGCATATACTCTACTGCGCTTGATACTTGTTGGTATCATATTATTACCCCGGCTCTTACAGTAGCTGAGCCGCTGTATACATGTAAGTATTCAAGGAATAAATCCTACCGGGTACCCATTCACCTCACCTGGGTCGAGTGCAGCACAATGTGGGTAAATATCTTGCTGAAGGAAAACACGCCATGGCTGGGATTCGAACCCACGTCCCTCTGATTGAAAGACAAGAGTCGTAACCACTAGACCACGATGCCCCCACATGGAATATTACCACAGGAATGAGAACCCCCCCACACAAAAATGCTTCTGATGACCACTTCAATAAGCATCTACTTTGCATTTGGTCTGATTGCCACTGAGCTCTATAACTATTTTGCCTGATTTCCAGTCATCTTATATCCACTTGGTCTAAGCCCATTTAATCAATACGGTATCTAACCAGTCAATTGTTGTGACGAAGTGCAAAATAATTGGTAGACACAGTGGAACTTAATCCAGTTTGCACGGGGACTTTCCCAAAGCCAACATAAAGGGATATTAACAAACTCGCTAAACACTGCATTCATCCTTTTTCAAAATTTCCACAGTGGAAAATGGGTGATGGCGAGAACTGGTGCGCGTTGGGTAATTTTTAGTGTTCATCTATATCTTGCTGGCTTTGCAAAAGGTAGCATCCTCTAACAGGGGTCAAACTGGACTACATGTAGACCATCTGGGCATTAGACTAAATGAGAATAAGACTCAGTGGGTATTTGACCAATTTAAGTGTAGAGCAGACAGCAATTATCCATCCAAACTGATAGTAGACAAAAGTTTTTTTTAGTCTATTGGTATAAGATTATCTGAGAGTAGAAAAATTGCTTGTAGAAATGCCCATCCCCCCCCCCCCCCGATGAATATAAACCCTGGCTACATACCACGTTTTGATAATGTATTCATCTGATCCATGTATGTTTTAAGTTCGCTTTTTAGTCTTGCAATCTCTTGCTTCTGCTGCAAGTTGATACTCTTGAGGGTTGAATTTGGTTTGGACAGAGAATATTCCTTGGTCAAGCCCTGTTTCGCCTCCCTTTCAATATTACATGGCTGATCGTGTGATAGCAGAACAAGTCCAGGAAGCCCATTTGAAGGCGTTTGTGTTTTCAGTGACTTCTTGTGGGCATCGTTATTTGACGTCTTATGAGCATTGGTATTTGATTTCTTGGAGAGGCGATCGTGTGGTCTGTGATGTGATTTACTGGTTTTCTCAATTTCATTCTTCTTTTTACCTACATTCTTTCGTGGCTTTGCCAATTCTCCTTTCTCTTGAACCTGCTGCCTGTGGTGTTGTTTTTGCTCTTGTATCTTGTTCTTCATGTCCCGTCTTGCAAGCTGCATAGCGAAAGCTATTTTTTCTTTGGAGATAACATTGAACACGACTGGTTGCTCTGAGTTTTCACCAGCAACTTCTGGCTTTGTCTGTTTGCTTCCAGCAAGACGCTCAATGATAACCGGGCCTGGATTGTGGAACTTGGTAACCATGTTCTGGGGGTTGCATGGAATGCCCAGATTGAAAAGTAATTGGTTTTGTTGTGCCATTGTTAGTGCTTGATGAAAAATCCTTGTCTGATTTGTCTCCACAACTAATTTTTCTTGTTGACTGGAAAGTGAATAAACAAAAAAGTCAAATAAATCAACAACTTTCATTGTATTTTGAATGCAAAAACCTTGAAAAATTTTCTGATTTATTAAAACTCTGGACAATTTTTCAGACAAACAAGATAATTATTTGAATTCATATAAGTTAGAACAATGAAAGACCAAATAGCATAAGTGTTTTTTTTTTTTTGCATTTGGATAACAGAATAACAAACATTTAAGTTGTAAATATAAATAGATCTAATTTACGAATAAAATGTAAAAAACATGGAAATAATTATTAGTGTTGGCCTATGTAATTGTATTACAAACAGCGCCTCATATAGCCTTAGTTAGTTGGCACGTTTTAAACGGTGCGTTTTAAAACATGTTTTAAAACGCGTTTTAAAACACCCGTTTTTTTTACAAAAAAAACGTGTTTTAAAACACTGCATAGACTTGTGTGTTGTAAATTTTCATGGTTAGATGAATTTTTTTTATCAATACTTTTATTTCTTAAGCTGTGTATTATCTTCTTATAACTAGCTAAAACTCTTTCTCAACACCACTCCTTTTCTCCTCTTCTCTTTCCCCCTTTATTCTCCCCTTCTCCATTGCTTCACATCAATCCATAAGAATAATCTTATAATAAAAAACATATCTGAGTGTTCTGCTCAATTTTTTGATAGGGAAAGAAGCATTTGAAATAAACTCAAATAAACGTAGAAGTAGAGTACTTGAATGAAGTGGAAGTGTGGCACAAGCATAGGCCTAAGGCCAATTCCAAGCAGAAGTGGACATTTTCCAAAACTTTATATTGGCTCCATTTCATATCTGGATCAGAATTTTCTATTAAAACTCATATGGGTAATCACAATTCTAAAGCCTAAAAAAAAATTCTTACGCATCTAGGAGAATCCCAAACAAAAAATTATTTACATGGGACTATATATATTTTTAAAACTTAATTTCAATTTAAACGAAAACTGTTTGTTTTGAAAAATTTTCAGTTGGATAATCTCAAGGTCATTATTTTACATCATATTAATAGAAAATTTGCAAATACAAGTTGCAGGAAGGGGTGAAAAATGTCAAATTTGTGGCGCCTGACAAAGTGTAATGTGACTGACCGGAGTTTTTGTATTCACAAAAGAAACTCGTAGCTGCTTCCCAAATTCAAATCTCTTGTTTGAGACTTCTATATGTAAGTAATGCTTTGTATTGAAATTGGTAAAAGTGCTTTGATTTGAAAGAAACATGAAAAAGTAATCAGTCACTCTTTTCCATATCCTTTTTTTGTAATGCGACTGACCGGTTTTTGGGACATCATGGCTTCCATAATTCTGTATGTATTATTTACAAGCCTCAGAAGTCAAGATAAAATAACAGAGATTTGTCCCTATAAAATTGAAGACACCAAGTATTAGAAAAGGCACGTAAAAGTGTAATGCACTTACAGTGGAATCGCCCATAACAATATTTTACAAATAGACTGTAAAACTGACATCGTACTCTTATGGTACAAGACTATACGTGAAAGCAAACTTTGCGATTTGTAAAGATGTAGAAAGTACTTTAAACCGTATAAAGATAATCAGCCAGCAAACTTTGACCCTAACAGTCCTAGGGGACCTTAATTGCCCCCCAAAAAAAATTATATGATATATCCATCACACACAAGGCCATGTCATATCGTTCAAGACTATTTTTGGGATGCATGCATGGGTATGGGGTCATGATATTACACAAGAGTATGTCAGACCCTGAATTGCTTTAAAATGTGATTTTATGTATAAATCTAATGTAAGGTACAATACTATATGTGAAAGCAAGGTTTGCAATTTGTAAAGACAAGGCCACGTCATATCGTTCAAGACTATTTTTGGGATGCATGCATGGGTATGGGGTCATGATATTACACAAGAGTATGTCAGACCCTGAATTGCTTTAAAATGTGATTTTATGTATAAATCTAATGTAAGGTACAAGACTATATGTGAAAGCAAAGTTTGCAATTTGTAAAGACAAGGCCACGTCATATCGTTCAAGACTATTTTTGGGATGCATGCATGGGTATGTGGTCATGATATTACACAAGAGTATGTCAGACCCTGAATTGCTTTAAAACGTGATTTTTGTATAAATCTAATGTGAATTCTTGCCAAAATTTGTGTCTGTATCATTATTTATACTTTTTGTTAATGATTGGAAAATTATTGACAATCCCATTAAAAACAACTAAAAAAGGTTTTTTTTTAATGTTCATTAATAAATATAAAAAAACATTTTCATACCGATTTTTTTCTAATATGCATTTCCTCAATTCCTCAGAACTCCTCAATTAAAGAAATAAGCAGATCAAAGGCTTATAGATTCAAACCTAAATTTGTATTTCTTGCACTAAAATTGGCATAATTGATTCAAATGAAATAAAGCATTGAAACCCCATAGACCATGTCATTTTCTACCATTATGCAAATTCTTGTCACCTCTCCCTAGATTGATAAGACTCAAAATACCATGGGACTACGTGTACATGTACAATGTATGAGGATTTAACTTATAAAATGTCAACTTACTTTAATGTTTTTTTAAGTATTCAATTTCTATAATTGAGTAATTTGGGGGGAAATATTAACTTTTCTATATTGGAAATTCAGTTTAAAAATTGTAGTCATCTCTTACTTACTTAAAAAAATGTATTTAGAGCATCAAGAGCTTAAATCATACTGTATAGTTTAATTGATTTACAAAAAATTTCAAAATTCGTCGGAAAAAAACGTTTTAAAACGATTTAAAACGTTTTAAAACAATAAAAAACGTTTTATTTGTTTTTTTTAATAAAAAACGTTTTTTATCACAACCCTGAGTATAGCTAACCTCGCACTAACGTTAGCACTGTGAGTGCTCATGATGACGATCGTGACATGCGACTAGGCCCGAGTCATTGTGTAGACCGGTGTTCGACAGCTTTGATTTAATCAAACATTGATGCATCAAATTTTGAAGGCGGGAAAATGAAGTAAATTTTTTTCCTTGTCGATGCAATGCACGCACTGTGACGGTATGCGCTGAGTGAGAGGGGTACGGTTAGCATTGCACAAGCAGATGACAGAGCAAAGATCGTTTGTATTTTCCATTATCACAAAAAAAGGACCAATACAGAATTCTTCCCAAAATATCTAAAACAATGACATTTGTAGATGACAACATATATGTTTGAAATAAAATTATATGAAAGATATAAATCACGCGGAGTGGATCCAAACGATTCTCGGTCAACTGCACTCATAGTCCAGACTCGCACACACTCCATCCCTGTAGGCAGACATTCATTAATAATAAATTCATTCATTCATTAAATTTGTCTTGCATAAATTATCTCAGCACGAAGAGATGAGGAAAACTCAAACTAGGATTACAATAAACTTCATGGCGAATAGGCAGTTCATACTTTGATGATTGTGTGTACCAAACGAAACGGTCACCGCATTTCTTTTCTTCATACGTGCACACTGTCAATTTTTTTTCAATGCACCGATTTTGCAAAATCTGCACCACCACAGTGCTCGATGACATCGATCGAATACCGATTTGGAAATTGATTCAACTCGGCCTCAGTGGCACAGCACAGGCTTACATGCAACTACTCAATGAACAAGGTTATGATATAACCTTGTTCTCTGTTTAGTACTCCATATGTGGCAAAATAAGGTTGGCAATGTTATTTTTTCATTTTTCTTTGGAACAATGCTTGATTGTTTGACAATGTCAGATTCCATTACAGCTAATCATCATATAACTTGACTCTTGGGTAAATTTGATTCTTTAAATTTTTTTTTTAAATTAAAAATTGAAAAAAGAAAGTTTTCTTGCCATATTACTTTCCACCAATAGAGGGAGTACACAAAAATGTGCAAAAAAATCAAGTTTTTAAGTGCTCTGGTGAATACAAAAAATTACTAAAATTTACTAAAAAAGTTTATGGAAATTGGAATTTTTGGACATGATTTCAATGATTTTTTAAAGTGTGTGTTGTGTACTGCATTGGCATACAAATAGTCCTACCTGTTAGATTCCCCACAGGCACAGCAGGCAGGAAGGTTGCAGTGAGCAAGCTAGTGTATGCGACCAAAGTCAAACTTATATCATCGTTGATTCCTCTAGGCTACCATCAGGAAAAAAAAGAAAGAAAATGTTTGGAAAGAGTTCCATATGCACCCCCACCAAATATAACAATAGCGATACCACGCTGGCCGTAGCCTCTTTTCGAGGCACTGGCGGCTGCTTCCTGAGCGAAGTGAGGGATATCCTAATTAGCAAAGTGAATTAGGCCTGGAGAGCGCAGCGAGCCAGGACCTTTTGACATCTGAGCTGAATTTCACCGACTTTCTTTTGTTTTTTATTAATTTACCAATATTCCGACCAAAAATTGGTCGGTGAAAATCATCCAAGGAGAGCGCGGGCTGCTATGACGTCACACTGAATATTCATGAGCTCATCTTGAATGGCGACTGTGGATTCTTGGCGAAGAGTGACGACGAAATATCAAAGAGCATTGAATATATGCCTCTAATATGCTGAATATTGGCTGATTTTTAATGATTTGCAAGTTGATGCAATTAAATCTGCACTATAAGGACGAGATGTGTTTGTAAATCTACCCACAGGATATGGAAAAAGTGTAATCTTTCATGCGATTCCACTTTGCGTCACGTCGATTATCTCCGCGTTAAGGGAATGCTGGAGTCGAGTTGTTCAGTTGGTGCTATCCCTTGTGGACCAGGCCGATCTCCCAGGAAGTATCGGGGTCTATTACGGCTAGTACTAGTACCACTACTTGTAGCATTTTGCTGGTTATATCCCCTGTAGTGTCCTGCAATTAAATGAATCCCCTGCAAAATAGTGGACTATTCCGAACCCCAGACGAAACAGCTTTGACATTTCATTGGTCAATTTACTAGATGAATGTTAAATATTTCCTCGAGCTCATGAATATTCATTAGGAAGATGTGCCTCATGAATACATAATTCAGCTCAGATGTCAAGAGGCCCTGGCTCGCTGCGCGCGCCAGGCCGAATTCGCTTTGCGAATTATCTATCCCTCGCTTCGCTCAGGAAGCAGGCGCCAGGGCCTCGCCAGGCCTAATTCACTTTGCGAATTAGCTATCCCTCGCTTCGCTCGGGAAGCAGCCGCCAGTGCCTCGACAAGAGGCTATTCTGGCCGCGGAACACTAACTCTCGTGTCTGACAACACGAAAATTCCCAACTGAGGCATCTCTATATTGCCTTCGTTTAAAGGCTAAATGCAATGTATAAAGTATTTAATTCAAATAATACAGAAGAAAAACTTTTCGTTATTTCAATGTTTATTTGTCGAACCATAGCCATTTTCAGTAAAAAAAACCCCAGGTTTTCCATGATGTATATTGGGCATGCTGCAGAGCGTGTATACGGTAAAATGAAAACATGGCTTTGACTTCTGGGTTTGCAGGGTCAACAACAATCATGCATTGCGAGGGACGTAGACTGTGATATAGGCTGCAAGATGGCTTCGAACGAAGCTACGATGATGAACTTTATTTTCCCCAAAAAAATATATCTATCTAATTTTCATTGAAATATTAAACTAAAAATAGGAGTAATTTTAGGCTAAATTTAATGTATCTTGGAGGGCTTACAGCTCGAAACTGACCCCCTCATATTAAGAACATGAACCCTTTCGTTTTCCTTTTCTTCTTGTGTACGAAATAAAATTAATCGCTTTATAAGGGCATAAGTTAGGATTATAAAACTTCACAATGAAGCTTTCGCGATGTCTATATCCCACAAATTTTGTTTTTGAATGCTTTATAAACGCGACTTTTATTTTCCATTTGGGCAATTCCACATGGGAGAGGGTAAAAAAAAGTAAATTTCGAAATTGAAATTATGCATCTGAATGTGAATAACAATTTACACAAAACCTTACATTTTAAGGAACTGAAAACCTTTCAAATATCTTTTTTACGGTTTTTGCTGAATGATCTTTGAATTTGATGGCCATTTTCAATTAGAGAACATATATATTTTACATTATTTTGGATAAATTTGATAATTTAAAAAATGTTTTACATTTTTGGTTCAAAATCATCCAATTTTTTGTGTGAAGGTGAATAATTACCAGTAGCAAATGTCTTTATCATGGGAATTTTCAAATTTCTCAGAGAAAATTTTGCAATCTACTATGAAACGGATGTATTTCTGTTACCATAAAACTTAAAAAGTTTTTCCTATGAAATAAATCCTTACTTGAATTTTATATAATTCTGAATTCTCTGATTTCATGTGACTTTAAAAGACTTAGCAACATTTAAAAAAAATATCATTTCTAATTCTGCTGTAACTGTGGTAACGGAATTACATGTACATGGTAACAGAATTACCATTATCATATACTTGAAGGGGTGTGCGTTAGCCCATTTTGTTCCATTAGCATGCTGATATCTTAGTTGTAGTTCATAGTTATGAACATTAAAAGCCTTCTGATTAGTTTACACTCCAAATCAGGATGAGATTATAAAATTACTTGGCAACAAGCTCCCATTCAGTATAACATTCAGAATAAAGGCAAGATAATGTACATTGGCATTAATAAAGTATATTGAAAGAGCATATAATGTAGGTGAATGCCTTACAAATGATTAATGGTCAATCCCTTCTTTGGGAGGAGTAGAAGAATGATTATGCATTGTAGGATGATCAAAACATATTTGTCATCCAGATTGATTTTGCCAAATATGTCACTGCCAAGAACCAGTTCTAATGAGATCCAAAATACTGGACACACAATCACGAAGTGACCATGTTAACTGTGTGTGCCTTGGAAAAGAATGGCATTCATTTTTTTGTAATTGCCTCTGATCAACTCACCCTCAACAGTCTGTAGTGAACTTTTCAGTAAAAAAAATAATTCTGGGATGGCTGGGAGTAGTTCTATGCTTCACTAAGTGGTTATATTTTTCAATGCTACTGCCTAATAATTTAACCGATATCTTCTGTGTAAATCTCCTTGCATCGGAAAATTGAAAATTCTTAGCAACAAGCCATGGTTAGGGACCAGAATCTGGCATTGGCGAACAGTGTAGCGAGCAGTAAAGTAATGAGTGGAAAAGGTGAAGTGAGATCCATAATTTGCAGATGTTGCAAGGGCCACATGCCAAAAACATCATACTAAATCTTGATACAGATGACAAAGATATTCAAGATGTCTTAATTAGCACCAAACCAATACTGTTTTCCACCCCTAAGCAATGGATGCTCAGAAACATGCAAAGTCAGCATCATTGTTAGATTCTGGTGCAATGGTTGGATACACGATGAACATGTCTACATCCTAGGCTGCTATGTCACATGATATATCTTTAGATACAGAAGATAAAAATTCATCTCGGATAAATTTTCATATTTTATATGAAAGATAATTTTTTTTTAATAGATATTAAATAAAAAATCATGGCCTCAGAAAACCACCTCAGGTCATGAATATGACATGATCATCAAATCACTGCAGTTTCTTAGAGTCACATTTGGGAAATACATCTGTCCGGAAGATGATATTGACTTTATACTCAGATCTGCTATAATTGCAGTCCTCCTCAGTGAGCAACATATAGACAGAAAACGAATCCTTACCTTTAAAGAGAATTAGATAAATAATCGGTATACTAATTAAGAACCAATTTATACTTAGTTGTCCACAACATTCTTTCAAAATGTGAATGTCAACACTATTTTCATGTGGTTTCAGCACTGTTTCGTGTTTTCAGTACATTAATATTGAACAACCAAATAGAAAGTTTTCAGTTTAATTGTTTTAAAATGCCAACTGTTTGTAAAACTATGTTTCTTTTGAATATTTAAAGACTTTAGAATATCTTAAACTACCATCTACACAAATTTTTGACTAAATATGCATATCTGATTACATGCTGTCCTCAGTTTTTGTAAAATTCCTGATGTGTACACATATGGCTGTAGTCCATGTAAATTTCGTTACCATGAGTATTAATGATTATTTTGGGCCTTTGCATAATTCTTCTCATCAGTAAAGGAGGCAAAAAGTGGCTAATAAGTCCTAATACCCCTGAAGTTGAAAAAGAACTAAAATATAATTAGCCCTGATCCCTAATATTTTGTAAAATTTTGTTTATTCATGGTAGAGCCACTTATTATGAAAATACTTACCATGATTTTCTTATTTACGAGATAACTGGATATACTCATTTGATTTGCTAGTTCATTACGATTAACTTGCACGCCGAATAAAAGTACACAATTTTTCCTGCGCGCGCGCAGCATTTCCCTCAGAAGAGCGCCAAAAAGGCGGTCTTGAAGATGTCATCTACGACGATTCCATAGAAAAGAGCCCAAGAAGAAACGATACTATAGTATCATGGGCCCTCGGCCTAGTGTCAGAAGGAGAACATCATCACCAACTGACTTGATCGTTTCAACAATCCAGCATGAAATGATGTCTTGAGAAGCTGCCGCAAACGGCCCGCGCGACAATACAACCAACTGAACAGAGTTGGGAATTGTCTGAAGAATGGCAAGCAAAGACAAGGGTTAGAAGTCACGCCTAATCTACGCCAATCCCAGCAAATGTCCGGGAGCGATGCATAAGTATGCAAAGCTACGTACTGTAAATGGTTACAGATAAACAGATACAGGAGGGATCTGATAGACAGACGAAAGATACCCTGAATACCGACCCAAGAGGGAGTTAGTCAAGCGTCAAGAACGACCGACAGGCGCCATGACGGACTAAACCATACAAGCTCAACGTTTGAGAAGAAACTCAAGAGTTTGTAAGATTCGGATTGAAGGTATTAATCATCCGTAACCGGAGGGATGATAATCGCCGATGATCAATAAACGATCCGACTTTGTTGAAAAATTCGACAAGAATCGTGATCGGAAGACTGAAACTTGAACGGTTCAGTAAGTGATCAATCAATCAATCCGAGAAGGCAACAGCGGGGCTAATAAATGCCACGGTCGGGTCACCGGCTTAATAAAATAAGCCAAGCCGCAACTATGCAAACGTAAGGAATGCGAGATATCTCAGAAGCCCCCGCGTGGGGGAAAGCGCCCAGAATTCGATACCTGTCTCAAAAGCGTGAGGGCAGAACATCTGCAGAATTCTGATAGAGAGCTGTGGCAGGACGTTTCCAGCGGTCCGATAAGGACATGGAACGGCAGAGAGTAAGGTTAAAGTAAACCACTCGTAAGGCAGTCAATGTGTCAAGAAAAACGACTGAGTGCCATCCTGTTAATAAAGAAACTGCCACAGACCTGCTGTCTATGTGGAATAGAACAGTCTGGTCAAACAGCTCAACTGAGCGTGTCGGAGAAAAAAACGCGGCTCGCATCACGACATAACAAGTGTGATAGACCGAGCGGTCGAGAGAGGACCCCGGATCCCATCTCTCCCGTACTAAATAAAGCACCCGCCCGAGGGTGCAGCGCCCGCAGCGGGAGAGGTGGGAGGTGGCTTGACTGAAGCCACCATCGGCGAGAGGGCCCGTAAGGCTAGGCTGCGATGGATGTCCGCTGAGCGGAGCAATCCCTAGCCGCAGCAAGCGTACGCCAGCGGTGAGCTGGCGAAAAAATGCCTCTGTCATGATCTTACGTGTAACGACAATCAGGAGATGTCCGTCAAGAAGATGCTCTGAACCAACAGACATCGCCAGACATGATACCTCAACAGTTACGTTCCCGACGGAATCAAGTGAGGTAACAATGGCCCTGTCCTATCATGGTTAGGGACGGAAACTGGCTAAGAGTGTCTAAGTCCTCGCTTGAAGAACCAAGCGGAGGAGTAAGGCGACTTGAGGAAAATAATCACCAATATTTCCCTCAGTCTGCGATGAGAACCAGTTGTTTACGAAAACAGCCACAAGGCCTGGTTTCTCTGGTGATTGCAAGGGCAAGCACCGCCGGCGCCGGTTGCGAAAACATGGAACAGTCCGATATCAGTAAGACAAGGAGTTCCGAAAGCTGCGGGGGGCGGCAAAACAGACGCCTTAAGCCGCGGGGGATGAGAATCTAAGCTTCTAAAAAGAAGAGCTCCAGTGAAGTAAATTACTTTCATGGAGGGACTCATCCAGTCGGCCCGAGAGAAAGCGGGTCGCGGTGATCGTGGTTAGACAGACCTAAGCATACATACACACACGCATACATAAATAAATATATATATATATATACATATGCATGTACATAACATCTATCCACGATCACATCATCCTCGGTCACGCAGTGACCATGGCCACATACATTGCATGGAGGGAGGATGAAAGCAGCCTGCGAGGCGACTCAAGTGTGCCGAGTGAAAAAGCTTCGAAATAAGAAGACAACTCGACACACGGGCACGGTAAATGCATCGACCGTAGCCCACTCCACACAAGGAGGAAGCGGCGGAGACGCCCGCAAGCTTGACCCACATAGAGGGCAGTCTATCAGATAGACCGTTTGAGCTCAACTCGCCGACCCGGCACGGTGGGTGTGCCCAGGAAGTAGGCATAGAAATGCCGACAGAAAAAACCTGAACGCACGTACACAGCCGACAATCTAATGAGATATACGGCTGTTTCTTTCCTCCGAGATGATGCTTACCCGACCGGGAAAGACTCGGGAAACAAGCTGTGAATGTCAACAGGAGGGGTATCTAGCATATAAATAGCCGATTCCCTCCAAGCGTTCGGTGTGGGTGCTGCCGGCGGGGTCCGTGGGGGGGGGGGGGGGGGGGGGGCGACCGATGATGGCAGCTCGGGCAGGGCTCGCACAAGTCGCCCAAATACGAGACAAACAGGTTAAAAATAACCATAATGCACCGGGTGGTGAAGGCATATCGATTATTAAGTATAGGAGAACTATTAATCGCCGTGACATTCAGATCCGATATTTATGCTCATAAGCTCGGCAGAGCTACGAGATAGTGAGAAAGCTCCGAGAAAAGAAGCACAATGCGCATGCGATGACGTCTGACATATTTTCCATTCATGAAATCAGAGCCCAAAGTTGGGCACAAACAAGCCTCAAATTGATGGAAAAAAAATCAAACGTAATTTTTCTGTTTTGTCATGTAAAATATTATTATATGGTGATATTACGATCTTCAAAAGAGTTTCTACATGTTGACAATGTTCGATAATCAATCCTGACGTGATAATTATTTTTTTAGACAAGTGCACTCACTCAAGTCGATCGTCATGTGATGTCCGCCATTGAAAATTGAAACGAAATACAAACGTTTCACATCAAGCTCTAAATTCATATTAATGATTATCATATGCAAATTATTGTTAAATATTACGATTAAATCATGTATATGGTCATGATATTAATATTGTTCATGAAAAGCAAGATTTACTTTACGTTGATCGCATCAATTTCCGGCCATTTTCTGATTTGATTAAAGCACAGTACTGCGCATGCACGATGAATGGCGACTTCCATTCATAAATTCATCGTGCATAAATTATTTCGGCATGAGCAGACGAGCCGGGCAGACGAGTAATACTCGAACTATGATCGAAATAAACTTCAAATTAATGGTGAATAGGCATCATAATTACACAATCGGTTTCATTTTTGAGGAAATATAAATGAAGTAAGTAGTAGTCAAGTTGGATATTACTGTTTATTTTGATGTTTGATTGTGTGAACCAAATGAATCGGCCGGCCGACGTATTTTTATTTTTTTCGATGCACCGATTTTGCAAAATCTGCACCGGAGTTCGATGACATCGATCGAACACCGATTTTAAAATCGATTCGACTCAGGCTTACTTACTTTCGTATAGAAAGTGAGGTTCAGGCCAAAAGCTGACGGTCACGTCACCTGGGCGGACGGTCCGCGGGTGTGATAGGTTGCCCTCTCAAAAACAGCAAAACATTCTCATGAGAGAAGGCATGCTGTATGTAAGAAATTCTTACCTCCAATCTACAGGCCCACCTAGGGGGTAGAATGGAGAGAGTTACTGCTGAAAGAGCCGTCGCCGTAAGCGATGCCCGGTCAAACTGTGAAGCTTGACGTAGAGGGCGAATTCGGGAGTACCTGCATATTAATGGGGGATACCCATGCAGGTGAACTCGCCGACGGCTCCCCGGAGTGCGGGCTGGCGGTAGAAAACTCAATCCGCTCAATGCCCGACACCGGCAATAAGACCGACAGAAAGCAGCCAAGCGGCTGCAGCGTCCAACCAGCGACATACGGGGGCTTGCCGACTTGCTGGGTGAGACCCATACGTCAGCAGCACCTGTGCATATCGTGAAATCACCCGTGCGGGTGAAAGGGCCGGCAATTTCAATGAAAAGGGCCGGTGGCTGGTGCGAGGCTGATGATAAGCCCGGCCGTCGCGTAGCGGCGGTCTATAATGACGGAGAACACGAGGGTAAGAACCCGTAATGCTCGGGGACGTATTGATGCAACCTGTAAGGATGCAACGCCCAGCCGTCGGTCACCGAGAGCTTGCCGACATGTTGGGCACGTGGACGCAACTCCACGGTTCCACGCTCCTTTTTCCAGGGCACGTGGACGCAAACCACGGTTCCACCCTTTATAGAGCCCTTCGCAAAGGGTCTCAATCTCTTGCCCTCATACTCACCGCCGCTGATCACGGGAACAAAATACCATGTCTGGTTCTCTCCCAGCGGCAGGTTTGGAGTCATCAAGAGATGAGTCGAAAGAGCTCATCTACCTGGTAAGTTCTTAGCCTGAAAGAACAAAAGGAGGGTCGAAAACAGAGAGGGGGCGGAGGGGTGGGTGGGCAAGAAAGGTGACAAAACAAGATCCTTTTCAGAAATTATTAATAATAAAATTAATAACTCCGGAAAAATTCATTACGAGACATGACGTTAATTAATTAAAAACAGAAAACGTCTAAGTCCAAGACGAAGAGCAGGATCAGCTAAGAAAAAAAACATTTTTTTTTTTTTTTTTTGACAAGGTCAAAAGAAATAAGTAAAAGGAGCTGATCTGAAAGGAAGAAGTAAAAGCTTTCTTCCCTTAAACTGGAAAGCCGAAAACTCATTAGCGAAAACAAAGGACGCTAATTTTAAGAGAATTTTTTTAAGAGAAATTTTAAAAGAATTTTTTTTTTAAAGACAATAAGTCTAAAAAAAAAAAAAATTCAATACAATATGATTATTAAAATTAATTAATAATTAAACAATTAACCAATTAGTTCATTAAACAATTAATTAATTAATTAATCAATCAATTAATCAAACAAGAACAAAAGATTGATTGAGACACAAAGAGAACAATCAACTGACTCCAAACAAGAACAACAAGTTGAAAACTAGATTTTAATTCGTCATGCGGACGAATTACTTAGGTGGTCTGTCGTAGACAGACAAATACTAGTAGATAAACATACATAATTATTTAACAAATGAGTAGATATAAGATTGAAAGATAAATGGATCGATAGACAGATGACTAATTCAAACAGATAGATATACGATAGATAGATAGAACATAGCTAGATAGAAAATAGATAGATAGAGAGATAGAAAGAAAGATAGATAGTTAGATAAATATATCATGTAGGTAGATAGATAGATAGACAGACAGATATATAGATAGAGAGAGAGAGAGAAAGAGCAAGAGACAGACAAATAGATTGATATAGAAAGATAGACATTTTCAAACAGATAGATATATATTAGAGAAATAGATAGATAGATAGATAGATAGATGGATAGATAGATAGATAAACATATTTAAACAGATAGATATATATATTAGACAGAAAGAGAGAGAGAGAGAGATAGATAGATATACTGTAGGTCTACAATATAGACAGACAGACATATGGATAGATAGATAGAGTGAGAGAGAGAGAGAGACATATTCAAACAGATAGATATATATTAGACAGAGAGATAGATAGATATGTCATGTAGGTAGATAGATAGACAGACAGATAGATAGATTTTAACATAGACAGCGGATAGATAGACGGATATGATTAGATATCAAAAAAGTAATTATAATCTGTTTTATTTTGCAATATTTTAACTATTATTTATTAGAATTCTTATAATTGATCGTGCGCAAGTTAAAAAAAAAAAAAAATCATGTTCACCCGCGGACTCGAACCCCTGCCCGCATGATTGAATGAGATGCAATTCTGACGCCTAACCGATTGAGCTAGAATATTTCCCATAGACTTTACACGTTAGGAAAATACGAGAATCTCAAATCCAATTTTGCAAGTGAAATACGGGCATGGTCCCGGCATCTGATCGAAAAATAAAGGCAACACTTCCGAAAGCTTAGAATCTCAGCTACCACATACTAAAAGCTCAGGGATAACTGACAAGAAAAAATGGAGATATGACTCACGAAATAAAGGAATGTAGAATCTAGTTTTGAGAAAAAGTCATGTCCCATAGAGATTACACGCAAAATGAGTAAAAATGACACGCCTTTATTATTTGCAATTTTTGAGGATGATCCGTTTATCAAAATGAAAAATAAAGGCAATAACTCAGAAAGAGTAAGACCTAAGCTACAACATATCAAAAATTGGGCGAAATTTGATCAATATTCACGGAGTTAGAGCCAAATTTGCATAATTATAATGACGTCATAACACGCAAAATGGATATTTTGACTTCCGACGCCATTTTGATGACGTCATAATATACGTTAGGGTCAAATGAGACATGAAATCATATGTATGATTCATATTCTATCGAAATATGAAAAAAAAATTGGGGGTCCCCGTTCGTTCTGAAGAGCTACAGTGAATTTTTAATAGGCATGTTTTTGCCCATATAGAGCCTATGGAAAGAGCTCGCACGCACGCGTGCTGCAAACTGTAATGGGTGCTCATTCCCTCATTAATGATCATAGAGAGCTGATCGAGGTATCAATTTGATCAGAATTATATCAATAATAGATACGCATAGAAAAAACAGCGAATTTATGCTACGTAACGCCGTTACGCACGAAAACGCGCGCACATATGTGCGCGCACACAAAATCTTGATATGCTTAAAATGACCTGAAACGTACCCACAAAAATTTATAGGCCATTTGGAGAATTTTTTTAGCTTTGACGCGCGCGTCATGACCTTTACATGACTTTTGATGACATTGACAGACGACCTTTGACCTAAAGTTTATTTGATGTGAATATGATTGACTATCGAATATCAGTTATGTAGATATGATCAAATTAAGAATTTTACAAAATGGCGTGTAGATGACGTCATCATGACCAGGTGACCTTGAAAAGCTACGTATGCCGTCTCTATGATGGACTCTATACATGACAAAAAATTCAGCAAAATTGATCCAGCCGATTTGGAGAAAACTCGGCGACAAACATAGGTGCGAAAAATAAATAAATAAAGAAAGAAAGAAAATTCTGACGAAAATTAAGAGGTGATCTGTCATAGACAGACCACCTAACAAGTTTGAGAACAAACAAGGACGACGCTCCTACCTGTCCCATAGCCTAAGCTGTGGAGAGGAAATAAAATCAATTCAATTCAATTCAAGACGAGGCAAAGGAGCATGTCAAGAATTATAAAGAATTAACTTTAATAAAGGATTATAAAGAAAAAAGGGAGCGTCGTATCAGTGCCTGCGGCACGCAGCAGGAGAGCGCGGAGCTATATGGGGAAGGGAAGCGGAAATAACCCGTCTGTGAGAAAACAAAACTGACAGTTCGGAACTCACAAGTTTATTTGAAGAAAAACGTGAATAATAACACGAAGGCTCCGCGCAGAGAGATATAAATGAAATCAATCTAAAGCCGAAAGGCAAAGGATTGAAATAGGCTGTAAATATATAGATAAATATGTTAACAACGGACACTTTAAAAAGCAAAGTAGGGTGTACTTAGCTAACGTCTGATCAAAGGCGGCAGGCGAAAGTAAAAGAGGAAATGGACGCCTATTTGCGTGATGATCTTGGGATAGTGCGTGCGTAGGGAGATGCTGCGTGCGCAGGAAAAATTGTGTACTTTTATTCGGCGTGCAAGTTAATCGTAATGAACTAGCAAATCAAATGAGTATATCCCAGTTATTGATAGTAAATTACATACTATATACTTGTGTTTCATTTGATATTATAGATGTGAAGTACCTAGGAGAATATATAAACAAGCTTTGTTGAGGCATATCTTCAGTCATAAATGCCTAAAAATAACATTTTCCTTCACAAATGTCAGAGGCGTAATTCCGTTACGATTATGTGTAATTCTGTTACCATGTACTTCCCCCCAAGAAAGACCAATCATAAATATTTGTTGATGATATTTGTGAATAAATTACTTTCAAAATAAAGTTGACATTATAATGAATTGAATCAGACATTAACTTGGAGCTAGTGTGTTGTAGATTTCAGAGAAACTTTGCCTAAACTTTGAGTCGCAAAGTGATTAATTTGTCTGGTAATTCCATTACCATTGCACATATCCGTCATTCACATCTGCAAATGTAAGGGGTTTTCTAAAAATATTGGTTCAGAATAAAACACAAGTGGCCATGCATAGTATTAGGTTCAGAATATGGGAAAATATTGAGATATCTGGAAGCTGTGAGCAAAGAAAATGTTCAGCAAAAATTATCTGATTTGTAATTCCGTTACCACGGAATTGCCCCTCATCATTCATAGAACACAATCTCCCAGACAGATATTAACTACATTCTTACAAATACCAAAAAAAAAAAAAAAAAAAAAAAAACCCACATAATCTGACTGAGCATTCCATTCTCCTATACTTTCAGGGGCAAGCCCAGTAGGCTCATCATTCACAGGACACCATCTCCCAGACAGACATTAACTACATTTTTACGAATACCAAAAATAAAAAATACATAATCTATATGGGCGTTCCCTTCTCCTACACTTTTAGGGGCAAGCCCAGTACGCTCATAATTCACAAGACACCACATATCTTACAGATACCAAAAATTAAAAATAAAAAGGAAACATAATCTGACTGGGCAGATTAACAACATTCTTAGTTTTTTTTTTTACAGATACCAAAAATTAAAAAAAGAAAGGAAACATAATCTGACTGGGCATTCCGTTCTCCTACACTTTAAGGGGCAAGCCCAGTAGGCTCATAATTCACAGGACACCATCTCCCAGACAGAAATGAACTACATTCTTACAAATTTGAAAAAAGAAGAAAAAAAAAACTTAATCTGACTGGGCGTTCCGTTCTCCTACACTTTAAGGGGCAAGCCCAGTAGCCTCATAATTCACAGGACACCATCTCCCACACAGAAATTAACTACATTCTTACAAATACCAACAATAAAAAAAAAACATTATTTGACTGGGCGTTCCATTCTCCTACACTTTCAGGGTCAAGCCCAGTAGGATGTAGGCTCATAATTCACAGGACACCATCTCCCAGACAGTAATTAACTACATTCTTACAAATACCCCCCCCCCCAAAAAAAAAGGAAAATATAATACTGGGCTTTCTGTTCTCCTGCACTTTAAGGAGCAAGCCCAGTGGGCTCAATTCACAGGACACCATCTCCCAGACAGAAATTAACTTCATTCTTACAAATACAAAAAAAAAAATCTGACAGGGCATTCCGTTTTCCTACAATTTAAGGGGCAAGCCGAGTAGGCTCATAATTCACAGGACACCATCTCCCAGACAGAAATTAACTACATTCTTACAAATATAAAAAAAAAGGAGAAGAAGAAAAAACATAATCTGACTGGGCGTTCCCTTCTCCTACACTATAAGGGGCAAGCCCAGTAGGCTCATAATTCACAGGACACCATCTCCCAGACAGAAATTAACTACATTTTTAAAAATACCAACAATTAAAAATTAATATAATCTATAAATGGGACTTCCGTTCTCCTACACTTTAAGGTGTAAGCCCAGTAGGCTCAATTCACAGGACACCATCTCCCAGATAGTAATTAACTACATTCTTAAATAATAAAAATTATTTAAAAGAAACAAAGAAAACATGATCTGACTGGGCGTTCCGTTCTCCTACACTTTAAGGGGCAAGCCCAGTAGGCTCATAATTAACAGGACACCATCTCCCAGACAGAAATAAACTACATTCTTACAAATTCAAAAGAAAAAAAACAAACATAATCTGACTGGGCGTTCCGTTCTCCTACACTTTAAGGGGCAGGCCCAGTAGGCTCATCATTCAAAGGACACCATCTCCCAGACAGAAATTAACTTTGACATTCTTACAAATTTATACGAAAAAAAAAAAAATCTGACTGGGCGTTCCTTTCTCCTACAATTTAAGGGGCAAGCCAAGTATGCTCATATTTCACAGGACACCATTTCCCAGACAGAAATTAACTACATTCTTACAAATATAAAAAAAAGGAGAAGAAAAACATAATCTGACTGGGCGTTCCATTCTCCTACACTTTAAGGGGCAAGCCCAGTAGGCTCATATTTCATAGGACACCATCTCCCAGACAGAAATTAACTACATTCTTACAAATACCAAAAAAAAATGAAGAAAAAAAAAGGAAAATATAATTTGACTGGGCATTCTGTTCTCCTACACTTTAAGGGGTAAGCCCAGTAGGCTCATAATTCACAGGACACCATCTCTCAGACAGAAAATTAACTACATTCTTACAAATACCAAAAAAAAAAAAAAAAAAAAAAAATGGGGAAAACATAATCTGACAGGGCATTCCGTTCTCCTACAATTTAAGGGGCAAGGCCCAGTAGGCTCATAATTCACAGGACACCATCTCCCAGACAGAAATTAACTACATTCTTACAAATACAAACAAGAAGAAAAAAACATAATCTGACTGGGCATTCGTTCTCCTAAACTTTAAGGGGCAAGCCCAGTAGGCTCATCATTCACACGTCACCATCTCCCAGACAGAAATTAAAGATAAATTCCAGTTGTGGGGACGATCTCAAAATGACTTTTTACAAAAGTGTCTGTTTGTGAATAAAAAATATGTGCCAAAGGATTCTGGAAGAAATTGTGTAATTGCTGAGAAATAAGCAAAATAAGCGCGGATTCTGTCACTTCCGTACACTGTCCCACGTGTGCCTATCTGTGTTGGCGATCTTCAGTGTGATCGTTTTTTAGCTTAGATATTATGATTTCACAAAGTTCAGTTTATGTAACTGTACCAAAAAAAAAAAAAAAAAAAAAAAAAACCCCACATAATCTGACTGAGCATTCCATTCTCCTATACTTTCAGGGGCAAGCCCAGTAGGCTCATCATTCACAGGACACCATCTCCCAGACAGACATTAACTACATTTTTATTTTTACGAATACCAAAAATAAAAAATACATAATCTATATGGGCGTTCCCTTCTCCTACACTTTTAGGGGCAAGCCCAGTACGCTCATAATTCACAAGACACCACATCCCAGACAGAAATTTAGTTTTTTCTTACAGATACCAAAAATTAAAAATAAAAAGGAAACATAATCTGACTGGGCAGATTAACAACATTCTTAGTTTTTTTTTTTACAGATACCAAAAATTAAAAAAAGAAAGGAAACATAATCTGACTGGGCATTCCGTTCTCCTACACTTTAAGGGGCAAGCCCAGTAGGCTCATCATTCACAGGACACCATCTCCCAGACAGAAATGAACTACATTCTTACAAATTTGAAAAAAGAAGAAAAAAAAAACTTAATCTGACTGGGCGTTCCGTTCTCCTACACTTTAAGGGGCAAGCCCAGTAGCCTCATAATTCACAGGACACCATCTCCCACACAGAAATTAACTACATTCTTACAAATACCAACAATAAAAAAAAAACATTATTTGACTGGGCGTTCCATTCTCCTACACTTTCAGGGTCAAGCCCAGTAGGATGTAGGCTCATAATTCACAGGACACCATCTCCCAGACAGTAATTAACTACATTCTTACAAATACCCCCCCCCCCCCAAAAAGGAAAATATAATACTGGGCTTTCTGTTCTCCTGCACTTTAAGGAGCAAGCCCAGTGGGCTCAATTCACAGGACACCATCTCCCAGACAGAAATTAACTTCATTCTTACAAATACAAAAAAAACTAGATTTTAATTCGTCATGCGGACGAATTAGGTGGTCTGTCGTATAGATAGATAAACAGGAAAAAAATATTTAAACAGATATTAGATTGAAAAATAGATAGACAAACAGATTTACATAATCAAACAGATACATACAAGAAAGATGTATAATTATAGTAGATGGATGGAGTGATGGATGGAGAGATCAATTATAGGTGGTTATATTAATAAAACATAGACATATAGATAGATAGAGACACAGACATATAGATAGATAGAGAGACAGACTTATAGATCGATAGATTGATTGATAGATATATAGATAGATAGAGAGAGAGAGAGATGATTGGTGGTTATATTAATAAAACATAGATAAACATATAGATAGAAAGAGAGACAGACAGATAGATAGACAGATAGATCTAGACAGACATATAGATAGAGAGACAGACATATCATGAAGCTATTACGAGCTATCTCGTAAGAGACAGACATATAGATTGATAGAGAGACAGAGATAGATAGAGAGACAGACATATAGATGAATAGATAGATAGCTAGATAGAGAGACAGACAGACAGATATATAGATAGATAGATAGAGACAGGCAGATATATAGATGGCTAGATAGATAGACATATCTAAACAGATAGATACATATATATAATAATTAAATATAATTATATATCATAATGTATGTACATTTTCTCATGTTAATTTTATGTTTATAACAAGATATATTGTGATTGTTTTTTTAATATGCAGGACCCCAAGGGAGAGCAATTTTTTGTTGATTGGGTATCCTGTTGAAATATTGTTAATAAATAAATAAATAAATAATAAATATAGCGTATTAGACACACAGAGAGAGAGATAGATAGATAAACAGACAGAATAGATATACAATGTAGGTAGATAGACAGACAGACATATGGATAGATAGAGAGAGAGGGACGTATTCAAACAGAAAAATATATATTAGACAGAGAGATGTGATGTAGGTAGATAGACAGACAGATAAATAGATATGATATAAAAAGTAATTATAATCTGTTTTATTTTGCAATATTTTAGCTATTATTTGTTAGAATTCTTATAATTGATCGGGGGCAAGATAGCTAAAAAAAAAAAAAATCATGTTCACCCGCGGACTCGAACCCCTGCCTGCATGATGGAATGAGAAGTAAGTCTGACGCCTAACCGATTGAGCTAGAATATTTCCCATAGACTTAACACGTAAGCAAAACACCAGAATCTCAAATCCAATCTTGCAAGTGAATTACGGGCATGATCCCGACATCTGATCGGAAAATGAAGGCAACGCAACCGAAAGCTTAGAATCTCAGCTACAACATACTAAAAGCTCAGGGATAACTAGCAACAAAAATTGGAGATATGGCTTACGAAATAGAAGAATGTAGAATCTAGTTTTGAGAAAAAGTCATGTCCCATAGAGATTACACGCAAAATGAGTAAAAATGACATGCCATTATTATTTGCAATTTTTGAGGATGATTTGTCTATCAAAATGAAAAATAAAGGCAATAACTCAGAAAGAGTAAGAACTAAGCTACAACATATAAAAAATTGGGTGAAAATTGACCAATATTCACGGAGTTAGAGCAAGATTTGCATAATTATAATGACGTCATAATAGGCAAAATGGATTTTTTGAATTCCGACGCCATTTTGATGACGTCATAATATAATTGAGGGTCAAATGAGACATGAAATTATATCTCTAGTTCATACTCTATCAAAATATGAAAAAAAAATTGGGGGTCCCCATGCGTTCTGAAGAGCTACAGCGGATTTTCTATAGGCATGTTTTTGCCCATATATGGCCTATAGTGAGAGCTCGCGCGCACACGTGCTGCAAACTTTAACGGGTGTTAATTTCCTTATTAATGGTCGTAGAAGGTTGATCAAGGTATCAAATTGCTCAAAATTATATGATCAATGCAATGAAATAAAAAAAACGGTGTTTCTGAGTTGCATTGAGGCGTTACGCGCGGAAACGCGCGCGCATACGTTTGCGCGCGCAATTTTTTGAAATGCTTAAAATGACCTAAAACGTACTCTGTTTTGGTCAAAAAGTGATTTTTAGCATTTTAAAATTTTGACGTGCGCGTACGCGCGCGTCGTGACCTTCAGGTGACCTTTGATGACATGACCTGATGACCCTTGATCTGAAGTTTATGTCATGTGAATTTGATTTATTTTTGATAATTGATAATGGAGATATGATTGATAATGTGATTTTACAAAATGGCGTCTAGATGACGTCATGACATTAAGATTCTTGCAGAATTGAGGTCTTATTGATGTTGATATGTGGTGATATTTTGATGATTATTGAATATGAACTTTCTGAGATTTGCTGTCCACAAGAAATGGAGGAAATAAAAATAAGAAATAAAAATAAATAAATAATAAAGAAAGAAAATTCGGACAAACATAAAAGGTGATCTGTCAATTTTTGACAGACCACCTAAAAATCTGACAGGGCATTCCGTTTTCCTACAATTTAAGGGGCAAGCCCAGTAGGCTCATAATTCACAGGACACCATCTCCCAGACAGAAATGAACTACATTCTTACAAATATTAAAAAAAAGGAGAAGAAGAAAAAACATAATCTGACTGGGCGTTCCCTTCTCCTACACTATAAGGGGCAAGCCCAGTAGGCTCATAATTCACAGGACACCATCTCCCAGACAGAAATTAACTACATTCTTACAAATACAAAAAAAAAGTAGAAAACCCCACATAATCTGACTGGGCATTCCGTTCTCCTACACTTTAAGGGGCAAGGCCCAGTAGGCTCATAATTCACAGGACACCATCTCCCAGACAGACATTAACTACATTTTTACGAATACCAAAAATAAAAAATACATAATCTATATGGGCGTTCCCTTCTCCTACACTTTTAGGGGCAAGCCCAGTACGCTCATAATTCACAAGACACCACATATCTTACAGATACCAAAAATTAAAAATAAAAAGGAAACATAATCTGACTGGGCAGATTAACAACATTCTTAGTTTTTTTTTTTACAGATACCAAAAATTAAAAAAAGAAAGGAAACATAATCTGACTGGGCATTCCGTTCTCCTACACTTTAAGGGGCAAGCCCAGTAGGCTCATAATTCACAGGACACCATCTCCCAGACAGAAATGAACTACATTCTTACAAATTTGAAAAAAGAAGAAAAAAAAAACTTAATCTGACTGGGCGTTCCGTTCTCCTACACTTTAAGGGGCAAGCCCAGTAGCCTCATAATTCACAGGACACCATCTCCCACACAGAAATTAACTACATTCTTACAAATACCAACAATAAAAAAAAAACATTATTTGACTGGGCGTTCCATTCTCCTACACTTTCAGGGTCAAGCCCAGTAGGATGTAGGCTCATAATTCACAGGACACCATCTCCCAGACAGTAATTAACTACATTCTTACAAATACCCCCCCCCCCAAAAAAAAAGGAAAATATAATACTGGGCTTTCTGTTCTCCTGCACTTTAAGGAGCAAGCCCAGTGGGCTCAATTCACAGGACACCATCTCCCAGACAGAAATTAACTTCATTCTTACAAATACAAAAAAAAAAATCTGACAGGGCATTCCGTTTTCCTACAATTTAAGGGGCAAGCCGAGTAGGCTCATAATTCACAGGACACCATCTCCCAGACAGAAATTAACTACATTCTTACAAATATAAAAAAAAAGGAGAAGAAGAAAAAACATAATCTGACTGGGCGTTCCCTTCTCCTACACTATAAGGGGCAAGCCCAGTAGGCTCATAATTCACAGGACACCATCTCCCAGACAGAAATTAACTACATTTTTAAAAATACCAACAATTAAAAATTAATATAATCTATAAATGGGACTTCCGTTCTCCTACACTTTAAGGTGTAAGCCCAGTAGGCTCAATTCACAGGACACCATCTCCCAGATAGTAATTAACTACATTCTTAAATAATAAAAATTATTTAAAAGAAACAAAGAAAACATGATCTGACTGGGCGTTCCGTTCTCCTACACTTTAAGGGGCAAGCCCAGTAGGCTCATAATTAACAGGACACCATCTCCCAGACAGAAATAAACTACATTCTTACAAATTCAAAAGAAAAAAAACAAACATAATCTGACTGGGCGTTCCGTTCTCCTACACTTTAAGGGGCAGGCCCAGTAGGCTCATCATTCAAAGGACACCATCTCCCAGACAGAAATTAACTTTGACATTCTTACAAATTTATACGAAAAAAAAAAAAATCTGACTGGGCGTTCCTTTCTCCTACAATTTAAGGGGCAAGCCAAGTATGCTCATATTTCACAGGACACCATTTCCCAGACAGAAATTAACTACATTCTTACAAATATAAAAAAAAGGAGAAGAAAAACATAATCTGACTGGGCGTTCCATTCTCCTACACTTTAAGGGGCAAGCCCAGTAGGCTCATATTTCATAGGACACCATCTCCCAGACAGAAATTAACTACATTCTTACAAATACCAAAAAAAAATGAAGAAAAAAAAAGGAAAATATAATTTGACTGGGCATTCTGTTCTCCTACACTTTAAGGGGTAAGCCCAGTAGGCTCATAATTCACAGGACACCATCTCTCAGACAGAAAATTAACTACATTCTTACAAATACCAAAAAAAAAAAAAAAAAAAAAAAATGGGGAAAACATAATCTGACAGGGCATTCCGTTCTCCTACAATTTAAGGGGCAAGGCCCAGTAGGCTCATAATTCACAGGACACCATCTCCCAGACAGAAATTAACTACATTCTTACAAATACAAACAAGAAGAAAAAAACATAATCTGACTGGGCATTCGTTCTCCTAAACTTTAAGGGGCAAGCCCAGTAGGCTCATCATTCACACGTCACCATCTCCCAGACAGAAATTAAAGATAAATTCCAGTTGTGGGGACGATCTCAAAATGACTTTTTACAAAAGTGTCTGTTTGTGAATAAAAAATATGTGCCAAAGGATTCTGGAAGAAATTGTGTAATTGCTGAGAAATAAGCAAAATAAGCGCGGATTCTGTCACTTCCGTACACTGTCCCACGTGTGCCTATCTGTGTTGGCGATCTTCAGTGTGATCGTTTTTTAGCTTAGATATTATGATTTCACAAAGTTCAGTTTATGTAACTGTACCAAAAAAAAAAAAAAAAAAAAAAAAAACCCCACATAATCTGACTGAGCATTCCATTCTCCTATACTTTCAGGGGCAAGCCCAGTAGGCTCATCATTCACAGGACACCATCTCCCAGACAGACATTAACTACATTTTTATTTTTACGAATACCAAAAATAAAAAATACATAATCTATATGGGCGTTCCCTTCTCCTACACTTTTAGGGGCAAGCCCAGTACGCTCATAATTCACAAGACACCACATCCCAGACAGAAATTTAGTTTTTTCTTACAGATACCAAAAATTAAAAATAAAAAGGAAACATAATCTGACTGGGCAGATTAACAACATTCTTAGTTTTTTTTTTTACAGATACCAAAAATTAAAAAAAGAAAGGAAACATAATCTGACTGGGCATTCCGTTCTCCTACACTTTAAGGGGCAAGCCCAGTAGGCTCATCATTCACAGGACACCATCTCCCAGACAGAAATGAACTACATTCTTACAAATTTGAAAAAAGAAGAAAAAAAAAACTTAATCTGACTGGGCGTTCCGTTCTCCTACACTTTAAGGGGCAAGCCCAGTAGCCTCATAATTCACAGGACACCATCTCCCACACAGAAATTAACTACATTCTTACAAATACCAACAATAAAAAAAAAACATTATTTGACTGGGCGTTCCATTCTCCTACACTTTCAGGGTCAAGCCCAGTAGGATGTAGGCTCATAATTCACAGGACACCATCTCCCAGACAGTAATTAACTACATTCTTACAAATACCCCCCCCCCCCCAAAAAGGAAAATATAATACTGGGCTTTCTGTTCTCCTGCACTTTAAGGAGCAAGCCCAGTGGGCTCAATTCACAGGACACCATCTCCCAGACAGAAATTAACTTCATTCTTACAAATACAA
This sequence comes from Lytechinus pictus, assembly GCF_037042905.1. NCBI lineage: Eukaryota > Metazoa > Echinodermata > Echinoidea > Temnopleuroida > Toxopneustidae > Lytechinus > Lytechinus pictus. The sequence continues at coordinate 18,915,784 of NC_087246.1, forward strand.
AAAAAACTAGATTTTAATTCGTCATGCGGACGAATTAGGTGGTCTGTCGTATAGATAGATAAACAGGAAAAAAATATTTAAACAGATATTAGATTGAAAAATAGATAGACAAACAGATTTACATAATCAAACAGATACATACAAGAAAGATGTATAATTATAGTAGATGGATGGAGTGATGGATGGAGAGATCAATTATAGGTGGTTATATTAATAAAACATAGACATATAGATAGATAGAGACACAGACATATAGATAGATAGAGAGACAGACTTATAGATCGATAGATTGATTGATAGATATATAGATAGATAGAGAGAGAGAGAGATGATTGGTGGTTATATTAATAAAACATAGATAAACATATAGATAGAAAGAGAGACAGACAGATAGATAGACAGATAGATCTAGACAGACATATAGATAGAGAGACAGACATATCATGAAGCTATTACGAGCTATCTCGTAAGAGACAGACATATAGATTGATAGAGAGACAGAGATAGATAGAGAGACAGACATATAGATGAATAGATAGATAGCTAGATAGAGAGACAGACAGACAGATATATAGATAGATAGATAGAGACAGGCAGATATATAGATGGCTAGATAGATAGACATATCTAAACAGATAGATACATATATATAATAATTAAATATAATTATATATCATAATGTATGTACATTTTCTCATGTTAATTTTATGTTTATAACAAGATATATTGTGATTGTTTTTTTAATATGCAGGACCCCAAGGGAGAGCAATTTTTTGTTGATTGGGTATCCTGTTGAAATATTGTTAATAAATAAATAAATAAATAATAAATATAGCGTATTAGACACACAGAGAGAGAGATAGATAGATAAACAGACAGAATAGATATACAATGTAGGTAGATAGACAGACAGACATATGGATAGATAGAGAGAGAGGGACGTATTCAAACAGAAAAATATATATTAGACAGAGAGATGTGATGTAGGTAGATAGACAGACAGATAAATAGATATGATATAAAAAGTAATTATAATCTGTTTTATTTTGCAATATTTTAGCTATTATTTGTTAGAATTCTTATAATTGATCGGGGGCAAGATAGCTAAAAAAAAAAAAAATCATGTTCACCCGCGGACTCGAACCCCTGCCTGCATGATGGAATGAGAAGTAAGTCTGACGCCTAACCGATTGAGCTAGAATATTTCCCATAGACTTAACACGTAAGCAAAACACCAGAATCTCAAATCCAATCTTGCAAGTGAATTACGGGCATGATCCCGACATCTGATCGGAAAATGAAGGCAACGCAACCGAAAGCTTAGAATCTCAGCTACAACATACTAAAAGCTCAGGGATAACTAGCAACAAAAATTGGAGATATGGCTTACGAAATAGAAGAATGTAGAATCTAGTTTTGAGAAAAAGTCATGTCCCATAGAGATTACACGCAAAATGAGTAAAAATGACATGCCATTATTATTTGCAATTTTTGAGGATGATTTGTCTATCAAAATGAAAAATAAAGGCAATAACTCAGAAAGAGTAAGAACTAAGCTACAACATATAAAAAATTGGGTGAAAATTGACCAATATTCACGGAGTTAGAGCAAGATTTGCATAATTATAATGACGTCATAATAGGCAAAATGGATTTTTTGAATTCCGACGCCATTTTGATGACGTCATAATATAATTGAGGGTCAAATGAGACATGAAATTATATCTCTAGTTCATACTCTATCAAAATATGAAAAAAAAATTGGGGGTCCCCATGCGTTCTGAAGAGCTACAGCGGATTTTCTATAGGCATGTTTTTGCCCATATATGGCCTATAGTGAGAGCTCGCGCGCACACGTGCTGCAAACTTTAACGGGTGTTAATTTCCTTATTAATGGTCGTAGAAGGTTGATCAAGGTATCAAATTGCTCAAAATTATATGATCAATGCAATGAAATAAAAAAAACGGTGTTTCTGAGTTGCATTGAGGCGTTACGCGCGGAAACGCGCGCGCATACGTTTGCGCGCGCAATTTTTTGAAATGCTTAAAATGACCTAAAACGTACTCTGTTTTGGTCAAAAAGTGATTTTTAGCATTTTAAAATTTTGACGTGCGCGTACGCGCGCGTCGTGACCTTCAGGTGACCTTTGATGACATGACCTGATGACCCTTGATCTGAAGTTTATGTCATGTGAATTTGATTTATTTTTGATAATTGATAATGGAGATATGATTGATAATGTGATTTTACAAAATGGCGTCTAGATGACGTCATGACATTAAGATTCTTGCAGAATTGAGGTCTTATTGATGTTGATATGTGGTGATATTTTGATGATTATTGAATATGAACTTTCTGAGATTTGCTGTCCACAAGAAATGGAGGAAATAAAAATAAGAAATAAAAATAAATAAATAATAAAGAAAGAAAATTCGGACAAACATAAAAGGTGATCTGTCAATTTTTGACAGACCACCTAAAAATCTGACAGGGCATTCCGTTTTCCTACAATTTAAGGGGCAAGCCCAGTAGGCTCATAATTCACAGGACACCATCTCCCAGACAGAAATGAACTACATTCTTACAAATATTAAAAAAAAGGAGAAGAAGAAAAAACATAATCTGACTGGGCGTTCCCTTCTCCTACACTATAAGGGGCAAGCCCAGTAGGCTCATAATTCACAGGACACCATCTCCCAGACAGAAATTAACTACATTCTTACAAATACAAAAAAAAAGTAGAAAACCCCACATAATCTGACTGGGCATTCCGTTCTCCTACACTTTAAGGGGCAAGGCCCAGTAGGCTCATAATTCACAGGACACCATCTCCCAGACAGAAATTGACTACATTCTTACAAATACAAAAAAAAAGTAGAAAAAAAAACATAATCTGACTGGGCATTCCGTTCTCCTACACTTTGAGGGGCAAGCCCAGTAGGCTCAATTCACAGGACACCATCTCCCAGATAGTAATTAACTACATTCTTACATACTAAAAATTAAAAAGAAACAAAGAAAACATAATCTGACTAGGCATTCCGTTCTCCTACACTTTAAGGGGCAAGCCCAGTAGGCTCATAATTCACAGGACACCATCTCCCAGACAGAAATTAACTTTATTCTTACAAATACGAAAAAAAAAAAATCTGACTGGGCGTTCCGTTCTCCTACAATTTAAGGGGCAAACCCAGTAGGCTCATAATTCACAGGCCACCATCTCCCAGATAGTAATTAACTACATTCTTACAAATACTTCTCACGAAATCAGTATTTTACTGCAACTACTGTCATTTAGCTTTAAATTCATTCTTAGTTCTTACATAATAAAAATTAAAAAGAAACAAAGAAAACATAATCTGACTGGGCATTCTGTTCTCCTACACTTTAAGGACAAGCCCAGTAGGCTCATAATTCACAGGACACCATCTCCCAGACAGAAATTAACCACATTCTTACAAATACCAACAATTAAAAAAAAAACATTATTTGACTGGGCGTTCCATTCTCCTACACTTTCAGGGTCAAGCCCAGTAGGATGTAGGCTCATAATTCACAGGACACCATCTCCCAGACAGAAATTAACTAAATTCTTACAAAAAAAAAAAAAAAAAAAAAACATAATCTGACTGGGCGTTCCGTTCTCCTACAATTTAAGGGGCAAGCCCAGTAGGCTCATAATTCACAGGACACCATCTCCCAGACAGAAATTGACTACATTCTTACGAATAACAAAAAAAAAAAAAAAAACACAATTTGACTGGGCGTTCCGTTCTCCTACAATTTAAATGGCAAACCCAGTAGGCTCATAATTCACAGGACACCATCTCCGAGACAGAAATTAACTTTATTCTTACAAATACCAACAATTAAAAAAAAAACATAATCTGACTGGGCATTCTGTTCTCGTACACTTTAAGGGGTAAGCCCAGTAGGCTCATATTTCACAGGACACCATCTCCGAGATAGAAAATTAACTACATTCTTACAAAAACCAAAAACCAAAAAAATAAAATGGGGAAAACATAATCTGAATGAGCATTCTGTTCTCCTACACTTTGAGGGGCAAGCCCAGTAGGCTCAATTCATTGGACACCATTTCCCAGACAGAAATTAACTACATTCTTACAAATACAAAAAAAAAGTAGAAAAAAGACATAATCTGACTGGGCATTCCGTTCTCCTACACTTTGAGGGGCAAGCCCAGTAGGCTCAATTCACAGGACACCATCTCCCAGATAGTAATTAACTACATTCTTACATACTAAACATTAAAAAGAAACAAAGAAAACATAATCTGACTAGGCATTCCGTTCTCCTACACTTTAAGGGGCAAGCCCAGTAGGCTCATAATTCACAGGACACCATCTCCCAGACAGAAATTAACTACATTCTTACAAATACAAAAAAAAAGAAAAAAAAACAAACATAATCTGACTGGGCGTTCCGTTCTCCTACAATTCAAGGGGCAAGCCCAGTAGGCTCATAATTCACAGGAAACCATCTCCCAGACAGAAATTAACTACATTCTTACAAATACCAACAATTAAAAAAAAAAAGATTTGACTGGGCGTTCCGTTCTCCTACATTTTAAGGGGCAAGCCCAGTAGGCTCAATTCACAGGACACCATCTCCCAGATAGTAATTAACTACATTCTTACAAATACAAAAAAAGAAAGAAAAAAACCAAACATAATCTAACTGGGCGTTCCGTTCTCCTACACTTTAAGGGGCAAGCCCAGTATGCTCATCATTCATAGGATACCATCTCCCAGACAGAAATTAACTTTTGCATTCTTACAAATACGAAAAAAATACAAATCTGACTGGGCGTTCCGTTCTCCTACAATTTAAGGGGCAAGCCCAGTAGGCTCATAATTCACAGGACACCATCTCCCAGACAGAAATTAACTAAATTCTTACAAATACCAACAATAAAAAAAAAACATTATTTGACTGGGCGTTCCATTCTCCTACACTTTCAGGGTCAAGCCCAGTAGGATGTAGGCTCATAATTCACAGGACACCATCTCCCAGACAGTAATTAACTACATTCTTACAAATACCCCCCCCCCCAAAAAAGGAAAATATAATACTGGGCTTTCTGTTCTCCTGCACTTTAAGGAGCAAGCCCAGTGGGCTCAATTCACAGGACACCATCTCCCAGACAGAAATTAACTTCATTCTTACAAATACAAAAAAAACTAGATTTTAATTCGTCATGCGGACGAATTAGGTGGTCTGTCGTATAGATAGATAAACAGGAAAAAAATATTTAAACAGATATTAGATTGAAAAATAGATAGACAAACAGATTTACATAATCAAACAGATACATACAAGAAAGATGTATAATTATAGTAGATGGATGGAGTGATGGATGGAGAGATCAATTATAGGTGGTTATATTAATAAAACATAGACATATAGATAGATAGAGACACAGACATATAGATAGATAGAGAGACAGACTTATAGATCGATAGATTGATTGATAGATATATAGATAGATAGAGAGAGAGAGAGATGATTGGTGGTTATATTAATAAAACATAGATAAACATATAGATAGAAAGAGAGACAGACAGATAGATAGACAGATAGATCTAGACAGACATATAGATAGAGAGACAGACATATCATGAAGCTATTACGAGCTATCTCGTAAGAGACAGACATATAGATTGATAGAGAGACAGAGATAGATAGAGAGACAGACATATAGATGAATAGATAGATAGCTAGATAGAGAGACAGACAGACAGATATATAGATAGATAGATAGATAGATAGAGACAGGCAGATATATAGATGGCTAGATAGATAGACATATCTAAACAGATAGATACATATATATAATAATTAAATATAATTATATATCATAATGTATGTACATTTTCTCATGTTAATTTTATGTTTATAACAAGATATATTGTGATTGTTTTTTTAATATGCAGGACCCCAAGGGAGAGCAATTTTTTGTTGATTGGGTATCCTGTTGAAATATTGTTAATAAATAAATAAATAAATAATAAATATAGCGTATTAGACACACAGAGAGAGAGATAGATAGATAAACAGACAGAATAGATATACAATGTAGGTAGATAGACAGACAGACATATGGATAGATAGAGAGAGAGGGACGTATTCAAACAGAAAAATATATATTAGACAGAGAGATGTGATGTAGGTAGATAGACAGACAGATAAATAGATATGATATAAAAAGTAATTATAATCTGTTTTATTTTGCAATATTTTAGCTATTATTTGTTAGAATTCTTATAATTGATCGGGGGCAAGATAGCTAAAAAAAAAAAAAATCATGTTCACCCGCGGACTCGAACCCCTGCCTGCATGATGGAATGAGAAGTAAGTCTGACGCCTAACCGATTGAGCTAGAATATTTCCCATAGACTTAACACGTAAGCAAAACACCAGAATCTCAAATCCAATCTTGCAAGTGAATTACGGGCATGATCCCGACATCTGATCGGAAAATGAAGGCAACGCAACCGAAAGCTTAGAATCTCAGCTACAACATACTAAAAGCTCAGGGATAACTAGCAACAAAAATTGGAGATATGGCTTACGAAATAGAAGAATGTAGAATCTAGTTTTGAGAAAAAGTCATGTCCCATAGAGATTACACGCAAAATGAGTAAAAATGACATGCCATTATTATTTGCAATTTTTGAGGATGATTTGTCTATCAAAATGAAAAATAAAGGCAATAACTCAGAAAGAGTAAGAACTAAGCTACAACATATAAAAAATTGGGTGAAAATTGACCAATATTCACGGAGTTAGAGCAAGATTTGCATAATTATAATGACGTCATAATAGGCAAAATGGATTTTTTGAATTCCGACGCCATTTTGATGACGTCATAATATAATTGAGGGTCAAATGAGACATGAAATTATATCTCTAGTTCATACTCTATCAAAATATGAAAAAAAAATTGGGGGTCCCCATGCGTTCTGAAGAGCTACAGCGGATTTTCTATAGGCATGTTTTTGCCCATATATGGCCTATAGTGAGAGCTCGCGCGCACACGTGCTGCAAACTTTAACGGGTGTTAATTTCCTTATTAATGGTCGTAGAAGGTTGATCAAGGTATCAAATTGCTCAAAATTATATGATCAATGCAATGAAATAAAAAAAACGGTGTTTCTGAGTTGCATTGAGGCGTTACGCGCGGAAACGCGCGCGCATACGTTTGCGCGCGCAATTTTTTGAAATGCTTAAAATGACCTAAAACGTACTCTGTTTTGGTCAAAAAGTGATTTTTAGCATTTTAAAATTTTGACGTGCGCGTACGCGCGCGTCGTGACCTTCAGGTGACCTTTGATGACATGACCTGATGACCCTTGATCTGAAGTTTATGTCATGTGAATTTGATTTATTTTTGATAATTGATAATGGAGATATGATTGATAATGTGATTTTACAAAATGGCGTCTAGATGACGTCATGACATTAAGATTCTTGCAGAATTGAGGTCTTATTGATGTTGATATGTGGTGATATTTTGATGATTATTGAATATGAACTTTCTGAGATTTGCTGTCCACAAGAAATGGAGGAAATAAAAATAAGAAATAAAAATAAATAAATAATAAAGAAAGAAAATTCGGACAAACATAAAAGGTGATCTGTCAATTTTTGACAGACCACCTAAAAATCTGACAGGGCATTCCGTTTTCCTACAATTTAAGGGGCAAGCCCAGTAGGCTCATAATTCACAGGACACCATCTCCCAGACAGAAATGAACTACATTCTTACAAATATTAAAAAAAAGGAGAAGAAGAAAAAACATAATCTGACTGGGCGTTCCCTTCTCCTACACTATAAGGGGCAAGCCCAGTAGGCTCATAATTCACAGGACACCATCTCCCAGACAGAAATTAACTACATTCTTACAAATACAAAAAAAAAGTAGAAAACCCCACATAATCTGACTGGGCATTCCGTTCTCCTACACTTTAAGGGGCAAGGCCCAGTAGGCTCATAATTCACAGGACACCATCTCCCAGACAGAAATTGACTACATTCTTACAAATACAAAAAAAAAGTAGAAAAAAAAACATAATCTGACTGGGCATTCCGTTCTCCTACACTTTGAGGGGCAAGCCCAGTAGGCTCAATTCACAGGACACCATCTCCCAGATAGTAATTAACTACATTCTTACATACTAAAAATTAAAAAGAAACAAAGAAAACATAATCTGACTAGGCATTCCGTTCTCCTACACTTTAAGGGGCAAGCCCAGTAGGCTCATAATTCACAGGACACCATCTCCCAGACAGAAATTAACTTTATTCTTACAAATACGAAAAAAAAAAAATCTGACTGGGCGTTCCGTTCTCCTACAATTTAAGGGGCAAACCCAGTAGGCTCATAATTCACAGGCCACCATCTCCCAGATAGTAATTAACTACATTCTTACAAATACTTCTCACGAAATCAGTATTTTACTGCAACTACTGTCATTTAGCTTTAAATTCATTCTTAGTTCTTACATAATAAAAATTAAAAAGAAACAAAGAAAACATAATCTGACTGGGCATTCTGTTCTCCTACACTTTAAGGACAAGCCCAGTAGGCTCATAATTCACAGGACACCATCTCCCAGACAGAAATTAACCACATTCTTACAAATACCAACAATTAAAAAAAAAACATTATTTGACTGGGCGTTCCATTCTCCTACACTTTCAGGGTCAAGCCCAGTAGGATGTAGGCTCATAATTCACAGGACACCATCTCCCAGACAGAAATTAACTAAATTCTTACAAAAAAAAAAAAAAAAAAAAAACATAATCTGACTGGGCGTTCCGTTCTCCTACAATTTAAGGGGCAAGCCCAGTAGGCTCATAATTCACAGGACACCATCTCCCAGACAGAAATTGACTACATTCTTACAAATACCAAAAAAAAAAAAGAAAAAAAAAAAGGAAAACATAATCCGACTGGGCGTTCCGTTCTCCTACACTTTAAGGGGCAAGCCCAGTAGGCTCATAATTCACAGGACACCATCTTCCAGACAGAAATTAACTATATTCTTACGAATAACAAAAAAAAAAAAAAAAACACAATTTGACTGGGCGTTCCGTTCTCCTACAATTTAAATGGCAAACCCAGTAGGCTCATAATTCACAGGACACCATCTCCGAGACAGAAATTAACTTTATTCTTACAAATACCAACAATTAAAAAAAAAACATAATCTGACTGGGCATTCTGTTCTCGTACACTTTAAGGGGTAAGCCCAGTAGGCTCATATTTCACAGGACACCATCTCCGAGATAGAAAATTAACTACATTCTTACAAAAACCAAAAACCAAAAAAATAAAATGGGGAAAACATAATCTGAATGAGCATTCTGTTCTCCTACACTTTGAGGGGCAAGCCCAGTAGGCTCAATTCATTGGACACCATTTCCCAGACAGAAATTAACTACATTCTTACAAATACAAAAAAAAAGTAGAAAAAAGACATAATCTGACTGGGCATTCCGTTCTCCTACACTTTGAGGGGCAAGCCCAGTAGGCTCAATTCACAGGACACCATCTCCCAGATAGTAATTAACTACATTCTTACATACTAAACATTAAAAAGAAACAAAGAAAACATAATCTGACTAGGCATTCCGTTCTCCTACACTTTAAGGGGCAAGCCCAGTAGGCTCATAATTCACAGGACACCATCTCCCAGACAGAAATTAACTACATTCTTACAAATACAAAAAAAAAGAAAAAAAAACAAACATAATCTGACTGGGCGTTCCGTTCTCCTACAATTCAAGGGGCAAGCCCAGTAGGCTCATAATTCACAGGAAACCATCTCCCAGACAGAAATTAACTACATTCTTACAAATACCAACAATTAAAAAAAAAAAGATTTGACTGGGCGTTCCGTTCTCCTACATTTTAAGGGGCAAGCCCAGTAGGCTCAATTCACAGGACACCATCTCCCAGATAGTAATTAACTACATTCTTACAAATACAAAAAAAGAAAGAAAAAAACCAAACATAATCTAACTGGGCGTTCCGTTCTCCTACACTTTAAGGGGCAAGCCCAGTATGCTCATCATTCATAGGATACCATCTCCCAGACAGAAATTAACTTTTGCATTCTTACAAATACGAAAAAAATACAAATCTGACTGGGCGTTCCGTTCTCCTACAATTTAAGGGGCAAGCCCAGTAGGCTCATAATTCACAGGACACCATCTCCCAGACAGAAATTAACTAAATTCTTACAAATATAAAAAAAGAAGAAAAAACATAATCTGACTGGGCGTTCCGTTCTCCTACAATTTAAGGGGCAAGCCCAGTAGGCTCATAATTCATAGGACACCATCTCCCAGACAGAAATTAGCTACATTCTTACAAATACAAAAAAAAAAAGAAGAAAAAAAAGGGAAATATAATCCGACTGGGCGTTCCGTTCTCCTACACTTTAAGGGGCAAGCCCAGTAGGCTCATAATTCACAGGCCACCATCTCCCAGACAGAAATTAACTACATTCTTACAAATACAAAAAAAAAGTAGAAAAAAAACATAATCTGACTGGGCGTTCCGTTCTCCTACAATTTAAGGGGCAAGCCCAGTAGGCTCATAATTCACAGGCCACCATCTCCCAGATAGTAATTAACTACATTCTTACAAATACAAAAAAAGAAAGAAAAAAAAAACATTATCTGACTGGGCATTCCGTTCTCCTACACTTTAAGGGGCAAGCCCAGTATGCTCATCATTCATAGGATACCATCTCCCAGACAGAAATTAACTTTGACATTCTTACAAATACGAAAAAAAAAAAATCCGACTGGGCGTTCCGTTTTCCTACAATTTAAGGGGCAAGCCCAGTAGGCTCATAATTCACAGGACACCATCTCCCAGACAGAAATTAACTAAATTCTTACAAATAAAAAAAACAAAAAAAAAACATAATCTGACTGGGCGTTCCGTTCTCCTACAATTTAAGGGGCAAGCCCAGTAGGCTCATAATTCACAGGACACCATCTCCCAGACAGAAATTGACTACATTCTTACAAATACCAAAAATAAAAAGAAAAAAAAAAAGGAAAACATAATCCGACTGGGCGTTCCGTTCTCCTACACTTTAAGGGGCAAGCCCAGTAGGCTCATAATTTACGGGACACCATCTCCCAGACAGAAGTTAACTACATTCTTACAAATACCAAAAAAAAAAAGAAGAAAAAAAAGGAAAACATAATCTGACTGGGCGTTCCGTTCTCCTACAATTTAAATGGCAAGCCCAGTAGGCTCATAATTCACAGGACACCATCTTCCAGACAGAAATTAACTATATTCTTACGAATAACAACAATAAAAAAAAAACACAATTTGACTGGGCGTTCCGTTCTCCTACAATTTAAATGGCAAGCCCAGTAGGCTCATAATTCACAGGACACCATCTCCGAGACAGAAATTAACTTTATTCTTACAAATACCAACAATTAAAAAAAAAAACATAATCTGACTGGGCATTCTGTTCTCCTACACTTTAAGGGGTAAGCCCAGTAGGCTCATATTTCACAGGACACCATCTCCGAGATAGAAAATTAACTACATTCTTACAAAAACCAAAAAAAAAAAAAAAAAATGGGGAAAACATAATCTGAATGGGCATTCTGTTCTCCTACACTTTGAGGGGCAAGCCCAGTAGGCTCAATTCACAGGACACCATCTCCCAGACAGAAATTAACTACATTCTTACAAATACAAAAAAAAAGTAGAAAAAAAACATAATCTGACTGGGCCTTCCGTTCTCCTACACTTTGAGGGGCAAGCCCAGTAGGCTCAATTCACAGGACACCATCTCCCAGATAGTAATTAACTACATTCTTACATACTAAACATTAAAAAGAAACAAAGATAACATAATCTGACTAGGCATTCCGTTCTCCTACACTTTAAGGGGCAAGCCCAGTAGGCTCATAATTCACAGGACACCATCTCCCAGACAGAAATTAACTACATTCTTACAAATACAAAAAAAAAGAAAAAAAACCAAACATAATCTGACTGGGCGTTCCGTTCTCCTACAATTTAAGGGGCAAGCCCAGTATGCTCATCATTCATAGGATACCATCTCCCAGACAGAAATTAACTTTATTCTTACAAATACGAAAAAAATAAAAATCTGACTGGGCGTTCCGTTCTCCTACAATTTAAGGGGCAAGCCCAGTAGGCTCATAATTCACAGGCCACCATCTCCCAGACAGAAATTAACTTTTACATTCTTACAAATACGAAAAAAATAAAAATCTGACTGGGCGTTCCGTTCTCCTACAATTTAAGGGGCAAGCCCAGTAGGCTCATAATTCACAGGACACCATCTCCCAGACAGAAATTAACTTTATTCTTACAAATACGGAAAAAAAAAATCTGACTGGGCGTTCCGTTCTCCTACAATTTAAGGGGCAAACCCAGTAGGCTCATAATTCACAGGCCACCATCTCCCAGACAGAAATTAACTTTTACATTCTTACAAATACAAAAAAAATAAAAATCTGACTGGGCGTTCCGTTCTCCTACAATTTAAGGGGCAAGCCCAGTAGGCTCATAATTCACAGGACACCATCTCCCAGACAGAAATTAACTAAATTCTTACAAATATAAAAAAAAGAAGAAAAAACATAATCTGACTGGGCGTTCCGTTCTCCTACAATTTAAGGGGCAAGCCCAGTAGGCTCATAATTCACAGGACACCATCTCCCAGACAGAAATTAGCTACATTCTTACAAATACCAAAAAAAAAGAAAGAAAAAAGGGAAACATAATCCGACTGGGCGTTCCGTTCTCCTACACTTTAAGGGGCAAGCCCAGTAGGCTCATAATTCACAGGCCACCAGCTCCCAGACAGAAATTAACTACATTCTTACAAATACCAACAATTAAAAAAAAAAAAAAACTAACTGGGCGTTCCGTTCTCCTACAATTTAAGGGGCAAGCCCAGTAGGCTCATAATTCACAGGCCACCATCTCCCAGACAGAAATTAACTACATTCTTACAAATACCAACAATTAAAAAAAATAATAATTTGACTGGGCGTTCCGTTCTCCTACAATTTAAGGGGCAAGCCCAGTAGGCTCATAATTCACAGGCCACCATCTCCCAGACAGAAATCAACTACATTCTTACAAATACCAACAATTAAAAAAAAAAAAATCTGACTGGGCGTTCCGTTCTACACTTTAAGGGGCAAGCCCAGTATGTTCATCATTCATAGGATACCATCTCCCAGACAGAAATTAACTTTGACATTCTTACAAATACGAAAAAAAAAAAAAATCTGACTGGGCGTTCCGTTCTCCTACAATTTAAGGGGCAAGCCCAGTAGGCTCATAATTCACAGGCCACCATCTCCCAGACAGAAATTAACTACATTCTTACAAATACCAACAATTAAAAAAAATAATAATTTGACTGGGCGTTCCGTTCTCCTACAATTTAAGGGGCAAGCCCAGTAGGCTCATAATTCACAGGCCACCATCTCCCAGACAGAAATCAACTACATTCTTACAAATACCAACAATTAAAAAAAAAAAAATCTGACTGGGCGTTCCGTTCTACACTTTAAGGGGCAAGCCCAGTATGTTCATCATTCATAGGATACCATCTCCCAGACAGAAATTAACTTTGACATTCTTACAAATACGAAAAAAAAAAAAATCTGACTGGGCGTTCCGTTCTCCTACAATTTAAGGGGCAAGCCCAGTAGGCTCATAATTCACAGGACACCATCTCCCAGACAGAAATTAACTAAATTCTTACAAATAAAAAAAAAAAAAAAAAAACATAATCTGACTGGGCGTTCCGTTCTCCTACAATTTAAGGGGCAAGCCCAGTAGGCTCATAATTCACTGGACACCATCTCCCAGACAGAAATTAACTATGTACATTCTTACAAATTTATACCCAAAAAAAAGAAGAAAAAAAAAAGGAAAACATAATCCGACTGGGCGTTCCGTTCTCCTACACTTTAAGGGGCAAGCCCAGTAGGCTCATAATTCACAGGCCACCATCTCCCAGACAGAAATTAGCTACATTCTTACAAATACCAAAAAAAAAAAGAAGAAAAAAAGGGAAACATAATCTGACTGGGCGTTCCGTTCTCTTACACTTTAAGGGGCAAGCCCAGTAGGCTCATAATTCACAGGCCACCAGCTCCCAGACAGAAATTAACTACATTCTTACAAATACCAACAATTAAAAAAAAAAAAAAACTGACTGGGCGTTCCGTTCTCCTACAATTTAAGGGGCAAGCCCAGTAGGCTCATAATTCACAGGCCACCATCTCCCAGACAGAAATTAACTACATTCTTACAAATACCAACAATTAAAAAAAATAATAATTTGACTGGGCGTTCCGTTCTCCTACAATTTAAGGGGCAAGCCCAGTAGGCTCATAATTCACAGGACACCATCTCCCAGACAGAAATTAACTAAATTCTTACAAATATAAAAAAAAGAAGAAAAAACATAATCTGACTGGGCGTTCCGTTCTCCTACAATTTAAGGGGCAAGCCCAGTAGGCTCATAATTCACAGGACACCATCTCCCAGACAGAAATTAACTACATTCTTACAAATACCAAAAAAAAAAGAAAAAAAAAAGGAAAACATAATTCGACTGGGCGTTCCATTCTCCTACAATTTAAGGGGCAAGCCCAGTAGGCTCATAATTCACAGGCCACCAGCTCCCAGACAGAAATTAACTACATTCTTACAAATACCAACAATTAAAAAAAAAAAAAAACTGACTGGGCGTTCCGTTCTCCTACAATTTAAGGGGCAAGCCCAGTAGGCTCATAATTCACAGGCCACCATCTCCCAGACAGAAATTAACTACATTCTTACAAATACCAACAATTAAAAAAAATAATAATTTGACTGGGCGTTCCGTTCTCCTACAATTTAAGGGGCAAGCCCAGTAGGCTCATAATTCACAGGACACCATCTCCCAGACAGAAATTAACTAAATTCTTACAAATATAAAAAAAAGAAGAAAAAACATAATCTGACTGGGCGTTCCGTTCTCCTACAATTTAAGGGGCAAGCCCAGTAGGCTCATAATTCACAGGACACCATCTCCCAGACAGAAATTAACTACATTCTTACAAATACCAAAAAAAAAAGAAAAAAAAAAGGAAAACATAATTCGACTGGGCGTTCCATTCTCCTACAATTTAAGGGGCA
Source organism: Lytechinus pictus (assembly GCF_037042905.1). NCBI lineage: Eukaryota > Metazoa > Echinodermata > Echinoidea > Temnopleuroida > Toxopneustidae > Lytechinus > Lytechinus pictus. Next base: position 18,931,027 of record NC_087246.1, read on the forward strand.
AGCCCAGTAGGCTCATAATTCACAGGCCACCATCTCCCAGACAGAAATCAACTACATTCTTACAAATACCAACAATTAAAAAAAAAAAAATCTGACTGGGCGTTCCGTTCTACACTTTAAGGGGCAAGCCCAGTATGTTCATCATTCATAGGATACCATCTCCCAGACAGAAATTAACTTTGACATTCTTACAAATACGAAAAAAAAAAAAAATCTGACTGGGCGTTCCGTTCTCCTACAATTTAAGGGGCAAGCCCAGTAGGCTCATAATTCACAGGACACCATCTCCCAGACAGAAATTAACTATGTACATTCTTACAAATTTATACCCAAAAAAAAGAAGAAAAAAAAAAGGAAAACATAATCCGACTGGGCGTTCCGTTCTCCTACACTTTAAGGGGCAAGCCCAGTAGGCCCATAATTCACAGGCCACCATCTCCCAGACAGAAATTAGCTACATTCTTACAAATACCAAAAAAAAAAAAAAAAAAAAAAGGGAAACATAATCTGACTGGGCGTACCGTTCTCTTACACTTTAAAGGAGAATGAAACCCTTGAAACCAGCTGAATCCATATCAAAGAGAAAAATCAAAGAAACATCTTGTTGAAAGTTTGAGGAAGATTGAATGAATAAGAAGAAAGTTATGAGCATTCGAATATTGAGATCACTAGTGCCATGTAGATCCTCCCAACGGCAATGCGACCAAGATCTGTGATATCACACACGTACAACTCCCTCATTACTTTAGTACTTATTTCACTTATATTCTCACTTTTATAGAGTCTATCACAAGGTGAGGTGTTCTCTTTATGAGATGACAAGTACAGAGGTTTCACAACATTATATCATTGATGAATCGTTTGTCATATGATTAGAATGAGCAAAAAGAGATGTTTTGGGGTATATTTTCAGTGTCCAAATGGGAGAGTTGTACGTGTGTGACATCACAGATCTTGGTCGCATTGCCAATGGGAGGATCTCCATAGCATTAGTGATCTCGACATTCAAATGTTCATAACTCTTTTATTGCTGGTCCTATTTTACTCAAAGTTTTGTTGATCTTATTCTTTGATTTTTCTACTTTCACAAAAGCTAACTTGCTCCAAGAGTTTCATTCTCCTTTAAGGGGCAAGCCCTGTAGGCTCATAATTCACAGGCCACCAGCTCCCAGACAGAAATTAACTACATTCTTACAAATACCAACAATTTAAAAAAAAAAAATCTGACTGGGCGTTCTGTTCTCCTTCAATTTAAGGGGCAAGCCCAGTAGGCTCATAATTCACAGGCCACCATCTCCCAGACAGAAATTAACTACATTCTTACAAATACCAACAATTAAAAAAAAATAATAATTTGACTGGGCGTTCCGTTCTCCTACAATTTAAGGGGCAAGCCCAGTAGGCTCATAATTCACAGGACACCATCTCCCAGACAGAAATTAACTAAATTCTTACAAATATAAAAAAAAAAAAAAAACAACATAATCTGACTCGGCATTCTGTTCTCCTACAATTTAAGGGGCAAGCCCAGTAGGCTCATAATTCACAGGACACCATCTCCCAGACAGAAATTAATTACATTCTTACAAATACCAAAAAAAGAAAAGAAAAAAAAAAGGAAAACATAATCCGACTGGGCGTTCCATTCTCCTACAATTTAAGGGGCAAGCCCAGTAGGCTCATAATTCACTAGCCACCATCTCCCAGACAGAAATCAACTACATTCTTCACAAATACCAACAATAAAAAAAAAAAAAAATCTGACTGGGCGTTCCGTTCTACACTTTAAGGGGCAAGCCCAGTATGTTCATCATTCATAGGATACCATCTCCCAGACAGAAATTAACTTTGACATTCTTACAAATACGAAAAAAAAAAAATCTGACTGGGCGATCCGTTCTCCTACAATTTAAGGGGCAAGCCCAGTAGGCTCATAATTCACAGGACACCATCTCCCAGACAGAAATTAACTAAATTCTTACAAATATTAAAAAAAAAAAAAAAAACATAATCTGACTGGGCGTTCCGTTCTTCTACAATTTAAGGGGCAAGCCCAGTAGGCTCATAATTCACAGGACACCATCTCCCAGACAGAAATTAACTACATTCTTACAAATTTATACCCAAAAAAAAGAAGAAAAAAAAAAGGAAAACATAATCCGACTGGGCGTTCCGTTCTCCTACACTTTATAAGGGGCAAGCCCAGTAGGCTCATAATTCACAGGCCACCAGCTCCCAGACAGAAATTAACTACATTCTTACAAATACCAAAAACTAAAATGCGCAAGCTCTTGCAGCTGACAAAAAAACATTGAAACATGTGCATATCTCACCCTGGGGCCCGTTTCATTAAGGACTTGCAACGTTGTATTAAACTTTGCCATTATGGCAACTACCATGGTACCCTTGATTTTGATTGGCTGCTGAGCCCTGTTTCCATGGTAGTTGCCATAATGGCAACGTTACAACAGTTGCAAGTCCTTTATGAAACACGACCCTGGTTTTAACAAAATGAAAAAAAAAATTACTTGAAAATACATTAATCCAATAACCATAGATGTGAAAGTTTTATGAAATAGACATGTATACATGTAGATCTAGAGATGATTTTTCTCAATAAATAACGATTTTTTTAATACAAATATCATATTTTAAAAAGAAAAATGTACTGTCGTATTTTGGTTGCAAAAACGTACTGGTTGGCAGCTCTGAATAATCAGTCATATAACTTTAGAGCTCAATTTGAGACAGGGACCGACCCTCGCGCCTGCAATGTTTTGAAATCGGCAGCAAATTATTTACATGTGAGGAACTCGATGTTTGGCTCTAAATCATCAATTTTGATGCTAACAGGAGGATGGATATGGAGTGAAATTACATGTAGGATGAAAAGTAAAAAATGAAGCTTCTTATTTTTGTTAAGCTAGTTAATTTCGGTGTACCTCGAGCGATGTTCGTGCAGGCTCCACTCCGCTACACTACGCATAGTGTAGCGGTAGTGAAGTGGAGCCTGCATGAACATCGCTCGAGGTAGTTTCGGTGTAGGATTTTTACAATAAATATGCAGTTTTTCCCACCTTTGGCTTTGCCACTCAGAGTATCACTATCAGAGCGAGTTTTGGGTTTTTGGGTAGGTGGAGCGTAGTGTAGCGGTGGGTGCCGGTAGTGGAGTGGAGCATGCACGAGTACATGCACATTAATGGTGGGCCCCAAGTCTGCGCACCTAACAATTTGAGTCGAGATTTACCATGAATTTCTTCTTATTTCACAAAATCTTTTGGTTAATAGTGTTCCTTATATTATTAAGAGTACATGTAAGTGTACCAAATTTCTCATTAAAAATGAAAGAAAATTTAAGATTTTCTTGAAAAAACCTTTGGCTTTGGGCAGTCATTTTCAGATTGAAAAAAAAATGGTACCCCATGTCTGCGCACCCATTCACTTTGCACACAATTCAGGAATTTTGATGACAAAGGCTGCATATTGAGGCCGTCGCATGAAATGCCCTGAATTCATTATTTTTCCACCAGTTTGAGTGGGATTTTTTTATGAATACCCGTCTTAGTGACTATGTGTAAAGTTCGTGCTCGTTGCGTATCTTCTTTTACAAGAATCGCGCAGACTAATTGGGAGACCGCGCAGACATGGGGGAACTGACCATTATAAGTTAATTTGTAAGTAACATAACTGGCTCTCGCCTCGGTGTTTACATTTTAGTAGGATGGGGGATCGGGTGTCCGGACACTTTTATATTTTTGAAGCCTTCTTTTTTGTCATTGGATTACACTACAAATACGAAATCAATAGTTGTAATCATCTTCTATTTTGTTCTCTATAATATTTCCTGACATTTTGTAGTAAAAATTGATAAAACTTTCCTTGTAAATTTTTCCAAATGACTTTCTAAAATTGATCGTCCGGACGCACAACCTGTCCGGACACACAACAACTGGGTATACAACACGCACGTGTAGTCACTGACTGTCAAGTGTCAGTGTCACTGACTCTGTAGTCTTACGTACTAGAGTCTAGACTTAGTGACGACCGATAAACACGCCGTGTACACGTGCATCAAAAATGGATTTTCAAAACGGGCCTAGACCTAATTTAAATCTCCTCTGAAGAGGATTTTTCAGTCTATTATTAAGATTCTATTCATAAAATACGGCGCAGAGTAACTGCTGTAGTCTACAGTGTAGACCAACTCAGCGATTTAACTCATAGGCAATTCGGATCATTGTAACACACAAACGTGATACGAGCCATCCAATTGAAGGAATAATGAATCGCACACTGTGCTGGATATGCAGGCAAGTGATCGTTGGACGATTTTCATTTCAGCTATTATTATAACTTATCACAATTTACTAAAAAGTAGACTACCGTATGATTAAGTGAGTAACTGGATGAACTTACTACCGAAATTATTGCCAATTCTGTGTTCTGTAACAAATTAACAACGGTTCCTCGAGTTTACAGTGTAACTTGAAGTTGAAGTTTGATTTAACCGCTCCTGCCTGGCTCCTGATCGCGATCATATCATCGACATATAAATGTACCGTAATTTGCGCATGCGCCTGGGTACTGGCGCGCGCCGGCGCCGCAGCGAGCTAGCGCTCCTCAGCTATTGGGAGTATTGTTCAGTTCTTCCACCTTGTATGATTATGAAAAGTCAATTTTATTTTGAGTCATATTCTCCCCTCATTGTCATCAATCAAGACTTAATGGGTGCTGGAGTAAAATTGTCACTTTGCAAAGAATTTTCTTATTTCGTATTTGTAATTCTCCAGTCTCCATTATAGCGGAAAAAGCAGTTGAGTTTTTGGCAATATGAAATGCTCAGAGCAATTTTTGTTCTGTAAATCTGTGAAAGACTTTTGTAAGAAAAATACATATGGAGTATGTTTAGAATCCATTGTCATGATGAGAACAGGGCACGTTACGTACGTAACGTGATTAGGGTGTCAAAAACACTAAAATAAAGAAAAAAGGGTATCTATTTTTGCTATGAAAGCTACGTGTTTAGAGTCAAATTTGCGAGGGTGTAAAAAATTAAGACTAAAATGTCAGTTTTATAAAGGATGTACTTTTGCCCCAAGAGTCAAAACTACGTGTTTAGAGTACGATTTGCGCGAGATGAGAGAGGGGCTGTATTAAACCCAATGATGTAGGTGAAGGTAAAACTGATGACCGACGTCCGTGACATAACAATAAAAATATCGCTGTACTTGTTTAAGGGGTCAATACAAGGAACTTGCCAAGAGTATTGTTTTGTTTCCAATATTTAAGGGTAGGGTTTCACACGCCAATAATTCTTAAGGGTGCATTTTCAGAAAATGGAAAATACGTGTTTAGGGTGCTTTTCGAGACCCCATGGTCGCACATGGTATCCACTCGTCAATGGAAGTTCTGGGCATTAGAGCATATTGTACTGAGAACCCTGCATCATAATGACACCACCAACACAACCAATATCAAGTCTCCATATAGGAATGGTGATAGTACATATATATTTTTACAAGTAATTCAAAACTTCTCTCTTTATTGGCTGATATTATTCATTCTTTCACCTATCAATTGTCTGACTTTTCTCTTTCCCCTATAACAACTTTAGATTTAGGTTGGATTCTGGCATAAATCATGGGGAGATCACAGATCTGATTATCCATTTCTTTTGCATTTTAGCACACAAAATATTCCATATTATTGTATTTTCCTCCAACAATGAATCTTGACCATGTGATATGACATTTACTGTAAATTATGATTCATGACATTAGAGTGCATTTCATATTAGTAAATCTACCAAAATTAATTAACAAGCAATGTTTCATTTAATATAAAATACAAACGAAATAAGAAAAGTGAGGTTTTGATTCATTGCCATTTTTATTTGCTTATCACTTAAATGTCAGAATTTTCTTATTTCACACCCTATTTACATGAAATGTCTACTTGTCTAGTTATATACTTGCTTGATTTTTCTTGATTTGTTTAGAAGACCTGGGGCCCTGTTTCATAAAGGACTTGACTTACAACTGTTGTAACTTTGCCATCATGGCAACTACCATAGAAACCTTCATTCTGATTGGCTGCTGAGCCCTGTTACCATGGTAGTTGCCATAATGGCAAAGTTACAACAGTTGTATGTCCTTTATGAAATGGACCCCAGCTGTTGTTATAGACTTGAGCTATATTAACATGCTAACAGACAGGGTGGGATTAGGGATTTTATTAACATTTTCTAAATTTAAATTGACTTATTAAAATAGAAGTATATGGCTTGAGGAGATGAGAGAGGTTGACTTCAGATTGACTGTCCGTCTTCTCCTGAAGATGGACAATCGACCTGCCTGAAACGTCTACTCTCCTGCTATTACTCCACTCGCCGATCCAAGCCTGCCTCTCTCATCTACTGTACTCGAGCCTTCTACCCAAGCCTCTCACCCTGCCTACTACTCAGCTTTCCACTCCTTCTGGTTTAAAGTCCTTTTGAGGATTACATTCGATCAAAAATAATACTCTTACTTCCCAACCTCCACTTTCTCGCCTTTCCATTTCACCTCCATTTCTATTCCCTTTCTATCTCAGTCCTTCCTGAACTTTACAGTGTACCATAAATACTTCCATGATTAAGATATATTTATTTATTTATTTGTATAAGGAAACTCAATATGCAAAAAAAATGTATGATATTTCAACTATAGCCCTTTATCAAGGAATGACATTTATTAAAGTCAACAGATCACAACAAAAAGCAAAGCATGCCAAATGGTGATGTAGCAACAATATATCAGAAAAATATACTGAGGAAAGAGAGGGCAACAACAGAATAGGAAAGGGGTGAGAAAAAGGGTAAAAAATTGAAAAATTAAAAAGGAGGAAAAATCAAGTAAATGAATTATGATAAATAAAGAAAATAAGAGAATATAAAAAAAATAATAATAAAAAATAAGAGTGGAGAAGGGATAGTATGAGAAATGAAGAAAAGCCATTAGGACAACAACAAAAACAGAGAAAAGGGAAAACAGAGGATAAAGACTATAAAGAAGAAAGAGGAAGAAAGTAGAAAACAAAACAATAGGAAGCAAAATAAAAGAAAAGGAAATAAAATTATGTGATAGGAAATGTGCGTGAAACATTTATCCCTATTGGTTGGAGGCAACCAAGTTGAAAATTAATGTTTACCTTCCTGCTTGTGTATATTATTGGTATTGGGTGGGCTGCAGACTGCGCACATTTTCAAAGTTCTCAAAATAATTATTGTGAAAATTAAAGGTGCTAAAAAACAAGTTATCCAGTCCATGTTGAGTCATATGGATCTAAAATACTCAGTCAAACGGTCACCAAACCGATTCTTAGTTTCTCCTTTGTAGAACTGATGACAATAAATGCTATGGATACCATAACAAATAATTAGGACCTATTATAGTGGGAATGGGTACCACTATAAGGAAGGTGAGGAGGAGGAGGCTAGTTACAGAGGTGGCTACTTGAAGTCGAGGACTGAAGATTTCTGTGGTAGCTCAGTAACTCCACAAGAGGTGCCAATGATAAAATTATCCAAGTTATAGTTTCACTGATCTTTAATTCTCTTCTCATCAAACAATGTTCAATCACTCTGTAATCCAAATGATGAGAAAATGATTAAAATGCAATAATCCTCAGTGCAAAATTTCAATAAGACTGAATACTCAGTCAAGAGATATGATTTTTCAAAGATTTGTTGAATTAATCAAGGCACCCTCATGAGTTGATAGTATGTCATGAATTCACCACTCTCCACTGATTTGTACCCTGATGTTTGACAGTCTTCTAGCACTCAATTTTCTTAACGACTTGCACTATCATCTATTTGTCTCATCTAGCTGAGGAGAAACTGATGTTGCGCCCTCAGTTTTCAGAATGTCCTTTGAGGTTTCACTTTTATCTTTTGCAATTTTTGATTTCCTAGTATGTCTTGTAGGTCGATGAGCTTGGTTGTTAGGCGTCCATGGACCCAGGCTATCGTTAGCATAAAAATCCATAGGGTAACGTGATTGCCATTCAGTGGACTTGAAGGCTACAGCAGCCTGTGTGAGAGAAAACAAATATGAATATCAATTAAAAACAACTGAAAACCTTGATTTTTATAATCACTTGGTATTATTGTATATTGCATTAAATTTTCATTTAAGACAAGCAAATGAATTTCATGATTATTTAACTTGATTTTCAAAATGATTGACCCAGACAGGTCTGGTTACGCAATTACACTGCCAGTCAGTGCCAGACGTGATCGCACAAAGGTTCAAAGTAAGCCATACACGCAACAGAGAGCAAAAAACTAGGACCTCTGTGCATGGTGCAGTCAGATGTCCCTAGAGAAGTGTTAGAAAGTAACTAGTAACCCAATGTACTCATTTCATACATACACTAAAATTCACCTGAGTAAAACAACATACATTGAATACTTGCTTACCTCATATGGTGATAGTAAGGGCTTAGGGAAGGCATATCCCCAGTCGATGGACAGACGTGGACAAGCAATCTGCACCCAGCTGTTTTGGATAGAACATAATGAGTTTTGAAAGTGAATTTCAATCTCATAAAGTTGGGCGTTAGTATGTACTTTGCTTATCCAGAGAGGCCCCTTAGAATTGATAAAAAGTACAAAATCATAAAAAGAATGGGCCTTTTTTTGAAAGAATACAGTTTTCTAGAAGTAGCATCTCTCTCTCATAACCATAAAAACATTCAGACATTTAAAAAAAAAACCTGCAACAAAGCACAATAATTTATTTTTCAGACATAACCTAAAAAAAATACCCTACCTATGTTAAATATTAAGTGGAGCAATATCAAGAGAGACAGTTGCACATACCCTTGACATATTTTCTAAGAACTATCATTGGTCTACATATTTTTCAATTAAATATGGCAACAAATCAGTTTTCTCCCTTGGTGATATTAACATCATATTGGATAGCTCAAAATGGGATACCAGATATATCACACAAATATTTCTTGTACCAATACAGAAATGTCATCCAATAAAATGATTACAATTTTTAAACAACACTATTCATTAGACCGTGCATGATATTGCTCAATAAAGATTGTACATAAACGGCTTAACCCTATGAGTAATCAATCAGATCTTGGTGCATTGTGCAATACCGGTTGTACAAGCAAATCATGCAGGCCAACATACACATTTTTAAATGCATTTTCAAGGCTAAATAGTTGTATGTTTGAAAGCTATCGTCAATAATGTATGTATATTGGACCCATGTAAGAGGAATCTGCCTGAATGGATTTGTCTCTGTTTTCTGTTTCATATGAGAGGTTGTGCTATCAATTTATCATGGTAGTTCATGAAGTGAAGTAAGAATGAAGAAATTGGGCGAAGGATGTTATAATAATCATAATAATAATCCGCTTTTATATAGCACTTAATACATCGGAATGATATTATTACCCCGGTCATCAGATTCAATCAGTCACTCCCGCACACAATGTGTGCACATCCTCCATTCCCTGGGGAGTATTCCAGTCAATCGCCGGTGAGGCGCACACAGTACTGGACAAGCTACAATGACTTTCACATCCTACCGGGTACCCATTTATCACCTGGGTCGAGAGTGGCAAAGTGTGGATTAATATCTTGCCAAAGGACGCCAGACCGCGGTGGGATTCGAACACATGACCCTTTGTATACAAGGCGAGAGTCAGAACCACTACACCACGGCTCCTCCACACAACAGATTGATATCTTATTGATTTACCCTAAAGGAGTACAGAATTGTGGTTTCCTTTTTTTCTGATACAGTGCAATGCAATCGACAAAATACTCACGCATCAATGTCAGCAAACAATTCTAACTTTTGAGGGAAGATTTCAGACAGAAGAACAACAACATACTCCTTCCCTGCCTTTGTCACTTGTTCCTTCAGACTCTGCAAATAACAGGGAGCGTGATTTGAAATGTTTAGTAAATAACTTCATTGATAGAAGAATGAAACCATGGTGAAAAATCAATTTTATGAAAAGAGTGATGTACACAATATACAGATGTAAATGAAAGATAATAAAAATATTTAATTCCAAAGATGTGTGAAGGTGTATTTGGGCATATAAAGGTGTCCATCAAGAAGACAAAACAAATGGAACAAGTACGTATGGCATGATATCATACAGCACAATCAGGCCAGTGTGTTCAATGGACGCATGCCCTTCTGTCTAACATTCATTATAATCATTGAAGATACATACATACTTTAAAAAAAAAAGAAGTCTGAAACTCATTAACAATTATGATTTTTTCTTTGTAATGGCAGCTCTTTACTGGACATTGGCGATTGCAGACGAAGCCTACGTTAATCTTGTTTATTACCTCAAGAACTTTAGGAGAGCCCTGTCTTCCCAGGGTACCCAAGATGAGACCAATCTTCTTGCCATGTCTGGCCTTCTCAATTGCTTCTTGACGTAAACCATGCATTCGCTCCGTCTCGTAATACTCCCTGGTGAATTCTTTGCTGTATGGGTCATACCTAGTTAGAAATTAATTGGAAGGTAAGAAGATGTTTAAAGCCTATCTATAGCTTAAATAAAGGGTCAGTAATGAAGACTATTTTGATCTTAAGCCTATTCTATACATAGGAAAAGGTTCCAAATCATAAAGAAAACACAATACAGATATCTTATTTGATCAGAAACCTATAATTGAATAAAGACAAGAAACAGTGTTTTAAATGATGCGATACTTGTAAACAGATTTCATAATGTGTGTGATACAATTATGTTTTAGACAGAGTGACTATGCATGCTTTAAATAAGAAATGTTATCTCTATAATGACAAAACTTACTTGTAAGCTTCGATGGATGGATTAGCTATCATGATGGATTCCAGATGAAATCTACCATCTCCTAAATAACTACAAACAAAAAACAAAACATGATAGTGAAGATGTTTATTTCATTCAGCAAAAAATTTAAACACATTGTGCTGCATTCAAACTGTGAGGTAAATGGGGACCTCAAAGTTTTGTTTCTCTGTATGCTAAAACCAGGTTATTATTATCAAAGTAATGTGGACGGCATAAAAAATCATATCATAATGTGATATGATTTATACAAGAATTGCAAATTGTACTATTATTATGAACTCTATCAAATACTGCTACATAAAGTAGGTGTTTGAAAAATGAGTGTTAGAGTCTTTTTGTTCTTCAACTGGCTTGTAGATATTTCCATGTTGCCTAACACAATTTAGTTAAGGGGTAATTTCAGGTTTGGTCTAACTTCTTGGTGCTGGTGTGGTGCTGATTTTTAGATCAGCAACACACTGAATAAATGTAAGACTGGTCTTAGGATGAATTACACTTGGTATTGAGCTAATGTGAATAAGACCATATTTGTACACTCAGATTGGGTGTTGCCACTGGGAAAGGCAAGCTGAATTGCACTTGCAACACCAGCACCAACACCAAACATGAAATAATCCAGTATAAGACAAACCATAATCTCATTCACTCATTCATGTGATTCTCTCTTCTGTTAACTTTCAATCTATCCAATCCTACTTTTAAGAAAAAAGCCAGTTTGGTCTCATTCTCCAAGGACATGCCCTGTTTCATTTATAACCAGGGTAAAATGACACAAAGGTTGAAAAACTACCCATGTTCAATAACGAAGGAAATAAGAAATAAGCTAGCTTACACAATGTGATCAACTTGACTGAGTTGAGGTGCCGTGCAGCCTAATATTTCTCCTTTTGAGAGAGGTTTAGCTTGAGGTAGTACCACAGTGTAGTCTGACTTCAACTCTCCTGCAGAAGCCTGCAAGATGAACGAAGATATTCACTGTACAACCTTTATAATTGATAAGGGACGATTACTGTACAACCTTTATAATTGATAAGGGACGATTTTGAATTTTGAAGTGGGAGAGACAACACTTCCCATACAGAAGATGTAAAATTATCTTGAAAAAAAGAGGACAATTATCTCACATAAATTATTTTCCGCCAAATTCAAAATGGATTGGGGGTCTGCTATTTTGACAGATTTTAGCTTCATTTTGGGTCTCCCAGTCATCTATATTTCTGTGTGAAGAAAATAATTAAAAAAAACAACGAAATAATTTAGGGATGTTACTAAAAATAAATTTCATAGAATACAAATCAGAGTAGGCCATTTTGAGGGTGTTTTCAATGGCCAGATATATGTTGTAGGGGTTCCTACTTTTGTCTGAAAAATGGCATCCCTTTGTGAAGTTTCATGGAGGTATTGGTATGCTATGCACTTCACGCACAGCTGGTTAACCTTTTTTTTTTAGGGGGGCTGATTCTGATTGTAAATCATTGTGATTCCTATCACATGAAGATGAAATATATTCTCTGTACAAAAAATTCTTGTGGATAAACATACAAATGGAAAAATTCAATATTTCATACATGTGTGTTGGGAACTATACAGAATTGTAGGAACCCTTATTAGCAGAACATTAAAACAGGGAAAAGTTGGGGTAACTCTTTAGCACAAGAAAGGGACACCAGTCGTGGGTAACTTACGAACAGCTTTATGAAATGGCACACTGATGGATTGAGATAGTTATGCTTACATGCAAGGCTCCAATGAACTGGATAGTACTGACGAGAGCTATAGCTGACCCAGGATCGAAGTTGTGTCTGATTGTGTCTATGAAGTGAGCTGTATCAATCTGGATATCCACAAAGACGTACAGCATGTTGATATCTGATGTGATGTTGATCGGAACTGCAGCAGCAGAAATACAATAAAATACAATTCATAATTGCAGCATCCAAAATACAATACAATACAATTCATTCATAACTGTTGCATCCAAAATACAACAAAATATGATTCATTCATGATTGTTGCATCCAAAATACAATAAAATATGATTCATTCATGATTGTGCATCTAATATACAATAAAATATGATAAACTCATACATTGTAACTGCAGCAACAGGAATACAATTCAATACAATTCATTCATTTATATCTAGCATTCTTACACAATGGCAATCTAGCAGTTTATCAGCCACTTACAATTTTCAAATTAACATCAAACATTTACAGAATACAATTTAAAAGAGCATTTTTCATCACAATGTCCATTGCCAAAAAAGGTAAACCATTTATGAGTATATTCTACAATAGGGATGCAGCAGCCATAAAGGAGTTGTCACAAGTTTGTTATTCATTCTAGGCATGTGGAATCTGGTCCAATCTGAGCCTGATCAAAGGCCTGGGGGCTGTTTCATAAAACTGTTGGTAAGTTATGCACAACTTTATGCTTGGCTTTACCAACGATTTTAGGCATGATTCTACAAACAACCGGTGACCCATTCTTATGGTAAATAAGATACCAGAAATTTTCCCATTTTATCACGTATGGTAGTGCATTTCTTAAAATTCTCATTTTCAAAATACTAAAAATTCCATTCAGATTGCTTGGTAAAAAGAGAATTTTTATCTCCAAAGATTGAATTTAAACTTAAGATAAAACAAGATGAATGAGAATCTGATAAAGCAACCAAGAAACCTCCAGGGAGCATTTAGGCTTGGTCTCATAGCATGAAACAGAAACTAACCTAACAAGGTTGACTCACAACAAACTAATCAAAAGCCAACATCAATGCTTACCCAAGCAGCTATGTCCATAATGAACCATGAGGTCTGCCCCGAGGGCTCTAGCTGTGAAGTCATCCACACAACATGCCCCATAGGTCACATCACCCATGATCAATGTGTCTGCATCGGTAAACCTAGTCAACAAAACAAAAGTGATGTTGATCATTAATGTATTAAGTAGCGATGATGATGATGATGGTTTGATGATAATGACGAGATAACGATGACAATAATATGATGAAGTTGAGTATCATATTCATATTCATTCATGTAATAAAAATCATATTTAGGATCTTGCTGTATGATGGGTTATGTAAATTATAGTTTGGTCCATTACTCACAGCTGGTGTTTTAGGTTTTGCTGATAAATCACTCATATTAATATTTACAGTACAGGCAAATTGAGAGTATATTGTAAAGTGTACCATCGGGTAGTTACTTAAGTAAGGGTTTGTTGCACTCACATTTGCAATTATTAGAGGAGTACAATATCTTTAACCAAAGCTCTGCCTTTAAATCTTATGACCCAAATCCATGATCTGTACATCAAAATTCAGATTTTATGCAGCAAAAAATTCATATTGCTAATCTGAGTTTTAAAATAATTCCCCCAAAACACTGTAATAACGAATCAGTGATATATACATTAATGAACTCTACTTTGGGGTTTTACTACTTATGTAACGGTGCTCTCCATACAACCATTTAACGATAATGTCGGGCTCCCTTTATCAATAATTGACAAAGAGGGTTGGACATCTGCAAGTTATTTTTTTTCTGCCGCAAATGGGGGTAGAAAAGCTTTGTCTGTCAACATGTAGATAAACTTTAACTTCTGTATCTCAGATAGTATCGTCAGCTGACGGTATGTGATGAGGCCATCGCCCCCTCCCCCCCCCCCCTCCACCACCTACCTCTCAATGATATCTGCAATTGTGCAAGCAAATAGAAGCAGGCCTTCTGGAAACTGAAGAGCAACTAGATTAAAGAGAAAAGGAAAATTATACAACTGAGTGCATAAAGAAGGCATGAGACATGATCTATTGAAAATGTGAAGTATAATGGTGGGCCCAAAGTCTGCGCACCTAACAATTTGTGTTAAGATTTAACATGAATTTCTTCTTATTTCACAAAATCTTTCAGTTAATAATGTTCCTTATATTATTGTTAGTAAGTGTACCAAATTTCTCATTAAAAAATGAAAGAAAATATAGGATTTTCTTGAAAAAACCTCGGGCTGTCATTTTCAGATTGAAAAAAAAATGGTACCCCATGTCTGCGCACTCATTGACTTTGCACACGATTCGGGGATTTTGTTGAGAAAGGCTGCATTTTGAGGCCGTCACATGAAATGCCCTAAAATTATTATTTTCCCATCATTTTGAGTCGGATTTCTTGTGTGAATACCTGTCTATGTATTGCATGTGATGTGTAGAGTTCGTGCTCGTTGCGTATTTTCTTTTACTAGAATCGCGCAGATACGCGTGTGCGCAGACAAGGGCGACTGCGCAGACTTGGGGGGACTTGCCATACTAGATTAAAGACTGTCTCAGGTTGAAATAAAAGCAGAGATGCCTACCTCTTTACATCTCACAAGATAAGTGTCTGCATAAGGGGCCACTGTAGACATGACTTTGGTTCCTCTTGTTTAGAATTTAGAAGATACATGCAGACAGCCTTATTTTATCTACACTTTGGCTCTCCTCCTCTCTGCATTACGAAATGGGTAAAAATAACCCAGCTCTAGCAGGACTACTAAGTGTTTTGCTTGACTAAGAATTTGAATCAGTCATTACTGTACCAGGTATTCCACCCAAGCTGGATTAAAGTAAATATACTAAGAGGCATGCAGACACACAGTCATTCCTGATTCCTACAATAATGCACCATTAACAGATTATAACATGAATGCTACCTTATAATCATGCACAGCTTGAGATGAATATACCTGAGAGAGGTGTAATACCAACTTAGTTCAATAATTAAAAATTGGCTAAGCATTTTAAAGAGAAAATCCAATCTTCAGCGGTCCTGAACTCAATACCGGCCCCTAAATGAATAAATCAACTTTCTTTTAACCCAAGAATGAGTTGGAAGATAAATGAAGTAAAACTATCCATTAATTTTTTTATTCATGTTTGCCCACTCCTTACAAATAAATTAATAGTACTTTTGATAATTTATAATTTTCAATGTGAAAAAAATATATATCTTAGATCAACTGAAAGTCAAAATCATCATAAAAATGCTGATTCGAAGTTGAAAATAAAATACCTCTTTTCGCACCAATAGACCTTGCCCGCCATATCGTCTTTGGGATTTCAAAATTATAATTTTGGGGAAGCTGAAATGACAAACAAGTACAAACTGCATTTAGTCTATTCCTTATAACAGGAAACACCAAGTTTATCTGATATTGCAATTGGTAATTAAACAATAATATTACATAATACTAAAAGAAATCTTTTCTCTTTTGCATTGCTCCTCCTCTTCCCTTTTTCCTGTTCTTATTTCCCATACAAATTCATTTTCCTTATGCAAAAGATATATAGACATACATTGAGATCATATTCCAATCATATTGATTTAATTAAGAGAACAATCTGTACCAATTTGAAATCATTTGTGCAATAGTGATAAGTAGCCATCTATAGCCCCATTGGTTGCAAAAGAGCCTGTTTAGAGTGTAATTGGGTTTGATCATGGGATTTGAATTATCAAGTGTCAAAATAGCCCCCATAAGGAAAACAACCCCACCCCCTCTTTAAAATCTTCTAATATTCTCTTACACTCTTCATGGCATCTTGGAGTAATGGATCGTTCCTGAGGTCATCTGGGACCTGACCAATCACTGTTCCACCTGATTTATAAAAAAAATGCAGAATAGGTTGTAATAGTTATGCTGGTTTGTTTGGACAAATTCAGGTTGTCAAGAACTTCCTTTATTTTTAAAAGTATGCATAAAACTGGATCATGTTAGTAAGTTGAATATGTCCATTCATATTACAATCTTGCCATTTTATTTCACTCCAATTTGGGCACTCTCTTCTTAGTTGATTCTAGGCCTCCCTCTCGGTGTACAAGTAGTTCCCTCTACTCTTCTCTCCACTACTATAGACCATAGTATTAAGCATTAAATTTTCACCGGTTGCTAATTCTGTAGAAGTGCAGTAAATTTAATTGCGCTGCCAAGATAGTCTTTCACCTGAATTTTTATTGTACAAACTTCATATTTTTGCTCTTTAGCTACTGTAGTATTTCAAAAATATTGTTTGAACTGCCAAAGTGTTGCACAAAACACAATCACCTCTTTGGATAGTGCTCTAGTTCAGGAATCAGAGCTCCTGTTGGGGCAGATAAATCTACATATGAAAAAGCAAATACACAAAAAGAAAACTCTCCCAAGCTCTTGAAATCTATTCTGATTTTTTAAAATGAAATCTGAGAGTAGACTATACCTTTTCTAGGTTTTCCTGGGGTGACTCGTTTAGGTGTTTTCTCTTTTGCAGAGATTACCAGTGGTCCTTTGTTATCATCACTCATGTTAGAAAACCATACAGCAGGCCCCCTGATAAAGAAATACATATAAGAACTCAAATATAAGTAAACTTAAAGATAGGGCATAGTTATTTTCATCAAAACAATTATGGTTAGTGGGCCAAATACCACATATCTAACACAAGTGGGGAAATTGTGGACATAATTGAAAAAATGTCAAAGTCAAGATGAAATATGTAGATTCAAACCATTTTTTTTTTAAATTGAATGCATTTTACAGGTTAGAAGAGGCAATGTTGTAAATCCATATTTACCCAATGTGAGAGAAAATAATTCAAGACAGAGCTCTGTTTGGAAGGATTAATCAGTGGTATTGTTAGTATATATTTTTCAATCAATGTCTCAGTCTCATATTTTCACTCGTAAGCCAAGCAACAATATATTAACCACACCCCCATTTTCTGACTTCTTGGCAGAAATAGGTGCAGCTCATCCAAAGCTTTCTTTTTATTCCCTCTGATGTAAGTTAGAGTGGCTTACTTTTGTGCAAGGTAGACCTATCAAAACAATAATATACAAAAAATGCACTCTATGCATATTAAGTGTGTTATTGCGATGCAGCACATTCTAAGGTATTTGCAATGTATGCGAAAGCACAAGGTGCTGCACAGTGCTTTAGGATGTTATTGCGATCAGGCTACCCGAGATGCCTGCATCACCATAACAAGTGGTGAATCGACGGTCAAAAGTCTATGGGTTCAGCCTGATGGTTCATGGAAGTGTAGCATAGACAAACCATCAGGTAGCTTGAACCTTGAAGTTGAAGAAGTAATCCCAAAGACTTAAGCAGCTCTTCCAGTTCCCAACTCAATGATGGGACATGCTGTGACAGGAGGACGGCGGTGGTGGTGCAATTTTGTTGATGGAATTCTATTTACAATTGAAATGATGAAGAGCAGTAAATATTAAAATAATTATACAGTTTTTATCGCTGGTAAACAAAGTATGCATAGCTTTAGGTCCCATCTTGCCCCCGGCCCTCTATCATCAGATCACAAACCATATTCGCGTATTCGCACATGGCAAATATGGGAGTCTCTCTCCAATATGGGAGACATCTACCTAGGGATACAAGATCTGGGGTAATTTTTTATGAGGAACCTGGTTATCATATTTCTACCACCAAGCAGTAGAGGCGCTGGTCAGAAAATTTGGATCGTCCCAGTTTGCAGGGACTGTCTCAGTTTTCTCCAGTAATCTCCACACAAGAAATCTAGGAAAGTTCATTTACCTGTCAAGTGCCGACATCAATCAAGTGCGCTAGTCAATTGAAACATATCACTCATGTTTCCTAATTAATATTATTGGAAGACGGCAAGTCTTGAAAAACAGACAGTGAACTGGAGGGGGGGGGGGGGGAATTGAGGTCACTGAATCTATTTTTAGCACTTACATTCCCCGTAATTGCCGTCTATGTCCCGCAGGGGTAAGTGAAAAAAAAAAACGTCCCCATAAATTTGGGTAGGGTGTCTGGAAAAAAATATATTTTTCTTATTCCAAGAAAATATCACATTTTCTTTGTGAATTTGAAGAGAAATGACCTTCAGACTGACAGAAATGTAACATTTTTGAAAAAAATCCAATTATTGGCTGCAAAAAAGAAGAATGAAATTAGGTAACAGGGTGCGACATAAGCGCTTGCCCGATTGCCCGGGGCAAGTAAAAGTTATAGTCGGGCAAGTGTTTTGAAGTAAAAACAAAAACTGCTTGCCCGAATCGGGCAAGCAAAATTCTCACTGTGAAATGAAATTTTACAAAGTTTTCCCATACTTCATAAGAAAAAGTACAGAAAAGATAAAGAAAAAGAAAGTTAACAACTTCCCTCAATTCATATTGCAAGCCGATTTGCGCTATTTTCTTAGATCTACACACAAAGACACACACACACAAAGTCAGCATAGAAACATGTACTAGCTGGTGCACGTGGCCGGGCCTTCTTCCTGTGTGTGGCAGGCATGAAGGCAGGCCGTGCACACCTGCACTCCGGAGTCCGGACCTGCACATCCCCGATCAATCAGAGTGAACAATCTCACATGAAAAATAGTTTTTCCACCAAAACAATCACAAATCGGCAGGATTTTTTTTATAATTAGACATATGGATTTTCAGATTACTGATTTGGTGATGTGATCGGAGGAGCAAGTAATCGAGTTTTCATAACTAGTTGTTTCAGCTTTCGTTTTAAGTCTTGTGATTAGTGCAAACTTGTAGCTGCGTGTGTGTGATGCCTTGATGATTCATCTAATTTTTTTAGTTTGACATTGCAGGCCTGGACATTGTCTTGCTTTGAAATATTATTATTTATTCTAAAACATTTAATTTTCTAACAATTTTTAAGATATATTAAAAAAAATAAAAATATCAGTGAGATATTTGTTAAATAGATGATTGGATTTTTGTGTTTGATCTTTGAACTTTCTTCCTCTTTACTTCCTTCCTTTCTGTCCTTTTTCTTTTCTATCCTTTCTTCAATCCTTCCTGCTGGCCTTTTTTGTTCCATCTTTCTTCATTTTCACTCTTTCCTAGCTTTTTTTCCTGATCCTTTCTCTCTCTCTCTCTGTTCATTTTTCTTTCTTTCCTTTCCTTACCCTTCTTTATTTCCTTCTTCTTTCTTTCCTGAAAATATTCTTTGCTCCCTCCCTCTTTTTGTTCTTTCTTTCTGTCATTCCTTCTTCCATTCTTTTGTTTCTTCCATTCTCTCTTCGCTTCATTCTTTTTTCCTTTTCTTTTCCCTTATTCTTTCCTTCCTGATTTTTCTCTGATTTTTTTTCTTTCCATTTCTTCTTTCTTCTATCCTTCCTAAACTCCTTTTTTATTCCATCTATCTTTATTTCCTATAATTTCCTAGCTTTCCTTCCTTTCTTTAAGTCTGTCCATTTGTTTTCTTCATTCTTTTGTTCTAATGCCCCTCATTGGTTTTTCTTTCTTTCCTTCTTTTTCTTACTCTCCTTTTTTTAATTTCCTTCTTTTTAATTTCCTTCATCCTTTCTTTCCTTTTTATTTTTGTTCTCTCTTTCCTTTTAATTTTTCTTCCAGTATTTTCTTTCTTTTTCCCCCTTCTCTCTTCCCTTCATTCTTTCCTTCCTCTATTTCATTCTTTATTTTCTTCTTTCCTTCTTTCTTTTCCCTTCTTATTTCTTTCCTTCAATGCTATTTCCTTCCTCCCTTCATGTTTTTTAATTCTTTCTTCCAAGGAATGAAGGAAACCTTTTTTTCTTCATTCTTTCATCCTTTTTTTTCTTAACTTTCTTTTTTTTTCCTTTTTTCACACATTAATTAATCTTCCATTTATTTTCCTTTCTTGTTTTTTCTACAGTATATCTAAAAGGATAAAGGATTTTTTCTTTCCTTTCTTGTTTTTTCTATATCTAAAAGAATAAAGGATTTTTTTTCCTTTCTTGTTTTTTTCTTTAAAAGAATAAAGGATTTTTTCTTTCCTTTATCGGGCAAGTGCTTCAAAAAAGTTATGTAGCACCCTGGGTAAATTTTCAGCATTTCTCTGTCATAGACTGTGTAGTTAAGAAATGGACACACACAAATCCCCGGGGGGGGCACTCGACCAAAAAAGTAGTGGGTATGTGCCGCAGGCGAGACAAAAAACGGGGGCCTTGGAGCGGGCTTATTGTAAAAAGGAGGGTCCTCGGAACGGGCTTCGGAACGACAAATGTTTGTGAAAACGGGGGTCCTTGGAACGGGTCGCTTGCGTGTGCATCCCTATGGAACGGGCATACGTGTATATGCAGCTAGCCCAGCGGCACGGGCGCCGGGTGCGCTCGTGCAGAGGCGATGATCGGAGAGCGCTCAGCGGCCGCTTTTCACCAAAATTGCAGCTCATTGTGGCGGATCGGCGGATCAATGCGACCGGAACGGCGTAACGAGAAATATGCGAAGCTTTGGAGCGGATTTCTTTCTTCTTTTCTCTCGATAAGAAGAAAATGCTATGCTTCGGAGCAGCTTTCTTAGTTCTTTTTCTTAATAAGATGAAAATGCTATGCTCTGGAACGGAAATTTGAGTGTAAAAATGGGGGTCCCCTCCGCGGCACATACCCACTATGCATTATATACTGAGTGCCCCCCCCGGGCACAAATCCAAATTTTTAGCTTCCGAGAGCTGTTATAAATTTATTATTAATGCCAAAAACTTGTCCATAAAGAGTCCAATAGGATTTTTTATGATCTATCTGATGGTATGATTTTTATAAAGATTTGGAAACCAGATCACAATGAAAAATTGCGACAAAGTGAAAAAAATTGTGCAAAACAGAAATTTCATTTTCCCATAGAAAACGCATGGAGAAATGGCAATCTCAACACACACAAAAATAGGGGTTTGCAATTTATCTCTAAATCCTTATTTAAAATGATCATATAAACTTGTCCTTATTGTCAAAAGAAGCCCCTGAATTTTCTCTTTCCATACATGCCAAACACAAGTTAATAATCAATTCAGATCACATTTTTCTAGAAGCCTGAACTTCCCCGAAAAAATGTGCCATATTTTCCCCTAAATTAGCCTTTTTTTATGCTGACAGTGACACTTTTCAGTGTGGCTTCAGACACCCTAATTTGGGGCATAAACAAGGACAATCTTGATTTATCAAGACATGATTTGTCTTGGTTTATGAACATGAGGTCATGAGGATATCCTTGTAATCCTTTTATAAAAAAAACACACCATTCATCTCATTCTCAGTCACTGACTCACTCAGGCTCAATTGCAAATAGGACTATTTTTATTGTCCAGTCTTGAAATAAATTGTTGGATACCAAAATTTCAAAAAATATATTTGGAGATAATCTCCAAGACAGTCTCGCAATTATGGCCTTATCCTGAAATAAGTCACCTCTCTTCTCGTGTGTGTCAGTGTGTGCACGCTCATTGCACTCACACGTATTGCGAGGTTAGTATACTAACCTCGCACCACGAACCGCGTTTGGCAGTGGATTTCTAACTAGTGGGTCGCGCGTGCTGGGATCTCACTTCTTGGGTCCACAACACACGACTTCTATGGCTTGATTTTTCTGTGCGTGGCGGCATGTAATGAACCCTTGGGTGCGCTCATTGTGTACAAAGTCAATCAACAATGGCAATGCACAATGCCTCATTGCCTGGGAGAGGAAAGAAGTCACCGCGCCGCCGCTGACAAAATAAACATGGAGTGGTGACTTAAACCAGGATAATGCCTTATTCATTGTCATAATCAAAGTGCTGTGCATATCCACTGATAAAACACTTTATCACCAAAGATATTCAAGACAGTCACACAGTCCAATAATTTGCACATGCACGGCCTGTGATTGACAGAGAACGTGCGGAAGCCAGCGATTTAATTCATGTGCAATCTGGATACACCATTCCAGGAAACGTGCTATCGGCTATTAAATTACGTAAATACAAAATCGCACGCTGACTTCAACCAATGACAGGTACCGGTACCGTAACTATTTCTAGCGCAAATTGTAATATATCCTACGTTGTAGTCTCGCTTAAACTATCCGCCTGTTTTACGATGACGACTCAAACTATCGCTATGTCTATTTAATACTTACAGGTACTATCGTAGTTAGCCTAGTCTAGTTGAATCTGGGAGATAACGGGAATAAAACTAACCCTTCTTCAGACCTCGATATCGGACCTTGATGATGTCGCTCTTGGTGGGCGACCAATACGGCTTCGCTGTCGATCTTGGATAAATTTAGCGACCAAAAAAGTGTAGTATGTCTTCAAAAGGACGCAAAAGAAGAAAAAAAGTCATTTAATTAGTCCCTAAGTAATTCCAAAAGTTAAACGGTTGAGATTGGATATTGGAATCATTCAATAACTGATATCTTATACATAGAACTACTATAACACTTCCCTGCTATAACTACTACTTGTACTAGTAGTAGTAGTATGTAGTAGTAGTAGTAGTAGTAGTAGTAGTAGTAGTAGTAGTAGTAGTAGTAGTAGTAGTAGTAGTAGTAGTAGTAGTAGTAGTAGTAGTAGTAGTAGTAGTAGTAGTAGTAGTAGTAGTAGTAGTAGTAGTAGTAGTAGTAGTAGTAGTAGTATAGTAGTCTAGCCCAGGTCAAATTTCCAATTGAATTACTTACTTACTTTACTCTAAGTCCACGATGCTGTAGGCTTGAGTTGAGTGCCTGTTCATCGATCGTAGTATCTCCTCTGGTGGTAGTACAGTATCCATGTTATTAAAACAAAATATATATACCGGTACTTAACACGAGAAAGGAATTAACCCATTGAACACCCATTGAATTTTCATTTGGTTTCAATTTGGATTCAATTGGTATCAATGGGTTTCAATAGGGCCAATGGGTCCAATTAGATACCCATTGATGAGCTATTGTAGGGTCAATTGGTCTCGTTTCGGCCAACTGCATGGCCCCATTAGAATTCCATGTGGGGACCAATTGAAGATCAATACCCATTGAATAATCAATTGGTTTCAATTTAGATTCAATGGGGTTTCACTAGGTCCAATAAATTAGATACCATTCGAGTTCCTATTGTAGGGTCAATTGGTCTCAATTGGGCAAACTGGCCCCATTAGAATTCAATGGGGACCAATTGATATCTAATAGGGCCAACTAGTCCCAATGTGTCTGCAATGGGTCTTCAATGGAATTATAATGGGACCCTGCAAATGCCCACTCGGTTTCTAATTCATTTTTTAATTGGGCCACTTGGTCCCCGAATTGGTTTTAGTTGGGACCAATAGCCAATTGGGTTCAACTGTGACAAATAGCCAATTGGTTTCAATTGGGACATCTAACCAATTGGTTTTAATTGGTATTCAATTGGGATCATTGTGATCAGTTTATTTGCATAATAAAATATGCATAAATGCAATTTTTTTTGCAATGTACTTTTTTCCAGTGATACATTATTTTAAGAAACAAGACAGTAAAGAATGACTAACAGACAATATAATACCCATATATGATAAATAGCTCAATTGTTATTCAATTGGAATCATTCAATTGTGATCATGCAGTTTATTTGCATGATATATGCATAAATGCAATGTTATTGTTTTTGCATTTACCATTTTCCAGTGATACATTATTTTAAGAAACAAGACAGTCAAGAATGACTAACAGACAATATAATACCCATAGATGATAAATAGCTCGATTGCAATATATTAAAAGTTTATTAGTAGAACACTAACCATAACCAAACCACATCAAATTATAAGATACACGAGCCTACATGTTAAAAACAACTGCCCTGGCACCAGATGAAATAAAAGTTTGCACAATATCTATGCCCTTTACATTGATATATATATATATATATATATATATATATATATATATATATATATATATATGCAGGCAGACAAGTGTGCTTCTACAGTTACTGCCTATAGAAGCATTATTTCATTACACCTGAAAATTGAACATTCAAAGCATCTTATGTAACTCATGAACAGCGGCGAGTATATATTCGTGCGGGAGTTGAATTGTCACTGATCCTAACTCATCATTATCTTGGTATAAGATCATCTTATACCCCGTCTTATACCAAGATAATGCGACCGCGAAGCGCGAGCTGATTTTTTTTATATTACTAACTGAACACTGGGTGGTTTTAAAGGTTTTTTTTATAATGCGAGTTGAATTTGAACGAAGAGTGCACGCGAGCTGATTATTTTGGTGACTTATAAACCTGAAAACTGGACTAACATTCAAGCACCTGTTGTATGGTCAGAATTGTAATGAACACATTGATGCGAAGTGCGAGCTGATTTTTTTTTTAAAATAAAAGTGGACTTATAAGCAAGTTTCTAGGATATCTCTTTCAATAAACAATTATTGCGAACGAGGAGCGAGAGCTCAATTTTTGGCTTAAATATAGACCAATTACATTGCAATCAAGAAAGGATTCGCATCTTTCTAAATGATACGAGCGCGAAGCGTGAGCTGAACGTTTTTGATAATTGTGAAAATTGAACATTTCAAGCACGTTCTAAGATAAAGATAAAGCTGAGTAAAATAAAGACGAATGCCAGCCCTGAAATGATCGATATACTGATCCGAAAGCTAAGATTTTTAGCACACGTCTCAAGGGGCGGATCCAGCCTTCGCCAATAGGGGGGGGGGCGGAATTTATTTTCAGCCATATTTTCCCCGATCGGCCGCTCGAAGATAATTTTTTGTTTATTTTAAGGGGTAGTCCTAATAGTCACTTCTTAGCTTTATTCTTATAAATTAACATAAATATATAATATCATAATCCTTATTTATATAATGCGAGCGCGAGCTAAATTTTTTGGAAATCTTATCTATTTTTTCCTAAAATTTGAACATTCTGGGCAATGTTTGTTATCCTGAAAAAAGATGTATATGCAATTAAATAATTACTACGAACGCGAAGCGCGAGCAGAAATGAACTGGTGGAAAAGGTACCTGTTAAAGACTGCATACAGTTAGCCATGAAGACGTTACATATTTTAAAAATCAAATAATGCGAGTGCAGAGCGCGAGCTTAATTTTTTTGACATTTTAACCTAAAGAATGGAAATTCTAAGCCCTTTTTGTAATATAAAAAGAATAGGTATATAACTAAACAATTGATGCGAGCGCGAAGCGCGAGCCGAAAATTTCGAGATTTAGATCAACTGAGCGAGACACTCTATTCATGTTTTGTAAATCATTAAAATGATGAGTAATTGGGGATCTTCCTTACATTAATAATGCGAGCGCAAAGCGCGAGCAGAAAAGATTTATATACGTTTTGAACTGATCGAAAATATACCTGTTAAGGACTGCTTGCACTTAGCCATGAAGACGTTACATATTTCAACAATCAAATAATGCGAGCGCGAAGCGCGAGCTGGAAAATTTTGACATTTTTACATAAAGAATGGATAATTTCAATCAATTTTTGTAATCGTCAACAGGATAGCTATAACTGAACAATTTTGCGCGAGCGGGAAAAAAATTGATATTTTGACCTAAAAACCGGACACTCTATTCATGTTTTGTAAATCGTGAAAAGAATGAGTAATAGGGGATCTTCGTACATTAATAATGCGAGCAAAATTTTTTTGATATTGTGATCTGAAACTGGATAATGATTTAAATTAGGAGAACAAGTTGAGTATCTGAATAAACATACGCGCGCGTGTTTCATATTTAAACCTAGAATCTAGGCATTCTAAATACATCTTTTATCATGAAAATCAAAGCGAGCGCGAAGCGCGAGCTTAAACTATTTGATATTCCGATCTGAAAAAAGAGTAAATTTCAGCTCTCTATTTCAAGCACTTTGTAGGAAAATTGTGAGGTGGATATGGATTGCACTTAAAGGACAAGTCCACCCCCAACAAAAAGCTGATTTGAATAAAAAGAGAAAAATCCAACAAGCATAACACTAAAAATTTCATCAAAATCGGATGTAAAATAAGAAAGTTATGACATTTTAAAGTTTCGCTTAATTTCACAAAACAGTTATATGCACATCCTGTTTTGTATGCAAATGAGGAGACTGATGACGTCATCCACTCACTATTTCTTTTGTATTTTATTATAGGAAATATGAAATATTCTAATTTTCTCCTCATTGTTAAGGGAAACATCGATTAATTCCTCCCTGAACATGTATTAGCATTGTTTAATACTATATGGTTCAGTCAAGTTGGTCCTTATTGTCAAATATGTAAAAAATCAAATATTGTATGATTCAAACAATAAAAAACAAAAGAAATAGAGAGTGATGGACATCATCGACTGACTCATTTGAGTTGTGCATATTACTGTTTTGTAAAAAATAAGCGAAACTTCAATATGCCATAACTAACTTTTTTATTTTACATCCGATTTTGATGAAATTTTCAGCGTTAATGCTTGTTTGAATTTTCTCTATTTTTTCAAATCAACATTTTTCTGGGGTGGACTTGACCTTTAATAAAGAGCTGATATTTTTCATTATAATTACTTTGAGTATTGACATAGGACCCGGGACATCCTTAGGACATGTCATTATATGAAAATGATGACGTCTTCCTATTCCTCTTGCTAAGCGCGAGATGAAACAAAAGGGACAATTTAATCATTGAATTAATATCTTATCCATTAATGCCTAATGAGGGCGCGAAATCTGATGACATTATGGCCTGAAAACTGGAAATTTCAAGCACTTTTGTAATTATAAATAGGATGCATCAGTTAATATATTTTTAACCATTAATGCGAGCGCAAATTGCGAGCCTAAATGTTTTATACACTGTCATGAAAAGGGGAATTTAAGTAGTTTTGTTGTATAATCAATATTGAGACAAACATAACTCCAGCGGCGTAACAGGGGTCGGTGGCCAGGGGGGGCAAGAGTCAAAAATTTCCCGGTCATATCATGGAACAGGCAATGGCGTCATAAGGCAAAAATTTTGAGGGGGCGATATGGCGAATCGGGCAAAAATATAAATGCGAGCGAGCAAAGCGAGCGAGCAAAAATTTTGACATTTTTATGCAAAAATCAAATTTTTTGATAGATTTTGACATAATGTTAAAAAGATGATATTTCACCCCGCTCCTCTCTTTCCTTTTTTCTCTCTTTTTCTTGTACGCCACGGTGAAGGATTTTCATTATGATTGTGAGCATCAGGGCGAAGCTCTATTATGCTCGAGGGGGGCGAGTATGGCGCTTGTGGCAAGAAGTAGCTTAATATAGGTCCCGAGCGAGCGAAGCGAGCGAGAAAAAAAATCACCTTTTCATGAGAATCTAACATGAAGATAGATTTTAACGTGATATTCAGAAATATATAATACACTTTCTTTTGGTTGTAGAATTTTGGGGGGCCTTGGTCCAAACTCATCCATATAGCAGTGCTTTATGGATGGGGTCCAGGGCAGAGCCCCGGAACCTCTTGATATTAAAGCCATTTTAAACCTTAATAGATGGCCACTTATTTTAATCAAATTGCGTGTATATTTGTATAGCTTTCACACAACACATAAATTCTATGCAGTTGTGTATTGTAATCATCTAAATATTGTGAGGGGCACACCATAGCAAATGTTGGAAAATTTGTAAAAAAAAAAAAAAAAGTCGCTAGCGAGCGAAGCGAGCCAGAAAGAAAAATGGCCTGTTAAAATGAAATTCTAATTATGTGATAGATTTTTACATCATATATATTTTTTTCATTCATGTCATTTCGCTGCCTCCTTTATTTTCTTTTCCGGCCCTTGGCTGTGGAACCACCCCCCCCCCGTAGGCCAGTGCTTCAACGCAAAGCTTAATGCAGGAAGGGTCGGTATAGGGACCCGTTATAGAACCCATTAAAGGTTACAGATGAAGAGCCCCCACTGCACAGGGTCTTGACTCTTGGACAGAGCCCCCGGTAGCTTTGGAGATTTAGCAAGTTTATGATAGACTTTCATACGACATCATGCATTATATACCATCCATCTTTCTTCCCGCTCGTTATCTTAAATCCTCGGCAGCCCGGTATATAGTGTACGACGTTATCTTGTCCCTTTTCTTTGTTTTCCAATTTATATTTTGGCTAATTTCATTCTGCCTTCATTTCCCGCTTTTGTCATCTTTAATTTTTTTCCCTGTCTAACTGATTATGCTAATGTATTTGTATATCGGGGAGAATTATTCTTTCTCAGTTGTTCTTCTTTCCTTCCTTTTCCCGTTTTCTTTCCGTTTTCCCTTTGGATGTTTTTTTTTTAGTTTTCTTTTCCCTTTCTCTTTCCTTTTCCCCTTCGCCTTTCCTCTTTTTTTTTCTTTCCTTTCCCTTTCCCTTTCTTCCTTTTTTTTTTTCTTTTCCCCGTTTTTTTATTTTACCGGTGAGCTCCGCCAGGGGGGGGGGGGCAGCTTGCCCCCCTGCCCCCCCCGCCTGTTACGCCACTGCATAACTCGCCAGTCAAAATGCGAGCATGCTGCGCTAGATGATACGTTTTGACAATCAGACCTGAAAAGGAATATTTTGAAAACTTTATGGAATACACGAAAATAATCAAAATTTGCGGCCCCGCAGTGCGAGCAGAAAATGTTAATATTCAGACCATAAATCTTACATTTTTACAGAGCACTTTGAAAAAATCAATTTGTAAATCACACAAAATAATGAAAGTTCTATTTCCGAGATGAAATATGTTTTGAATATTGACTCCCAAACTTGATATTTAAACTCCATATTGAATAAGAAAATCACCTAACAGGCGATGCGAGCGCGAGCGAAAATTTTATATAGATCTAGTGACATGAAAGATTCTTTTTATTTTCCAAGCCTTTCCCTCATCTTATTTTCTTCCCTCGTCTTCCTCCTCTAGTTTTCTTTTTTCTCTTCTCTTTTCCCTCCTTTTTTCTTTTTTTTCTCCTTTCTTTCATTTTCCCCCTTTTTTGCTCCGCCAATAGGGGCCCGGGCCACTCGGGCCCCCCTGGATCCGCCTATGCGTCCAACATACAGGAAAATTGCAAAATCTATGGGTCTCAAAAAAACTCTCATCTCACCTATCAATAATGAAAATGCGAAGCGCGAGCTATATCCACGGAAATATAGGCTATACTGGCCTGAAAAGACGGGCCATTTCAAGGGTGGTGGGATCTTCATGAAGACGACACGGATCATCAAATAATGCAAGCATGTATCGTTAGCCGAACATTGGCTGTATTCTGCACCTGCACTTTTGCCAAAAACAATATTATGAAAACTCAATTAAGAACAGAATATCCCATATCATCTTCGGCAGATTATTATTAACTTTTCGTTTTTTTTCTTCCTCCCCATGGACCTATCCACGAAGGATTGTTACTGGGGTGCTGTGACAATGCTCAGCACCCCCAGTAACAATAGAATAATCCTCCCCTCCTTATTTTTTCCTGTCGGATCCCCCTTTCTTCTTTGGCTATGAGGTTGGAACAATATGGCTCTTCGGAGGAGCACAGGGATCGAGGGGGGGGGGGGCTATATCATGTATTTTGTTAACCCTCACCCCTTCCCAAGAAACGATCTTAGCAGTTTTTGTAAAATCATGAATCAGATGGCTATAATCACAAATTTTTACATACCGCGCCCGGGATACCGTGTGAGTAAAAAAGAACTTGACCCCTTACAAATCCCCACTTATTTTTTTCTTGAATTTGGGATAGGTGTCAATTTTTTTTTACATGAAAAGGGATAGATCTAATTATACACCAATAATGCGAGTGCAAAGCACGAGCTTTAACTTTTGTAACATTCCGATCGGATATGAGCATCGAGAGGCTGGGGTCCCGGGGCTGGGGTACAAGAGAAAAAGAAAAAAATGAGTAAAATAGAAGAAAGTATGATTTTTTTGCGCAATTAACCATTTCATTTATTGTTACCCATATGGCCACATCCAAATTAATTCGACAACTATTTTATTTTTCTTTGCTAACCGAGTGATAGATGTGTGGAACAGTCTCCCAGAAGATGTAGTTACTGCTTGTTCACTGATTGCGTTTAGACTGGATATTGGAAGAAGATTGCCTATGATTACGGGGTGATTTTCAATTTTCGAGTGTTTCGATTTTTTTTCTGTCCACAATACCCCTGCCAACACAAGTAGTGCATCTAATTTTGTCTGAAGGAGAGCAGTAATGGACATTCTACTTTGATCGATGAACATGCTTAGTCCTACAACATCGTTGGAGTAAACTAAACTAACTAACTATAGGCCTACTGTACATGATTTAGTGTTGGTTTTATTATTTGTTCCCTTGAAGACACCGCACAAAAATTTTGTTACATTTATTGGTCTCCTAATTCACCTACGTCAATAGTCGCTCAATTGCAATAGAAGAAGGTCGATCTATCGGCGTCAATTTTCTGTTGTTCGGTAACGCGATATCAACAGAATTATTGCATTTTTTTCAGATAATTAGTGATTTTCACCCAGCTATGAGTATCATGTTGGGGAATAAATCCCTGCCGAACGGCGTTGATCCAGCTCGAGAATATGAATTCAGCGACAGTGAGGATATTCGAGACAAACGGACAACTGCACCACAAGAATCAGATGAAGGTACGGTACCGGTACCGGTACATGTAAAACTACCACCAGGGAGCTCCGGCCCGCGAAGCCGTCCGGAGCCCAGGAGTCGACCGCGCAAAACGAGGGAGACACTAGCCTGGAGGCGTCTGGGGAGTAAAAGTCATCTACTCTACGTAGGCTTACTCCCCACTGACGCCTGGTTTGCTTAGCCATTGCCTGGGGTATACACACCGTAGGTTTTCCCACGGTGAAAGTAGACCTAAATTATAATAAGTTTTGGTTAGGATTTTGACCCCAAACTAAGGTACATAGGGCGATAGGCCAATACATGGATGGGCCAAAACTAAGTTTTCCCCCCAAATTTAATATGTTTGTATATATTCCTTAGTTCAATAAATATTAGTTAATATGAAAAATAATTAAGAGAGCACGAGCGTTGACTTACCAAGTCTGTTTTGGTCACCATCTTCATGATCTTGACTAGACAGCTGGCGGCCGTCTGTTTCGAGGAGTTTTTTAACATTTTTTTAATTTTTTAATTTCTCCTCATACACAGACGGCTCGCTATCGTGCAGCCACCATTAGGGGACTTACAATGCAAAATCCCCCCGTCGGGGCTCTTCAATTTTTGTCTTTAATGAATCAAACTTATGAAAATTAATGCGACCGAAATGCAAATTAATAGTCCCTCTGAGTCTTGGCATTAATTGCCAAAACACGGGGAAAATCAAGTTAAAAGGAACAAAAACAGTGACTTACCTCGGCTGTCGCGCAACTTCACTGCCCTGTTTTATCCGAACTTAATACACATAAACATATGGCCATTAGTCCCCTGTACAGATCGCGCTAGAACTTCGGTCTCTGTATTTGGTGAGTGAAGCCAACGGAGTTCAGCTGAACAACCAACATAACATAGACCGAAGCTTTTGGTCTACATCTTGACATGCTTGATGTCTTTGTTATCGATACCTAGATACCACACGTGTGTACAGTATAGCTGCCAATTTAAATTTAAAAAATACTTGCATCGGCAGATAAATATCATGAATCGTAAAATACTTGCCTCGGTTGATAAATATAAAGCAAATTTTATGATATTTATCAACCTATGCAAGTATTTTACGATTCATGATATTTATCTGCCGATGCAAGTATTTTTTAAATGTAAATTGGCAGCTATACACACGTGTGGTATCTAGGTATCGATAACAAAGACATCAAGATGGCGACCAAAACAGACTTGGTAAGTCAAAGCTCGTGCTCTTAATTATTTTTCATATTAACTAATATTTATTGAAGGAATATATACAAACATATTAAATTTGGGGGTAAAACTTAGTTTTGGCCCATGTACGTTAGTTTGGGGTCAAAATCCTAACCAAAACTTATAATTTAGGTCTACTTTCACCGTGGGAAAACCTACGGTGTGTATAGACCAATGGCTAGGCAAACCAGGCATCAGTGGGGAGTAAGCCTACGTAGAGTAGATGACTTTTACTCCCCAGACGCCTCCAGGCTAGGAGACACTGGGCCCTGGGGTAGATTGGGGTCTCAATAGTAATTTTAATAAAATGTGGAAACAGAAATTATGCACTTACCACGATTATATGGATGAAGGTCTATCGTGACACACAAATCCTGACATCGAGGCACAGACTGGAACCTCAAAAAAACTAAAAGTTCTGTCGCGGTACCTCTCCTTCTTTCAAAATTCAAAACAGTCAAAGTGGCCGATCGAGGCCGAGGCTATATTTTGTTTTTTTGAGGTTCCAGTCTGTGCCTCGATGTCAGAAATATGTATCACGATAGACCTTCATCCATTATAATCGTGGTAAGTGCATAATTTCTGTTTCCACAATTTATTAAGATTACTGTTGAGACCCTAAATTCCTGTGTCTCCCTCGTTTTGCACGGTCGACTCCTGGGCCGGAGCTCCCTGGGTTAAACTATAACTAGACTGGAGGCTCCTGGAGAGTAAAAATCGGTCTACTCCACGTGGATTACTCTCCATGGAGCCTGGGTCAGGATAGCATTGGTCTCTACCGTAGGTTTTCCCACGGTGAAATTAGATCTAAATCACACATTTTATTTAACGTTTTGAGCCCAAACTAACGTACATGGGCAAAAACAATATTTACCCCCCCCCAAATTTTATAAGGTTGCATATATATAAATTCAATAAATAGTACTAGTAGTAAATTTGAAAAATAATTAAGAGCACGAGCGTTTACTTAGCCAGTCTGTTTTGGTCGCCATCTTGCTGTCTTTGTTCTCGATACCTAGATACCACATGCGTGTATAGCTGCCAACTTAAAATAGATTAAAAAAATACTTGCATCTGCCGAAAAATATCATGAATCGTAAAATACTTGCATCGGTCGATAAATATCATAAAGCGATCTTTATAAACAAAGCAAATCAAATACAAATGCAATTCATTTGCATACGCGATCGCCATTTTGGATTCGGCGGTGAATTATTACATGTGGGGTACTGCAAACCGGCTTCAAATCACTGATTTTGAGACGTTTACAATAAAGTGCCACAGTTTGTCACTGGTTTTCGAGAGCGAGTATTTGTATCTGGGTGTTTGTTGTATGTTGTTGTGATTACATGTAGCTGTGCTGTCAGTGAAATAAGTTTGACATGTCATATGGAGGCACATTTTGAATTCACAGCACGTTACTAAGTACTAGTCTAGGCTTAAAGAACTTGGCCTAGATCTACATTGTATTTTAATGTTTAAAAAATGTCTAATTTCGAGTTTCTGACACTTTCATTTGTTTCATAATATGGAAGTGGATCATATTACCAAACAGAAACACTTCATGAATTCAATCATATCAAATACAATATATTCTCATAAACTTCAAACTTTCACCATTAATACAAAAATACCTATACAATGTAAATGTAAAAATTTTGCCAAAATGTTGGGTTTTTTTTACGATAGATATTAGCTTCTAATTGCATCACTCTGCATTTTTGAAATATTTAGTTTAGTTTAAAATGATTGTATTACCATATGTTTTCCATATAAGGTTACATAAGGTTCAGTCCTGGACGCAGGATCTTCTGTTCCTCTAAGTGTCCAGCTCCTGGTGATATAAAAGGACATCGAAGAAGGGGAGGAACCTTATAATCAACAACACAACCTTTAAATACAATAAAAACTAATATTCTTACATTTCACAAAGTTTCACTTCTTTTCCATGCTTCTATCAGTCTCAAAGTTGGTGATTTAGGGCCAGTACATTTTCCTCGACCTCGCACATATTAATTCACTGCCGATTCCAAAACATCGCAAACGTAAATTGCGCATGCGTGGAAATAGCAGCTCAATTCATGAATATTCATGAGTAGGACTATACACCGAGATCTGATGCAAATGCGAAATGATCTCGATGTTTTCAGAGGTTGTGTTGTTGCATGAGTTTTATATTCCAAATCCCACCTTTGTCACTCAGAGTATCAGAGTGAATTATGCACCTTGATATTTGGGTAGGTGTACATGTAGCATAGTGTAGCAGTAGTGTAGCGGTAGTGAAGTGGAGTGGAGCCCAAAAATAAGTTATGGAATCAATGATTTTGAACTCCTTTAGCTTTTGTTTTTGAAAGAACAACAACTTTGAATCAGATCCATTTTGGAGTCATAGGGCATTGTGGTTATATCAAGAGTTCATCGAGTTTCCCTAGAACTCTAACCCTATCTACATGTACATGTATTTGAAATCATCCTCCTCATCATCATCATTGTAAAAAAAATCTTATTTTCAGATACTGAGGATGCTAGTGAAACAGATGCTGCTAAGCTTGAAGAGGAGTACACGGAGATGAAAGAAATGTAAGTTGAAAACTTTTTTGCGCGGCAATTATTATTTTTGTACCAAGCCAAGAAGGCCGA
This sequence comes from Lytechinus pictus, assembly GCF_037042905.1. Lineage (NCBI taxonomy): Eukaryota > Metazoa > Echinodermata > Echinoidea > Temnopleuroida > Toxopneustidae > Lytechinus > Lytechinus pictus. The sequence continues at coordinate 18,966,100 of NC_087246.1, forward strand.
TTTTTAGATAAAAGTGACAATTTCGAATTTTTCACATAGTTTGGCCATGAAAATATCTTATGTGAAAAAGGGGCACATTATATTTTTACTTATCAGTTCAAGATGTATCTCCTAATTTGGGTTTTTATAAGAGCATAACAAATCTGTCTCATATACAGATTTTGTTAGATTTCAGTTTTTTTTTTAAATTTGTCAAAGTTGTCGGGGTTTCAAATAATATGTTCTTTGAATCCATGCTCAACTTTTACTTATTCTTGGGAATCATAATTTTAGAATACTTTCTCACCTTTCTGTATTTTCTTGTTTCATAAGGAAAACCTGGGTCACTCACTTTTCTTATAATATGTGTATCCTTTGACAGATTGTATGGCAACATAAAAAAATACATATTACTGCATTGCAATGTTGATGGCTGTTGGTAATGAAAATGAAACGGCTATTTTCATTTATAAATATGTTCCTCATTCTCACATAAGTTTGTCATGATAGGGTGGGGGTTTCGATAACCGTCACTGATATTTTCTTTCAAATTTTTATTGATACTTCACAGGATTTACAAAGAGAAATTGGCAACATTGAAGAAACAACTTCAGCAAGTCATGGATGGAACACACCCTGAACTCAACAAAAAACTCAAGAAGATGGAGCAACAATTCAAAGAGCGTTTACGCATGGCAGAGATTGCTAAGCAAGTGGAGGTATGCTGCTTCAACTTCTTATCATACAAACTTGTATTAAAGTAAACTTTAGTGAAATGCTCTGTTCATAAACACAGTGTAGTGTGTAGCCGATGCAAGGCTGATACAAAATTACTCAAACATAGACATTCAATATGTCAATGTTATGAATCTAGCTCAGAAAAGGTTAAGTCTATTGAATATCTGAAAACGCTAATGGCAGAGTTTACAATATAGGGGGTTCATGATTAAATAACTGAGAAAATAATAATGACTCTTTCTTGTGATTTCGATAAGCTTAAAAAAAAGAAAATCTGATCTCAATCTTCTCTGTAAAAAATTCTTGTTAACAAGCATATGAATGAATGCAAAGATTATTAGTCAAAATATGATGATGGTTCTAGAAATTACTCTTTGTTGAATCATCAGTATTTAGAAAAGAAGAGAAAAATCTCTTAAGGACAAGAACAGGTCACCAGTTGTGTAGAAAGTCTTACAACAGCTCTATGAAACACCGCCCTGGCCTTGGTATATTGGTGATTTGATTCTTTGTAAAGGACATTAGTGTTCTATGACATCAACAGGAAATGAAAGAGATATTACTTGTCAATATTGATAAGAGAAAATCTTTTTCTTGATTCATTTCAGATGGAGCTTGTGGAAAGAGAATATCTAAAGGATCAGAAAAATGCTGGCAAGGACTTTGAGGTAAGAAAGACTAATTTACAACCTGTAAAAGTTTTTGTAATGCTATCTCTCTATCTCTGTATGATATATCTTTAAAACTGTTGAGTGTATTCCTCCATCCACCACAGGTGGTAGCTGGAGGCTTTACTATTTTGAGATCTACTTCCATCTGTGTTTGGATACATTGTCCACACAGTCTTTGGAGGGCCATGGCAGAAGACAACACTGCTGATGCACTGCTTTACTTTATTTTAGCTATCCATCTTTCATATCAATCCTCTTTATCTCTCAATGTGTTTTCTGTGTCTGTAGTTAAAGAAAGTTGATCTCATGGAGACTCTGTTACTAGATCTTGATGATAGGAGGAGGATGATAGAGATTGAACATCAGTCGATGGAGCTAACAGGAGGTACGTAGGAATATTACTCGATCCTATCCCTTTTAAAACTGAAGATATATTGAGATGGAAAAATATTTCCTGTTAGAGTCTTGCGAGCTATTAAGCTTGATTTAAATTATTGAAATATTTTGTTGTAGCATATGGTGAACCATACCAAATTAAAGTTTTAACTAAAATGTCAAAATCATTTTAAATTGAAATTATCATGTGAATGGAAGCAGTGTGAACATTTGTTTAAGAAAAGAAAGAAAAAAAGAAATAAAACAAAGCAATCTGTTTATCCAATTACATGTACAGTTATGCAGTTAGTGAACTCTACCAAAAATGAACTTATATAAAGTGATCAAAGTTATGCCATGTTTTAGATATTTAATTAAGTTAATTAAGTCGGGTGATGAAATATTACATTCAATAAAGTTTGTTTCTCTGGGCTCGCTGAACATTGTAGTGTTGTTGTCTACAATCAACACTCAGCATGAAAGAGTCCAGTTTGTGGTGGGGTTCACAAACTTTTGAGCACAACTGTATATGTTGTGACAGTGTATTCCTAGGGAGTGTTCCATGAAAAGATTAGTTACTGACTTTCACCAGCAGATGTTATAAGCCACTGAAATCCTTGCATCTGCTTGGCTGAGAGCAAATTAGTCAAAAAAAAAAATCACCAACGAAACTCTTGATGAAACGCTCTCCTGACATAGATTTGTTTCTAATGCACAGAATACCTTGTGACCTGCCTTTTAATTTGAGTGTCTTTGTAAACACACACAGATATGACAATATTGTTGCTCTCTCATATCTTTTTCTCTCCAGATTCGATGGAGATTAAACCAGTTATCACAAGGAAACTACGGCGGAGACCAAACGACCCTATTCCACTTCCAGAAAAGAGAAGAAAGCCTACTCCTGATATCCTTTTGTGCTGTTTCCATCTAATAATAGAATATATTAATTAAGGAAGGCATTATTGCCTAAAATGGGGCAAATTGTTTAGAAATTATAAATGTACATAATAAATCAGTGGGCTGTTGGAACCTTTAATTTCATAACTTACAAATTGTGAGAACAACCCAGAAAAAACTGTGTTTAATACCTCGGTCACATTTGCTCTACGGCGGCCGTACAGCGAGTAGAAAACAGCGGTTATAACATTTTTTGTACCAGCTACATATAGGTGGTTTAAAATGAAATTAATAAAACAGCTGTTTTCGACTCACCGTACGGTCGCCGTAGAGCAAATGTGACTGATGTATTAGATTTGGCAATGCTGTTAACCTAATTTTTGGAAAAAAACAGTCTCCTAATTCTTATAGAGAATTCTTTTTAGTCACAAGAAGGTTGCTACCTATATAATAATTCTAAAACAGTACTAAAAGTTTATTTGTCACTTCATTTTGCAATTCCAAATATTTTTAAGGAGTTAATGGAAATCTACTATAATTTTCATCCTTGACTAATGGATACGTCAGTTCTGCTATACTTTAAACGACGATGAGATTGCAGCTGATCTCAAGGCCCTTACTAAGGTATGTACTATTTTCAAGAAGAAGCTTTTCTAATAGAAATCCTTCCATGCAATGTCATATAAAGCTAATCTATGATTCCTGTCATATTCTCTTGAATAATAATAATAATAATAATAACATTTATAGGGTGCTTTTTATGGGTGTTTCAAAGCACACAGGTAGGCACTAAGAATTCAACCATTTTGTATTCGACTTGTTGCTAGGTGCTTTGTATCTTAGCTTTTATTGATAGTATTATTGTATATTAGACCCGCAATCAAATGCTAGGCTTTGGGTTACCAGACCCTAAATATATTTCTTTTCTCCTATTTCATATGAAAGATATTGAATTGACTCTTCTTTATTCTATTTCTTAATATATTTCATACAGACCAAGAGTGGGACCACCAAGAAATCAGGTACATTTTCCAAATTTATACGACTTAAATAAGCATGATGATTTCTGTTGTGTAAACTGCATGATCTTGGTAAAGGGTGCATTTGTATCTCAAGATATTATTGATGTAACAAGCCTGCACAAAACCTACAATAAGTCACTGGGCAATGTTCTCTGTAATCATAGGCCCGAATAATCCTTGCGGATCGAAATCAACTCTTGCAAAATTGGCGTATCTGACAGAGTGATTTTTCCTCTGTCTTCAGTCTGAAGTCATGAAGTTTGACCAAATTGAGATACAATAATTTGTCAAGGCCAATTCGGAGACTTATTAGAGTTTCAAATGTGGTGCAGTCTGTACATCTCATGCTTTAATGGTGACCTTCAAACTCTTATTTTCTCCTTGTCTTTTGAATCTTGCCATCAAATTCATCTAACAATAGATCAAGTAGATGTGGTGTTTTCTTTGAATAGTTGATCATTTCTTGATTTCAAAGTTTACTATCTGCCTGATTGACAAAAATGGAAATTAGGATCAGTCTACCTATTGTGTGGTTTTTATCTTGGCGGTTATATATCCTTTTCAACCTTGCTATGTGTCTTTGAGTGAATTAACCATATTGCGGAAACCATTGGGAAAGATGGGCATTAGGACTACAATAAATCATAACTAGTTATTCATCTATTCATGATCATTAGATCAAAATCGTTTATAAAATGAAAGTTATTTAAAAAAAAAGATTACTTTCCAAATGTTGTGTTTAAACTGTTCAGATTTACTTCTGTATGTGTTTGTTTGTGTGTATTTGTGTGTGTGTGAGGATGTTGATGCATGTGTTCATGTAAAATGTCTTTTCCTATCAATCATAAGAATCCACCATTTGCCTTTACGGTGGAAAAAAATAATACTGCATACCACCATGTAAGTCTCGTCTTATGAAGATTTCACTTTTCAGTTTTAATAGTTCATACATTTAGAAAGGGAACCGTATGCCCTTTTTGTCACTGGGCATGGAATTTATCTTTCAGAAAATTTACATGTACTATTACATGTAGGTACTGATGATTGTATGAACAACGAAGTAAGGGTTGCATGATATATCGATAATATTAAAATATAAACTGTGACATCAAAACTTAAATGAATAGACAATAACGAGCCAATGATATATTGCCTGTCTTGATATTGTAAACAATTTGGATTTTAATGTGCTTCAGACAAGAAATCTGCATTGTATTTGCTATAAAACACAAATATATCTTCATTACTATAATACCAACCACCCTTGCCTCTCCCCTAACCAATATTATATTCCTCCACTTCTACACCTGTTAGTCTTAGATGAAAGATAAGTCATATGTGAATATTACTACACGTTATACATTACTAGTACGTGGGGAAAGTATATTGCCATATCATGTTTGTTAACAGCTGGTTTAATCCAATACCCAAATATGCAATATGATACAGCCTTATTTGCAAGTTATAAGATTATCCAGGGAAATGAGAAATATTAAAAAAAAACATAAAAAAACAAGCACTATCCGGACAAGTGCCCTTTCTCTTGGCAGGGTCCATGCGGAAATCAGCAGAGAAGTCGTCACCATGGAAGCCTAAATCCTGTAAGTTCTTGGCCTGCCTGCCTCCCTAGTAACCCCCTGGAGCTCTGTAACACAAGCATGTTGATCATTAAGTTGATTTGTAAGCTTGATTACAAGTGATCTGTGTAATCATGAGTAACAATCAGCCAAAGATCAAGTGTTATGCTTTGTGTTAATGGGGCTCTTATCTGTAACCACTTGGTCTACTTGACATTTAATCAAACTCCACATGGTCTAAATTCATATAGTTTATAACCAGTTTTATCTACTTCTATTACCAGTTAATCCAATATCCTTTTGGCTAAAGTATTTAGTCCTACTTGCCTTGTCTCATTTTTTACCTTGGCTTAGACCAAATAGTATTTTCATATCGCCTTTAGTGTTCATTGGGCCAATAGCCAGTAAGATAAAACGAAACATGGACCAAATGGGTTTAACCAAAATGAAGACAGCCCTTGTGGATATTAGATCAAGTGGTTTCAGACCAAATGTGCATTGACCCCCTTTGTCGCAATAGTTACTTGTTATTCAGAGCATGGAGGTTTTTGTTCATAGAAACGCAATTTATTTTGTCCCTCTTGTTAGATATTGGGTTCTGTTCTCATGTGTAAGTTAACTACCATTCATTTCCTACTTTAGGGAGTGGTGTAGTGATGATTTCAGGGAAGGAGTATTAACCCTAACTAGGCTGGGCTTTTTTGGATGTTCTGTAACCGGGGGGTTGATTCAACCCCCCCTGAGATCTCGGCCGCCGATCGCGCAAGCGCCGCAAAAATTTGCACGCTGGTAGTGTGCGATGTAATCTACAAGGCTGTATGGTAAAATTTTCCAAAATAATGAGATTCTATTTTATATGAATTAATTATGCTAATTTATGCATAAATCATACTTTTTGCTCTAATTCACTAAATAAAGCTTAAAGCTCCCAGAATGCTAATTTTTGGTAAAAATATTCTTTGTAGCATTCTTAACAATCGTAATTTAAAAAAAGTTCGGTTTGGAAATCAATTTCTTATGTATTTTATTGTTTTATGAATTTCTTATGTATTTCTTTGTTTTTCTTTGTTTTTTTCACCAGATTTATTGCACAACCTTTTTTAAGCATAATTATGCTAAAATCAATTGATTTCAGCTGTTTAAAGTAAAAATAATCATATCTTTATGAATAAGATGAAAAAACTCAATTTGCATTGACTTTGTACACAAAATCACGTTTTGGAACAATTTTTGGTCTGACATGCACTTACGAAATGTTGCATAATTTCGGAACCGCGTACCCGGGCGTCGTAAATTTGGTCTCAAAAGATGCACGAGACTTAAAAGTATTAAATCGCGGTCAAAAAATTTCGCGCGGCGGAATGATCGCAGAAAATGTTGAGGGGGGGGGGGGTTGATTCAACCCCCCCGGCCTGTTTAGGGTTAAGATTTAATAGTTAGTAACCCTAAAAAGTCTTGGGGGGTGGAGTCTGCCCCTCAACATTTTTCTTGATAAATCTGCCGCACACATTTTTTTAATTGTGCTGTTGGCTGTTTAGTTTCAAGTCTCGCACAACTTTTAAGACCGAATTTGCAACGCCGGGTACGCGGTTACAAAATGGGCAACATTATGTAAGTTGCATGTCGAACCAAAAATTGCTAGAAAAAACATAATCGTGTAGACACATGTTTATTTGATTACAGAATTTTTACTCTTACAGCAATTAATCCTTTAGAAAAATTGCACATTAAGCCAAACATGAACCTAACATCAAAGCTATAATTTAATCCTAATCATAGTTTTCTAAACAAGAAAAGAGAAAAACTATCACACCCTTAACTGTAATTGAAACAATATTTTCAGAGAAATTAAAGACAGGAGCAATTGTTGCTTGATCACACATTTGATCTCCTTTTATCTTGGCTTAGTTGTAAGCTTTCAAGTTTAATATTTCTTTTTCACTGTTGATGTGCTTCCTATTATTTTGTGTGTCCTTTAACCATTGTTTTAATGTCACATTTATTTACTTTAATTTTCAGCTGACTTTTTATCCATCTGTATAGAAATAACAAGCATAGCATCCATCTGTATACTTACCATGGATATACTTATTCACTACTAATACTGTGTCTGTAAATTCTCATTGCATGAGTAGATGAGGTCTTTCTCTCCATAGTGGGTGACTCTATTCCCTTTTCTCATTTTCCAGGCATTGTTTTGCTAACATGCTTCAACAATTGATGTGTAGCTTGATTCACATGTTGTCATATATCATTTTCTATTTCTTTCCGGCAGAAGGATAAAGAATGAAGAAATGAATATACATGTATGTGCAGTGCATATGAAAGAAATCAAACTAAATAAATGGAATTGATATTACAATATTCTTTCATTATTATGATTTATCCTTACAGTGCATATTATTATAAAAAGGATTTTTTTTGGGGAAAAGCTGTTGACATGATTCTAAATAAGAAGGAGATTTTCATGCTCAATAGTCTTCTCTATCAGATGGCACATAGAAGACATATTTCTTTCATGCTTGAGCGTACACTGACCTTTTTGTCCAAGATGTCAAAATGGGCTTGCTTTGAAAACAATGAAAGCTGCTGAGTCTGCATTGAGTAGTCCCAATCAAATGAATTCCCCTTTCAATATATGTATTATTATATATGATTCATGTGCAAATACCATATTATTATTTTATACATGATTGAAATATATTTAATGGAAAAAACTGACAAATTATATCATTGATGAATTAAGAAGTCACTGGTTTCAAATTAGAAGGTTGCCCCAAATGATATAAAGGGGCAACCACATCCAAGCCTCCCTACACCTATGCTTATTTGCATCTATGTATGATGTGCTTTGTAATGCTATTTAAGTTCAATTCATGATTGCTTCCTTTCGTGTAGCGTGGAAACCGAAGACTAGCATGAAATCTCACTCCAACCACGGCCATCACAACCACGGCAGCAGCAGTGGAGCAGCAAGCAACATTACCGGTAGCACAACCACCGGCAGCACTACCACTGCCACTGGCAGCACCAACACTACCACAACTTCTAGTGGTAGCCACTCTGCAGGGAGCAACAGCAACCACAAGTACAATGTCCGGATCGAGGATGGGAAACTGTTCTATGAGAAACGGTGGTTCCACAGGGGCCAGAATGTCTATGTGGAGTCAAAGGATATGGGCAAAGTCAGCGCAATTGTTACCTCCATCGGCCAGATTGAGGTGAAGTGAATTTTTATAAGTTATTGTATGTGTAGAATGAAAGTGACCTCTGACAAATCATGAGAAGGGTGGGGGGGGGGGCATCATGCATACCTAACCCCCTTGACAAATTGAAACAAAATTTGAAATTCAACATTCATCATATTACTGGCTGTGGTAATTTATTTTTAACTTGTTCCATCATTTGAAGACTGATTTTGATTTTTTTTATGTGTGTGTATTTTATCACTAAAGTAAATACGTGTGAGGCATCTAGAATTTGTACAAAGAAGTTTTAAAACAATGATAATTACAAGTGGCATTATTATTATGTCATTTGTTTTATAACCATTACAGGAAAGTTAATCTATTCATTGTCTTTTTTTATTTTTTATTTTTTACAGATATGGGTGAAGAAGACCCTCGACAATCAGAAGATGAGGATCTATGTCACTCAGATGCAGAAAGGAAAATACAAGATCAGGAAACGTTCTACATAACCATTTTTTGATACTGTGTGAATGATGTACTATATTGTAAATATCAGTGTGGTTTATATCTAAGGGTCTGTCCTTACTGCCTCTGTACTGGGAATTGAACACAAAATATTGTTCACTCAACCAGAATGGTGCTAAAGTTGAGATGCTGTTTAACAAAATCCTAAATTTTCTGGGGGTAAAAATGGAAATTTGGAAATTCTGCCTGACTGCAAGTTGCTTTTGATAAACACCCCCAAAAGACCAATAAAGATTTGACTAAAATTATGAAAAAAAATATCCAAGTTAGGAAATTTTGATTATGTTAGAAACATGAGACCAGCTACCAATATACCATGCAATATTGCTTCCAGAAATTCCCATCCTTTAATGATTCATGACCATAATTTTCTCCTAGAAGCATGTAAGAAATAGTAGGTCTGATGATATATTGAATATGCAGATGAAATCATTTTCAATCATATGAGAAAGTGTAATTTAATAGATTTATGTAATATGACATATGGAGGAGCAGTTCGCATGGTTTTTTGCATGTTTTTTTTGGTGACATTATGTCACCAGATAAAAACCCCCACAAAGTTTTTAAAAAACCCACAGCTCTGTTAATCTTTGATAGATTTTGCTAAAGCCCTTCAATATGTTATCTTTGTCTCATTTTCTGCTTTCATCAGACCCAACTTGTTTTCAGGATGAGCTTTTCTTTTGCAAAATGAGAAGTCAATGTTCTTTTAGTGCTCCTATTCAGTTTTGAACATGGATGAAATATAATTGATAGAAGTGAAAGCTCTTTCATCGTGTATGACAAGGATGTTTTATAGTATCATATTTATTTTGAGGTCTAGTTTCAGAATCATTGAAAGAGACAATAGAAACAGCTACATTTGTACATTACTGGTATAATTTGGCAGAATAACAATGACCTCCAATTCTGGTTTGATATTAAATTAATTGAAGCCTGTCTAAAGTTGTGGCAAAGAGATTCAACAAGGTGAATTGAATTATTTTAGCATTCAAATCTTGAATATTCTATGGACGAGTAATGTTATTTTTCAATCAATTTTTATTACCCCTTCCGTTTCCTCTCTCCACTCTTTCTCCATCTCTCATTATCACCCATCTCTATTCCAACCTTCTTTTCTATTTTCCTCCCCATCAGACTTTCTCTTCCTTGAATATTCTTAACAATGTCATCATCAGCATAGAAATAAGTGTCATTTTTATTTGATATCTCATTATTTTTACATGGTGTTTTTGAACAGTTTCACTGCAGTTGACCAATAAGACTGTATCGTGCTTAGAAATTCTGCCTGAGACAGCAACAACCACAAACAACAACCAAACATTTCTTGGGGAGAAAAAGGAAATAAAAAGCAGAACATTACCCTGAAACGACTTGTGGTTGGGGCTGATTCATTCTTTTGAGATAACTTCATAATGCAAAGAGTTTATCCCACCATGGCCTAGCGTCCTTTGGCAAGGCATCAATCCACACTTTGCCACTCTCACCCAGGTGCTAATTGGTTACCGGTAGGAAACAACTGTTATTGTGGTTGGTTTAGCAAGTGTGCACCTAACAGGCTGCTTGAAATGCTATGAATCCAGTGACCTGGTAATAATAATTGTGAAGCGCTTTGAGCAGTCGTAGATTGATAAAGCGCTATATTAATACCAATTATTATTATTAAGACTTCAGGTCTGTTTTTTCACATCTTGTTCAAATAATTTTTGGCCTTTTCCTTAACATTTTTCCTAAAAATTACATACAATATCATAAACCCAATATTTATCTTTTGTAGTTTATATGATAGACTTCATGTGTATAAGGTTTAGTTGAATTTGGGCTCTAAATCGGCATTAATCCGAACTGTCGTATCAGTCAATTTTGGTCTAAAAATCAATATTTGAGATATTTGCAGAAAATTAAAATACAAGTCCTATTCTATACACAATAAAAATTCTAGAAAGCAAATTATTGTAGTTTCTGAGATAAATGGGGATTTTTACGGGGATGTCGTAAAAACAACAAAATTTTTTTGATTAAATGTGCTATCTCATTGGAAATGTGTACTGTATTAAAGCAAACAACAGCTTCATGCACTTAATATGCAAATGCGCGGTCAGCCAAACCGTCGTATCTGCATTGCATTGACTTTGCACATGAAAGAGCAATATAAAGTTTTGGCATTTTTTTACATGGAAAATCTAAACCGTTCAAAACAAAATAACAAGCATGTAGCTCTGTTTCAATATTTTCTCTGATTCTACCATTTATTTTTCCAGCAATGAAAATGTAAGGCTTGGGAACAAAGTGAGGACATGGAAGTCGATCTTCTCTGAAATTGGTTTGCACTGTTTCTGTGTGACGGTTCAGATGACTGTTGACGAAATGGCCGAGAATCTTTGTAGAGTAGGTTGAATTATTATAGATACCCCCATTGGTGTGGATACTTTAGGGTTATATATGAAACAAAGGGTTATTTCAAGTTTAGTGTTGGGCAGATTTTTTACTTCGGCACAGCACCAAACTGAACATTTTAGGACGAGTCTTGGTATTGAGCCAACTATGTAGGCCATAAGCATATTCATGCTATGTTCACCCTAATAGTCTTGGGGTACTTTGGTTCTTGTCACTTAAGATCTCTGCCGCTATCACGCCATCATGGCGAAACTTTGCATGATGATAGACAATGATGTAATTTACGTGATTGCATAGGTGAAATTTCACTAAAATCTTATATGAATTATGCTAATTCATGAAATCATACTTTTTGCTATTACTATGTACTAAATAAAGCTCCTAGATTGCTATTTTTTGTCTAAATATTCTTTATAGCATTCCTAACGATTGTAAATGAAAAAATCTGGTACAAAAATTGATTTCTTGTGTAAAAAAAAATTCCTATGATTATTGATTGATCATTTGACCAATTTCAATGATTTTTTACATTAGAAGTTTTGTGCAAACAACCATGAAAAGCAAACAGTTCATAAAGCATTGTGTTACAAGGCCCAGGTTATGTAACAAGTAAAACAAGAGTAATCTTTTGTTTCAACTGGGCATGTTTGAGTGTTCACTGAAACTTTCATTAAAGGAAAATTACACATCTCACTTTGTGACAACCCCTCTCTCTTTCATTATCTCTCTGCTATATTCCATATTTATCACAAGAAATGACAACAAAATATCTCAATAAAGCTCTCTATTTCCTTATGAAATATCTTCACACTTATCTCAAAAATTTGAAAACAATGCAAGATGATGTTTAAAGACTTCATTTTGGTTTTATTTTATTGCAAACCCTTTTGAGACTTGAATGTACATAACGTGATACATGTATTTACAAATGTAAATTATGTACTTGTGAACAAACTAATGTTCAATAAAGATGAAAAACAAAACATTACAGTGGCTATGCCTCATGATTTGTGTATATGTCAAGACAAAGATTATCTCAATGAAGTCAATAAATGAAAATATCTACACATGGTAAAATTCATAATCAGAATGACGGATTCACAGAAAAGGTGACAATGATTCCACAAAGTCTGGATAATGTTGATTATTTCTGTGATCCAAACTCCGATCCCATTTATGATATTAACAGGCGTTTATGTCTGTGAAGTGGTGGGGGGGGGGGGCTGAGTATATCAAAAATTGAACATTACAGAGCTGCCAAGTAGTACTGATTTTCATTATTTAGCAATGAAAAATTAGAAAAAATACTGATTTCTGAAGTTTAAATTTTCTTTATTCTACGGCACTTCTTTGGAAATATTGATTTTCAGCTTTGAAATTACTGAAATGTTGTTGTTCAGGTTGGCAGCTCTGTATTAAGTTTTGTTCAGGTTGGCAGCTCTGTATTAAGTTTTGTTCATAAAAAAATATCTCGGAGAAGAAAAAACATCGGATTCAAGATGTCTCAATGAAACTTATTGAATTTCTCTCTCCTGAAACTGCAATGGTGTTTGCAGTCATTTTTACATTTTCACTTATTTAAAGCACTAAATTCAGGGCTTCGTATACAATATATCGGAGAAACAGGCAACAATCGGTCTTACAACTCGATATTTTTTTAAAAAGTCAAATGGATGTTAAACAATGCCTCTGTATGGGTTTTCTATTTTGGAGGAAGCAAATGAAGTAGAGAGTATGAGGATTATCTTGAGGATGTAATGCATTGGGCAAGGGCAATTGCTGCAAGTGTGAGGCATATTGGGCTAATTTCATTTGCACGAACAAAACCCAATTCAAAATTTGAATAACAAGTTACTACCAGTGCTTTACTATAGTACTAATCGGCTTACTTTTACCTATTACACAAAAAAAAAAAGAAACTTGATAACAATAGAGACATCATGGCCCAGTCAGTAAAGCAAGGGGTTTGAACTGTGGTATTACTGGTATGATCCCCAATTGGTTTCACAGTGCCCCTTGGTAAAGCATTTATCCTCATCAGGTCCTTCTGAGAGGACCTTCAGCCTTCGGTCCTCTGCTTGCTTGCTTACAAGCATTCACAAATCCAAAGCAATCGGGTAAAAAATAACCACCACCACCACAATTTTTTTTTCCAAGTCGATGTAATTCATGACTAGCTCCAAGAGCTAAAGATAATTGGAAAAACAAGAAATGGTTTGGATTGTAGACAGCTGGTTTTTAACCACTTTAAGATAACACAACTAGACTAGAATGTTGTCTTATAAACGTTGCATAAAGTATCCTTGCAGAGAGTTGTACTTGAATGGTTTGGATCGATTCCTTCCCCTGAAAGAAAAGAAAAAATTACATGTAAGCAATGTTTTCCAGGAAAAAACAAAACTTCATGCAACAATTACATACATGTACAATAATTATTAATAATGGCCACAAGTGCACTATAACCCAGAAGTTAGGCCGAAACACCATACCAAACAGACTTGATGTCTATATCTATCTCTAAAACTGCAATCCAATTCTGTCAATATTGCTGCAATTTGAAACTGAAATGTTGATATCACACGGAGAGTGACTATTTGGAGTTGACCTATTTAATTGTGTTCCTAAATGACATAAAAGAATTAAAAGTTCAAAATATCTTTGCACCTTTCCCAGAATAAAGACCCAGTATTTGCTGCTGGGACAATTGCTCCAGCCTTCAGTATAGACCACTGTGGTTTGTGTGCTGTTTTTTTATTGAAATTTGCAACTGGGGGCTTTTAGTATGCCTGGTAATAGACAATTGACACACTGACTTACCAATGCACCCGGTTCATGGAATCACCACTCCCCTACTCTCCCTTTAACAAGCTCACCTTGTAACTCTTGTGTACATCTTCTCCATGACAAACTCTGATGGTCCCTCGGTACTGCCCGCACCCTGTTGGTCCCTTCTCCGTCCTTGCTGCGTCTCAAGGTACACATCAAGACACATGAGAACCCTCTGGAGCTGGTTGGTAATCAGATAATTGACCGTCTTCTTGCCGATTAACTCTCCGTAGTGGATGTTCAACTCTGCTTCCATGTCCTGCTCAAGATACACAAGAACAAAGTATTACTGTAAACTTTTGTATGTACAGGTGAATCTAACTCAGTCAAATTATTTCTTGCGTTACAGATTTGTCACAAAGAATGTCAAAAGGACACAGTTTCCGTTCCCTCTCCTTTTTAGAGTTAAGGAATGGTTAGTGATTGAAATGGAATTGTAACTGAAGAGTTGATCAACTGCTGTCTCAAGGGCACAAACATTAAGCTCAATCAACCAGTTGTGACGTTATCCCTTTCCTTAAATCTTGCCTTTTCCATCATGTTCACTCCTTCAGTGGTTGATTTCAAGTGCTGACCTTTTAGTGGTGGTGTTGGGATAACTTTTATATCACCTCAATGAAATGAATCTGGGACTTGGAAAGGTCTCTCAAGGTGTTTTTTCTATCTAAAATGTGATATGGATTATTCTTAAGAGCTCATATTAGTTTTTTGATCCGGAGAAGGCAATCTGAGTTGTGTTTCCAACACCACCAAAATTGAAATCATTCAATACATAATTAGAAAACTCCCATTTCATGCAATTTTTCATTTTTGAGCATCAAAATATCACTTTAAGAACCCATCTCTTGTAACCTACAAAGGAGTATTGCTCCAACCAGGGGCCCGTAACACAAAGCTTAGCAATCATCGTAGAACATTCTTTTACTATTGCTTGCACTGAATACAATGTACAATCAAACGCAAAACTCAAGCATGCGATCAAACACCAACATTTGTGTTATTACTGAATAAATTAAACTGATGATTCTTACCCTGATGTGAAGATCATTGTTTGAGTTACGTTGCCCTTGCCATTGGAGGTTGAGAATAAAATGAGGGGGCTGGTTAGGGTAGTCTAAGCCGAGTAGTATCAAAACCTGAAGTTTGGCTGGATGTAAAAAAGGGGAATACAAATCACAAAATGGAAATGGTTAAAGGGGGCACCATACTCAGAAGGCAGTGAATCCCAGTAACGGTCACCATCCAGGGATATTTTGGCATCCCTGTCCTAGCATTGGTCCGCTTCACAGAAAAAAATCCTATTTATCAAATGAAATGTTATTGTAAAATACCTTTATCATTTGCAAGATTATAACAGTACATAAGTGATATCTTTGCCGTACAGCACAAGTGAAGCAAGCAAGTGTTCACAACCAGAAGTTTACACCCCAAGAATAACATATTATTGAGCATAACAATTAAAGGACCACAAGCGCCAGATACAGACAGCTTTCAGCAATAGGAAGAAGTGGACGATGTGCCAGATAAAATGAAACATCAGCCAAAAAGGTTTATCCCACATAAAGATAGCCCACCTAGATATCTGACCGGGTGGTTGAAGATGAAACATGTATAGCCTATATTATACTACATTTACCTGATCTTCGCTCCATCATGGCTTGATAGATTGTATGAGAGCCATCCAATCTGTCAGCAGAAGGGTGTCCTCTCAAAAACGGTATCATCTGCATTAAAAAAAAGATTAAAAATAATTTATACAAAATATAAATATACACTTGTCTACATGTACAAGTGCATGCATCATGGCATTGTATCTTAATTCACCAATGTAAAACTTACCACCTGTAAGCGACATCATCCGGGACTGACCTCAGAAAGA
The DNA here is from genome assembly GCF_037042905.1 of Lytechinus pictus. Taxonomy (NCBI): domain Eukaryota; kingdom Metazoa; phylum Echinodermata; class Echinoidea; order Temnopleuroida; family Toxopneustidae; genus Lytechinus; species Lytechinus pictus. Next base: position 18,982,180 of record NC_087246.1, read on the forward strand.
CAAAAAATAAAATTGTAACTCTAATATGCAGGATTCTGATTAGTTGACAAATGACTTGCACTTGATTATTTTAGTTGAAGCTCATTGGAACTCTTTCTGCCATGGGCCGAGGCCTTTGATTGACCTTGTAAGATACTGGAACGCAGATTTTTACAATTGAATTGATTGACCATTAAGCACAATCCAACAAACAAATCAACTGTGTGATCTAATCGTACCCTGTGCCATATAACAAATACGTTAGTGATCGAGTGTAAAGCGGATTTCTGATAATCACAATGATCATAATGTGCAATCAAACATACAAATCACCTGTGTGATGAGTGAACCTTCCCCATACAAAGGGTAGATTTACAAATGTCCAGTCCAAAACAGGACTCTATTCCCCATCATCATAAAAATGTGTATCTAATAATACCTCAGTCACATTAGCTCTACGGTGGCCGTACAGCGAGTCGAAAACAGCTGTTTTAACATTTTTCATAGTAGCTACAGATAGGTGGCTTGAATAAATGTGAATAAACCGCTGTTTTCAACTTGCCGTATGGCCGCTGAAGAGCAAATGTGCACATTACCTGGAAGTCTTCAGCAGTTATGGTGGTCCAGGATTTGAGGGATGAACAGATCTTGGTTGGGAATAAGTTAATAGAGGCGGCAGGAACTGCTATTGTTTTCGCTTCTGCTCCAAAGAAGGTGGTGGAAAGACAGAAGTATGAGAAGAAATAAAGATCAATGAATCAAGAGATAAAATATCACTCTATATGCAGGTGTCACAGGAGAATTTTTCTTTGGAGTACGTTTGGTGTACCGGAATCATCACACAATCTAATCTATGAGAAAGCCATTTTCAGGTATACATCGACCTCTGACCTCGACACCTGGTGAACTAATCAGATCATCTTCTTTCCTATATGCATACATTCATATTTTTACCAGAAGGTGATCATTAAAGCATTTTTCAAGTAGTTGCTAAAATGTAAACACCCTGGCAGGCTGGACATGTTGATAAATGGATGGGCGACCTAAATATAAAAACATGTCCACTTTAGTTTGCAGCCATCATAACACAGCAAAAGTTTATCTCCTGCTCATTTTCATTGATGATTCAAGGATGTCATTTAAAATGCTAAAATGTAAACACCCTGGCAGGCTGGACATGATGATAAATGGATGGGCGACCTAAATACAAACATGTCCACTTTAGTTTGCAGCCATCATAACACAGCAAAAGTTTATCTCCTGCTCATTTTCATTGATGATTCAAGGATGTCATTTAAAGCAAGTCTTGTGTACACAATTTTTTCCTCTAATAGCCTGAAAAATATGATCCATTGCAAAATCTCACCTAGACTGACAAGCTGCCGATTCAGATCTAGTCTAGCCTTAACCCTGGCCTTCAAGGCCTTGACTGTTGACTCCATATGACTGTTACTGACACGGGCTGATGCCTTGACTGTGTTACTATCACCATCTGATAAGAAGTCTAATCCACCAAACCACTGAGCCCAACAGTAAGGATGACCAATCTGACCGACGTATGAAGCAAGGTCATTCATGCTGGAAAAACAAAACAATTAAAAGATTTAAGATTTTTACAAGAAAGTTTGTGTCTAATTCAAGCAAATACGAGACAGAAAAGGGGAATTAAAAGTCAGTGATGCATCAGCTTTTCATGGGGAATGGATTTTAATGGCTGACCCCAGACTTTGTAAAAATCATTGGAAATACCTACAACAGAGACGTCTTTAGGAGAAAGCAACTCTGTGTCCCAGCGAGAAATCTTCGACCAAGCCTTATTAGCCCAGGCAAGGGTAAGGCCAGGGGAAGTGAGATATTGACTTTACCATAAGGCATTTACAAGTGGCATTACATAAAGTCTGCTAGTCATAAATCTCAATCTACCATGGTTTTACCATGTGTGATACATACAGTATATATCCACATGGTGTCGAATTTCCAATGAAAGCAGACGCCCCACTGATATTTATTCAATTCTTCAACAAACAAAAAAAATTGCTAGCAAAATTATTAAAGGAACATGAAACCTTTGGTACAAGAAAGCTTGTGTGAAAACAGAAAATAAAAAAAGTAGATCAACGAAAGTTTGAGAAAAATCTGACAAATAATGAAAAAGTTTTGAGCATATATTGCGATCACTAATTCTATGGAGATCCTCTGATTGGCAATGCGATAAAGATGTGTGATGTCACTTGTGAACAACTTTCCCATTACTTTACTATATATTTCACTTAAACTACCTCTTTTATCACATCTATCAGTAGATCATGTATTCTTTCTATAGGAGGGCATGTAATACAGATTTTCAAAGAATACATTATGGATAAAGAGTTTGTATCACCATAAGAAAGAACAAAAAGACATTTTGGGGGTATTTTATAATAGTCCATCAAAGGGAAAGTTGTTCACATGTGACATCACACATCTTTGTCGCATTGCCAAAGGGAGGATCCCATAGCATTAGTGATCGCAATATTAAAATGCTCATAACTATCTCATTATTTGTCTGATTTTTCTCAATTTGTCTTTGTTCTTCTTCTTTGATTTTTCTGTTTCCACACAAGCCCACTTGTTCAAAAGGTTTCATTTCCTTTTAAACCTCCTCTCATGCACATTAACTTTGCTACCTGGTTTTTGTGTGACAGGTGGCAATTTAGATGGGCTATGAATCTTGATATTAATATTGGTATTCAATTGAAATCTACTATCAGGTAATCACTGATTTAGTAATTTCACTTAATTCACCAGAATGTCCCACATGCGAAGGGGGGGGGGGGGGGGGTAATAACACTCATGCAACCATGACAGTCAATGTATAGGCCAACTTGTTTTTGTTGTTCACTAAATAGATAAATGTGTCTTGTTACTGATACCTAAGAAAACACATTTTTTTCTGAGTAATATATTTTATGGAATACGTACCCAATCTTGCTGAGCTGGTAGGCATTGGTTGCGTTGGGCGATTCCTTCCCATCATCCCCAGGGAACAGCAAACTCAGTAGATTTGACGGGGATAAGAGACCACTACAAAATAAATCATATATCAACAGGGTCAATCACTAGGAGGAAATCTTCATTTCAAATCCACTAAAAAACAAACAAACTGTCAATGGTCAAGCTCTGAATTGATCATGGACTATCTACAAGAGCTTCAAATAGCTTATGAATGGAAGTTATGAGGAAAAAATGGGGGTCAGACATGAATTGAAAAAAGGTTGATCACTATATTGAATTGCTCAGCTGCTTTTAAAATATTTCGGATAATGTCTACACGAGTTTGGAGATGTTCTTTCTCTCCTGTAAGTAAAATACCTGGCTGAGTTGGCAACCTGTTGAACAGTACCACCAAGCTTGATTTCCACATTGACTGTAATGATCTGAAGCACCATCATGTAGTTGAATGTAAGCGTCAGGAAAGTACCACCTAGTCAGAAAAAACAATGATAATGAGGAATGAAAGACAAGACAATGTCAGAAGATAACACAGAGCATATTTGCTTTCATTGACCTTTGACTTTGAAAGATTTTTCTTCCCAATATCTACTAGGGTTGCAACTTGCAAGGTCACACATAATGAACAGATTTTGTAGAAAGTTCTTGTTCCAATTCCTGAATTATTGCAACAAGCTATTTCCACTTATGGGACTTGACCATTTTGACCTCTTGACCCCAAAAGCTAATCAGCTCATATGTATTCCAGTATGGACGGAGATTAGCAGTTTCTTTAAAAATTCCGCATATAATTGTTGAGATTCAGACAATCCTATCAGATAATGCCTGCGGATCCTTTTATGGAGAGGAAAGGCAACTATGCGATGTTATAATACATCAGGTACATATAAACAGTGGATGAGCCAAAAAGGCAACTAAAATAACACAGGAAAAGTGTCAAGAGTTAGGAATAATGTATATCCCTCTGATCTTACATGACTGTATATTAAGGCTGATTCAGCTCCACCTTACATGATAAATCTCTATGATAAATCTGTTAACACAAAAAAGCTGGTGACACAACATTCCATGATGCTTTTAAGATCAAATTTGCAACCCCCGAATATACAGTTTCCAAATTACAAAGATTTTGGAAATGCATGTCAGACCCAAATGGATCAAATTTATCACCTTTACTGCATGCCACTCTCTAAGAGCTCTGATGAATTTGTACACCAAAGTGTGATTGCAACCCAATATTTTGTTGCGGAGTATGCTGCGCTAGGCAGCAGATTAAAACACAAAGGTAAGAGCCAGGCTTTACTGATTTATGAAGTAAGTACCAAATACTTGTTTTACCTTTGAATCTAAGAGTCATGATAACCTGCAGGGGATGCTTAGCAAGAATCTTCTGTCTTTGTTCTTCTAGCTTGTCTCCCATTGTTTTTCTTCTACGTTTCTGAAAATTGAAAATGAAAAAAAATGAAAATCCACATTTTCTTGTTGGAAATAGAAATCTGAAATAAAAATACTCCGAAAATTCATCTTGACTAATTGATCGCAGGCCCGGCAGCCACTGTGCAGCCCCAGATCGACGTTGTTCTATCCCTTATATTGTTGAACACCAAACAGGGTAGCAGCAACTCCAATCTTTTAACATCTTTTGGTCTGACGTGGCTGGGGTTTGAACTCTCAACCATCCAGTTGAGAGACGGTCGCTCTACCAACTGAGCCAACAAAGCGGTTAGAAAATAATTTCAATCCAAATATCAGAATTACAATATGGAATTGCTACTGCACACTGTTTAAATGCCTTCACCATTGCAAGATCTGTGGTACAAGCACAAGTAACTACCAAGGCATAAAGGACTTGTTACTCCTACATCATATTCACTCACTTGTTCTGTTTGAGAATTTAAATTTCTTATTTTTTAAATTTCCATTCAACTATCACTCAAGTAATAATGATAAGTTGATATTTATCATCTGAATCCTTATTCTAAAAAGTAAAAGAAAGTGTGAGAGGACATCTGCTCTAATTTTCATTCAACTGTCAGTCTAGTAATAAATGATAAGTTGATACTTATCATTTGAATCCTTATACCAGAAAGTAAGAGAAAGTGTGAGAGGACATCTCTTCTAATTTTCATTCAATTGTCAGTCTAGTAATAATAATGATAAGTTGATACTTATCATCTGAATCCTTATACTAAAAAGTAAAAAGAAAGTGTGAGAGGGAATACCACAAGGTATTTCATTTGGATAATTTTTAACACAAATCAGATATTAAAAGATACTTTTAAAGAATTCCATGCCATTTGCTAACACAGTCTTTGAGCATGACTTTACATCAAATGCACAAGTAAACCAATTGAAACTGATCAGGGAACCTGAAAGTCACTTGAATAAAATATTTTGTACAAACAAGAGGTTTTTCACCATCTGAAAATAAATAGAAAGTGCCAGCATTCAGGCTTTAATCCAGTACTTGAAAACATTTGGCATTACTAGCACTGAAATAGGATGAATTTCTGCCCTGAAAACAAAAAGCTCTACTTACGGATTCAGAAAGTGATTCTTCGTTGTCTGAATCACTGTCCTCCTCGTCCTCGTTAGAAGCTGAGAGGGTAGAAGATGCAGTCTCTGCATCACCTTCTATCTTCAGAGTCATTGATCCATCTGGATTAGGAGAAAAAAATGTGGTTTAATGAAGATATTACCATCATCATCATCAATCCTAGTGTTTGGCAATATTTCTTTATTCTTGAAATCATGAAGCAATATTAAACAAATATCAAATAATTGATAATGGTTTTATGACTATGTTGATATATTGCAGCAACACTGTACACAATATGTCCAATATATTGTTGATTATGAAAAGTTAATCACTATTAATTGACCACAAATACTGCTCAGTACTGCTTTAAACCAACTCAGAACTTTGTTGGTACCCAAATGCCTACTTTTCATGGACAAGCACCGATCAAAGTCTTACTTTCATTACTCCCTTCCCTGCTCTCAGGGAATTGCAGCTCATAATGAAGATGGATTTTCAGACTTGGCTTAGTATTGTGCTATTAGCAATATTTTGCTGGTGGTAATCAACTATCATTGAAATCAAATAATGACCAGCCAGCACTAATCATTATCATCTTCTACATACTGTCTCCTTCATATTCATCGGAAGCTAAGAAAGTACAGGGTGCAGTCTTTGCAATACCTGCAAAAGATATTTATTTAAGATATTAAAAATATCATTTTCATACCAATTTCTTTGTCAGTGGATAAATTAGTGTGGGTGAGATATTGAATGCAGGTCAGAGAGTTTAAGAGGTGGATGGTTGTGACTAGCACAGGCCACCATAGTGGGATCACTGACGACAGTCTTTGTGCTCTGGGGCTCAGATCCCATCTCCACCTTCAAATACTTACCACAAGCTTCATGGTATGCATTGGCCTGTACATAGAGGAAGTATAGTGGCCTGGGAAGAAGCTTGGCTAACTGGTGTTGAGATCGGATATCATTGAAAGGCATTGATAAATACTGCTGAACTGGTATGGTAGCCTACAAAATAAAAACAGAAAGCAAATTTCAGTAGAATGTGTACACATGTAAGAATAATTAAATTTCAATGAATAAGCCATGTTAGATCCTGTCTGCCTAATAGCAAAACAAATCATTAGTTGCTACTTGCATGTATAGGGGTTCATAAGAAATTAAGGTGGAATCTGTCATGCCAACAAGCTGGATAAAAATCCCGATTCAATTTGATTTCAGAGTAACATGGTAAAACAGCTTTCACTGATGTTATCTAATACTGAAGTGATAAATACAAGGATTTCCTTGTGTATATCTTTAATTTCATGCTGAATTTATCAATTTCCGCGATATCCATCTGATACACTCGAGACCACCACAAGTCATGCTTTGGGGGGAGTGGGAGACATGATTGACAATATTAAATTTGTTAGCAAAACTAGTACCAAATGCTAATCTCACTTCCGTAACAAAGTATAATTGATTTGTGATTTGAAATTCAATTCTATGTGTTGTACAATAGCTATGATACTGATTTTTAATTCAATGATAACTTGACATCTCTTGGCGCAAAGGAGAGGGGATGAATTTAAAGGGCAAAACTATGTAGAATATTAGTATTCTACCTCAAGAATATTTGTTAGTCTTGGTTGCAGGCTCTCAAGGTAATCTTTCTTCTGGTGAATACATTTGGCAACTCCATCACGGTTTCCCTGTCTAGCTTTGTACTGTTCTGCCAATCTGTAAAAAAGTAAAGGTCAGATTACCAACAAATAAAAATATTAATGGATTTATTACTGAGCAATGCCTTTAGCATTCCAGCCTACAGGTCTTTATAGATATGAGATTTCACAAATGTAATCCTGGTTAAGATTTGATTTTGATGAAGTCTAAACTTCCAGTTAAGCTATACTGACATCACCCAACACTGAGTTAGTCTAATACCGCTTTATCTATGTGATTAAATAAACTGTTTATGATCCGAAATCATATATAGTATGACAAAGTGAAAACAAGGAACTAGATGAAGTAGATATTACACAATCAGGGCCCGTTGCATAAAAGTCACCATCATGGTAACTCTGCCCTCTAATGGTAACTAACATGCAATCCTTGATTTTGATTGGCTGTTGATCATTACCATGGTAGTTACCATTGGATGACAAAGTTACCATAATGGTAACTTTTATGCAACAGGTCCCTGTAAATTAGACTAATAGAAGGCTAGCCAAAGTGAATATCAGACCAAGTGATGGTTTGATCAATTATAGTATACTATGTGGGTTTAGCCTTTGTGGTGTTAAACCAGTTGAGAGTTAGACCATCTTTACCTTATTTGCCCTTATTCCTAAGTCAGGTTTAACTTAGACCACAGTCTAACTCTGTGGTAGAATTATGGGGAGCTAAAAATAAAAAAATCTGTTTATATTGTATATTTCTTATATTTACTATTTTGTTTCCTTTTGCTTTCATAATGAAGAAAAATACTTTAAAATACTTCAGTCATCATTCCAAAACAATTTTGGCATCATATGAGTTAATAAATTGGATGTGTACTGTTAGGTATTTGTTGCCCAAGTTGCTCTCAAAAGTTTAGAATACGGGCCATTGTGGCTATGTGCAAAATACACCTTTTTACTTTACAGTAAAAATTACCATGCACATAGGTGCTGGTTACCATACATATAGGCACTGCCTCACCTTTTCCTTTGTTCTAATTCCCAGTCAAGCCTGGCTAATTGCAGCTTGTGTTCATCATGTTTGGTGGTTGATGGTTTAGATATACTAGGAGGAGCTTCCTTGAAGAAGGTTTCCACATCTACTAACTCAATATCTTCATCCTTGGATCTGTATCAAATAAATGCAAAGTAAATTATAATTTATCAAAGATCCAGCCAAGTTTTGGTAGGACCTCAAAAATGATTGGTCACAGATTCTCCTCTACAGCACTGGAATCAAGACCAGAGAGTCCCTGAGATAAGGACAAAACCACAATTCAATATGAGATCCAGATTTGCAAGTCAATATTGTGATTAGAAAGTCTGAGATCTGCATCAGATAAGCTCAACATCAAGATCTAGACTAAAATTCTTGAGATCAAGAACGAGATCACAACAGGGTGCTGTGGCGTGCACCTGTAATCCAAGCTATGTGGGGAAGCTACAAATTGATGCAGAGGTTCAAGGTCCAAGCCCTGGTCACGTCTTTTGGATGGTAACTTGAAGGTCAGTCCAATGTGTAAATAATCAGATCTGATTAATACACGTCTGTAAAAACCAATTCACACACATGCAGACTGTGAATTCAAAATCAAGATCAATTTTATATACTAACAGTGCTCTGACAAAGAAATCAGTATGGAGATAAAGACAAAACATAACCCAAAGTTGCTACAAGTAGTATCAAATGAAAACAAGATGAATGCCTCTGGCCGTCTCACCTGCATCACGCGATTCAATATAGCAGCAGTGCTGATTTTGAAAACTACTATAACTCGCACAAGATGTTCAGTGATACTTGGTTACTCTTATTTCTACGTTTTATGAACTAGACCCATACACTTATAGAGATATGATGGTAATTCAACAAATACCCCCAACGTGGCCAAAGTTCATTGACCTTACATGACCTTTGACCTTGATCATGTGACCTGAAACTCGTACAGGATGTTCAGTGATACTTGATTACTCTTATGTCCAAGTTTCAAGAGAAAGATCCATCAACTTTCCAAGTTATGATGGTAATTCAACAGATACCCCCATTAAGCCAAAGTTCATTGACCTTTGACCTTGGTCATGTGACCTAAAATGCGCAAAGGATGTTCAGTGATACTTGATTACTCTTATGTCCAAGTTTTATGAACTAGACCAACACACTTTCAAAGTTATGGCGGTAATTCAACAAATACCCCAATTTGACCAAAGTTCATTGACCCTAAATGACCTTTGACCTTGATCATGTGACCTGAAACTTGCACAGGATGTTCAGTAATACTTGATTACTATTATGTCCAAGTTTCATGAATCAGATCCATAAACTTTTAAAGTTATGATGGTAAATCTACAGATACCCCCAATTCGGCCAAAGTTCATTGACCCTAAATGACCATTGACCTTGGTCATGTGACGTGAAACTCATGCAGGATGTTCAGTGATACTTGATTAACCTTATGTATAAGTTTCATGAACTAGGTCCATATATTTTCTAAGTTATGATGACATTTCAAAAAATTAACCTTAGGTTAAGATTTTGATGTTGATTCCCCCAACATGGTCTAAGTTCATTGACCCTAAATGACCATTGACCTTGGTCATGTGACGTGAAACTCATGCAGGATGTTCAGTAATACTTGATTAACCTTATGGCCAAGTTTCATGAACTAGGTCCATATATATATTAAGTTATGCTGTCATTTCAAAAACTTAACCTCAGGTTAAGATTTGGTGTTGACGCCGCCGCCGCCGCCGCCGTCGCCGCCGCCGCCGCCGCCGCCGTCGCCGCCGCCGTCGGAAAAGCGGCGCCTATAGTCTCACTCTGCTATGCAGGTGAGACAAAAACAAGAAAAAAACAACCAAAAAATAGATATTTTTTCACCCATTTCAGGAACATGCCTCCTGTTATTTCAGGTTTCAAGTCTTGCGCATCCCCCTATCATGAGCTGTAAGATGAAAATAATGCAGCTCTAATAGGGTTTCAATTATTCTTATAAAATTGGATTCTCACTTGAACTCCAGACACTTTGTGATCTCCTTCTGTAGATGCATGACCTCATAGAGAAGATTCTGAAGCTGAAGATGCAAGTTGTCCACCTTCTGCTTGGCTCCCTGTGTCTCGTCCCGAGCCTTCTTGCATCTCAGATGTGACATCCGATTCAATTTCTTCATAGTTACAAACAAGAGGGCGGCTTCCTTCTGCTTCTCTTCCATCTCCGCATCCTGCAGAGAGAGAGAGAGAGAGAGAGAGAGGGTAAGGGATGGTGGTGGGGTGGTGAATAAAAGAGCATATGAAACTACAATGACTTAGAATTCCATTATTGAGAGATTATTTTCTTATGGACAGTGGGATTGGAAAATACCAGTTGGCAATTAACAATACAAATTTTACAGGTTATTAGCATAACGAATCTAGGTAGATTAAAACTCCCTATCAGTATTTTGTTATATTTAGAATGAACCACATGTGGTAACATATTATCATTATCATCAGGATCATTTATACTGTGCTTTTCGCAAGATGGCCCAAACAGCTTTAAGTGAACAAATATCATTCAAATATTCAAAATGAAATCTTTCAATCCTAAAAGTCTGAATTAGAAGAACAAACTCTTTTTATAGTCTTTTACATCCCTCATATCAAATCAATAGTACACCTACAATAATAACAATAATAATAACAATACTACTAGTACTACTGCTAATACTGCTACTTCAACTACTACTACTACTACTTCTAATAATAAAAATAACAACAAAACAATACTCTACAGGTTAAAAGTCATGGAATAGACAAATAAGCGAAAATCCAAAGTGATTCTGGGACCCTGAACACAAAGGTTAGCAATCATTGTAGATCACTGTTATACGATTGATTGGATTGACTACAATGTAGAATTAATCATAGAAATCAAGTGTATGATTAGTTGCTAACCTTGTGTTACAGGACCATGGTGGCTGATTACGGAGTGAAGCACATTAAACATAACATGCCAGACAGACAGATCTATAGACAGACAGACACACACAGTATTGGGCAAATTATACTTTAAGGATTGTCTTCATTACATTACATGTACATCATCTTCATTAATTACTACCTTCATAGTTCCGGATGGCTCCTGAGATTTGTGGGCATGGATATCAGCCATCAAACTCCTCAGCTTCATTGACGTCTCATTGTGAAGCTGAAGATCTTTCTCCATGTCTCGGGCACCTACTTCCTTCTCTTCATCGTATGGAGAGTGCTCCTAAGGAAAGCAGTAAAGGGAGAAGAGACATGATTGGGATCATCTTCGCCTTCTGGGGCCTGTAACACAAAGCTTAGCAATGATCGTAGAACAATTTTCTACGATTGATTGCATTGACTACAATGTACAATCAATCGTACGATTAATTGCTAACCTTTGTGTTACGGGACCCTGGTATTTGGTATTAACACAGTATGGACTCTCTCCCATTTGAAAAATCATCCCTAGTATCAGTGATCTGTGTTCGATTTCAGTCTATCAGCACCTTTCTTAAACATGTGAAATATCCAGATAATAATAACTTCTTGAAATCTAAATAGCCATGAATGATCAACTCTCCCACGTATTTAAAATCATCATATTTACAAGAAATTGGACAGAAATATATTAAAGATGAAGAGACATTTAAAAAGGGGTTCAAAACACTTGTTTCTGCTAATGCTCCTTTGGTGTATTATAGTACTATTGAGGTTTGCCGGGGCTGACATTTGCAATATACTGGGTGAACTTCCTACTCTTTGATGAAAAGTGTACTGATTTTAATATGCATAAGTTGTGACTCTCCTCTACACAGGACCAACATTTTCCTAGTACTGCAACCCTCTAGTATCCGTTGTTTTTTGTTAGGTGTGTTTCAGCCTGAGCGGGACTTGAGCCCATCACGTTGAGATCTATGATTTTATCCGAAACAGGCACTCTAAACCACTGAGCTACACCGCCTCCTCTTGGTGTATATGTATCCATGTGATGGTACTGCAATTTAACTGCGTCATGACAGAAAAAAATTATGACAGCGTTATTCATAGGTGTCATAATTTAGTCAGGATGTTTTCCCTGATCTCGGGCCTTCCTGGCAAAGACAGCTTCATGAAACAATTAGACTTTCAAGTCTAAGGGGGTACCGGTCTGTAAATGAGGATCATCCGTTTACAGAATACAGATACAGGAATTGTCTATTTTTAATACAGATTTCTCCATACAAGAAAACTAGCAAAGTTCATTCACCTGTCGAGTGCCAACATAACCCCCGCTGAAATACAAATTACATCATTAACAATGATTTATCTGCGCCATATTTCCAAAGCACACAACGGATTATTTCAGATTCAGGAAGCGGGGTCCCCGAAAATGCACTAAAATGAAGAAATCTGTGATTTTTCTGGGTTTGCAAACTTTATTTTCTCGCTAATTCATGATTGAATCTTCAAAATTATCAATAAAAAAACAAACAAATCAGAAATTGTTTTCTTTATCGCAGATACGGCGATATCAGACTTTGCAATTGTTTTAGGAAGTTGCGAGATAGATCCCAGAGCACATGAGAGCAAATCACTCGCCCATTTTTTTTTTTTTTTTTTCGCTTAATAGTAAATATCAAGAAAATTGATGCGGCAATCAAAAAAGGGAAGCGGGCGCGGACGAGAAACATCACTTTTTTATATTTTTTAGCCAATTTTTGAAATAAGTAAAAAATTTCATGCGGCGGCCAAAATAGATGCACACGAGGACGATCAACTTTCTTTTTTTACTTGGCCTGATATAGAATAGATCTAGGCCTAGAAGAATGAAATTAGGTCAATTTTCAGCATTTCTCTGCCATAGACTGTGTAGTTAAAAAATGGACACACACAAATCCAAATTTTTAGCTTCCGAGAGCTGTTATAAATTTATTATTAATGCCAAAAACTTGTCCATAAAGAGTCCAATACTCAATAGGATTTTTTATGCTCTATCTGATGGTATGATTTTTATAAAAATTTGGAAACCAGATCACAATGAAAACTTGCGACAAAGTGAAAAAAATTGTGCAAACCAGAAATTTCATTTTCCCATAGAAAACGCATGGGGAAATGGCAATCTCAACACACACAAAAATAAGGGTTTGCAATTTATCTCTAGGCCTAAATCCTTATTTAAAATGATCATATAAACTTGTCCTTACTGTCAAAAGAAGCCCCTGAATTTTCTCTTTCACATTTTTCTAGTAGCCTGAACTTCCCCGAAAAAATGTGCCACATTTTCCCCTAAATCAGCCCGTTTTATGCCGACACTTTTCAGTGTGGCTTCAGACACCCTACTCACAGATTCATTTAATATTCTATGCCTTTGATTGCCAATGGAAAGCTTAAACAGTTTGCGGATTTATTACAGTAAATGAAATTATCTTTATTTGCCAAAACGCTTCCAGACAAATCAATTTACTCAGAGGATTATCACAGAAACGTGTTATCACCTGTTCAATTGCGTGCAAGATAAATCGCACGCAAAGCCATCTCCTCGGTCGAAGTTATCGAGCTTTATTGAGTCGAGACGAATTTCGCCGCCGACGGAGCTCATCTGCATCAGTGAATTGTGTTACAATACAGAATACGTACCCTTTTGACTTTGATAAGTACTGGCTTTTTAGAGTCTCTCTTCGGTGATGAACTACTACTTTGATCATCATCAGTTTTTGATACAATTCTTCTTTTTTTCACAGTGGGCACCGACATTTTTCAAGTCTTGCTTTCCTTTTCATGAGGAATGAAAAGAAACAAACGTAGAGGGCCATATATCTCATGCACCCACTGATCTCTCCACTATCTCATCCCTATTCTCCTGACTCTCATGAACACATTGCTGAGCACCCACATGATTAAGTCAAACTACTGCACTAAAAATTAATACTCATGTTCACCCATATGCATTCAAGTTCAATTTAATTACTAGTATTTATGAAATTTGCTTTACAACCAAAAACTGGTCACGATTGATAATTAATTTATCACAACACCTTTAACTTTGCAAGTTCAAAGGATTTGCTTCGATCAAATCCAAACCTCAATTGCTGCTTGGAATTAGATGTTCAAAGGTCAGTAATACTATCTAAGACAAGGAAACTTAGAAGACATGCAGACTATAAGACAGTATATGTTGACCCAGATCGTATCCCTGCAGAGAGAGACTCGGCTCATCAAAATTTTCGTAAGGCGTTGAAACACAGAAAGGATATGGGGGAAGACTGTGTTATCAGAAAAGGGAAAATCACCAAACGTTCCCATGCATATGGTAATTTAAGAGAGGTCACACCAACAACAAATTATACCCCCTTTGCCTGCTGCCCGGGGGGGGGGGGGCACTCGATCAGTATATGATGCATAGTGGGTATGTGCCGCGGAGGGGACCCCCATTTTTACACTCAAATTTCCGTTCCAAGGCATAGCATTTTTGTCTTATTGAGAAAAAGAACAAAGAAAGCCGCTCCAAGGCATAGCATTTTCTTCTTATCGAGAAAAAAGAAGAAAGGAATCCGCTCCAAGGCTTCACATACTTTCCATTACGCCGTTCCGTTCGCCGCAATTTGGTGAAAAGCGGCCGCAGAGCGCTGTCCGACCATCGCCTCTGCGCTATAGCGCACCCGGCGCCCGTGCCGCCGGGCTAGCTGCAAGTACGTTCCATAGGTATGCATCATAGACTAATAAATACGTATAGACGGAAAGGTAGCACCCGCGGAAAAGCCTAATTTAAATAACATTTGCATATAACGTACAGATACTCCATAGAAGCTCCATGGTGATAAGCGTATTTTTTACCACTTTCGGCCACACCTCCTGGGAGACATTTGAACCGAATCCTAAGCCCCCATTTGCATATTGCTAATGAATCATTTATTTTTTGTTTGCGTACTCGCAAGATACTGTGATTTGATTGGACATTACCTCATGAATAATGTATTTTTCTATTGAAATTCGTACGTCATAATTTGACCCCTATCTAAAAGGTGACGTCACCCGCACACCCAGGACCAAAATCCAATTGAAACCAGTTGGATTTCCAACTGGTTTCAATTGGTTTCAATTGGTTTCAACTGGTTTCAATTGGTTTTAACTGGAATTTAACAATTTCCAGTTGAAACCAATTGAAACCAGTTGGGCAACTGGAAATCCTAACTGGAACCAGTTGGGTAACTGGAAATGACTTCCAATTGGGAATGATTTCTAACTGGAACCAGTTGAGTAACTGGAAATCCCAACTGGAACCAGTTGGGCAACTGGAAATCCTAACTGGAACCAGTTGGGTAACTGGAAATGACTTCCAATTGGAAATGATTTCTTACTGGAACCAGTTGAGTAACTGGAAATCCCAACTGGAACCAGTTGGGCAACTGGAAATCCTAACTGGAACCAGTTGGGTAACTGGAAATGACTTCCAATTGGAAATGATTTCTAACTGGAACCAGTTGGGCAACTGGAAATCCTAACTGGAACCAGTTGGGTAACTGGAAATGACTTCCAACTGGAAATGATTTCTAATTGGAACCAGTTGAGTAACTGGAAATCCCAACTGGAACCAGTTGGGTAACTGGAAATGACTTCCAATTGGAAATGATTTCTTACTGGAACCAGTTGAGTAACTGGAAATCCCAACTGGAACCAGTTGGGCAACTGGAAATCCTAACTGGAACCAGTTGGGTAACTGGAAATGACTTCCAACTGGAAATGATTTCTAACTGGAACCAGTTGGGTAACTGGAAATCCTAACTTGAACCATTCAGTTGTGTAACTGGAAATCCTAACTGGTACCAATTGGGTAACTGAGATGACTTCTAACTGGAAAGATGGGTAACTGGAAATGAATTCTAATTGGAACCAGTTGGGTAACTGGAAATTATTTCCAATTGGTTTCCAATTGGAAATTTTCCAGTTACCCAACTGGATCCAATTGAAACCAGTTAATTTGCATATTATTTGCCAGTGTGCACAGATTAATGTTTTATGAGATTAATCATCATTAACAATGTATCTATTTAATTCTTTACAATTTCAAGTACCACACTTTTTAAAGATTAGTATTTAGAATACTTAGCAGTGAAAACCATGTTCATAAATGTTATAGATTATAATTAAAACAGATTAAAGGATAATTAGTACACCACTAACTGTTACCAAATTACATCAAATAAAAGTACATATATTTGAAGATCTTCCATATAAATATATATACATGAAAGTCTGTATTTTATCAATGCCCTTTACATTGGTATTAATAGACATATAACACTGCTTCTGTGTTGGCATGAGAAATAGTTACTGCAAATGCTAATTAATTTGTAACTAATTAAGTTCGTTCCAACTGGAAGTTCCAATTGGATCCAGTTGGAAACCAATTGGTTTCAACTGGTTCCAGTTGAAACCAGTTGCCTCCAATTGGTTTCAACTGGAACCAATTGAAACCAGTTGCCTCCAATTGGATTCAATTGGTTTTAATAGGGAAATTGGAACAACTGGAACCAATTGACAACAATTGCCAACTGGTTCCAGTTGCCCAATTGGTTTTAACTGGAACCAATTGGCAACTGGTTTTCAATTGGTTTTTAACTGGAACCAATTGGCAACTGGTTTTCAATTGGAACCAGTTGTTCCAATTTCCCTATTGAAACCAGTTGGCCAACTGGTTTCAATTGGTTTTGCCCTAATTGGTTTTAACTGGATTTTGGTCCTGGGCAGAAGAAGGTTATGTCCTTGAAAGATTTTCGGTGAGTACTGTCAGATTAACGCTGAATTTTAATTCATTTACAAAAATAAATCAAAAGATCTGATGTTATATGGGATCTTTAGAAGTCTGGGTATAACATGAATTAATTTTTGTTTATAAAAAGTGAACAATTAGGAAGCAAACGACTTGCGAAAACTCAAAACTATTTCCATCGTCGTGAGCTAAATATGGCGGCTATATTACATGTAAATCTCCATCTGCTACGATTTCAGACCTCGTATGGTCAGTTCCCCCATGTCTGCGCGGTCTCCCAAGTCTGCGCACCCGCGTATCTGCGCGATTCTAGTAAAAGAAGATACGCAACGAGCACGAACTTTACACATGCATTACATAGACAGGTATTCATAAAAAAATCCGACTCAAAACGGTGGAAAAATAATGAATTCAGGGCATTTCATGTGACGGCCTCAAAATGCAGCCTTTGTCATCAAAATCCCCGAATCGTGTGCAAAGTGAATGAGTGCGCAGACATGGGGTACCATTTTTTTTTTCAATCTGAAAATGACTGCCCAAAGGTTTTTCAAGAAAATTTATATTTTCTTTCATTTTTTAATGAGAAATTTGGTACACTTACTCTTAATAATATAAGGAACACTATTAACCAAAAGATTTTGTGAAATAAGAAGAAATTCATGTTAAATCTTAACTCAAATTGTTAGGTGCGCAGACTTGGGGCCCACCATCATATATTCAATTCACGCCAGACTTTTGGGCGAGAGTTTATCTAAAATTTCGATTCCTACCGAAGATCTCGGCAGGCATGACAAGAACTAGAATCTAGATAACGTTTAGGCTATAGACATATTGAATTTAGAAAGACATTCACTCCTTCAACCCGTTCCCTTTGAATTCACATATCAAGAAAATAGGACCATAGCCTCTAACTTTGTTAGTAGATCTAGAGTCTAGTCCTCGATCATTTTGTAAAAAGATGTTTTTCCCAAACTTCTTTCTACTAAAGTATGGTAGTGGATCGTATTACCGAACACTTTTCATGAATTCAATCATATCAAACACACTATTCTCATAAAATTCACCAAACTTTCACCATGAATACACAATTACCTACAAAATATAAATATGTAAAAATTTGGCCGAAATCGTTTTTCCTATTTACGATATTAGCTTCCAATCGGACCCCTCTTCGCATGTGAAATATTTTGGTCACTTAAAAAAGGTATCGTATTACCGAACGTGTGTTTTCAATGGGAAAAGTTGAGAAAACAACAAAATCACTGATGCGCTATTTTGACCATATCTTATTATTTTTCGAATATTAAGACTTTGAAATTGTGTTCTTGACAATTTTTCATCATCTTTCTATTCAAGTTCTCTTTGAAAGGATGTTGCAAAATTTTGAGCGTATGGAATTATTTTCTGATGCGTATGATGCGCACGTTCGGTAATACAAGGCCGGTCGGTAATACAATCACTCACTATACTATTATTAGATCTAGGGGCCTAGCCCTAGTGCTAGGCTAGTTCTTATGTTTTCTTTTATTTTTTTAAACTTGAAAGTTGGGCCTACCGCCTAGATCTAGACCTAGTCTAAGTTAATCTAACTTAGATGTAGGGCCTACTCCGGGGTCTGAACGTCGCCACTTCGGACAGCCTCAGACTCGGCAACGTAGATCTAGAGTAGAGGAGAGGGGAGTAGAGATCTAGTCTAAGTTAGGCCTAATTCATCGGTAGATCTGATTACAGGTCTTGGCTAAAGCTAAAAGAAAACATGTCTACCTCCTATCCTATATATCTAGCTTAGGTCTATAGTCTAGACCTAGACTAGACTTGGATCTAGGCCTACAACAAAGTCAAAGCGACCTGTAGAATCTATATAGGCCTATTTCAGTCAGGGACAGGGTCTTAAGTTAAGGCCAAAGGGTTTATTTAATTTTGGAGGTTAGCTTTTGCTTGGCCTAACGTGCAGATTTTCCATCGGAGCACTTGTCATCAGAGCAAATGTCATGAAACTATTTTAAAAACCCTGGGTCAAGACAGCTTTAGTCTAGATCTAACACTTGTATGATTCAATAACATTGAAAGTTCGCAGAATGGTAGGTTTAACAAATATGAAATTTAGATCTACTTTTGATGTAGTTGTAGTTCTACTATTCTACTTACATTTAGTTCCAGATCTATGTACGTCAGAGTCTATGACTAGATCTAGATATATACGCTATAGTCCAAGTGTTATGTGTTTTTTTTACAATAGCTTGTATTGCTAACATTTCTGTCTGTGTGTATTGTTTTAATCAACAGACATAGAACATGATGCTGCTTCACATCCTCATTTAAAGACTCAAGAATTACAAGACCAAATTAAGCTGCAGGACCCTCCTGATTCAAAAAGGTAAAAAAAAACAATAATCATCCTATATATCAAACTGAATGACTTCATGTATTTACATACCAAATGACTTTATCCAAGAATGATCGAGTCCAGATGTCGATGATTTCATAATCCTACAATGGTTATATTAAAATCCATTTCAAATTTCAATACCCATGTTCAATAATTTACAAGATAATTGTTTAGTAAACTCTTTTTAGTGTCAATACACAAATTAATTTCTTTGAAATTTGGCTAACTCATAGATTTTGACATCATTGGCATCTGGAGTTATTAATTTTAGCCATGCCTTATTTCGGTGCAAATCAAAATCTACATCTCTGCAAAGAATACATACTGACTATCCAAACATGAATATGATATCAAATTATTTGGGAGGATCAGAATATACTCTTTCTAGTGGTATATAATTCTAGGTTTAAGAAATATTTTTACCTTAAATGGGGGTTTTGTGAGGTGTCCCTTTTTTTTTGGGGGGGGGGGGGGGGGGGCTCGCACGGTAGACCAAGATCTAAGTTTCATTGACTAAATGAAAATGAAATCAGCTCAGAGACTAGGCTGGAGTCGTTTTGACAGGCTCCATTTTCATTTTCACGGGACAATATCACCTACCGGTAGATCTAGCTTGTCAAAATTAAATAAGAAAATCAGAATAGGCTAAGCAAGTGGAAAGTCATTTGTAATCAATTTATTGAATTCTTCAATCCACACCAGATATTGTAAAGGCGACTCATTCGGCTTGTGATTTCATTAAGCTTTTATATATTTGTTTTATTTCTATTTATTTTGATGATGGCTTGATTGAATTGCTAACATTTCTGTCTTTTTGTGTGTGTTTTTTTTCAACAGACATGGAACATGACTCTGCTTCACATTCTTTGTTTTAGAGACTCAAGAAATACAAGACCAAATTAAGGGTTTGTTTTTTTAATTCCAACAATAATTTTCTGGTGGAAGAATTAGGGAATAATGCATTGACAATATGCCAAACATCCTATATCAAACTGAATTACTGCATGTATTTACAATAGAGTATTGTAACCGCTTCCCCCCTCACCACTGACCAAACAAAACCCACAAACAATTTAAGAGGGATAGGGTTACTTTAGGGGTAATTATCCTTGCTGATCGTAGCAGTAGTTTTTACAAATATGGATGTAGATAATGATGATGTTTATAAATGATAATAATACTTCGAATAATAAATTCATTACACTGACATAACAGGAATGATGAATAAATATGATAATTCAGCACTATAATATGTACATGAAATTGTGTAACAATTTTGACAATGAAGAATTTTTAACAAAAATGATGAATGAATTCGGGGGGATGTGACATCGCATCTGTGTTTGTGAGAAGACTGAGGACAGTAGTCTCTTTCACAACATTTCATATTAAGAAGATGGGAATGAGCTCTGATCAAAATTTGATCTTTAAACTCAAGAGGAAAACAATTGTTACCTGATTTATGTATTTGGAATAAATTAATTGAAATAATAATTTTGTCATTGTCACTAAATTAACAAGTCGTCTATGATTTTTTTTAGCCGAGAGTTTAGGTGAATCAAGTTATTTGAGGAGAGACTGGAAGTACTAGTAGAATTAATGGACGAGCAAAAGTGAACAAGCAGCATAAAGTTAAAGTTAAGAGTAATGAGACCTACATTGTGCAGCCATGGATCTAGGTTGGAGGGGGTGGTAGTTGCAGGTTTTCCCTGTAAAAATCACCCCCCCCCATTAAAAACATAAAACATAACAAATATATAAAGATATAAAAATGAATAAATTTGAAAATAAAATAAAAAATAATCCTTTTGAAAACCAGGATCTTAAAGGGGAGGGCAAAAGCCCCCCCCCCCCTTAAAGAATTTTGATCCATGGCTGTTATGTAGATGTGACAGAGAATTTCTAAAAATATTTATTTTTTTTAATGGGAAAGATACATGGGTGATTTCAAGTTTGCTGTTGACCCTGTTTAATGAATTGCAAGAAGAGATGAGAGGTGGAAAATATAAGAGAAAGAGTTGTGTGTGTGGTTGAATAATGACAGTGCGATATGGCAAAGAGAGAGCTGAAGAGAGATTAAAAGAATAGACAATGTATAATAATAATGTGAAGGGGCATAGGCCAGGGTGCACAAGAGAGTGGACAAAGCCAATTGACAAATTACCAACAGGGAGCAACCATAAAGGGCCATTTTATTCTTGATTTATTTTGAGAGGAGGCTGGAATAAATGAGGGAGAAACAATTCATAAAGAGTGGGGGGGGGGGGGGCAAAGCCGACCAGTGCGCCCCCCCCCCTTTGAGAGGCTCAATTAAAAATTGTAATGTAAAATGCTGTTAAAACAGAAGTGTGTCCCCTTTTGAAAGTGAAGACCCCCCCCCCTTTTTTTGCTCGTCAAATTTTTCCTTGGGAAAATGTGCCCCCCCCCCCTTTGGAAAAATCCTAGATCCACCCTGCCTGAAATTGATGAGGTTTGGTAATGACATGTCACTTATCTGTACTCTTAAAGAGTGAACACAAAGAGATTAGATTAGCCACCCCCTGCAAAATAGAATTAAATGATCATTATCAATATCATTGGAAAGGCTAGCTTGGCGTAAAAAACAACACTATTACAGAAAATTGATAGGTTCTAATTACACTGCGATGTGAAACATGCATCTAGTGATTCTGATCTGGAGAACAGCAGATCGAGAAAGGTCGTAATTTTTTTTTAAATGAAAGAACCAAATTACAAAACCAGTATTAAAGTGAAATGTTCAAACTAAAATACATCATTATTTATATTGGCGTATTGTTAACTTATTGTGAAATAAACTAGTTCGTAAATCCCGGTCGTAAATAGCTTCCCCTTTCATTTTATACACCGATGTTAAAGAGAAGATAAAAAAATCGGCCGATTCACCCCCCCCCCCATCTTCAGGTTAAACAAGATTGTATACACGGATTGAAAAACGATGCATGCATGATGACTCATTGTAGTCAAGAACGCTGATTGGTCAATAGTAGTAAGCAGTAGATTAATCACGTGATGAATATATTACATTTCATGAATAATTAACGCAAAGTTGACCTCGCTCAATGCGCATGCGTGACGCTGATCTCTACTTTCTGCTCCGTCATATAACGTATCTATTAGGATGTGTGGAGCATCGAACTGATGAATTATTCATGTATATGCAAATGGGGGCTTAGGATTTGCCCAAATGTCTCCAACAAAATGGCGGAGCTTCGGGGGCCTGGTATGCATCAGGCCCCCGAAGCTCCGCCATTTTGTCGGAGACATTTGGGCAAATCCTAAGCCCCCATTTGCATATGCATGAATAATTAATCAGTTCGCTGCTCCACACATCCCAATAGACTCTTTATATGACGAAGCAGAAAGTGGAGATCAGCGTCACGCATGCGCATTGAGCGAGGTCAACTTTGCGTTAATTATTCATGAAATTTAATATATTCATCACGTGATTAATCTACTTCTTACTACTATTGACCAATCAGCGTTCTTCACTACAATGAGTCATCATGCATGCATCGTTTTTCAATCCGTGCATAGAATGCAGTTTACATGCAACGTACACTAGCACCGCAGCCCGACACTTTTCTTAATCTTGTTTAACCTGGAGATGGGGGGGGGGGGGGGGGTGAATCAGCCTGTTTTTATCTTCTTTTTAACATCGGTGTAAATGAAAGGGGAAGATATTTACGAACTAGTTTATTTCACAATAACAATACGCCAATATAAATAATAACAATGTATTTCAGTTTGAACGTTTCACTTACTGGTTTTTGTAATTTGGTTCTTTCATTTAAAAAAAATACGACCTTTCTCTGCTGTTCTCCAGATCATCATGTTTGATTCTTGTTACCTTGGTATTTTTTTCTTATGCCTATTATTGCCATTGTTGTAAGTTGTTATATTTCTTCTATGCCCCCAGGAGGAGCCGTCAAAGAAATAAAATCATTGTCAATCATTGTCATTGGCATGTTTCACATCGCAGTGTATGTTAGTAATGATATAGTAAAAACAAATTCTGAATCCAAAATTTCTTTAGAAAATAGGATTGGATTTAATTAGAACCTATTTATTTTCTGTAATTAATTAATAGTGTGTTTTTTACGCTAAGCCTTTCCAATTATTGATAATGATCATTTAATTCTTTTTTTGCAGGGGGGGGGGGTAATCTAATTTCTTTGTGTTCACTCTTTTTAAGAGCACAGATAAGTGACATGTCATTACCAAACTTCATCAGTTTCAGGCAGGGCGGATCTAGGATTTTTCCAAAGGGGGGCACATTTTCTCAAGGAAAAATTTGAAAAGCAAAAAAAAGGGGGGTCTTCACTTTCAGAAGGGGGACACACTTTACATTACAATTTTAATTGAGCCTGTCAAATTGGGGGGGGGGGGGGCGCACTGATCGGCTTTGCCCCCCCACACACACACACACTCTGATTGGCCTAATTTTTGTCTTTAAAAGTCATCTCTATTCATCTTATTCCTCTTCCCCACTCTTTATCAATTGTTTCTCCCTCATTTATCCCCGCCTCCTCTCAAAATAAATAAAGAATAAAATGGCCCTTTATGGTTTCTCCCTGTGGGTAAATTGTCAATTGGCTCTGTCCACTCTCTTGTGCACCCTATGCCCCTTCACATTATCATTATATTACATTATCTATTCTTTTAATCTCTCTTCAGCTCTCTCTTTGCCATATCGCACTCTCATTATTAAACCACACACACAACTCTTTCTCTTATATTTTCCACCTCTCAGCTCTTCTCGCAATTCATTAAAAAAAGAAAATACACTGGGTGATTCTAACTTTGGCGTTGGTGTTCGTAGCACAATTTAGTTCTTCCTTCCTCCAAAACCTAATGTGAGTTTACAAAAATAATCCAAATCACATTAATAGCTCAACATCAAGTGAGATGAATCTATGAATCAATTTGATTGTAATTTTGGTGCTGTGATGATGATGTAAAACTTGTAAGACGCCACACCAAAAGTTCAACAGCAAACTTGAAATCACCCATGTATCTTTCTCATTAAAAAAAAATATATATCTGGAAATTCTCTATCACATCTACATAACAGCCATGGATCAAAAATTCTTTAAGGGGGGGGGGGTCTTTTGCCCTCCACCTTAAAGGTCCTGGTTCTCAAAAGGATTGTTTTCTATTTTATTTTCAAATTTATTCATTTTTTTTTAAATATCTTTATATATTATTTGTTATGTTTTTTAATGGGGGTGATTTTTACAGAGAAAACCTGCAACTACTACCCCTCCAACCTTGATCCATGGCTGCAAAATGTAGGTCTCATTACTCTTAAATTTATGCTGCTTGTTCACTATTGCTCGTCCATTAATTCTACTAGTACTTTCAGTGTCTCCTCAAATATCTTGATTCACCTAAACTCTCAGCTAAAAGAATTATAGAAGACTTGTTAATTCAGTGACAATGACAAAATTATTATTTCAATTCATTTTATTCCAAATACATAAATCAGGTAACAATTATTTTCCTCTTGAGTTTAAAGATCAAATTTTGATCAGAGCTCGTTCCCATCTGCTTAAGATGAAATGGTGTGAAAGAGACTACTGTCCTCACAAACACAGATGCAATGTCACATGCCCCCCCCCCCCGAATTCATTGATCATTATTTTTGTTAAAAATTCTTCATTGCCAAAATTGTTACACAATTTCATGTACATATTATAGTGCTGAATTATCATATTTATTCATCATTACTGTTATGTCATCGTAATGAATTTATTATTCTAAGTATTATTATCATAAACATCATCATTAACTACATCCATATTTGTAAAAACTACTGCTACAATCAGCAAGGATAATTACCCCTAAAATAACCCTATCCCTCTTAAATTGTTTGTGGGTTTTGTTTGGTCAGTGGTGAGGGGGAAGCGGTTACAATACTCTATTGTAAATACATGCAGTAATTCAGTTTGATATAGGATGTTTGGCATATTGTCAATGCATTATTCCCTAATTCTTCCACCAGAAAATTATTATTGGAATTAAAAAAACAAACCCTTAATTTGGTGTTGTATTTCTTGAGTCTCTAAAACAAAGGATGTGAAGCAGAGTCATGTTCCATGTCTGTTGAAAAAAAAAAACACACAAAAAGACAGAAATGTTAGCAATTCAATCAAGCCATCATCAAAATAAAAAGAAATAAAAAAATATATAAAAGCTTAATGAAATCACAAGCCGAATGAGTCGCCTTTACAAAATCTGGTGTGGATTGAAGAATTCATGAGTGGGTAGGAAGCAAATAAATTGATTACAAATGACTTTCCACTTGCTTAGCCTATAGTATAGTATATTCTGATTTTCTTTTTTAATTTTGACAAGCTAGATCTACCGGTAGGTGATATTAATTGTCCCGTGAAAATATGACAGGTGAAAATGAAAATGGAGCCTGTCAAAACGACTCCAGCCTAGTCTCTGAGCTGATTTTCTTTTCATTTACTCAATAAAACTTAGATCTTGGTCTACCGTGTGAGCCCCCCACCCCCCCCCCCCCAAAAAAAAAGGGACACCTCACAAAACCCCAATTTAAGGTAAAAATATGTCATGAACACATATCATACCACTAGAAAGAGTATATTCTCCCAAATAATTTGATATCATATTCATGGTTGGATAGTCAGTATGTATTCTTTGCAGAGATGTAGATTTTGATTTGCACCGAAATAAGGCATGGCTAAAATTAATGACTCCAGATGCCAATGATGTCAAAATCTATGAGTTAGCAAAATTTCAAAGAAATTAATTTGTGTATTGACACTAAAAAGAATTTACTAAACAATTATCTTGTAAATTATTGAACATGGGTATTGAAATTTGAAATGGGTTTTAATATAACCATTGTAGGATTATGAAATCATTGACATCTGGAATCATTCTTGGATAAAGTTGTTTGGTATGTAAATACATGAAGTCATTCAGTTTGATATATAGGATGATTATTGTTTTTTTTACCTTTTTGAATCAGGAGGGTCCTGCAGCTTAATTTGGTCTTGTAATTCTTGAGTCTTTAAAAGAGGATGTGAAGCAGCATCATGTTCTATGTCTGTTGATTAAAACAATACACAGACAGAAATGTTAGCAATACAAGCTATTGTAAAAAAACAAAAAACATAACACTTGGACGTATATATCTAGATCTAGTCATAGACTCTGACGTACATAGATCTGGAACTAAATGTAAGTAGATCTAGATCTACATCAAAAGTAGATCTAAATTTCATATTTGTTAAACCTACTATTCTGCGAACTTTCAATGTTATTGAATCATACAAGTGTTAGATCTAGACTAAAGCTGTCTTGACCTAGTGTCTTTAAAATAGTTTCATGACATTTGCTCTGATGACAAGTGCTCCGATGGAAAATCTGCACGTTAGGCCAAACAAAAGCTAACCTCCAAAATTAAAAAAACCCTTTGGCCTTAACTTAAGACCCTGACTGAAATAATACTAAGCCTAGGCCTATATAGATTCTACAGGTCGCTTTGACTTTGTTGTAGGCCTAGATCCAAGTCTAGTCTAGGTCTATAACAAGTTAGACCTAAGCTAGATAGGCTGGGAGGTAGAAATGTTTTCTTTTAGCTTTAGCCAAGACCTGTAATCAGATCTACCAATGAATTAGGCCCAACTTAGACTAGATCTCTACTCCCCTCTACTCTAGTCTAGATCTATGTTGCCGAGTCCGAGGCTGTCCGAAGTGGCGACGTTCAGACCCCGGGGTAGGCCCTACGTCTAACTCTAAGTTAGATTAACTTAGACTTGGTCTAGATCTAGATCAAGGCAGTAGGCCCAACTTTCAAGTAAAAAAAAAATAAAAGGAAACATAAGAACTAGTGTAGTACCGTATTATTAGTAGAAATAAGTTTGGGAAAAACATATTTTTTTACAAAATGATCGAGGACTAGACTCTAGAGGCTACGGTCCTATTGACATATTGTCTTGATATGTGAATTCAAAGGGACGGGTTAATGGAGTGAATGTCTTTCTAAACTCAATATGTCTAGCCTAAACGTTATCTAGATTCTAGTTCTTTTCATGCCTGCTGAGATCTTCGGTAGGAATCGAAATTTCAGAGAACGTGAATTGAATATACGTACCGGTACGAGGTCTCAAATGGTAGCAGATGGAGATTTACATCAAGTACCGTATATAGTAATATAGGCTTTATAATTATAGCCACCATTTTTAGCTCACGACGATGGAAATAGTTTTGAGTTTTCGCAAGTCGTTTGCTTCCTAATTGTTCACTTTTTATAAACAAAAATTAATTCACGTTATACCCAGACATCTAAAGATCCCATATAACATCAGATCTTTTGATTTATTTTTGTAAATGAATTAAAATTCAGCGTTAATCTGACAGTACTCACCGAAAATCTTTCAAGGAAATAACCTTCTTCTGTGCGGGTGACGTCACCTTTCAGCCCTTGATTAAGCCGAAGTGACGATAGGGGTCAAATTATGACGTACGAATTTCGATAGAAAAATACATTATTCATGAGGTAATGTCCAATCAAATCACAGTATCTTGCGAATACGCAAAGAAAAAATAAATGATTCATTAGCAATATGCAAATGGGGGCTTAGGATTCGGTTCAAATGTCTCCCAGGAGGTGTGGCCAAAAGTGGTACAAAATACCGCAGGTCCCTATGCTAATGAGCAAAAAGGCCAGATTCATCCAAATCATCTCGTGGCTGAATCCTCCTCCTTGCAAAATCTCGTGATTCGTGAGATTTTCTTTCTCTAAGAATTTACCTGTTTTAACCTCAAGTTAAATGAAATATTATTGCACCATCAGGTAGAGTAAAAGTTACTCTTTCATATTGGTCATTTATTTTGTATACAATATTTTGTTAAATAAGTAAATTTCTGGCCTGAAAATGTGCCTCAAAACTGAATTTTCTTCCTCTGTTTTCTTTTGTAAATTGTGCAAAACTTTTTATTTTGAGCCTCAATGATATCTATATCACCATAAAGCTGAACTTCTGTACTTTCTCACAATGCCACTCTTGATATGCGGCACCTTTTAATCGGGTCAAGATCACACTTTTCCCACCAAGGTACAAGACGAGATTTATGAAATGTTGTACTTGCAAGAAATCCAGAGTTCTGATTGGCTGGATAAGGTTCACAGAACAACAGGCGCGGGGTATTTGAGGAGATTACCACATGGGAAGTGTGACCTTCCCACGAGCCCAGGCACTGGGACCGTTGGAATTTGCCATTGTGTGGTCTCTTTGACCAATCAGAGTCCAGTATTCTTGTTTTCAAACTGTTTTATGTACTTGGCAAATGAAAAGTGTGATCTTGACCCGATTAAACCAATTCTTATTTTGAAACCTATATCATTTCAAAGCATACATATTCAGCTTTATCATGATATAAAAATCATTTGGGCTCAAACAAAAATAAAGTGTGAAAATAGCAGCTTTTGTCAAGTGAAAATATTTATTTTGTAGCATATTTTAGATCAAAATTTTAACCTATATTACAAAATCTTTGAATAAATTCAAACACATGACCTGAAAGAATGATTCTTTTTCTTTACAATGGTACCAAATTCATGAAATTTGATGCATAATTAGAGCAGCAATGGCCGAATGAAAAGAGGTGTTTTGGTCCGCATCAAGCTCATTAAATATGCAAAACATCTCAAGTCATGAATATCACTTGGATGAAAGAAGCCACTTTCTTGGGACCTGCAGTCTGACTGTATCACCATGGAGCTTCTATGGAGTATCTGTACGTTATATGCAAATATTATTTAAATGAGGCTTTTCCGCGGGTGCTACCTTTCCGTCTATACGTATTTATTAGTCTATGGTATGCATACGCACTCACATGCAGGCGACCCGTTCCAAGGACCCCCGTTTTCACAAACATTTGTCGTTCCGAAGCCCGTTCCGAGGACCCTCCTTTTTACAATAAGCCCGCTCCAAGGCCCCCGTTTTTTGTATCGCCAGCGGCACATACCCACTACTTTTTTGGTCGAGTGCCCCCCCGGGCCTGCTGGAGATTCAAACAGAGAGGAAGAGAAATTCCCAAGAGAGTCTGATAGTTCAATGATTTCAACTGAAAAGTAGAAATTACAGGAAAGAAAAACCAGTATGACAAACTACAATATCTCAATCTGAGTCAAAACATTAAACATTTTCAGAATTAGGCAGAAGTACAGCAAACTGCAGAAAAGAATGACAAAGTCCATGTACATATGTCCAGTGCAGGAAAGACTCTAGGTGATGGAATAATAAATCATGGTGATGGAACAAATCAAAGTGAAAAAGCTCATGTTCATGCAGATCATGAAAACATACATGCTGAAAGGATGAAGGAGTTTGAGGATACTGATACCTTAAATACTATATAGGGAATGCTGTAGGAAGGAGTGTAGATGAGGCAGAATCTGATCTGATTGTGATGATGTCCAAAGAATGCAAAGACCAGTAGAGGAAGGAAAAGATGTAGACAAAAGTAAACGGATGTATGATAGAAGGATGATTGAAGATGAGAAGATTAAAAGTACTATTGAAATCATCAGGTCCAATAAGATGCATACCAACTGCCCAGAGAAGATTCAGGAGAACACCCATCCTGAAATGGGAACAAAATATGATGCAGACAAAGATATTTAAGAAACCAACCCAGTTTTGACTAGAACACAGAATGGAAAATAAGGAAAGAGTGCAGCTAAATCAAGACACAGTTGCAGATCATAATGTGATGGAGGAAAGTTTGTCATCGGATAAAGATCTCGATGCCTCTGACAATTATTATCAGTGTAATAAACACAGACACTCCGACCGAGAGGATCGAGGGCAATAAGACTAGTGCACATGGTTAACACACAATAACGGTCAACTATATATGTAAGGCCTCCATGCAGAATGAGTCGCTTTTATCGGCCAGACGCTAGAATTGAGTTTTTACCAGAAATAAAATTCCAGCATGATTATGTAATAACATTATTATATTGTATGAATTATCTTAATTATGTTTAGCTGACAGTACTGAAATGATAACTAAAAAATGCCGTTAGATGTGATATCATTATGTTGAAATGAAAAAAATCTAATTGTAGGGCCTACTTTGGCACAAACATGTACATGTTCTGTTACACCTATACTTTTTAGCATATTCCGTTAATCATTATCTTGTTTGTCAGTGCGATTTATCATGATTTGTCAGTACTTATAAGCATAACACCTTTATTTCGTTTTCTGTTTCCTTCATATCCTACACCGAACAATAGCTTCATTCACACGATTCATGCAGGCCAGTTAGTCGCCTCGGCTGTGAATATTATTAGTATATGATTGCAGAAGAGGTGATTGATTGGTTTGCATGAAGTATATGCCACCATAATTATCCAACATACACCCAAGACAATTTGATTATATTATATCATAACATTTTTGTTTAAATTATTTTTTTTCTATTACCAATATTCATTAAATATATGTTTGTACTATTTCAATCAGTGGCAGCCAAGGGGGCACGTGGGCAGTCGGACTGGATCGTTGCCCTCATTTCCTCCCTAGCAATTTAAAGTCTAAAATATATATACAAAATGTGTAGTAAATGCTGTCATTCAAGCTGTGAAGTGTTCCAAAACAGCATTTGTCACTCTTTCAAATTTTGAAAATTTCCTACACAGTCACTGTTGGCACCCAGCAATATTAACTGTTATTTACTGACATAAATCTTTCAGGTCATTTATCATATAAAATTCATAATTTCCCTCGTGTTTCACACTCGCAGTGGCCAGTGCGATTACCATTTCTAAATGAAAATCCCTGCAAGTTTTGAAAGTTTGGATTGGATTTGTTGTGCAGAGACTTTGAAGTTCAAAATCAAGAAGCTACATATAATCGAACGGGCATAAAAAAAAATATACCATGTTACTACATTAAGTACGTTTTGCAATCAATGTAGCAGAAGCATTTGCATTTCTGGTTGCTTCATTGGAATGAATAAAAAGGTGCTTCTACGATGTACATGATGCAGCAAAATAAGTAATGAACTTTGGAACGAATAAAAGGCAAATAATGCCTATATTCATGGTCGGTCATGGAGGTCATTGCCTCACACGATACCAGATTTGTTACACGACGTAAAGGTAACCATATCACACAAGACCCGAAGGAGAATATCACAAGATAAAATGAAAGTGTACTGCAATATATCCGATATGCGTCTTTGGCTGGCAGTGATTCTTGTCGGCACTCTTATGATGGGAAACGTGTCTGCTCAGGCACCCATACCTGACCGACCACCAGGCTTCGTCTATAAACCGTCCCCTGAGAATGCGGCGGCTCCCGTCATACTGGAGGCATGGGTAGACCTTGTCTGTCCCGATTCTAAGGATGCTTGGCTTACCTATCAGAAGGTGGCGGATTTCTATGGACCGAGGAAGCTCAGGTTCTCTGCTCTTATGTTCCCGCTTCCTTATCACCGGGCTGCCATGATGGCTGCACAGGTGTGTTTAGGGAATATTGCTGTAACATTCTACTAATTACACTACCTACA
The DNA here is from genome assembly GCF_037042905.1 of Lytechinus pictus. Taxonomy (NCBI): domain Eukaryota; kingdom Metazoa; phylum Echinodermata; class Echinoidea; order Temnopleuroida; family Toxopneustidae; genus Lytechinus; species Lytechinus pictus. Next base: position 19,014,106 of record NC_087246.1, read on the forward strand.
CTGTAAAAACGCCGTTTAAGATTTGAAGCGAGTTGTTTAAGCCAGTCACTGTAACAACTATTGTTTTTTAAGGTATTGAACAAGTTGTTTAAAAGTTTTAAACAAGTTGTTGTTAGATTGACTGGTTTAAACAACGCGCTATCTTTTTTTTACTGTGTGACCACCACCCACTACTATTGTGGGGTCGCTCCCTTTTATTATTTCAGTAGGCCTAACCCCATTAAAATGTAAAGTTGCACTGGACGATTTTTTACTTCTAGAATACTGCAAGCATAAATTACTTTTAGAGATATTCATCTGTTTCATTCCCAGTGTAATCAGAAATATTACATCATAAACAGACATGCAGATAAAAATATATTTGACGAGATGTTTGATTTTACTTTTTATCAATTGTTTTCATTTGAAATTGCATACAATGCCAATTGAAAGCTCTTTTGACAAGATAAGAATCCCGAGTTTTGCTCAAACCATAACTGCATAATGTGCTACGTATGTAATATATACATTCAATCTTATTAATTTTTTTTCTTCAAATTTCACATGCCATGCTTTGCAGGCCGCATTTATCGCCGATGAACTTAACCCAGAGAGGACATATCCATTTTTCGATAATGCCTTCTCAAAGCAGCCAGCCCTTTCAGACGATTCTATCTTCAACCGTACACAGGCATACGTTGTAGAGCAAGTATCATCTTATGTTTTTAAAAGCATAATTTTTATGTCCTTTTATTGGCAGGTATATAATATTTAATTTGTATCTTCCTCGTTACACCAAGATATAGGCCCTATTTGTAAAGCAAACGATCTTTGACCTTTCGCACTTGCAATTTCGCACTACGACACATCTAGATGAAATTGGAAATATTTGATGATTGAATAAAAGCTTATTGCTATATTCTTGCATTATTCGTGTTTTCCCAACAGGTCCTATACGTATAAATTGGTTTACAGGTTTTTTTTCGTGACCAGTTTTCAGTTTTAGGATCACACCTACGGAATCAAATCCGAGAATAAACCAAATTAAGTGAACTTTCATCAAGAGAACATTAAAAAACTTACTTGTTCCTCTCATGGACATTTTAAAAGCATAAGAATAGAATAGCATAGATTTTTTAATGTTCTATATCAATTATTCATGTGCCAGTGCAAATTCTCCTTTGAAGCACCATAGCACCGAAAGGTGGGCATGTACGCTTTACAAGTATCCACAGTTATTATTCAAAATAATGAAAATATTTGAAGAGGGTGTAATATTGGATGCCTTGAAAAGAAAATTAATTAGAAGTTATTTTGATTGCATAAGTAAGAGTAATATAAGTAATGATATCGCCTTTTCATCTTTTAGGACATTAGCAGCATGGGCTGGAGAAGTTGGGTATGACCGAACAGAATTTGCTTCTCGTCTCGCGCGGTCTGATGCGACCCAATGGTTGGCAAGAGTCCAGTTCAAGTATGGTGGAACTCGTATGTATTCTGATCAAATGTAAATGTTTCTGGAATCAACGCGGCATACCATTTGTACATTGTACTAGCCTGAATTTAGATAAGCTGGAACAACTTATATTGATTTTTTGCAGATTTGATTTCAGAAAAATTATTTCCATCTGACAATGGATAAAACATATAACACATTATGAATGTAAAATATAATATTTAGAAAAATACAGTTAGTGTATCTGGGCCCCAAAACGCAAGGGCATGCCAGTGGCTGATCGTGATGAACATTCTTTACTCCAAGCCTTGCCGTTGGCAGTAACAGATCAGAATTCGTTGATCGAAATCCTTCGTGTTACGGAGACTCTCATGATTATTAGAGATGATGAAGCATTCGTTACTTGTGATTGATTTTTTTTTCATTTTTGTTTAAATAAATTGAATATTGATATAGGTGGAGTGTTCGGGACACCCCAGACATACGTGAATGGTGCCTTAGTATATTCCAATCCAAAATGGACCTTAGAGGACTGGCAAAACATTATTGATCCCCTTCTGTCAGGAAACAGGTATTATTCATGTTTTCTTGCTCAAATCAAAATTGTCTTATGCATTTTAATGACAAGCGAATAAAAAAAACATATCTGTATTTTATGCGTCTGTTTATCATTTGACATTCTAATCTGTTATCCAAGCAAAGAATTCTTCGCACTTTTCATATTAAAGCATGCCATTCATTTAATGGGAATTCCTATAATAATTTTTAAAACGTTTTTATTAATAATTCTTTAAAATCCATATAGGTTACACGAAACAGACGGGTTGTTTATATAAAAAACAGAGCTAATTAATAATTTTAATAAATTTTACTCATTAAAAACTCATCTATCTCTGCAATTGATTTTCTTTCTTTAAATTGAGTATTTACATTTTCAGGAGGCGATCGGCTTTGAAGCTGAATTGAAATAAATCACGAAATGTAACTAATGAAAAATGGATGGAAACTAAAATTAGCCAACATGCAAAATACCATGCGTGTGTGCAGCTAATTGATCATGATCTTGTTAGTGATTTCCATGAAAAATTTGTTCTGTGCCATTTAAATGCAAGGCTTTTGGTAGCTTATTACATTTTCGGTGAAAAGTACTGACCAATGTTTAATAAAAATGGTCATGATTATAATAATAATAATGATGATAATAATAATAATGATAGTAACATTATAACTATAATGATGATAATGATAATAATTATGATATTGATGATGATGATAATGATAATAATAATACTACTACTAATAATAGTGATATAATAATGAATTTATACAATAATGAAACCGCCTCCCTTATGTCCTGAAAGAAAAGCTTATCAAAAAATAATCCCTTAAAATCTTTTTTTACGACTCCTACATTTTATAATTGTTTTAATATCAATCATCCCATTTTTCTTTGTTGAACAGGGCAAGACGTTACTCAGACGGAAACCAAGGCTATCTCGACTAAAAAAGGTGGATTACAATGGTTCAAAACTTTCTCGTTTGAATAAGATAACACATGAATGTTATTCTCATTTAAGTTCATCCTTAGCACACCCCGAATTAAGTAGTCAGATGTGGATGATGATTATGTTGATGACGATGATGCATTATGCCTGAAATGGTGATCTGGTTCACAGAGATGACACAACTTTGGCTATCATGCTTTGCCAATATTTTAATCCTTCTTTGCATGAGCACCATTCCCATGCCTTCCACATCTTTCCCTTTATCTCTCTCTTCTCGAAATGAGCTCAGGGGAGTGTTTCATCAACATTTTCATCCGACAAGTTGTCAGGGGCCTGTTGCAGAAAGAGTTGCGTTTAAACGCAAGCCAAAAAATCAATCGCAAGTCCCAAATGCGCGCTGTTGATTGGTTGAAAATCAAGTTGCGCATGATTTTTACAATTGCGATTGATTGCAACTCTTTCTGCAACGGGACCCAGATCTGACATCTTTCTCTGATGTTAATTGGCCGAGAGATACTGTTACTATGGTAACTGTCGGATAAAATGGGACTTGTCGGATAAAACGTCCGACAAGACCTTTTATGAAACGCTCCCCTGGATGTTCATACAAAAGACCTTCTTCCAAAAATCATACTTCTTGACCCCCCCCCCCGTGAAAGCAAGATTCTCTTTTAATTTCTGAAGTGTAAATTGACTAACTTCAATTGCCATATAAGGTTTGCCACGGCAATCAGGTTTCAGAAGTAAATATCCATCTCGACGTGCTTAACAGATATTTCTGATAGTTATACGATAACCTTGACGAAGGCCGAGTAACAGGTGCTCTTTTTCGGACTTTAGAAAAGCTTTTGATATTATCCCCCACGGTATCTTCTAAAATTATATCACTATAGCTTAAGAAATATATGTGTCTTATAAGGACTTTACTAGTGATTTTCTGCCTGTTCATTCCGGGGTACCGCAGGGATCAATGTTGGACCCTCTATTGTTTTGTATGTAAATTAATGACATTAGTAACTTAACCATGTATTTTCATACTAATATATTTCTCTGTATGCGGATGATACTGCAATATTCTCTTCTGGATAGGGGATTAAAGCTGTTCAAACACGGTTACAATGTGACATATATGTTTTAAGTAAATGGTTTAGTTGTTGATACAGATAAAACGAAAGTTATGTTATTCTAAAGTCGGAGGAAGGCATACCTAGTCAAGTTACGTATATGCATTGATGGTTAATCCATAGAAAATGTAACTAAATTTAAATAACTGGGTGTCACCTTAAGTCATATTCTGGACTGGTCTCACGTCAATGCCATCATTAAAAAGATCGTGAATTCTATAATGCATGCGGAGAATTAAGCACCGTCTGACAAAAGACGTATTCGCCCCTTTGTATTTTTCCTTAATCCTTCATATCTACTACTGTTCAACTGTTTGGGAATCATTAAAAGTGAAAGATTTGCAGCGACTACAAATGTGTTAAAACAAATACTGTCGTTTGATATTAGATGCAGACTACTATACCCCAGTCCAGAGTATAATGTACTCTCTGAGATTGCAAACTGTTAAAAATAGAGCGGATTATAATTACCAAGTACTTATCTATAAAACTCTAAGCGGTCTTGCTCCCGGATATTTATTTCAAACTATGCCTCTGAGATCTAAGTGTTCTGCTTTACTTCCTATCTTTAAACGAAGCATCCGTAAATTCTAAGCAAGTTAATTAATTTTTCTACTGTTTTGTCATAATATGTATAATATGTATAGACCCCAATCCCCCTGTTATTATATATACATGAATATACACACACACACACACACACACACACACATATATATATATATATATATATATATATATATATATATATATATGTATACATATATATATTCCTTTTTTGTATAAGCTGTGTATTTTAATTGTGTATGTTATAATTATGATTGTATAATGTTCGAAATGTGAATGATAGCAAGGCTCCTTTGTGAAGCAGCCCTCTGGCTTTAATGGGACTACCCTGCTTTTCATTAAAAAAAAACATGAATAAATAAATAAATAGTTAAATGAATAAATAAAACCAAACGTATAAATTTACCAAATCAAATGCGTCTACTTGGGATTTGCGCTTGATTCATTGTGTTGTGTTCAAACGTAACTTTTTTCAGCTACTGGCCCAGTTTTTCAAAGAACTTCTCTAAAAGCCTCGTTACTCCAAAGATTTATATCATCACTTTGAAAACGCTTTCATAGTCAGATGTTAGCTAGACCATATTCAATGCTTTAACTATCAAACTAAGATGAAACTAATATTAATAAAATTAAATTATTTAATTAAAATGCAACAGTCATGACAGTATTACCCAGATGTGTGTCTTTTGTTTTTCATCCAGAGTCAGTGTCCTGTCGAGCAGTGTTCAGTTGGTCATCTCAACAACGCGAGGCTTTTTTGCCGTTTCAAGAGAGGCATGAGAATTAAACGCAGTCTAAGAGCACAACAGTCTATCTACCATGTCAATGCAGTAGTAGTTTAAAAGAAAAAAATGGAAAGAATATATGGATGAAGAGGTAGTTTGAACATAAGGTGATAAAGATAATGGCCAAATATTTTACAGTTTTAAAAATTTAGGCCTATCCATCAATATTTCTTATGTCCATGCACAGAAAGAATCCTGAAAAATTGCTCGAAGCGTGGCAAAATAATGTTTCGAATATTCAATTATCGTAATAAATGTTTAAACTCATGCACTCTCTCAGGATATGATATCCAATATATTGTGAGGTGAGCAGTAGCGGTTACAAAATTGACCATTATCTTAATTCATCTTTATTTTTTAAAATCCTTATATTTTCCACCAAATTATACATACGGCAAACCGTATATAAGATACATTATTATTATCATTATTATAATAAGATGCAGTGATGCTAAAAAGTTAGAGAAACCCACTAGAAAATGCACTCCTTTACGTTGAGTGTTGAATGGAGACAACACCACTACAAGGCACGGGATCTAGGGGTAATTGTCGAGAATGAACTAGGAATGAAGTCCCATGTTAACAATATTTGTAGGGCTGCTGCAATTGGGTTACACAAAATTGGGAAAATGAGAAAATATCTTGATAGGAAAACAACAGAAAAGTTAGTACATGCCTTCATCTTAAGTCACTTAATAATAGTTTACTATTCGGAATACAGGAATCGCTTCTTGATAAATTACAACACATCCAAAATTCTGCTGCAAGACTTATAACTCGAAAAGGAAAATTTGAACACATCACCCCTATCTTATCTGACCTTCACTGGCTACCCATTCGATCAAGGATCAAATATAAACTTCTCATATTAACATTCAAATGTATTCATGGTATTGCCCCTGCTTATCTTCAAGAACTTGTCCAGATTCATAAACCCAAGCGTAATCTCCGTTCTGGCTCACAAAATCTTCTCTCTGTAATTACTGTCAAGACCAAATCATATGGGGATCGGGCTTTCCAGAAAGCTGCACCAGCACTATGGAATTCTCTACCACCGACATTAAGAAATATTACCCAGCTTGGGAAATTCAAAGTTCAATTAAAAACCCACCTCTTTCAGAATGTTTGATTTAGTCAATCGCGCATAGAGACCTGTAGGTGTTATGCGTTTTTAAGAAATGTACTATTATTATTATTATTACTACAATGTTCGGCGAGCCCTGAGAAATAAACTTTATGGAATGTAATAGGGTCAAATGGTCTTTATTGACTACAGTAATTCAGTTAACTTTATTTGACCCTGGCAGTCCAGTGGGTGCTCAATCTATACTCTGTTATGTGTATTATGTGTTGTACTACACTGTACCAATTTCTTATACTTGTCATTGCCGAAATAAATAATAATAATAATAATATTTTAATACTGACTTCACAATTAAATAATTATCTAAAGCATGGCAGAATTTGAACACTTGAAATATTTCTAGTGGTGTTCACTAACATTATAGTACCACTGTATAGACACTGTCATCAAATATGTATTAAAGAAAAAAAATAAATGGTAAAATACAAGGGAGATAAAATTGCTTAAATTGTAGAAAATCTATTTACAGTACATGCATATAAATGAACGTGAAATGGGAAACTGCAAAAGAATAAAGCAAAGTTCTGTGGATGCGGTGAAATGTACAATAAAATATATAATTTAAGACCTTTAGTGGTAGAATAAACATACAATGATAAGGAAATATGATAGGATAAATTCAATTAGGAAATTGATTGGTTGAAAAGAAAGTTTTTATGCTTAGATTTAAAGGAATTAGTATGTGTGTAATAAACCAAACGAGTAAATCATATAAAATATCTAGCTGTAAATAACCACGTACCTCTGAAGATGACACAGAAAATGATTTTATTTTTTAATTTAGGACTTTGGCTTTTAGAAATATGGGTTTCCCTCTAATCACATTGGCAGTCAATCGTCACTACCCAATTAATGACCAAGTCGAAATGATTATCCAATACACAGTTCTTCATCCTCAGAATCAGAATTATCAACAATCGTGGATCACTAATCAATATCAAGGATCCCTCATTTTTGTGCACGGAGATAATTTCAAGACGAAAAAAGTGAATCATTTCAAACATGAACAGATTTTAAATTTTAATTTCCTATATCCATTTATTCAACATTATTATAACCTTCTAAATCACGTGTTATTGTAATAAAGATTGATATTGATGTACAGGCAATATATACAATTTCTTTACCAAATAATAAATATTCATAATAGACCTTAAAAACTATTTGGAGTTTTCCGCCGACTTATTTCTAAAAATTCATTTACTGGTATTGAGTACAACATACAATTTACAGCTACAAGAGATTGCAAGAAAGGGGCACCCCTGCACACAACTGCAACTAGCACACGGTACCATAATTATAGTACACCAACATGACCAAGGATACCACCGCACTACATGATCGCCACATCACCTGGAACACCAGCAGCACTTGACACAGCACAACCTCTGCATGTACAGCGTCTCATTCTTTTGGAAAAGTATCAGAGGAAAAGCCTCTGATTTCTTTAATATTCCCCCATGTTACGCTTTAGAATATCTCATAGATTTATCATTCCATGGACCTACTATACTCTGTATTTTCATCCATCGACTGACTTGACAACCTCTCATCACTGCCTTTAGCATTATACATTGACGCATAGGCTGAGCAAAAAAAAAAAGGGGGGGGGGGAATAAATAAAAGGGGAAGAGAGGAGGAATCATAAGAGAAAGACGAGTGAATAAAATTAGTTGAGGGGAAACATTTTATGTCTCTAGATAAAATTTTCGCTCGCGCTTCGCGCTCGCATTGCCTGTTTGATGAGATATACACCTCTTGCTCAATAGGCTGATATGGAGCTTAAAATATCAAGTTTTGAAGTCAACATACAAAACATATTTCAGCTCGGACATCGAGTTTTCATTATTTTGTATGATTTACCATGGACCCTCCATGGTTCAACTCAACACAAAAATCGATGTTCAACCAACAATTAGATCTGGGTCTCCTAACCGGGGAAGCTGCGGTCGAAGAAACATTCGACTTTGAGCGTGACTACCAATACGCAAACGGATCAGGCTCGATGCTATTCAAAGACCTCTACGATATGTGGAAGTTTGTCCAAAAGGAGCTTGGTCAAGAAACGGTAGTTTTCGATAGCGATGAATTTTTGTCAAATCCTTCTGAAATGCTACCGAAGATCTGTCAAGCAGCAGGGCTGCCGTATACAGGTATAACGAGTCACTTTTGAAATGGGATTCGTCTAATGATGTGACAAAGAAGTGGATGGTCAATGCTGATGGTTACGTTGACAAGCTTGGGCACTTCTTCGAAACTGCCATCAATAGCTGTGAATTTTTGCCCCCAAGCAAGATGCCGTCACGTGATGAGGTTACACCTGACGTCATCAGATGTACCGATCGGGCTATTAAATATTATGACGAAATGTACGAAGTAAGACTATAGGTCTAACTTCAGATTCATCTAGCAGTTCAAGGATACTACTGTAGATCATCAAAAAATATCAAATCAATCAAATATGAAATTACAAGAAACTGTTTTGCTACTTGGATTTCTGTAATTTGAATTTTTAATGTGAGTCTTATATTTTTCTCCTAAAAATGATTGGTAAATTGTCTCGTTTATTTTATCCCACATGCAGCATTATTAAAAATTAAGTGCGGGATAACAATTACTTTATAACAATTATTAAAGTTAGTTGGTGTAAAAGACCGGTAAATCACACCAACACTTCTCGAAATCTTATATTTTCATGACTAATCATCAACTAGAAATCATACATTTTGACTCCCGTCGTTCTTATGACCTCTTGATAATGCATCCGGGGATCTTGAACCCTTATCCTCAATACATCATATAGTTATCAAGACGTATTCAATAAACATCTACAACAAAGAATAATATTATGCATATCTTATATCTTTGTGATGGGAGAGTAAAAAGTCATCAGCAAAAAGTTGCAAATTTGTTTAAAAAAACCCTGAAGAATTCATAAAAAGCATTAATCTAAATCAACAACATGGAAATGAGCCTTGTGATACGTCACATTTCTAGATTATGATATACCAGATTAATAGGCTGTTGACAGAACTCGATTTCATCCACTACATGCTGTAATCTATTATTTGTTTACTTTCATGTCTATCAATTGGATTTACGTTAACTACTAAATCCAAAAGGCCCACATTCAGCGGCGTAACAGGGGTCGGTGGCCAGGGGGGACAAGAGCCAAAAATTTCCCGGTCATATCATGGTATGAACAGGCGTAATGGTGTAATGAGGCGACTATTTTGAGAAGGCCAGATATTGCGTATCGGGCAGAATCTATCTTTAAAAACAGTTGCGAGCGAGCGAAGCGAACGAGAACATTTTTTTGGACCTTTTTAATACATAAATCCAATTTTGTGATAGATTTTGACATGATATCCAGAAAACAATATATTTCACTCTTCTCTCTTTAGATTCCTTTTTTGTGGTCTGTACGATACGCCACTGTGAACAGGATTCTTTGTGGCAGTAGCCGCGTGAAGAGTAAAAAAAGAAGAAAAAAAAAACAGGGGAGCAGTATAGCACATGTGCTAAAAAGCTGCTTTATATAAGTCCCGAGCGAGCGAAGCGAGCGAGAAAAAAAATCACCTTTTCGTGAGAATCTTTTTTGAGCTATTTTTTTACATTATATTCAGTAAATAAAATCATATCCTACACTTTTCCTTTTCTTTCCTCCTTTTTTTAAATTCTTGTTTGTAGAACTTTTTGGGGCCATGGCCCAACCCTTCCATACGCAGTGCTGTGCGGTTGGGGTCCGGGCGGAGCCCCCGAAACTTCTTGATATCAAAGCCATTTAAACCTCGCAGATTGCCGCTATTTTAATCAAATTGCGGTCATATACAGAATATAGCTTTTACACAACACATTTATTCAACCCGGTTGCATAATGAACCAAATAATCTTAAGGGGCAAAACATAGCAATGCGGAAAAATTTGTTTAAAAAAAAGTCGCCAGCATGCAAAGCGAGCTGGAAAAAAAATTGCCAATTGAAATTAAATTCTAATTATGTGATAGCTTTTTCCATTATATTCAGCAAATAACGCATTTCATTGTTTCCATTCATTTCATGATACGTTGTCTCCTACAATTTCTTTTATTTTCTCTTGGGTGTGGAACCAAGCCCCCCCCCCCCCCGCGCCTGTATGCCAGTGATTGATTGTGATTGAACGGGGGGCGTTATAGAGCCATTTGAAGGTTATAAATGAAGAGCCCCTACTGCGTGGGGTCTGGGGCAAAGCCCCGGTAGCTTATTTGCATAAAATTTAGCAAGCTTATAGCACAATGTTGTATGCAGTCCATCTTTTTTCCCGCTCTTTAATTTCAATCATCGGCAGCCCGGTCGTGTTATCATTTTTTTTCCTTGTCCCTTTTCTTTTCCAATTTAGCTTTTGACTAATTACTCTCTTCCTTCGTTTCCCGCTATTGGTTGCCATTTTGTCATCTTTTAATTCATTTCCAACCGTGCTATTGCATTACATAGGCCTATTTCGGAATGATTTGTTCTTTCTCAAATGTCAGTTCTTCTTTCGTACATTTTCCCACTTTCCTTCCTTTTCCATAAAAACAAAAAGTTTTTCCTCCTTTCCTTTCCCCTTTCCCTTTCTTTCTCCCTCCTTTTCTTTCTTTTTCCCGTTTTTCTTTTATTTTCCCGGTGAAATCCGCCAGGGGGGGCAACTTGCCCCCCCTGCCCCCCCGCCTGTTACGCCACTGCCCACATTTGGAGAGCAAACCTTTCGAAAGTCAAATTGCTAAGCATGCTGAATGGCTGAATTGAACTGAAGTTTTCTTGGTTTATTTCATGTCTATATTCATTTTTTAATATACAAATAAAATACACAAATAAATCATATACAGATTATGATTGAAATCATCCAAATATACGATATAATCCACATGGCCGTACGCATATATTTTTCCCCGGGGAGGGGGCAATTAGAGGTGTAAAATACCACGGGGACGCGTTTGCATATTCTAAAGTGAACTTGAAAAAAAAATGGTGCATACTTTTCATGATTTTTGTGGAAATGTTCAGTAAAGGAATGTAAAGTTTTCAAAATTTCTGGGGGATTAACTGCCCATCTGACCCCTCCCCGCTGCGTGTTTTGTCTTGTCGTCTCTTCTACTCCTACTATCAACTTCACTACAGTATCAACCTAAATAACGGAGGCTTCAAACTAATAATACATTTGGGTTCAGCCATTTACTGGATTCCATCTTGTTACACTCTCCGGTATCCCGCCACAGATGGCGCTATTCCATAACATCCCCCTTTGTTTACAAAAGACATTGATTTGCAAATTAACCCTTAATATACATTTTTAATTAGTCCATTGTTTAAACAGAGTCCTTCTTCTAAACGGAGTCCATCCAAATCCAAATCACTTCAGGAAGTCACAGTTTATAAAAGTTCATCACAGTTCTTTGATCCTTCCATTCGTCTTGTATATCTGCGACAGTCCCATACTTGAACGGATTATGCTTTCATTTTATATCAAACTCCTGTGTTATTCCAGTCGATTCCGAAACATCTATGATGTGATTGGGAAATCATCCGGGCGACCACCAAAAATTCTATTAAAGATATATCCGATTTATTACTTTCTTTTGTTGTTTGTTTTGTGTATGTTTGTTCAAAGGCTTTAGATTGGCTACCCAAACAATACTAACTCTTTTCTAAAACATAACAATTAAAAACTAACTCTACTGAACATATATAACATGTCATCAATACATATCAATAAACAAACTGCTTGGTCACTTCACTCATGTAACTAATTAAGTACATCATCCTTTCCTCAGTGAAATGAAAGAGAACAAAACTAATCACAGGTTGCCTCAAAAATCGTCAAAATTGCTGCACTTTTTATTTTTCATGTTTTTTTTTTTTTTTTTTTTTTTTTGTACAAGATGTTGTCCTATGAATAATCCAAGGGCAGCATTTGTGAATCCGACATGAGTTGGAAAAAAAAAAATTCTGGAAATAACAAATTTGGTCAAATAGTGTATATCTCATCAGCATCTCTGTAAATGTGCTGTGAAAGTTGTCTTTGTCTACATAATGGTTATATCAACTATATCAATCTACCTCATAGTAACACATGTATTATGAAAACCTGCAAAATATGATAGATCAAATACTTTCAGAGTAGCCAATCTATTTTTCTTTCTGCTTTCTTTTTTTTTTTTTTTTTTTTTTTTTTAACCTGTCATGCCAAAATTTGCGTCAAATTAAAAAAATAATACAAATAAAAGTATTTCCACACTTGGGTGGACATTTCAAACTTTAGAACTTTTGGTTGTTTCCCACTCTATTAGCTATGTCCGGAATTTATAAGTTCTATCTGGTCACATAATCATCCAGATAACGAGGTCGTTGAATACGCCTTCCTGATCTAGTCGTCTGGGCCTGATGTTCGTTAGGGTCCTGTGGGGGGGCCACAGGCTGAATCTCTCGCTCGGGTTGAGAAATCACCAGGTCGTCTAGTTCATTGTTAGCATTATCAGTTGTTTTGCTAACTTTTCTGAGATGGCGTCGATTTCGTCGATAAGTAACGCCATCTTGGGTAAGGACATTGTAGGATCTAGGTTCTGCAGCAAAGCTTACCACTACTGCTCTCATCCAGGACTTCTTTGGACCCCCTGCTGATTTCAGACGAACATGGTCACCTATTTTCAGGGGTGTCAGATCTCTGGCTCCTCGGTTGTAGTAGCATGCTTGCCTCTCCTTGGCTGCTCTCATCTCCTCTCCAACCTTCTTTTGTATCTCAGGTTTGAGCAGCCTCTTGGTAGTTGGTAGCACAGTCCTAGTTCTCCTGTTCATTATTCTCTGTATCGGACTGCTTCCCATACCAGGTGTTGGTGTGTTACGAAATGCCAGAAGGCTGAGGTATGGATCACTTCCTGCTGTCTTAGCCTTCTTCAGCAGAGATTTTGCAACTTTCACACTGCTTTCCGCCTTCCCATTGCTTTGAGGGTAATGGGGAGACGATGTTGTATGTTCAAACTGCCACTTCCTTGCAAACCTCTTGAACTCGTCTGCAGTAAACTGTGGTCCATTGTCTGTGACAAGTTGATCCGGAATCCCGAATCGTGCAAACTGGCCCTTGAGTTTACTAATAACATTGGTGGCCAGTGTCTTCTCCAGATAGTCGACTTCCCAATAGCCTGAGAAGTAATCCACAGTAATTAAGTAGTGGCGTCCATCCAGCTGAAATAGGTCTGCACCAACCTTTGCCCAGGGTCTCTCTGGCACATCATGGGGTTTTAGTGTTTCCTTGGGTTGTTCTTTACCATATTCTTGGCACGTCTCACAATTCTGCACAAAGTCTTTCAATTGGCTACTCATGCCTGGCCAATACATGCATTCCCTTGCTCTTCTCAGGCATCCATTTACACCAATGTGGGAATCATGAATCTGTAACGTCATCTCTCGTCTCATGGCTTTTGGAATGACCAATCTCTCTCCTCTGAATATGAGGTCATTCTCTGTACTCAGCTCGTCTCTAACATGGAAATATGAGACTAAGTCTGGCTCCACATCCTTCTTGTCATTGGGCCAACCTTGCTTGATAATCTCTTGTAGTCTCTGCATAGTCTCATCCCTCTTAGTTGCTTCTCTGATCTCAGTAAGCAAAGGCTGTGAAACTGGGATGTGCATTGCTAAGTTGACAGTCTCTAGCTCCCTCATTTCATCAGTCTTGCCACTCTGAAGATAGGCTCTGCTTAGGGTATCTGCCAAGTACATCTCTTTTCCTGGCTTGTATCTGATTACCACATCATAAGTGTGCATTCTCACTAACATCCTCTGCAATCTCTTTGGTGCTAGATGGAGTGGTTTTGTAGTGATGATCTCAAGTGGTTTGTGGTCTGATTGCACACTTACTGGTCTTCCATAGGTATACACATGAAATCTTTGCAAACCAAAGACTACTGCTAATAGTTCTTTTTCAATTTGTGCATACCTTGTCTCTGTATCAGTTAGGGCTCTACTGGCAAACGCCACTGGACGTCCTTCTTGCATCAATGCTGCACCTAATCCAGTGTCTGAAGCATCAGCTTGCAGCGTCAATTCCTTGGATGGGTCATAATACTGGAGTACTGGCTCTGCAGTCACCAGCTTCTTTATTTCTGTCACTGCCCTGTCATGCACCTCTGCCCACCACCAAGTTACGTCCTTCTGCGTCAGCTTGCGAAGTGGCTCACAAAGGTCGCTAAGTCCAGGCAGAAACTTGCTCAGGTAGTTCACAAATCCAATAAATCTTTGGACTCCCGCTACGTCCGTAGGGTTAGGCATCTTCAAGACTGCTTCCACCTTCTTAGGATCCGGTTTCAGTCCTTCAGCAGAGATTGTGTGTCCTATGTATGATACTTCCTTCACTTTAAGCTTAGCTTTCTCTATGTTAAGCTTTACATTTCTTTCCCGACATCTGTTCATCAAGGCTCTAACCTTCTTGTCATGGTCTCTTATTGCTTCCTCTTCTGACTCCCCTTTACCGAACACCAGTATGTCATCCGCCACACATCTGACACCTTCAAGACCTTCCAGCACCAAGTTCAGGCGTCTTTGGAACTCTTCAGGAGCGGTGGACAGACCAAAAGGCATACGCTTCCAACGATACCGGCCATAGGGAGTGTTGAATGTTGTCAGCTCCGAGCTGGACTCGTCTAATTGGACATGCCAGAATCCGTTCTTCGCATCAAAGGTGCTAAACACCTTCGCATTAGTCAAGTCTGATAGGATGTCTTCTATTGTTGTCATGGGATAGTGGCTTCGTTTCAATCCCTTATTCAGATCTCTTGGGTCTAAGCATACTCTCAGCTTCCCATTAGGCTTCTCCACACAGACAAGGCTTGAGACCCAAGGGGTGTGCGTCTCTATCCTTGCAATTATATTGCCTTCTTCAAGCCTGTCTAATTCTTCCTTTAGTTTGGTCTGCAAAGCCACTGGTACTCGTCTTGGTGGGTGGATCACCGGTGTAACGTCTTCGTCCACACTCATATGATACTCTCCCTCAAGTTTTCCTGTCCCTTCAAACACATCAGCATATTCAGTCATCAGGGTCTGCTTGCTTAGAGTACTCTCACAATCTGTGTCAGCCTTCAGCAACATTATGTTTTCCTCACAGACCTTGATCAATCCCATCTGCTGGGCTGCACTGCTCCCAAGTATTGGCATGCACTCTCTGTCTACAACGATGCAGTCCACTTTGTATTTCCTTCCATTCTTGGGATTCATCATTTTCACTTTGGTCTTGCCAAGAGGAACTTCAGTTGTCTGATTAAAGACAGTAAGTACAAGGTCCTTGCTCTTGATGACTTCTTTTGCCAGCGCCTTAGGGATCACATTACATGTTGCTCCGCAGTCTACCTGGAACTTCACATCTTTCCCACTTAGTGTCATCAGCACAAAAATTTTCTTTTTGAACTTTCCCCCGTCTATCCCGTACACAGCATGCTCTCCTTCCAGTTCCACTGTCTGAACTTCCTGGAATTCTTCATCTGAACTGCCTGCTTCCACTACATGGACTGGTCTTTTCTTTGGTTTCTTTGGATCTCTCTTCTGATCCTTACCATCTTTCTTGGCTTTGCTCCTGCACACACTAGAGAAATGATTTTTTCCATTGCATGCAAAGCATTCTTTCCCGAAGGCTGGACATTTCTCTTTTTTCCTTTCATGACAACGTCCACAGAATTTACACTGCACTGCCTGCAAGTTCTTGGGTTTTTCTTTATTGCTCACTGCATGAACCAATTGTTGCTGCTCACCGACAAGAACATCTAATCTGGCCTTAGAGAGCACAGATGCTTGACAAGCTTTGACACACTTGTCCAAATCAAGTGAAGATTCTCGTAAAAGTCTCTCCCTGAGCATGCCATCTTTGATCCCGCATACGATCCGATCACGAATCAGAGACTCCTTTAAATCTCCGAAGTTACAGTGAGCCGCCAACAGTTTGAGTTCAGTTAAGAACGAATCAAATGATTCTCCACTACCTTGACTTCGAGTAAAGAACCGATACCTGTCCACGGTCTCATTCCTTACTGGTTGACAATGCTTCTCAAAAGCATCCAGAGCCTGGGCCATAGTGACGTCTTGCACGGTTCCATTCGGTAATCTTGTCCCTTCAGGTTTTATCGTCTCGTAGAGCTCCCTTCCCTGTGGACCAACAAGGTACTTCAACATCTTGAGCTTCACCTTGTCCTCTTTACCATCCATGCTCAAATCCATGTAGAGCACAAACTCATCTTTCCACTGTTTCCACTCTAAGGAAAGGTCACTTGCTTCAAAGTTCATCTGTCTGGGAGGCCTCAGTTGCTCCATTGTACTGATGATGAATTTTTCTAACCCTGGAAACAATCAAGTGAAAACAGCTGGTAATTCCGGTCACTCACTGCACTTTTCCTGTGCAATGTCAATGGGATGCAAACTGTCTGGTATTTCCGGTCACTCGTCCTTCAGCACCGAGTTCTGTCCCTTGTTTCCAATCAGATATTACTACTTTATCATCAGCATCATTCAGCATCATCCAGCATCATTAAGGAATATTGGGAGGTCATAAAATGTCTCATCAAAAGCTGGACTTACAATTTCATCTCGGTCATGCTCTGTGAACATTCGCCGTTTCGGAAGTGCATCCTTCCGTTTTCCGATCTGCTCCGACGATCACGAAAAACTGTCCAAAATCAACATCACAGAATCCAATAAAAGCTCTGTCCTGACACCATGTTTTGTCTTGTCGTCTCTTCTACTCCTACTATCAACTTCACTACAGTATCAACCTAAATAACGGAGGCTTCAAACTAATAATACATTTGGGTTCAGCCATTTACTGGATTCCATCTTGTTACACTCTCCGGTATCCCGCCACAGATGGCGCTATTCCATAACACTGCGATGCCTTTATCATGATCATGTTTATCGTATCTTTCAACGAATGTAAATATCATATGGGTAACAATTTAACCCAGCATAGCTTCAGTTTTAACATTTCCAACTGGTGATGTCTGATTATAAGAAAAGTATTTCAAAACTAGTGTTTGTTTCATAAAGCTATTCGTAAGTTAATAGCGACTGGTGAATCTTTCTTACGCGCTAAATGATAATGGTGAATATAATTTATCAAAAGAAATGATCACCATTCTTCGTAAAGTCACTCTTAACTTGCGAACAGCTTTATGAAAATACCCCCTGTTCCTAGTCCATCTATTCACAAGGTCACCCTGCACCATCTCTCTTAACGCTAGTAACTTTTTATGCTCCTTAAGTTTCCCATTATATATTTCCTATCAATTTATTAGTTACCTAATTAGATATAATTGATTTTGTTATTCAATTATCGTTTATCCATATCACCATCTTCAATGTATAACGAGTAAAAGTTAAAATATAATAACTCGTGAAAATATTTGACCACTGTTCAAAAGGCTATATGATATTCAAACAGTTCATCAATCACTGAGTCAAGCAATCAATCAATCAATAGATAAATAGATCATTATACTACAACTTTTATACAAACATTTGTAATGATAGTAGTTTTAAAAGTGTTTAAGTTACATTTCAAACGTAATCAAATACTACTGGAAATGATAAATGTGTAAAAACAATTATTTTGCAGTAAAATAAGATAAGATTAACCCTAAAAGAGCCCGGTTATTTGGACCCATCTCACAGCCGGGGAGGGGCGGATTCATCGCCCCCCCCCCCCGAGATCTCGGCCTTCGATCGTGCGAGAGCCGCGAAAATTTGCTCAGTGGTAGTGTGCGATATAATCTACAAGGCTGTATGTTATTTTTAATTAAATGGATTAATTATGCTAATTTATTTATGAAATAAAACATTT